>NC_134488.1:128078265-128717529 GCF_040206685.1 Ascaphus truei
GAGGCAATAGAGAAGCCACATTGAATCGCCGCGAAAAGTACTGGATTTATACTCCAGGGGCTCTTGCCCCAAGTGGTATGAACACGGTTGGGAGTTAAAACATTTTTTGGTATGATTAAATATATCGGTATCGGACAAACCTACCTGCTCCCACTATGTACAATAGATGTCATGTATACATGTATTTTTGACTAATTATAATATTATGCTTATTAAAGTCATTTTTGACACTTGATATAATGTTTAATGATACATTTCTTTAATATTGTGTTACGTTACATTATATATTTGTACAGATGTCGCTTGTTATTTCTTGCAATATTTAGACCTCTATCTATATGATCATTTAGTGTCATTTAGTGTTATTATAACTGAGATTTATTATGTAATTTTTGCTGTGATTTAGTCTAAACTGTTAGTGTTGGGTGCTTCATAGAGGTTCTCCCTTAATGAGGTCATAAATGTTCCTTGTATTGATTACTGTAAATAGAGGAATATTTATTTTGTGTTCTAAGAATGTTTGTTTGCTATGCAATTAACTATTACATTCACTGGAAAATGTATATATAAATATTAGAAGCTCTTTAATGCTACAGGTATTCTAAATTACATGTTTTGTCAAGTTCAACCTGTACCTTAGGATGATATGTGATTATATGCATATACATATATATATGTAGATTTAATTCAATCTAGTTTCCTTATACGTATGCTCTTATGCTCTGTTGGTGTTTATTTAGTATACTGTACATCATTTATTTTGAGTTTCTGATCATTAATATCAGGATATACTGTAGAAACAATTATGCATTTTATAGAGAAAGTTTATTTTTTGTTGCATTCTTCTTGTTGTATTGTTATAGTTAGATCTATATACAGCTAAACCCCGTTATAACGCGATCCGTTACAACGTGAATCCGCTTATAACGCGATACAAGCGTGGCTCCCAATTTTCATATTTATGAATACTTTACAACACGATTATTGGTATCTTAAATACTTTATTGTATAATGCATACAATTGTACATTATTTCTAACGCGATCTGCTTATAGCGTGATGTGATTCTTTGGACCCCAAGCACAGTGTTATAAGGGGGTTGAGCTGTATCACTCTGAGTGGTTTATAGTTCCTTCGATTTGTTTTTAAATGTATTGAAACATGTGAATATTGTTTTCTACCACCAGGGGTTGCTGTGGCCTAGGCATTGAGCATAGACAGTCAGCCTTACCCCAAGTTTACCCTAGACATCGCGTTTTGCGTGTTACTCTGTTTCCGGTTGTGGGAATGTAACAACTCTCCTAAATAGCAGACACTCTTTGATAAGGCGCTATTTTAGCGCGAATCGCGTCAGAGGTTCCACTGTTTACCACCATGATGTCTGTCAAGCAATAAAAGTTCCATTTTAACTGAACATCTTACACAAGTCCCAGGTTTTTGGGAACTGCTGTGATCCGTTTTTTTTCCTGCTCTTGGATCTCCTTTGGGCTGTGAGGAAGTGAGAGAAGGAGGGAGGAACAGGGGAGAGAGAGGAGAGTGAGGGGGGGGAGAGAGAAGGAGGAGAGATGGAGGGAGACAGAGGGGATGTGATGGTAAGGGGTAACCAGAAGAAAACAGCCTCTAGAAAGGGAAGTGGAGCACAGCGCAGGGACAAATAGCAGGATCCAGCACACCATAGGTTAAAAAACTACTTTATTGGTCGACATGGGGAGACACCAAGAAAGGGGAGCAACCACCCACTCTGATGCGTTTCGGGCTGGGCCCTTTGTCAAAGAGTATGCCCCAATTACAAAAAACACATACTTATATACAAAACACTCTAATTACCTAAATTAATCAAATCCTCAGGTATCAGTGACGTCAGCGGAACCAGCCAAACATTTCGCGAGACTACCTTTCTAGCCGGAAACCCAGGAGACAAACCAACAAGTGCATACTGCACCACCTAGCCTGGAGGACACGTTAATACAGGCAACAACATATAGGTATAGCCCGAATGTGACCATGACCGGAAGTGACATCACGGGGACCAATCCTAAACCTCACGAGACACCCAGACTCACTGGTGTTTTTAACAGACAAGGAAGTATCCCACAGCGCCATCTACCTTGGAGGAGACACCAGGACACCCACTAACCTACACATATACAAAGCCAGCAAATTCACTTTGCCATAGAGACCCTGATAACATATGTCTATACAGTAAAAACATAACTATCTCATAGGAAAGTGAGAAAAAATATATAAAAAGAAAACTAAATAAAAAATATATAGAAAACAAACTAAATACAAAAAGAATATAATATGAACACAATAAGCTGGGTATGAATATGTATAGGTCATAACAAACCCTTATTGCTTTGAAAAGATAAAAGTAAAAAGGGATAGAAAAAGGTGGTTGACAGAGAAACATATATTAATTTAAAACCTTGATTAAACATATATTATATACTAGCTGAGAGACCCGGCGTTGCCCAGGATGTAAATGCGTAATAGGTAGTATTATTTATAAATGGTGGAACAATAGGTGGGGGAGGGGGGAGGTGGTGGGAAGGGGGGAAAGGGGGGGAGGGGGGAGGTGGTGGGAAGGGGGGGAGGGGGGAGGTGGTGGGAATGGGGGGAGGGGGGAGGTGGTGGGAAGGGGGAGGAGGTGGGAGGTGGTGGGAAGGGGGAGGAGGTGGGAAGGGGGGGGGGGCGGTGGGAAGGGGGGGGGGGCGGTGGGAAGGCGGTGGGAAGGGGGGGAGGCGGTGGGAAGGGGGTAGGAAGGGGGGAGGGGAGGCGGTGGGAAGGGGGAGGGGAGGCGGTGGGAAGGGGGGGGAGGCGGTGGGAAGGGGGGGGGGGCGGTGGGAAGGGGGGGGAGGCAGTGGGAAGGGGGGGGGAGGCGGTGGGAAGGGGGGGGGAGGCAGTGGGAATGGGGGGGGAGGCGGTGGGAAGGGGGGGGGAGGCGGTGGGAAGGGGGGGGAGGCGGTGGAAAGGGGGGGGGCGGTGGACAGGAGGGGGGGCGGTGGACAGGAGGGGGGGGCAGTGGACAGGAGGGAGGGGGCAGTGGACAGGAGTGGGGGGCAGTGGACAGGAGGGGGGGGCAGTGGACAGGAGGGGGGCAGTGGACAGGAGGGGGGGCAGTGGACAGGAGGGGGGGCAGTGGACAGGAGGGGGGGGCAGTGGACAGGAGGGGGGGCAGTGGACAGGAGGGGGGGCAGTGGACAGGAGGGGGGGCAGTGGACAGGAGGGGGGGCAGTGGACAGGAGAGGGGGGGCAGTGGACAGGAGAGGGGGCGCAGTGGACAGGAGAGGGGGGGCAGTGGACAGGAGAGGGGGGCTGTGTACAGGAGGGGGGGCAGTGGACAGGAGGGGGGGCAGTGGACAGGAGGGGGGGGCAGTGGACAGGAGGGGGGGCAGTGGACAGGAGGGGGGGGCAGTGGACAGGAGGGGGGGCAGTGTCGCACTCAGTCACACACACACACACACACACACACACACACACGTCTCAGTCCCGTGATGCGCCCTTTCTCAGTTCCGTGCGGCGCCGCAGGTGGGGGGGAGGAGGGGGAGTGACACACGCGACACCTACCTGTACTTCCGGCCGCCGCCATCTTCTCACTCGGCGCCGCGAGGGAGGAAGGGGGTCTGCCATCTTACGCGCCGCGTGGCAGCCTGTTCCCCCGCCGGGGAGGGAGTGGAGCGGGAGGGAGGTGAGTGGAGCAGGAGGGAGGTGAGTGGAGCGGGAGGGAGTTGAGTGGAGCAGGAGGGAGGTGAGTGGAGCGGGAGGGAGGTGAGTGGAGCGCGAGGGAATGGAGCGCGAGGGAATGGAGGGCGAGGGAATGGAGCGCGAGGGAATGGAGCGGGAGGGAATGGAGCACGAGGGAGGAAGGGGGTCCGCCATCTTAGGCGCCGCGTGGCAGCCTGCCTGTTCCCCCGCCGGGGAGGGAATGGAGCGGGAGGGAGTGGTGTGTTGCGGGAGGGAGTGGTGTGTAGCGGGAGGGAGTGTAGCGGGAGGGAGGTGAGTGCGGGAGTGGAGCGGGAGGGAGTGGTGTGTAGCAGGAGGGAGTGGTGTGTAGCAGGAGGGAGTGGTGTGTAGCGGGAGGGAGGTGAGTGGAGCGGGAGGTGAGTGCAGGAGTGGAGCGGGAGTGGTGTGTAGCGGGAGGGAGTGGTGTGTAGAGGGAGTGGAGCGGGAGGTGAGTGCGGGAGTGGAGCGGGAGGTGAGTGCGGGAGTGGAGCGGGAGGGAGGTGAGTGCGGGAGTGGAGCGGCTTCCGGGCACGTCTTAGGTGGGCGCGTGTCCCCCCGCCGGGGAGGGAGTGGAGCGGGAGGGAGGTGAGCACCGGGGAGGGGGGGAGGTGAATGTGATGGGGGGGGAGAGGACAGAGATATAATGTGTGTGTGTGTTTTTTTTTTTTTTGGACCTTTGGCCCGTCACTCCGCCTCAGGCCAATGAGAGGTGTGGGGGGCGGGCCAAGGGGCTGGTGTGAGTGTGTGAGCCCAATGAGAGGTGTGCGGGGGCGGGCGGGCCAAGGGACCAATGAGATTGCCGCTAGGGACGCAGACATACAGTGCTTTCAGAAATATATAGTAGATAAACTGTTAATGATACTGACACAAAGTTTTTCTGTATAACCAACATAGAGATAGATTCTTTATCCGACTGCTTTGCAACTGCACAAAACATATGTACATTTACTATGAATCATTAATTAGTAATCTCAATGAAAATAGTCATAATAAACGTATATAATTTATGAGACCTATAGATATAGAACCAGATACCATAACATACATAAAATAAAAAAAATAGCAAATATTCAACAATTGCATCGTAACCAGGAGAAGAAAAAAACATCAAAATACTCAGCGAGGGATGAACACCATAATCACTGGGACAAAAAATGCTTAAGTTCCCAGTCAGTGTTCATCCCTCGCGGAGCGATCGATCCCAAAGAATGTATCCAGAACATTTCTCTGCGGTTAAGGATATTCTCCCTATTTCCACCTCTGGCAGGTGCCTTGATAAACTCAAGAGCTGAAAACGAACAGTCCAGAGTAGGAGGACACATCACCAAGTTGGCGGAACGCCTCCTTGAGATAGTCAGCTGTGGCAGTAAATATATAGGGAGGACGATACGCCCTCTTAAGCAAAGGATATCAGAACATTTGAGATCTATCAAACAGAAGGATGACAAATATCCAGTTTCTAGACATTTCTCTGCGTGTCCCTCTGGCAGGATTAATAATTTTTCGTTTTCAGCTCTTGAGTTTATCAAGGCACCTGCCAGAGGTGGAAATAGGGAGAATATCCTTAACCGCAGAGAAATGTTCTGGATACATTCTTTGGGATCGATGGCTCCGCGAGGGATGAACACTGACTGGGAACTTAAGCATTTTTTGTCCCAGTGATTATGGTGTTCATCCCTCGCTGAGTATTTTGATGTTTTTTTCTTCTCCTGGTTACGATGCAGTGGTTGAATATTTGCTATTTTTTTATTTTATGTATGTTATGGTATCTGGTTCTATATCTATAGGTCTCAAATTATATACGTTTATTATGACTATTTTCATTGAGATTACTAATTAATGATTCATAGTAAATATACATATGTTTTGTGCAGTTGCAAAGCAGTGGGATAAAGAATCTATCTCTATGTTGGTTATACAGAAAGACTTTGTGTCAGTATCATTAACAGTTTATATATAATATATGTGTAACGGGTTCCCCCCCCCCCCCCCCCAATCGCAGATTATACTGTGGGTGCGGAGAAACATAAGGTGTTATCATAGGTGTGGTTCGTTACCTGTTACCTCACAGGAGGGCTGAGCTTCCGCCACGGGGAACCTGGGGCAATATATACTAGGGGTAACCACTTTCTCAATTCAGCGCCTCCACCTGCGATGGCTCCCACCATAGGGGGAGTGGTTCCTCGCAGGACACATACAAATAATCAATACTCACACACAGTGATATATATATTAACTAATACCATTTACTGGAAACAGCATATAACACAAGACCATACAAACATATCAGAACAGGTGTCCCTCTCTCGAGGAGACACTTACTGCGACGTCCCGCAGGACGCTTCCCCAACACCAGGTGATCCCACCCAGTGTCCAAAGAACCCCACCCAATGTTCCGCACTCTTGCAGAGAGAAGCAATGGGTGACTGCGCAGCCTCAATTACACTAAGGGCCCGTTGGTGCACTTATGACTGTATAGTACCTGCCGAGCACTCCGGTGCTCGGATCAGCAACAACTTCACAAAGGATCAGTCGTAGGATGACTTCATCTGATCCCCAACCGGCCTCCTTGCACGCGGACCGCCAGGGGCGATCCCAACCTGGAAACAGTCTCTGAGGACCCCAACTTGGATCCGAACCTCTTAGCAGGAACCGCAGCGTCCGCTGTGTCCCTATCTAATCTACTCTACTGTGACAGGATCCCTAACATAGGGCCTGTCCCTACAGCACTACATGACACGCGCTATACTATAGGCCGTCCCTACAGCACAGCAACCTGTAATGGCTTTGGGGGAAACTCCTAGGGGTCTACAGGGGTTAATAACCTGCCCCACCCCCTTAACTCTTCCCAGTCATGACTACTACTTAACTTATCCCAGCGCCTGCAGCAACAAGCTGTGACCCACTGGATGCTCGCAGCCAAAGTGCTGAGCAACAAGGTGCCTGCCTGTCAGACCTCACAGCACTGACAGCCGTGACTCTGACAAGGAAGCACTACACTAAGGGCAGCGTCCCTATCTTGGGCCGTCCCTCAGCACTTACCCACTAACCTAGTGGGGAGTTGGGGCCTACCTGGGGTGTGGGTACCTATCTGGGTGCAGGAGCTGCACTCACTCCCCGCACCCTTCCTTCCCTCACAGCTCCCTGACTCCAACTGCCAGCGTGGGCTAAGCGCGCGAAATGTATCCTTCTCTTGCCAGCGCAATCCTGCAGCCCTATTGGCTCCTATGAGGCACCTGGTGCCTCCCTCGCTATGCTCCATGGGAGTTGTAGTCCCATAGAGCCTATCTTGGCATTGGGGCCGCGTGCGCACTTGCCCTGCGCATGCGCGAGTCTTTAGGGGCCGCCTCAACCTTTCCCTACCTACTCTCATGCTCGCGCGACTTCCTAAGGCCTGCCGTAACTGGCTAACTAACCCTGCGCATGCGCGATTTATCTGGGGTCTTCCCGGCGCTCCGGTGCCCTTGCGCATGCGCAACGCACCTGTAATGGCGGCGCTCTGCTTACCGAGCCGCCGGGACCTTAGAGACGCGATCGCGGCCCTAGCGACGGCCCGATCACGTCCCCGGCAACCGGCCCGCTCGCGGAGGCAGCGCACTACTCCCTGCTCCGGCCCCCACCCTTGGAAGCAGCTGTCGGGTCCGTCGCTGGCTCCGGCGGCACCCGCGACCCTGCTGCACCAAGAGAGGGGGGTCTCAAGGAGATGCTGGAGACCATGGCTACACTCTCCCCCTGGTGAAACACCCAACCTCTCCGCTTGGGGAACGACATCAATCGGCATAAAAGTTATATAATCAAAATGCATGGCACAGAAAATACAACTTATCATTTCGACTTTACAGAACAGGGTACATGGCAATTCACACCCAATAATACCCGAGGCCAGCTGAGTATCAGCTGCTTGCTGAGACCTTTTGTGGGGTGCCCTAACTGATCATGTGGGGGTACCTCACTTTTGCGTCCATGAGCCTCCCCCAGAAAAATCTCCTGTTGAGCACGCTCTGGGGAAACAGTCACCGGTTCAGTACTACTTCCTTCCCCTGGTGGAGGGAATAGTACAACGTCTCTTAGCCAGGCCTTTACCCGGCCATCCGCGGCAGGGATGATGTAGGCCAGGAGGCCAGGACCTTTCCCACGGTCCACTACCTGGTGAATGGGGCGCTCCTTTTTGGGCTTAAAGGAGGCAGCTTTCCCTGAATCCTTCTCCACACAGTCTTTGTCCCTACACACTTGTGAGGCTCCCACTGGGAAGCGAGCAATGGACAATGTCTCTTTCCTCACAGTCTCTGTGTTACCTGGCAGGGGGTAATGGGTAGATACCTTACCACTGCGGTGCTTCACAGTGGCCAACAGGTCCTCGGGGACACTGTCAGTTCCCACCTCGGCTGTATCGGGACCTGTCCCCGGCACTTCTGGGACAGTCCAATTACTTGGTAGAACCTCGGGAACGTTGGATCCCAGTCCTGGGACCACTGATGTCCAAGTGCACGGGCTCACACTCAGATCAGGAGCCGGTGGGAAGTAAGGAGGTACCTCACCACTCCGCGGGCTTGCGATGGGTTCCTCTTCATCTGGAACACGGGCAGGTATGTATGGGTCCACTCGCACCACTGGACAGCTACCATCTAAGGAGGACACCTCCGCCAGGACTCGATGCAGAGTGGAGCCATTCGCCCTGGTGACCAGACTTAAGGAGCGACCGTGCTCCACGGTCACCTGGAGGCTCACACCCGACACCCCTGGGGCAGTCGACTCACCCTCGTCTTCGTTATGTACGTGTCCCAAACCTAGGACCGATGGTACCATCGTAGTAGGCCGGGCTGGCCGTTGTAGGACACACGGGTCAACAGAAGGGTCCGCAACATCTGGATACACCTCCTCTAGGGCACACTGGCCCACAGCAGGCTCTGTATCCGCAGAGATAGTTGGTTTGATGATTTCACTAGAGTGGTCCGCCGGCAGGTGCATCACCACGACTGATTGGTTGCTGGACTCACTAAAAGAAGGTGGGGGTATATACACCTTACCCTGTGATTCCTCTGTATCACCGCTGGGGTGGTTCGTCGGTAGGCGCATTGCCACCGATGGGACTTCAACCTCTTCCCCTGAGGATATCACAATAGAATCCTCCGCCCAGGAGTCACCGGGGTCTTCTGCGATACAGCCAGTGGTTGTTGGTACGAAGCTGGCGTGCTCCGGTACCTCCACTGCGGTCTTCTCCGCCAATGGTTCGCTGGGCTCCTTAGCTGGCTGGGCAGGTGGTTCCTGCTCTACCACTAGGACATCCCCTTTGAGAGGATCTGGAACCGGTTCTGCAACATGGGTTTGGACACACGGGTCCACTGAGGCCTCTGGAATTAGGACAGACTGATTAGTAGTGTCACTCACTTGTGCAGGGGGGTCAGGCTTCCCCGCTTCTTCCTCAACTGGCTCCGTAGCCTGGGGTGTAATAGGCTTCAAGAACCGCACACGCAGCATTCACATTCGGGCTCCCACGCCAGTGCACCTCTATGACAGTCACAGGTGGGTCTAAAGCACTATACACCCAGTTCTCCTACTACCTCAGTCGTCTTGAAGTCTAGCGGTAACTGGGACATGTCGGCTCCCTCGTCATAGGCTTCTTGCAGGCAGGCACATTAGCACAAGGACATCTATTCCTGGCGCTCGCCAGGGCACATATACATTAGGGTGTATGTCCTGACAGTCTATCTCATCCTCATACCTCATCTCATCCTCAGAGAAGAAAGAGTCTATTACTGCATCAACATATGGTTGCAAATCCCAGGGCTTGCTCCCCCTGGAGAAATCTGAAGGAAGGGCAAGTCCTACAAGGGAGGGGCTCTGGCTCTGCGCGGAGTCACTCACATCACAGGGGAGGGACTCTGATTTTCACGCCAAACCCAGACAGATTGTTGCAATACTTTCCTGTGCAGGCTGGCAATCAGCAGCACGTGCGCTTTCCTGTTTTGGCGGGAGACGCCATTTTACTGGGTCTGCGTAAACTAGGGGGTACCCCTCAGATGGGCCCCCGGGCATAAACAGTGCGGACGGTGCCTCCGCCTGGCATATATCCTTAGTGGGGATTGCTACAAAAAGTATGGTTTTCCATGTGGACGTGGAATCCTGTTCTTCATCTAAGACACATGCACACGGCCACCCAGGAATTCTACGCATATAGGACTAGACCCCAACCGCGGGTATATTTGCGGGAAGGCCTCCTACCGCCACCACCTCACCAGGTTCCATATACTGCCTCAAAGCCCAGGCAAGGACCTCGTGTCCGGACTTTACAAACATTGTGAAAAAAATAGGAATTGGACAATTTGGAAAAAAATGGAACAGGGCACCCAAGGTCAATCTCAGCAGCGCCTCCAAATGTACCGGGTTTACCCCCCCCCCCCCAATCGCAGATTATACTGTGGGTGCGGAGAAACATACGGTGTTACCATAGGTGTGGTGCGTTACCTGTTGGCTCACAGGAGGGCTGAGCTTCCGCCATGGGGAACCTGGGGCAATATATACTAGGGGTAACCACTTTCTCAATTCAGCGCCTCCACCTGCGATGGCTCCCACCATAGGGGGAGTGGTTCCTCGCAGGACACATACAAATAATCAATACTCACACACAGTGATATATATATTAACTAATACCATTTACTGGAAACAGCATATAACACAAGACCATACAAACATATCAGAACAGGTGTCCCTCTCTCGAGGAGACACTTACTGCGACGTCCCGCAGGACGCTTCCCCAACACCAGGTGATCCCACCCAGTGTCCAAAGAACCCCACCCAATGTTCCGCACTCTTGCAGAGAGAGGCAATGGGTGACTGCGCAGCCTCAATTACACTAAGGGCCCGTTGGTGCACTTATGACTGTATAGTACCTGCCGAGCACTCCGGTGCTCGGATCAGCAACAACTTCACAAAGGATCAGTCGTAGGATGACGTCATCTGATCCCCAACCGGCCTCCTTGCACGCGGACCGCCAGGGGCGATCCCAACCTGGAAACAGTCTCTGAGGACCCCAACTTGGATCCGAACCTCTTAGCAGGAACCGCAGCGTCCGCTGTGTCCCTATCTAATCTACTCTACTGTGACAGGATCCCTAACATAGGGCCTGTCCCTACAGCACTACATGACACGCGCTATACTATAGGCCGTCCCTACAGCACAGCAACCTGTAATGGCTTTGGGGGAAACTCCTAGGGGTCTACAGGGGTTAATAACCTGCCCCACCCCCTTAACTCTTCCCAGTCATGACTACTACTTAACTTATCCCAGCGCCTGCAGCAACAAGCTGTGACCCACTGGATGCTCGCAGCCAAAGTGCTGAGCAACAAGGTGCCTGCCTGTCAGACCTCACAGCACTGACAGCCGTGACTCTGACAAGGAAGCACTACACTAAGGGCAGCGTCCCTATCTTGGGCCGTCCCTCAGCACTTACCCACTAACCTAGTGGGGAGTTGGGGCCTACCTGGGGTGTGGGTACCTATCTGGGTGCAGGAGCTGCACTCACTCCCCGCACCCTTCCTTCCCTCACAGCTCCCTGACTCCAACTGCCAGCGTGGGCTAAGCGCGCGAAATGTATCCTTCTCTTGCCAGCGCAATCCTGCAGCCCTATTGGCTCCTATGAGGCACCTGGTGCCTCCCTCGCTATGCTCCATGGGAGTTGTAGTCCCATAGAGCCTATCTTGGCATTGGGGCCGCGTGCGCACTTGCCCTGCGCATGCGCGAGTCTTTAGGGGCCGCCTCAACCTTTCCCTACCTACTCTCATGCTCGCGCGACTTCCTAAGGCCTGCCGTAACTGGCTAACTAACCCTGCGCATGCGCGATTTATCTGGGGTCTTCCCGGCGCTCCGGTGCCCTTGCGCATGCGCAACGCACCTGTAATGGCGGCGCTCTGCTTACCGAGCTGCCGGGACCTTAGAGACGCGATCGCGGCCCTAGCGACGGCCCGATCACGTCCCCGGCAACCGGCCTGCTCGCGGAGGCAGCGCACTACTCCCTGCTCCGGCCCCCACCCTTGGAAGCAGTTGTCGGATCCGTCGCTGGCTCCGGCGGCACCCGCGACCCTGCTGCACCAAGAGAGGGGGGTCTCAAGGAGCTGCTGGAGACCATGGCTACATATGTTTAATCAAGGTTTTAAATTAATATATGTTTCACTGTCAACCACCTTTTTCTATCCCTTTTTACTTTTATCTTTTCAAAGCAATAAGGGTTCGTTATGACCTATACATATTCATACCCAGCTTATTGTGTTCATATTGTATTCTTTTTGTATTTAGTTTGTTTTCTATATATTTTTTATTTAGTTTTCTTTTTACTGTATATATTTTTTCTCACTTTCCTATGAGATAGTTATGTCTTTACTGTATAGACATATGTTATCAGGGTCTCTATGGCAAAGTGAATTTGCTGGCTTTGTATATGTGTAGGTTAGTGGGTGTCCTGGTGTCTCCTCCAAGGTAGATGGCGCTGTGGGATCCTTCCTTGTCTCTTGGAGACACCAGTGAGTCTGGGTGTCTCATGAGGTTTAGGATTGGTCCCCGTGACGTCACTTCCGGTCATGGTAACATTCGGGCTATACCTATATGTTGTTGACATATGTGCAGTATGCACTTGTTGGTTTGTCTCCTGGGGCTCCGTCTAGACAGGTAGTCTCGCGAGATGTTCGGCTGGTTCCGCTGACATCACTGATACCGGAGGATGCAATTAATTTAGGTAATTAGAGTGTTTTGTATATAAGTATGTGTTTTTTGTAATTGGGGCATACTCTTTGATAAAGGGCCTAGCCCGAAACGCGTCAGAGTGGGTGGTTGCTCCTCTTTCTTGGTGTCCCCATGTCGACCAATAAAGTAGTTTTTTAACCTATGGTGTGCTGGATCCTGCTATTTGTCCCTGCGCTGTGCTCCACTTCCCTCTCTAGAGGCTGTTTTCTTCTGATCTCCAATCAAACTGGATGCACGCCTATACGGATTTCCTGCTGTTTCTCAACATTCTCAACATTAACAGTGAGTGGACTGTGGTATTGTGGCTGATTTTTGACTGTGTCATCTATACTGTTCTGTGACTTTATCTGAGTGTGGTTTGTTAAAAGAGGACCGTCTACTTTTGGTGTTGTGTCCCCCTAGTACCCAATAAATCCCACTCTAGGTTTTAAGCCATATCCGGCAGCCACATGTACATGAACTTTATATTGGGATGACAATTGATGTCAATTCCCTTGGAGCAACTTTGTCTCAATTGTATACCCAGGAACAAGAATTTTGATGTCCGTGGCTTATGGGACTTATTATAAGATATACCGGGGAATTATTCTGTTGCACCATGATTGGACTCTATGTCCTATTTATCATGTAAGGGGTAACCAGGCTCTTAATAAAGGTTAAGGCCGTTTTGGCTACCCCTGATCCAAATATAAGGGTTCAAGAGAGTTAGCTCTTGGGCCCAGTAACTTGGACTGTTTCAATGTATCATCTGCAATAAAAAGTATTTTTTGTGTTCTTACCATTCTGGGCATGCCAGCGAGCAGGGTGTATACATTTCAAGGGGGATTTTGCAGAGGAATTTTGGTCAGAATGTACCTATGAAGTTGGGGTGTGGAGTTGTCGGTTCCCCTAAATATGTTCCCAGGAATCATGCCTGATTCTCGGATACATGTAGGCACATTGTCCCGGCAATACCTCCCCTTCAAAATGCTAGCACAACTCACCACTAGGGTTCCTTGCTTCAGCATAGCCCTGAAAGGTGAATGGGGCAAAGGGATTAATGAGTGTCCCTGTAGTTGAGGGGATACCTAGGTAAAGGGGGTACCCCAGCTAGTGCCCAGGTGACCCAGAACCTGTATTAAGTTTGTGGGTGTCCCAACCGTATATAAGGTTGTGGGGGGACTGTCAGAGTCAGAATGAGTCTCAAAAGATAGTGTATGGGGAATAAGGCTGATAGGAATAAAAGTACATATTTCTTATTCTTTTCACCTACCCAGAGACTTAGGAGTGTATTAAATTATACTTTATTAATGTGCTGTAATGTACTGTAATTTGCTTGGGACTTTTGGAACCGATGCTCAAACAGACTGCCTGGGCTAACCTAGAGGCACCAGTAAGTCTGCTGGACATCAGATTTCAAAGTAGCCAGAGGTGTGAAAAGCAATTGGGCAGCATGGAAGGGCTCAAGTACCTAGGTCCGGGGAACAATGTCCGTCGTCCGGGCTGCCATTTGCTCTGCCAGACGTAGGGAGCCTGTCCCAGCAGGTGGCATTGAGATAGCCAGAGACGGATGTGGCAAACTTGCTCATGTCCCTTGGCAATTTCAGATTTATCGCTGACCTGGCTTTTCTAGCTGGCTTGGCTCTGATTGGCCCCAGTGCCCTTGTCACGTGATGGCCATGTTCTCCTGACGTCATCACGTTGCTCGGCATCCTTGCGTTTGTTTCCATAGGGTGTTTATCCATCGTCATGGTCACAGATCCTTGGTTCCTTCTGTAAACAGACAAGACATGACCAATGACAAGACATGATGTGAAAAGACATGGACCAATCAGGAAGGCCAAAAAATGGAAGGCAGAGAAATCAAATTGGATCCAGCTGATGTATGAGTAACTGCAGAGATGGAGCTGATTTCTGGATGATTAACATAGGACACTATGGGGATTATGTGGAATACTTAAGAGACACAATATGATGTTTATTTCATGCCAATTTTTCACTTGATATTGGACTATGTAGGTTGAAACATTGAACCAATATTTCGGTAATAAATAGGTTAAAAATCAGCAGTGCCCTGGGATGCTTTTCTATTTCATACACCAGGGATTACTTTCCGGATATCCCTGACAGCAGGTATTGTATTTCTTGACTTTTTATGGTGTGCAGCAAATTTCACTATTTTGCTTATATACAGTAAGGCCTGTCATGTCTCATTTTAGAGGAAGACGATGGTGTCGCAACATTTGCTGGACCTGCTGAAGAAAGAAGAGAAGACAAGGAAACATTTAAGAAGATCTACACATCGTGGCTCCTCTTCAAGCAATGGAGGATTGTAGACATCTGCCCAAATAGCTGCACTTCTAGCTGAGGATCATTGCTTTGTGGGTCGAGTTGATTGGTGCCACAGTTGGAAGAGAAGAATGAAAGCTTTCATCCCGGAAAGGGTAAGATAAACATTCATTGTCTATAGGGTGCCCATTAATTGTAAATTGAGGGCATAGGTAACCACAGTGACAATTAATGCATTTATTGGCTAGTGTTTTGTTTTATTGTAATGTTAAAGCAAAACAGAGCAGAGAGGGCGCGTATGAGAAAACAGTATATTTATAAGTAAAATATGAAGTCCCACAACGGGACTGAACAATACACAATAATGGTAAAAATGTATACAGATACGACAATAAAACAAAGTACCTTGAATACTTACAACTGGCTAGAAGTGCAAGAGTAGGGTGACCGGGGAGTCCAGAGCAGATGATGATCAGGTTCGGACCCGTTCCTCTGTCTGCAGACAGTTCCTTCCTCACTCCTTTCAGCCTCTCCACTAAAAAGAATTCACACAACAGCCCCTCGTGACCTCTATGCATTTCGTACAACGTACTTCGTCAGGCTGACCGGAGTGAGGAAGGAGCTGACTGCAGTTGTGGGACTGTTCATACTTTACATATAAATATACTGTTTTCTCATACGCGGCCTCTCCGCCCTTTTTTGCTTTGTATTGTGATCTTAGGGGGCTCACGTCTTTTAGGAGATATTGGAGGTCTCCGGCGGATGGCAGGAAGAGATGTGCAGTTTTTTCTTTAAACAGAAGACAGCGCAAGGGAGAATATCCCTGCACATTGTATTGTAATGTTTATTTAATTTAATAGTGGGGTTTTTTTTGTATCACAAATGGGTAAAAGCGCTATTAGCCATATTTGCACAATTGCACATTGTTACGATGGACTTACCTGATCAACATTTTTATATTTTGGGGAACTAGATTGAGCACACAAGTTGAGCAAAATAAACTGACATTTATTTCCTTAATAGACAGACACACGACAACCTTAGAATATATTTGACAAAACACTTACTGAGGGAGAGAACGGGATAAAATGTCCGGAAACTAAATAGAGCACAGGAATAATGTCTTTTAAAGTGCGGTCCTTTTGCAAAGGGTGCAAATTGCCAGCCCAATATGTCCTTGAATCGTTTGTTCGTTCGGGTCCGTTGGAGTTCGTTAGACAACCCCCAGCACTAACGAAATCCTGAAGCAAAGTTATGTCCTTGGTTCCGATGAAATTAACTCATTGCGTTCCGGGATCGCTGCTGCTGCTGTTATCTGCTATTAGAAGCGAGGTGGAAGTTCAATCACATTGTAAAAGAAAGACAACGGGGATAGCTAGGGGGGTATGTATATAGAGTCTGATATCATATCTCCAACATACCCGCTAGTGTTGGACCAGGTCCTACATTTTTTTAAAACCGGGTAACGGGTACCCGAGGATTTAGCACCTTGTACCCGGTCGGGTACCCGGCTACCCAGTTTTTCACTTACCTGGAGGTGGTGGAAACTTACCTGGGGTGGAGGAAGCCCGCCGCGACATCTGAACAGGTAAGCAGAGGTGCAGGGGCGGTGTGGTACTCTGCAAGACACTGCTTCTTCTCCTGCTCCGGTCACATGGTCCCACTCACAGTGCGGTATGGAGTCCTGATGCTGATGCCGCCCCACCACCCCCGCACCTCTGCTTACCTGTTCAGATGTCGCCGCGGGCTTCCAGCAGGTAAGTAAGAGATACTTTTCAACTACCCTGACATTACCTGGATACCCGGCGCCGAGTCCACTTTCCAGCTGCCGGGTCCGAATAATTTCTGGGTAGCTGAAAAGCCGCCGGGTAACACTGGGTACCGGGTACATCACTAATACCCGCCCAATCCCCTTTGTGGGAAATTTCCCACTCACCAATCCCCAACTTGCCCACAGTTTGCAGAGTGGGCACTACAGGGATTTCCGGTTGGTACAGCGCCAGTACTAACCTGACAGCTTGGCTGCTTACCATATGGGTACTCCCCTTTTCCCTAGCGTCTCCCAGGCTAGGAGTTGTACTCAAGGTGTGAACTAGCCCCGATGACTAACAGGATCTCCTATTCAGCGGGCATCCCGGCTAAATCATACTTTGGGGCTCTGGGGGCTTTCATGTGCAAAACTTCCCTAGACCCATAGGCACTGCCTCAGCAAGGAGTCTCTGAAGTCTGCATAAGAAAGTGGCCCAGATCATGGGTGTTAAAACATTTGGTCACTGGGTGCATGTGACGGGGAAGGGGTGCCAAGCGAGTAATAAAGGGGTCATTCCCATTAGGCACCCGCTTCCACCATCTGGGAAGTGAGGGGTTAACCAGAAATGCAGCTAATTACAAAAGCTTTATTATAAAGTTTTCTTCCTGGTATTATACGGTTATTAAGAATTTGATTAGTGTTAGGACCTGCACAGATTTGGTCTACCTTGACATTTGGTGTGCAGGCTTAAGATACTTTGGCCAAAGAATCAAACTAAATGACCATATGTTTTTAGTTTATATATACTGTATATATATATATATATATATATACTAGCTGAGAGCCCCGGCGTTGCCCGGGATGTTTGTGGTGTGGGTGTGGCATTTGGGTGGGGAGTGGTCCACGCGGCCCATGTGCGGTGGTAGTGCTGCTGTGGCTGTACTGATGGTGATTGTATTGGTGTGCTGATTTGGGAGGGTTTGGTGCTGATGTGGGGGTGCGGATGTGGGTGTGCCGATGGGGGAGGTGCAAAGGTGGCGATGTGTGGGTGCTGATGGTGTTGATGGGGGCTGGGAATGGTGGGGAGCCGAGAATGCCAGTGTGCTGGGGGGGCATGGGATACCGGTGTGCTGATGTGGTGGTGCTGGGGTGTGTGTGTGTATACACGTGTGTGTGTGTATACACGTGTGTGTGTGTATACACGTGTGTGTGTGTATACACGTGTGTGTGTGTATACACGTGTGTGTATACACGTGTGTGTGTATACACGTGTGTGTGTGTATACACGTGTGTGTATACACGTGTGTGTGTGAATACACGTGTGTGTGTGTATACACGTGTGAGTGTATACACATGTGTGTGTGTGTGTATACACGTGTGTGTGTATACATTGTGTGTATGTATATATTGTGTGTGTGTATACGTGTGTGTGTATACATTGTATGTGTGTGTGTGTATAAGTGTGTGTGTGTGTGTGTGTGTGTGTGTGTGTGTGTGTACACATGTTTGTGTGTGTATACACGTGTGTGTGTGTATACGTGTGTGTGTGTGTGTATACATGTGTGTGTGTATACATGTGTGTGTATATACATGTGTGTGTATACACATGTGTGTGTGTGTGTACACATGTGTGTGTACACATGTGTGTGTGTGTACACATGTGTGTGTGTGTGTGTACACATGTGTGTGTGTGTACACATGTGTGTGTGTGTACACATGTGTGTGTGTGTACACATGTGTGTGTGTGTGTGTGTACACATGTGTGTGTGTGTGTACACGTGTGTGTGTACACATGTGTGTGTGTATACACATGTGTGTGTGTGTATACACGTGTGTGTGTGTATACACGTGTGTGTATACACGTGTGTGTGTGTGTGTATACATGTGTGTGTGTGTGTATACATGTGTGTGTGTATACATGTGTGTGTGTGTATACATGTGTGTGTATACATGTGTGTGTGTGTATACATTATGTGTATGTATACCTGTGTGTATACGTGTGTGAGTGTATACGTGTGTGTGTGTATGTGTACATGTGTGTGTGTGTATGTCTCCACGTATGTGTTTGTATGTCTCCATGTGTGTGTGTGTATGTCTCCATGTGTGTGTGTACGTGTACATGTGTGTGAGTATACGTGTACATGTGTGTGTGTGTACGTGTCTACGTGTACATGTGTGTGTGTGTGTGTACGTGTACGTGTGTGTGTGTGTGTGTACGTGTCTACGTGTACATGTGTGTGTGCGTGTCTACGTGTACATGTGTGTGTGTCTACGTGTACGTGCGTGTGTGTCTACGTGCGTGTGTGTGTACGTGTGTATGTGTGTGTCTATGTGTGTGTCTACGTGTGTGTGTGTTTGTGTCTACGTGTGTGTGTTTGTGTATACGTGTGTGTGTGTATACGTGTGTGTGTGTGTCTACGTCTGTGTGTGTGTGTGTGTCTACGTGTGTGTGTGTGTCTGTGTCCCTGTGTGTCCTTTGGCCCGTGACTCCGCCTCAGGGAAGGGGGGGGGTGGGGGGGGAGGTGGTGGGGGTGGGGGGGGAGGTGGTGGGAAGGAGGGGGGTGGGGGGGAAGGGGAGGTGGGGGGGAGGTGGGGGGAAGGGGGGGGGTGGGGGGGAGGTGGTGGGAAAGGGGGGGGGGGGGGAGGTGGTGGGAAAGGGGGGGGGTGCGGGGGAGGTGGTGGGAAGGGGGGGGGTGCGGGGGAGGTGGTGGGAAGGGGGGGGAGGTGGTGGGAAGGGGGGGGGTGGGGGGAGGTGGTGGGAAGGGGGGGGAGGTGGTGGGGAGTTTGGAAGGGGGGTGGGGGAGGTGGGAAGGTGGGTGGAGGTGGTGAGAGGTTGTAAGGGGGGAGTGAAGGGAAGGTGAAGGGGGGGTGAAGGTGGGGGTGGAGGGGAGGTGAAGGGGGGGGGTGGAGGGGAGGTGAAGGGGGGGTGGAGGGGAGGTGAAGGGGGGGGGTGGAGGGGAGGTGAAGGGGGGGGGGTGGAGGGGAGGTGAAGGGGGGGTGGAGGGGAGGTGAGGGGGGGGTGGAGGGGAGGTGAAGGGGAGGTGAAGGGGGGGTGGAGGGGAGGTGAAGGGGGGGGTGGAGGGGAGGTGAAGGGGGGGGTGGAGGGGAGGTGAAGGGGGGGGTGGAGGGGAGGTGAAGGGGGGGGTGGAGGGGAGGTGAAGGGGGGTGAAGGGGAGGTGGGGGGGGTGAAGGGGAGGTCGGGGGGGGTGAAGGGGAGGTGGGGGGGGGTGAAGGGGAGGTGAAGGGGGGTGAAGGGGAGGTGGGGGGGGAGAAGGGGAGGTCGGGGGGGGTGAAGGGGAGGTGGGGGGGGGTGAAGGGGAGGTGAAGGGGGGGTGGAGGGGAGGTGAAGGGGGGGTGGAGGGGAGGTGAAGGGGGGGTGGAGGGGAGGTGAAGGGGGGGTGGAGGGAAGTGGAAGGGAAGGGAAGTGGAGTGAGGGGAGGTGAGGGGTGGGTGAGGGGAGGTGAGATGAAGGGGGGTGAGGGGAGGTGAAGGGGGGTGAGGGGAGGTGAAGGGGGGTGAGGGGAGGTGAAGGGGGGTGAGGGGAGGTGAAGGGGGGTGTGGGGAGGTGAAGGCCGCTCCCTCACCCGTCCGGCCGCTCACTCACCCGTTCGGCAGCTCCCTCACCCGTCCGGCCGCTCCCACGTGGATCTGAGGCGGGAGGCAGCTTGTTGTGGCCGGTCCCCCGCTGTGTCCCGGGCGCTCGCTCGCTCCGCTGACTGTAGCGGCGCCGGGGGGGGGGTGGAGGGGAGGTGATTTGAAGGGGGGTGAGGGGAGGTGAAGGCCGCTCACTCACCCGTCCGGCCGCTCCCACGTGGAACTGAGGCGGGAGGCAGCTTGTTGTGGCCGCTCCCCCGCTGTGTCCCGGGCACTCGCCGCTGACAGTCAGCGGCGCCGGGGGGGGGGGGGGGAGGTGATTTGAAGGGGGGTGAGGGGTGGGTGAGGTGTGGGTGAAGGGGGGGGAGGTGATTTGAAGGGGGGTGAGGGGAGGTGAAGGCCGCTCACTCACCCGTCCGGCCGCTCCCACGTGGAACTGAGGCGGGAGGCAGCTTGTTGTGGCCGGTCCCCCGCTGTGTCCCGGGCACTCGCTCCTCCGCTGACTGTAGCGGCGCCGGGGGGGGGGGGGGGAGGCTGATTTCGGGGAGGAAGAGGCGGAGGCTCCGGCGGGTATGTGAGGCCCCCCCCCCCCCCCGGGATATACATGCTGCTAATGTACACCCCCCCCCCCTACTGTGTGTGTGTGTGTGTGTGTGTGTGTGTGTCCGTGTGTGTGTGTGTGTGTGTCCGTGTGTCCGTGTGTCCGTGTGTGTGTGTGTGTGTGTGTGTGTGTGTGTGTGTGTGTGTGTGTGTGTGTGTGTGTGTGTGTGTGTGTGTGTGTGTGTGTGTGTGTGTGTGTGTGTGTGTGTGTCCCTGTGTGTCCGTGTGTCCGTGTGTGTGTGTATATCCCTGTGTGTGTGTTTTCCTTTGGGCCGTCACTCCGCCTCAGGCCAATGAGAGGTGTGCGGGGGCGGCCCAAGGGACCAATGAAATTTCCCCTAGGGACACCGGACATCCAGCAGGCAGGCATGCATGCAGGCAGGCAGGCAAACATACAGTGCTTTCACTAATATAGTATAAGATATATATATATATATATATATATATATATATATATATATATGTAGAGAGTGAAGAATTTCAGGAATTGGATCAATTGGTTAATAAGAGAGTATTAAACTATGAAAAAGATATTATGGATCGTAAAGATAAGAAATATAATAGAGATACCAACGATTATGCCACTGATCAGGTCACAAATTGGAAAAGAGTTAGGCGAGATGATTCCAAACACCATTATCCCCCCAGAAAAGGGAGGAAACACAATAAATATAGGGAAAGAAGTAGGGATTATCAACATACTTCAGTATCCTCATCTAGAATACAAATATCTAATACCAAGAACCAGAAGGTAGACAAACCTCTAACACCGGTGTGTTCCACAGATAATAGATTTGAGGTTTTATCAGATTCCCCTAAAAGTTCGAATCATGGAAACAAGGAAGGGGGAGAAACAAGTGGAGCTATCTCTAAAAATCTAAGTAGGGAATCTACATTATCTCTGTCTAAATCCACCTCTCATACCGCTTCTTTTTTAGAGATGGTGAAGAAGGAGGAGGAGAGAGAGAAGGGGAGAACATATCCTTTATGGGACAGACACCCAACAGTGCGGGAGAAATCCTCACAACGCAGAAAAAGAAACAGCGAGGAAGAAGATCCGGGCAGCGTGAACAAAGAAAGAAGGAAGGCAGACTAAGGACATTGATGCCAGAGAGTCACGGTATTTTCAATCTATCAAGTTTTGTATTGTCGGCACATCATACTGCACTCCTCTCTAAGGGTCTTTCCTTTGCACCCAGCAGTTCACCAAAAAAATTCAATCTATTTGTAGATTTGAATAAATATATTAGAAAGGTCACTTTAATGAGATTTTTCACTCTAAAGGGCAGGGAGAAGGAGGAGATCTTCAGTTCTCAAGAGAGGGACTGTATCAAGGCTATGACCTCACTTTTGGCAGATGGCTTTGGTACAGCTGACATTGATGCACATTGTGGTCCCAATCTGGACATTTTTACACAACACGCTACACAATCAGATGATGTTATACCAAACTTTGTGGAAAACTTGGTAGATCCAGTATTATCCTCATCCACTGACATCGGTAACACTTCTTCTGAATCACCAACGGCCAGTATTATACATTCACCGTTTGTCTCAAAATCCACTTTCTTCCCCTATCAAGCTAAGGGGGGGTTCATTGATACATTTTATACACTTGTATTGAAAGACTTCGAGTCACTCTGCCAAAATATGCCTTCACTGCAAAAAAGAAATTTGCATAAAAATTAATTAAAGGCCCTAAAAGAACTGGGTGAAGCAAGTGAAATTGTAAAAAGGCAGGCAGACAAAGGTGGAGGCATTGTGCTTCAAGACAGGAGTGTATATATAGCAGAAGCCAACCGCCTGTTGGGTGATGGGATGTCCTATGTACTTCTGCATAGTGATCCAATGGATATCTATCAAAAGGATCTAAAAAGCTTTCTCCTAGAGGCACAACACATGGGAATTATAACTAAAGCAGAATTTGACTTTTTATACAAACGGTATCCTAGAACACCAGTGTTTTATCATATACCAAAGATACATAAAAACATAGTAAACCCACCAGGGAGACCAATTGTCTCGGGGGTGGAGTCTATGACGTCCAGCGTGTCCCAGTATGTTGACCATTTTTTACAACCTATGGTGGTCAAATTGAGATCACATATTAGGGACACGCTGCATGTTTTGGACTCCATCTCTGGGATACCCTGGAAATCCACCTACATTTGGGCCACATGCGATGTGGCCTCGCTTTATACATGCATTAATCACACCAAAGGGGTAGCTGCAATAGCATATTATTTAGAAAAAGAAATTCACATCAATAAGTTACAAAGAGAATTCATTTTGGATGCAATCCTGTTCATTCTGGAACACAACTATTTTCTATTCGAAAATGACTACTATCTGCAGACCTGTGGAACGGCCATGGGCACCCGCTTTGCCCCCAGCTATGCAAACCTATACATGGGCCTATGGGAGGATACCCATGTGTGGGGGAATGCTAGGCTGGGGGAGAGCTTGGTGTTCTATGGCCGTTTCATTGACGACCTAATATTTATTTGGGACGGTGAACAGGAGGCATTAAATGAGATTCTAACATCATTCACTGACAATCAAATGGATTTGAAGTTTACTTTTGACACAAATAAATCTAACATCAATTTTTGGGATCTGGAATTAATGGTTAACAATGAGAATCAAATTATAACCAAAACATATTTCAAAAAAGTGTCAGCAAATGCATATTTACATCATAACAGCAACCACTACCATAAATGGCTGGAGAACGTCCCCAGGGGCCAATTCCTCAGAATCAGGAGAAATTGTTCTCTGGATTCTGATTACTTGGCTCAGGGGGACGCTCTAGCTAAAAAATTTATAGACAAGGGTTACAATAAATACACTGTAATGGAGACTTTCAAACAAGTGGGTCAATTAGACAGATTAAAACTGTTAGATCAGTCAAAGGCTAATATAATATCTAGAAATAATAAGATGTGTACTACGGATAATAATCAGACTCGCATTCCACAGTTTATCACGCAATTCAACTGTGCCTCACAGAAAATAAGAAATATATTAAATAAACACTGGGAAATTCTACTTAGTGATCCAATTATAGGGAAAAATTTGCCACCAAATATACCGGTGGTATTTCAGAAGGCAAGAAATATCAAATCTATTGTGGCACCGAGTAGACTGAAAAAATTCCAAAAGACTAGTCAATCAAGCAAAAATACAAAAAATGGGAATTTTTTGTGCAATCGCTCAAGATGTCTTACGTGCAAACATTTAAAGAAAACAGAGACCATTACATCGCATTCAAATGGATCTATACACCAAATAAAAGGGCATATCAACTGTCTGTCAACCCATATTGTTTACTCAATAATGTGCCCCTGTGGGCTTCAGTACATTGGTAGAACCAAACGGGCCCTATGTATACGATTCTTGGAACATCGACGTAATATAATACACGGATTGAGAACACATAGTCTGTCCAGACATTACGAACTGAAGCACAATAAGGATCCATCTTCTGTGGTAGTCATGGGGATTGAGGCCATTAGTTCGACACTTTTGAGTGGAGATAGGCACAAACTTCTCAATCTTAGAGAGACATACTGAATCTACGAATTGTGTACACTTAGTCCAGAAGGCCTAAATGATTGTATCGATGTCAGCAGAGTTATCTAATTTCCCATCTGCCCATATTGAGACTCTTGATCTTCCCCCTTTTTCTTTTCCTTCCATCCACTGTCATTCTCCTCCTATGGGTCTTGGTGATCACGGAGTTTTGGGTTGAACATGCTTGACATGTTCCCTTCGTGATCGCCTACCATAGATTAGTAGTACCAACACTCACAAGTAGTTGCACATCAACCTTCATAAATGCTCATCACATACAGTGGGGCATTATTGTATATAAAGTAATATCACTAGTGGTTACACACAATATTAAATATTATTCAATCACAGTGTTTCTGCACCCACTATTAATACCACACTTCAGCTATATTTAATATTCACCACATACCACCATTCACAACACTCACTCACTGACTCCCTTTCCCTTCCCTCCCTCCCCCCCTCCCCCCCCTGAGGAGTGTTGAGAGATTTGCTGAACCATGCAGGCTTGCTAGGCTTGTTATACATGTGACCTAGGATACATGTCCAGTCTAAACTTCAAAACATACATTTTTCTTTCTCTCACTAAATTTAGTTTGATAAATTAATCTTTGAATTCATTCAATATTAATTTCATGGTGCTTTCTTCCACGCTGTTTCTGTTATATAGGGAGATCAATATATTAATATAATCTCAGATCTCCTTTATCAGAGGAAGCCCCAAATATCCACAAACAATATAATTCCAAAAGAGTGGGATAATAGATTAGTATATAGGGTTATTTTTCACCTACTTTCGCCATATAATCCATTTGGTAATATTAGAACACATTATCTTGAATCACTATTCAATTTATACATGGATTTTTCAGATCCATTATTAGCCAAATTCAAACACAGTCAGCTAGTATTAATTATACTCATATAACTAAGTGTCAAATAAATTCAAATCAACTCTTTAGTATTACATTTTGTCATCAGATCTACCCTCCTCAAGCCATACTCATTAAGTGCAAATTATTATTTTTATGTCTCTGTTTAATTATATCTATTGGGGTATTTGATATCTCCAGATACACCCTTTGGTTATTTTAATCAAGTCAGGACATCAACTGTAAGTTTGTTTTAATATATTTTACTATATTTATTTAATTATGAGTGTTATTATGTTCATATGTTATTATGTGTTGGCATATAAGTAATTGTGGACACTTATCATCAGGTGTTCAAATATCTAATCAATGGGACTATTCAGTCATACAGATTGCCCACACATTTTTTGCCTACCAACCAATCTACCTAATTGGACTCGTGGGTGTGTATATATACTTCCTACCACACACCCAGAGCCCATCCCCTGAAGAAGTCAGTCTATCTGATGAAACGCGTAGGGAAGGTGAAAAACCATCTGTTGGTGTGCACCCGGGGAGAGATCATTGCGGAGGGCTGAACACTTCAGTTCCTGCATGCGGTGAACAGCAAAGGCATCATACAGATCCAGAGGTGTCATGGAGCCAAAGACAGCAGTGAAGCAGCGTTTTCCTGGTCCTTGGAGCATGAGTATATCTCATAAAATGCTTTTAATTGTTCTATGTTTGTGAGTTCATTTTTATTGAGATTTTTGGGCATTAAATATATCGAGTTTGCACAGTAATGCACTAGGATTTGGCGCTTCTTTTCTTCTATTTTTTCTATGCAGGTGGAGAGGGAGGTCTTTGCACCCTTTTTAAGAAGCTGCCTGTTTTTCTGGATAGTGCTATTCATACTCCCCAATACTGGTTCAATTGTTTGGACTCCATAGGACTATCTGCATTGAGCAGATAAAGGAAGGTTCACAGCACCACGCAATTTTTACATTTATTTTTATAATTCTTTGCTTGTTAGCTACTGATTATTGTGCATTTTTTGGTATAGATTTATTTTTATTGGTACACCAATTCATTTGTTGAAGATTTTATTTTACTAATTCTATATTTTAAACACATTACGAGAGAGAGAGAGAGAGAGAGAGAGAGAGAGAGAGAGAGAGAGAGAGAGAGAGAGAGAGAGAGAGAGAGAGAGAGAGAGAGAGAGAGAGAGAGAGAGAGAGAGAGAGAGAGAGAGAGAGAGAGAGAGAGAGAGACTTTACTGTGTATCTGTGTCATTGGAAGTAGCATTGGGCTCTGTCTGTGTTCTATGTTTTGTTCTTGATTTTAACTGCAGGGAGATAGGCAGCAGGAGTCATCAGCAGTAGCTGAGGTGTTGAGCCTAGGGGAGGCTAGGCAGGGAGGCACTGTGGAGCAGGGGGAGATAGGAGGTCAGTGGGGTGTCAGGCAGCTGATAGAAGCTAGGGATGGGCTAGAAAAGCAGGAGGTCCCTTGTTCTGACTTGCCAGGGAAGACCCCCCTGACAGATTCCTCAGTGGTCACAGAGGTAGGGCTGTGGGTAGGTAGGCAGCCAGGAGCAGTAGCCAAGGCTAGGGGGGTACAGCAGAGGTTTCTGTCCCCAGGTCAGCCAAGGTTAGCTACAGAGGGTAAGGGCAGCACAGTGGAGGAGAGAGGAGATATGCTGGCCCTAGCAGCAGAGGTGGTTGCAGGTGCTTACTTCCTGGCCTTCAGGTTTGAGAGGGCAGGAGCAAAGCATCTGGGTACCAGGAACCCCAGTACAGGTTACTGGGGGATTGCCTTGTCCCAGGGGGCAAGGGAGAGGGTAGTAGTCAGCATTGCATGTGGTTTCTGGAATACAGGAGTGATGCCACTCAGGGTGGGGACTGCCCTAGAGCCAGGGAGAAGAGGCATAAAGATAGCGGAGCAGCTACAGGTGGGCACAGGGCCAGGGCAGGTAGGGTCCCTACAGGATAGTGACATAGACCTTTTCCAGACTGGTGTGACAGAGAAGCGACGGTCTGTGCTTGTTAGCTGGTTTCCCACTGGTACAGAGACAATACAGTCTCTGGACAACATGCAGCCTGATCTGCACAGGTGCCCCTTCACGGTGGTCTTGGTTCACCAGGCACTGGGTGAGGGGCAGAGGGTGGCAAAGGAGAATGCCCGGTGGCCACATTGGTGCCCTGCTGTGCAGGACCTGGACTTCACAATCCAATTTGGCCAGGACAGTGTAATGGGTGACAGGACAATGCTGGGTGACAATTTTGCCTGGACAACCCCTCAGGACGTATGTGCTTCAAGGATGCCAATAGTGTCCCAGTGCCAGGGTGGGCAGCTGGGTCACAAGGCACCCATTGAGCAGGGGAGGTGTGACGGGGGTGGTGTGCCAAGCGAGTAATAAAGAGGTCACACCCATTAGGCACCCCCTTCCACCATCTGGAAAGTGAGGGGTTAACCAGAAATGTACTTATAATTCATATGTTCCCCTGCTTCACAACTAAAAGGTACGTCCCTTGGTTATCCTATTCCCACATTTAGAGGGAATTCCTGTATTTTTATTCCCCTGCCTCAGGGCAAACTGTGTTCTCTTTGATAGAAATGTATATAGGTACAATTATTGGTGTTTGTGCCTTGGCAGTGTATGTACCAGCCACATACACTGGGATCAGGTCGGAAGGGAAAGGGTTAATTGCATTTCCATGTTTATTGCCCTTTGTCCCCTTTCCTGCCTTTACAGTCTCCATTTTGCAGTCTCTCCATAGGTCGCCATTGGAGCCCCATGTAACCCTATGAAGATTCCAACGATTTGGGTCCGATATCACGGAAGACCTGCAGGTGGCGCCCGAGAGGAGGAGCGGCGTTTCCCCATTGAAAGTGAAAGGAGTAATGCATTTCAATGAGGATTCCTCGACTCGGATCTCCAGGAATGGGCTGGCAGCCACCCAGACCGCAGAACCGCAACGTCTGAAAAGAGCTTTGATCGGGCCTCGGTCAAGTTCACGTCCATTTGGCGTGGGAACTTTTGTTCTAGGGCACCCAGAAATAAAATTATTTTTGCACCTAGCCCCTATGAACCCTCTCACTCGACCCCAACCGGGTCCGACAATTAATGGCGACGAGATCGGGTTGCGCCGGCCAGGAGGGTCCTACCATTGACCGCAGTGGCGGAGAAAGCCGCGTGGCTTTCAAACACTAAGTAGAAAACAGTGAAAACTGAAACCCATAACTCTGGTTCCGTGGGGACCAGAGGGCTGGGATTTGGCCAGGATGTAGTCACTGCTCCGGCATGACTGCATGGCAATTTCCAGCACTCACCCCTCAACCGAACGGAGTAGGGTTAACTGTGAAAAAGTGTGGGTTGCCCATTGACTTCAATGGTAGCAGAGGTCCCATTGAATCCTATGGCGGCGCCGGCCCATGCATTCCCTATAGAGGCGCCGGCCCTATTGATTCTAATGGAGGAAAGTTGCGTGGCTTTGAAACGGCTAAGTCCAAAAATGTATAAAGTGGAAACCCATAACTCCGGTTCCGTAAGTATTTACGGATTTGGGTAGCATGTAGTCACTGCTCCGGCATGACTTCATGGCAATTTCCAGCCCTCTCCGATCAACCAGACGAAGTATGGGTAAATGTGAAAAATGAGGTTTTCCCATTGACTTCAATGGCGGAGTTGCTCCATTAAAAGCCTATAGCGATGGAGCCCATTGATTTCAATGGAAGAGTGAAATGCAGTGATTTCTTTTAGCCTATAGCGGAGAATCCTGCATTAAAGTTAATAGGGGATTTTAACTTGGTTTTGGTATCTTCAGTTCTGGGGGTCGTGGAAGGCTGATATTTGTCCACTATGGCAAGGGTCCTCCGGCATGAGGACCTTGCAAATTTCAGCCCGCTCAGACCCACAGAACGGATTATTTTAATATATGTTTAATATTAAAATGTTACTCTGCATTCCTGGTATTTCTAAACCCGTGAAAGGCGCTGGCTCAGAAGGAATGTTAATTGCCACAGGGCGTCAGGATGTCTGACGGAAACCCATGTATGAAAGGCTCACCGCCCTGGATTGAGTTTTCTAGGACAAAGAAGAGCAGGACATGGGTACTTGGGTAAAGTGTTGTGTTTCACACCTTGAGACAAAGGGTTTCCTGTGAAGGAACCCAAAAGGTAGACTAGGCAACGCCAGCCTTTTGGGAGTGGGGCTAGGGAAGTGAGCTCCTGATTAGAATAATGCCCACCCCTGTGGGCAGGTATTACCTTGCACCCATGTGAGGTGGCAAGGTGTAATTGGGTGGAGGTAATTGGTAACCAATACCTGGCACCCAATGTAAAGGGAAAGAGCTGAAACCCCATTTAGGTCCTATTTGTGTGTTCTCCTTTTTCAAGGAATAAACTTTCTTTATAATATCTAAGTCGCATTCAATTCAACCCAGTTTATTTGTGTGTATTATAACCCTGCACAAGCTCCCGTGACAGTGCATTACAAAGGCAAGTAGAACAAATGTATCCTGCCTGTACTTTTAAAACTGCAGCCAGAGAGGCACTTTATTAAAAATATAGGTTCTACTTATCCTAAAGTTATATTTCTAATATGTGTGTGCTTGGGGTGTTACACTGGGGCTGCACACCAAATTTCAGGGTGCTAGCCCATTCCGTTCCCGCGTTAGCTGGGCTATGGGCTTCTCACGTCAATTGACATGCGGTTAACCGAGTTCCCACGTCAATTGACCGAGTTCCCACGCCAATTGACTGCCGCCTTTCAAGTTACGCTACTAATCGGGACTGGATACATTGTAACCGGTACTCACTTGAGACTGAAACCGCAACCCTTTGATTCAATTGACCTCGCGGTTGCGAGTTCAAGCCTCAGTAATGGATACCTATGTTACTCAATGGAACAAAGAGACCGTGTCACGCTTCTCCAATTAGCTTGTGGCTTGGCTCATGCAGCGGCATCTTGTGTCCAAAGACCAGTAATGCAGGTACATACCGAAATACATTACTGCAGGCCTATACAATCCTGCAAAACGGGGACAATAAGGTACAGAGGGGAAAATAGTACATGTGTAGTGCATATAAAATTAACCACTTCATTCCCAACACGAAGTAGATTTTACCAGCCGAGCATTCTGCCTTATTAATGCACTGATTAACCCTATTTTTATTACACCTCCCCCACTCAAATCCCAAGGTCTGCCCTAGCCACTTCCTCTGGTGGTTGGGCTGACCTGAGAGTTTTTGAAGTCAGTAGTTCATGGGGATTGTCCTGCCGGGAGAGGCCATCAGCATTGCATGCTCACTACCCTTCTTGTTCTGGATAGTGAAATCAAATTCCTGTAAGGCAAGGCTCCAGCGCAAGAGCTTGGCATTCTCTCCCGACACCCTCTGTAACCAATTTAGGGGGTTATGGTCCGGGATAATGGTGAATGATCTGCCATACAAGTAGGGCTGTAGCTTCTTGAGAGCCCATACTATAGCCAGACACTCCTTCTCAATAGTGGCATAGGTAATTTCTTTGGGCAGCAGCTTGCGGCTCAGATAAACCACTGGATGTTCACTGAGCTCCTCCCCCACCTGGCTGAGCACAGCCCCAATGCCAAAGTCTGAGGCATCAGTCTGCACCAGAAATTATTTTTGAATTAATTATTTGGAATAATCTGGAGCAGCTAAAATGGGTGCACTGGCCAGTGCAGTCTTCAAAGCCTGAAATGCTTTTTAAGAGGCTGGAGACTAGACTACCACCACAGACAGTCGCTTCTGGGTCAAGTCAGGGGTTTGGCAATGACTCTATGCTGGGGGACAAACTTTCTATAGTAGCCTGCGGTGCCTAGGAAAGCCATAACCTGCTTCTTGGTTTTGGGAGTGGGCCACTGCACTACCACCTCTACCTTAGCTGGTTCTGGCTTGAGGTGCCCTTCACCCACCTTATGCCCTAGGTATAAGACTTCTGCCATCCCTTCTAAGCACTTGGTAGGTTTTAAGGTGAGACCTTCTTCCCTAAACCTGGCTAGCACCACAGCTACATGAATTAAGTGTGATTCCAAAGAGTTACTGAACACAGCAATATCATCCAGATAGGCCCTGGCAAACCCTTGCATACCCTCTAGTAAACGATTGACCAAGCATTGGAAGGTAGCCGGTGCATTCTTCATCCCAAATGGCATCACTAAGAATTCATAGAGGCCACTTGTGGTAATGAAGGCTGACTTCTCCCTAGCCTCCTGGGTCAATGGGATCTGCCAAAACCCTTTGCTGAGATCCATGGTGGTCAGATACCATGCCCCCTCGAGTTCATCCAGTAACTCATCCATGCGGGGCATGGGGTAGGCATCTGATACTGTCCCTGAGTTGAGCTGCTGGTAGTCCACACAGAACCGGGTGGTCCCATCCTTCTTAGGTACCAGGACTACCGGACAAGCCCAAGGGCTCTGAGATGGTACAATTACCCCTAGGGCCAGCATCTCCTCTATTTCCCTTTCTATGTTGCCCTTAATCTCGGCTGAAACCCGGTAAGCATGCTTGTGTAGGGGTCTCAAATCCCCTGTAAGCACTGGGTGATTGTTAATATGTGTCCTCCCTGGCTTAACTGTGAACAGAGCCCTATACTGTTCTAGCACAGCCCTGGCATCTGCCCTCTGCCTGACACTCAGCTGAGCCCCTATCTCCACCTGCTCTACGGTACCCACCTGCATAGCCTCCCCTAGGAGATCGGGCAGAGCATTGCTTGCCGGATCCCCCATCGGTGGGCTGCAAATGGCCAGCACCAATGCCCCACTCGGGGCTACATACTCCTTGAGCATGTTGATAGGTTTTGGTCCTTCCTGTCTCAGCATCTACCTGTACAACATAGTTGCACTCATTCATCTTTCGTAGTACCGGATACGGTCCCGACCAGGCAGCCATTAATTTGTTCTCCCGAGTGGGTTTCAGAACAAGTACTTGCTGTCCTGGGATGAATTCTCTACTATGGGCATTCTGATCATACCAAGCCCTCTGCTTGGTCTCAGCAGCCCTAAGGTTGTCCTGCGCCAACCCCATGAGCATCTCTAACCGGTCTCTGAGATCTACCACATATTGAAGCGCAGAAGCGTCCGTATTGGTAGCTTCCGCTTCCCATCTCACACGGAATAGGTCCAGAGGTCCACGTACCTTACGACCGTATAACAGCTCAAAGGGAGAAAAGTCTGTGGATTCTGCCTCTATAAATGTCCGAAGCATCTGCTTTAAGGTACCATTGAACCTCTCACATAGTCTGTTGGTTTGGGGGTGATAAGGGGTCGTGCATTGGTGCTTCACCCCACATGCATCCCAGAGATACTGTAGCAATTCACTCATGAATTGCGACCCTTGGTCGGTTAGGACCTCGCTAGGGAAACCTACCATAGTGAAAATGGTTATCAACGCTTTAGCCACTGCCTTAGCATCAATAGTAGCCAGCGCTACAGCCTCAGGGTACCGGGTAGCAAAATCCACCACCGTGAGAATGTAGTACTTCCCTGTCCAGCTTGGAATCATAAGAGGCCCCACAATGTCCATTGCCACCCGCTGAAAGGATTCCCCTATCACCGGTAACGGTCTCAGGGGTGCAATTACACAATCACCCGCCTTACCTACTCGCTGGCAGGCATCACAGGACCAGCAGAAATCTGCCACCTCGCTTGATGCCCCCGGCCAGTAGTAATGCTGCAAGACCCGGGCTCTCGTACGTGCGACCCCCTGATGTCCTGCAAGCGGGATGGAGTGGGCAACCCGTAATAACTGTTGCCTTTTATCACGGTTATGCTCGCCACAAACCAGGACTGCGGGGCTGAGGTGTGGTTATATAATCACCGACCTGAGACCACGTAGTCAGATCCGGATTGCTCAGTTCATAGTCATACATAGCAGGGTCAGGACTGGAGAGGGCAGCATAGTCAGTGAACGAGCAAGGGTCAGGATTGGAGACATCAGGGTCAACGTTATGCGAGCAGAGTATCAGCAACAGGAAGTCAAGTAGGTACCGCTTCAGCGTAATAGCTGCAGGGTGGGAGCAGGTTCTGCGCAAGTGGCGACCACGACCCATGGTACCGGTCTCAGCAAGGAGAAGGCTGACCGGAGTGGGCACACTGCTTGGCAGCACTGGTAAACCAGTGCTTCAGCACAGAAGTCCAAATCTGGCCGCTGCGAAGGGAGAGCAGCAGGCCACTGTATCCAAACGGTAACCTCTGCTAGGGGAGAGTGCAGCAGGTTGCAGAATACAGACAGGCAGAACTCAGGCCTCTTCTTAGAGGGAAGCAGCAAGCCTTTGGGAAACAGGAACACAGGCCTCTGCGTGGAGAGCAACAGCAGGCCACCGGAACCAAGACAGATGAGAACTAGAAACTAGAGCATAGCGAAATTGTTAGTAACACACGAGACAAGCCAAATGGCTTGTGGCAGAACACATGTAATGTCAATAAGGATTTATGCTTGGCACTGAATCAGTGCTAAAGCCTAGTATATAAAGGGCAGTGAGTCAATCACAGGAGGGAGGTGTGTGAGAATTCCTCCAATGACAGAGCACCGGCTAGGGCAGCAGATGTAGCTAGCACAGGTGCCAGAGGGAGTAATTAGAAACTGCACAGTTCTGCAAGGCTATAACCAAAAGCAGAACCAGATTCCTTACACCTATACCCCGTAGGTACCACTAACTGTGACTTGCCAGTCCAAACCTTATCTAACCCTGTAGCCCCCAGCTCTCTATACAAAAGCCTGCGGTGCCACAGGTAGTAATCAGACCCCTCACTTGGCTTAGACTCGGACGCCCGAAGTCTCATGCCTTCCAAGGTGGGATCAAATTGCACCGCTTCCCTAAACTGAGTGTGTAATTCTGGCCACCCCCTGGTCATAACTGAGTCAGGGGGACAGGGAACAGGGACAGGGTACAGTAAGTCAGTGTCAGAAGCGGACTGAGTCTGGCTTACCTGTCTGGTCTCCGCAGAGACTGCTGGAACTGTAGGTCCCAAATGCAGGGGGACAGGGACTGCTGCTATTATCTTCGCGGACTGGCTCCTGGTAATCGCTGCAACCAGTGCAGCAGGTGTCAGCTCAGAGGTAAAAACACATGTAAAATGCCCCAGGACGTTGCCAAGGAGCACCTCAGCATCCAACCCGGGCAATACCCCCACTTCCCTCATGCCACGACCTGCCCCCCAGTCAAAACCCCCCAGTCAAAAAAGACTCGGGCAACAGTACTCTGTCTGGCATGGTCACTTGCATCCCGGTGCCCGGTAGAAAATCCTCTGGCCGCACCATATCAGGGCGAACCAGAGTCATGGTGGCACCAGAGTCTAGCAACCCGTCTGCTTGCCGTTCTCCAATGGTCACCCTCTGCAGATGCTTCTGCCGGGCATCACTGTGTTGCAACCCGACTGGTGCAACCTGATGCCCTCCGTTCTCCGCTGCAGGCCCTAATGTGGCAAGGGTTGGTGCCTCTGTGGTCATTCCTCTGTTGGCTGGTGTCATGGCTGTGCTGGTTCCCTCCGATGGTGCCAGTCGCACATGGGCAACTGGTTTCGCTGCTTGGGAGCGGTGCCCCTAATGGGGTCCTGCAGACCGGTCCCGGTCCGGACAATCGGGTCTAAGGTGCCCGACCTTGTTGCAGGAAAAAACCCTCCTCTCGTGTTTACATTCTGCAGATTTTTGCGCTTTGCTTGCTGCTGGAGTTTTTAGTGTCCACTGAGGGGTAGTTTTAGTTCCCTGGGCTGCTCGGGCCCCTCCTTTGGAAACTGCTGGCTCGTCCAAAGCAATCCTGCTGGCCACATATTCATCGGCCATCCGGGCTGCGTCCTCCCAGGTATTAGGCCTGCGGTCAAAGAACCAAGATCCCTTACAGTGGGGGGAAACCACTGCATCAGCTGCTCCTGGAACACCAGGTCCAGTAAGGTATGGTATTTGGTAGCCCCATACCCCATGACCCACTGGGTTCCGTGTCTCACCATCCTATTGGCATAGTCCGCAAATGATTCCCCTGGGTTCACATCCCCCGTCCGGAACTTTTTCCTATACCCCTCGGGAGTCAGGGAATGCTGTACCAGCAGCTTACGCTTCACATGCCCATAGTCATCGGCATCCATGCCGGGAAGGTCCTGCACAGTTCTTTTGGCTTTGCCAGATAATAGTGGTCGTAGTTTGACCACCCAGTCCCTCTTTGGTATTCGGAACCGGCCACACTGATTCTCAAAATCGTTTAGAAATGAGTCCAAGTCATCCGTGCCATCAATGAACTTGCTAAAACTGTGGTGGTCCGGTCGGGCAAGGCCTTGTTCCCCGTTTACAAGGTGGGAGTGAGAGACCCTTCCAACTGCTACTGTGAGGAGCTGCAGCCTCTGTTCATAGCTGATCCCCTCTCCCCAGGTGGTGAGCAGTACACCGAGTCCAGTGGATGGCAGTCCGGCGGCTGCAGCCACGAACCCATCCGCACCCCCTGGCACCAAATCACCCACAACCAGGTGGTTACCTTCACCCTCCCCTTGTCCTTGCAGCCCCGGGGTTGGAGGGACCTCCTGCACTCCGGGCTGAGTACCATCCGCAGCCACAGCAGCTAATAGGGCTGCTCTGCCTCATACTCTTCTAAGTCCTCCTCCAGCTGACTCTTTGAATGACTGTCTGTCGTTAAGCCATATCCCGTACATCTCTCCATGACTTGCTCTCGGGTCCAGGAATGGAATCTCCCTGAGCGTTGACTCGTGGTGCCCTCAGGGTATGGGTCAAGAGACCAGTGAATTATCTCGTGCTTCTTTGGAAGTGTAAGTTGCCACTTGTCTGAGGAGCTCGCAAGCCAAGATGTCCTCACTATATTACAGAGGCCCGCAGGAAACTACAATATAGGCTCAATCAGTATCCCACATGCTGCCACTGTTACATACAAGCCTGTCACGATGGACTGACCTGATCAACAATTTTATATTTTGGGGAACTAGATTGAGCACACAAGTTGAGCAAAATAAACTGACATTTATTTCTTTAATAGACAGACACACGACAACCTTAGAATATACTTAACAAAACACTTACTGAGAGAGAACAGGATAAAATGTCCAGAAACGAAATAAAGCACCGGAATAATGTCTTTTAAAGTGCGGTCCTTTTGCAAGGTCCGCAAATTGCCAGCCCAATATGTCCTTGAATAGTGCAAAGTTCGTTCGGGTCCGTTGGGTTTCTTTTAGATAACCCCCAGCACTAACAAAAACCTTGAAGAAGAGTTATGTCCTTGGTTCCGATGAAATTAACTTGTTGCGTTCCGGGATCGCTGCTGCTGCTGTTCTTATCTGCTATTAGAACCGAGGTGGAAGTTCAATCACATTGTAAAAGAAAGACAAAGGGGATAGCTCGGGGGGCATGTATATAGAGTCTGATATCATATCTCCAACATACCCGCCCAATCCTCTTCGTGGGAAATTTCCCACTCACCAATCCCCAACTAGCCCACAGTTTGCAGAGTGGGCACTATAGGATTTCTGGTTGGTACACCTGACCTGGCTCACTAACCTGACAGCTTGGCTGCTTACCATATGGGTACTCCCCTTTTCCCTGGCGTCTCCCAGGCTGGGAGTTGTACTCAAGGTGTGAACTAGCTCCGATGACTAACAGGATATCCCATTTAGCAAGCACCCCGGCTAATTCACACTTTGGGGCTCTGGGGGCTTTCATATGCAACACTTCCCTATACCCATAGGCACTGCCTCAGCAGGGAGTCTCTGACCATTACACGCGGTATCCCCAGGCCTTCCCCACGAAAGATCAGAAAGCCATCACAGTGGCAAAAATATTATGGGAAAAGTACTTCATGCACTATGGTCTTCCCAACCGCCTTCACTCGGACCAAGGTCGAGACTTCGAGAGCACGTTGATACGAGAACTGCTCAAAATGCTGAACATCGCCAAATCACGAACGACCCCGTATCGCCCTGAAGGGGCTGCGCTTCCAGAACGATTTAATCGAACCTTACTGGACATGCTCGGAACTCTACAGAGTGCTCAGAAAACTGAATGGAGTCGACATGTAGAGGCCCTGGTGCATGCGTACAATTGTTCCCGACACGAGTCAACTGGATTCTCCCCATACTTCCTCATGTTTGGGCGAGAGGCGAGACTGCCAGTGTATGAACGTCTTAGAGTCTCGACGGATGGGATACACAATGCTACCCATTTCAAATATGTGCAAAGACTTAAAGACAGTTTGCAGCAGGCCTATCAACATGCTGAGAAGTCTACGGCTAATCTAAACGCTGGCAATAAAAGGCGATACGACCATAAGGTCAAATATCGGGAGTTTCGTCCTGGGGACTCTGTGTTGCTTCGGAATCTGGGAGTCCCGGGAAAACACAAATTGGAGAGACGGTGTATATGAAATAGAATCCCAGATGCCTGGCCTCCTGGTCTATCGCATCAAAGACACTGAAGGCCGAAGAAGGTATGGCACCGTAATCATCTTCTCCCCATTCCACAAGTGGGAGATGAGAAAGCAGAGATACTGGCCACACCGCTCAACGGTGAGTCCAACTTATCAGAGATGGGTCAAGAGACTGTCAATAACGAAACCCACTCTGAAACTCCTGAAGATCCTATGGAAGGACCCTCTCAAAGGGATTACTCCACAGAAGGGGCATCTCCCGGAGGAGCTATGGGTAAAGGGCCCTGTAGGCCAACGTCTACTAAGGTGGCACCAACATGCCAGCCTTTGGATCCAAAGAGCCCGTGCCTTGTGCCTAACAGAGACTGTTCAGAGACATTTCTCCCCTCAAGGGAAGAGGCTGAGCCTCAGGACTGTGTTTATTACTCCCCCCAGGGAGTCGCAGAAGAACAGCTCAGAAGGAGCCAAAGAGTCAGGTACCCTCCAACTCAGGTAACCTATTGTGACGGGAGCTTTGTGACAGGCTGTAATTTACACAAAATATATATAAATATTTATATACCTGGGTCTGAACTGGGACGAGACTTAGATATGATAAAAAATAATTTATTCCTTGATAAAGGTGAACACAACAAAATGTACAAATAACAGGCAAAATATGGACACTTACTTAAAGATGTGAAATGATGAAGCAGTCCCAGCTGGACTGGCAGTTCATACAGCAATCATCCCAAGACATTGCATAGCATTCCTCTCAGCAGTCAGGTAGCAATTCAGATGATATCAAGAAGACTTTGCATGAAGACAATGAGTAAGGGCTGACTCTGAATTATATATCATTTTAACCCTTCTCTTCCATTCATGGCGCCGAGCCATCTAGCAAAAGTCCTTTTGAAGCTCTTTGAAGCTGATTTTGGACTTCCAGTGTTTAGTGTGAAATCTCACACTTAAACTGGTCAGTTCCTTTGGTCCCTGGGCCAAGCATAAACAATTAGGCAATTTAGCCTTTGATGACCAGGCTATGTAAATTCTAGCCAGATGTCCTTCCTGCTCATTATCCTAACAGGGAGTTTGCAGTGTTCAGAAAACAACCAAAATTCCATAAAAACGGCAAATAACTTCATAACTTCAGTTCTACTTACTGGCAGGCGAATCATATTAATACATTGCGTCACACATGACGCTCCCACAGAAACTAAACATTACAATGTAATATTAAACTTAAGGGAGATATTAATATCTGGCTCTTAGTAGCTGGTAGATATGAAGTGTTTAGACTCACCAGGTGGGGCTTGGTGTCACGAATACACATATGTAACTCTTAGCATGTTCAGCCAAGGACATCTCATAATATTCTTATATTTAATAAGGTCACTCATTCTGATTTTCTCCTTGGGTAGCCCCACCCTTGCCCCATCAATAAACCCTTTGAAGCAGGGACCCCTGGGGGGGGGGGGGGGAATACCTTGGTTTGTAAGTGTGAGTTTTAACGCTCACAACCCACACAGTTCCTGGGTCCCGCATAAACAATTAGGTCATTAGCCTTTGATCAGGGCTATGTAAATTCTAGCAAGCTGTCCTGCTTGCATAGGCAATTGACCCAGCTCATAGGTGTCAAAACCATTTGGTCTGGTATGCATAACATTTGTTCCTCATGCATTACAAAGGGCAGGCAGAGACCCTAGCATCCTGCCTGTACACATTTTTTTTAAAACTGCAACAGAAAGGCACTTTATCAAAAATATATGTTTCCCTTATGACAAAGTTATATTTTTAATAGGTGTGTTCTTGGGGGGTTACCCTGAGGCTGCCCACCAAGAATCAGGGTGCTGGCTCACTCCGTTCCCAAATTACCAGTTTTCAGGGAACGGCTCCTGTTATTCAGTACTGCATATAATATTAACCCCTTAAGCCCCAGTGTGTGTGTTGCAGACACTGATATAACAATAAAACATGGGAGAACAGGGGAATATACATTTAGACGGTTGAAAAATGGAGCATGAAAAGGCGGGAAAAAGGGAACAACGGGCTATAATCACTATTTTAACATTAACCCTTTCCCTCCCGCAGCAACCCTAGTGTATGTGTGAGTGCAAACACCAGGATACCACAATACAGTTACACAGGGGGATAAGCATTTTCATGTCATAACAAGGGTTGAATCACATTTCTGGACCTCAGCCCAGTTAACCCCTTCTCTCTCTGGTGAGGTTAGAGGGTGGCCAATTGGGGTGTAACCCCTTTAATCCCAGGCCAAATCCTCACGAACGTCACACCTATGATCAAATTGGGGCACCCCATTGTGAGGCTCAGCAGTGGTCTCGGAGCAAGATCCAATCTGTGATTGTGATGCTCACAGAATTGTGCAATATCGTTTAGAGTCAATTCATGTGCTAAGTTATATGATTGAACTGCATTTTTATTATATAAATTCTGTACATGGTTGAGGTATGTATCCCAAGCAAGGTCGTTGGGGTTTTTACCAGGGGGAGGATGTAGCCAGGTCCCCTTGTCCCGCGACCCCCCCCCCCTCCTCTTACCTCCGCTGCCGAGGGTCACGCACAGACCCGTCGGCACTTCTGGAGGGTGGGGGCCAGTGCAGGGAGCTCTTTCGGCGTCTCAGAGTCCCCGGCGGCTCCCGAGCAGGGCGCCGTCATCTTCTATATAGTTGCGCATGCGCAACGGGTCGTAATAGCCGGCGGCCACTACAGAGGTTGGCGCATGCGCAAAGGAAGTGCGCGCGAGGCCCCCGCAAGGGAGAATAGCTCCCAAGAGTAGTCAGCCCCCAGGGTGCACAGGGGCAGAGTCAGGTGATGCCAGGTAGCCAATAGGGCTGTAGGATCTCCCTTCAAGGGAGATTGGATACATTTCGCGGGCTTGGAGCATGCTAGTCAGTTGGTGACCGGAGCAGCTAAGGGAAGGAGGTACAGTAGGGTGCAGGAGTCAGTGACTCCCTGCACTAGGCCAGCAGCCCCCTAGGCCCCAGATAAGCCCTGAGTCACCAGTAGCTGAGTGTTATAGGGACCGGCCCTAGGTTAGGGACCCTGCCCCATTAGCCGTTTGCTAGTTAGGGACACAGTGGACGCTGCGGTTCCTGCTGAGAGACTTGGGCTCAAGTCTTCGGCAATAAAGAGAGCTGCACTATCTTCAGGGTGGGATCGCCCCTGACGGATCACCACGTGGGTGGATCCTGGATGTCGTGCAGGAACTCGTCTGACCCTTTGTGAAATCCCGTTGCAGGCCCGAGCACTGGAGTGCTCGGCAGGTAACCCTTATCAACAAGTGCACCAATGATCCTATTAGCTTCACTAGTGACTGCGCAGTCACACATATCCTCTCTCTCTCTGAGTGCGGGACATTGTGTGGGAATTATTGGACACAGGGTGGGCTCACCCGGTGAAGGGGGGGGAGCGTCCTGCGAGACGCAGTAGTAGTGTCTCCTCTAGGGAGGGACACCTGTTGATGTTATATGCATAAGTACTTTCCTATACTCACCAGTAAAGTTATTAGTTGTTTTACATGCTGTTGGGTGATATATATATATATATATATATATATTGTCCTGCGAGGATCACTCCCCCTCTGGTGGGAGCCATCGCAGGTGGAGGCGCTGCACCGAGAACAAGGTTACTCCTATTATTATTATACGTGCCCCAGGCTCCCCGTGGCGGAGGCTTAGGCCCCCTGTGAGCCTACAGGTAAAGCACCACACCTGGTAACATTGGGTTCCCCGCACACTTATACTATATGCTCTTAGATGGGGTGGAATACCCGTTACATATTTGTTATAGAATTAGCACAGAAGCGGGAAACTAATAATAACATGCAGAAACATTTGGCAACGTGGTATTGCTTTGTTTGGTCACAGGTGCTATAGTGATATACAGTATAAGTCATGATAAGGGCCACCCCAGAACATACACTATACATCATGGCCATTTGATTATTTTTTAGGGACTGTCCACAATTGCCGACTATATTGATAGGGTGAAGCTTTCCCTTCCCCTTCATGTCCGGCTGCTTTAAATGACTTATCGTCACATTTAGTCTTACTGCATATATTCAATGGCTAATAATGATGTGATAAAGAAATGCAACAGGGGCATTTACATTAACATCACATACAGTAGCCACTAAAGTCTATAAAGGTTAATGCAGGGACTTAAGATTAGGCATTATTAGAGAACGAGAGAACTACCTCACTAAACACTAAACACTCCTCTATACAACACGGGGAGAGCTACCTGTGAAAACATCTGCTATAGAGATGAGGCCAGATTCATCTCCATCCTGCGCTGCACTTAGAGTGGTTTGGCCGCATCCCAAGTGCAGCCACGTGCCGCTCAGGGGGAATTTCCCATAAGGATTAAACACCACAGGGGTCCCTGCTTCTGAATGGGACTCTTGCTCTGTCAATTCTACTGGGTCACCTCCAGTATGAAAAACTGTACATAGTCTTTAATAGATGCAGAGGGTCTCAGGAGTTGAACCGCATTCATCGCAGGTATGGGGACCCCCTGATTCCCGAAGTACAGGTCTTTGTATTGGGTGCCAGTATCTCCTGTAAGTTTAAATGTCTCGCGACATGGCCCACCTTAAAGAGAAGGAAGCATCTGGTACCTGATACCTCCCTTTAAGGTGATGACATTTAATCACCTGAAATAGGGAAGGCATCACATGGTAAATCCACCAATTGGATTGGTGGATGTTCCATGTGATTCCATCAAGTTTCGTAGAGAGAAGCTCCCTGCCAAACTTAATGCCTAGATAGATGGTACACTCACCAATCGGATTGGTTGATGTACCATGTGTCTGTCAAATGTGACATTGCATGCCTTATATAAGGCCTATGTAATAGAAAAGCATCAGAGGGCACTGCAAATTTTTAACCTATTTATTAGCCGAATATTGGTACGACGTTTCGACCGACATTGGTCTTTATCAAGTGAGAAAGTGGCATGAAATCAACATCATATACTGTAGTTCTCTTTAGTAATTCACATAATCCCGATAATGCCCTCTGTTAATCATCCATTAATAAGCTCCATCCCTGCAGTTACTCATACTGAGCTGGATCCAATTTGAGATCTCTGCCTTCCGTTTTTTGGCTTTCCTGATTGGTCCATGTCTTGTCATGTGACGGCCATGTTCTCCTGATGTCACCATGTTGCTCGGCATTCTCGCGTTTTTTCCTTGGGATGTTTATCCATTGTCATGGTCACAGCTGCCTTGATTCCTTCTGTAAACAGACAAGACATGACCAATGACAAAACATGACGTGATAAGAACAATCAGACCAATCAAGAAGGTCAAAAAAAGGAAGGCAGAGAAATCAAATTGGATCCAGCTGATGTATGAGTAACTGCAGGGTGTGAGGTCTAGGGGAATACCTCCCTCTGGAGGGGTTCCCCCCGCGATGGGACTCACCGGCGCTCCTGGTGTGCCTCCACGTCGCCGCGGTGTGAGGTCCAGACGAGCACTTTCCCCTGGAGGGGTTTCCCCTGCGGCTATGATCACCGCCGCTCCTGCTGGGCCTCCACGCCGTCGCGGGCGGGATCTCCCCTCTCCTCCGCTTCCCGCGGCGGCTGCTGACTTCGCACATGCGCATGCACGGCAGGGGACCTTTGCATCCGCCCTCGGAGGTTGTTCCCGCCCCCAGCTGAGGCCGCGCACGTCTCTCCCGCGCAGCGCACACGCCTGATGCGCGTGCACTGCTCACAAGCTGCACATCTGATACACCTGTGGTAAGTCTCCCTACCAATCCCTACTGTATCTTCCCTGGGGCCGCTCCCTCGTTACTCCCCTTCTCCCTATTGGTCCTTCCTCCTACTTATACCTTGCTCAGCCATTCTTTCTTTGGCTGAGCATAGCTTTGTATGACCTGTATTTACCACGGTCGTGCCTGCCTCAGTTCCTGTCTCTTTGTCTCTTTAGTGTTCCCTTGTGTACCGACCGGCCTGGCTGTGGATCCACTTTCGTCTCCTGCCCTCGGCTTGTATCCTGACCTCCTGGACTTCTCTACCCTTCACCTTGGTTTACAGAATCCTACCTACTTCCCGGCTTTGGACCCCAGGCTCTCGGTACCACCTATCTTCTGGAACCTCCCTTCTCGTCTGGCGAGTATCTTACTTTACCTTATACTCCCAGACGGTTCCAGACGCCTATTTTCCAATTTCCAGGCGTGTCCCCGTAGCTGTGGGTGCAGTTTGTTACCCATCTCACCTCAGTTTCGGGGTCCCTCCTTGTCCGTGGTGAGCACAGCGTAACATTATGCTCAGCCCTACAGACATGGACAAAGAAGAGGTTTAGCAACCAAGCCCCTTGCAGCGCCTTCTCGAGCTAGAGGCGCAGCTTGCCTCCGTGACGCAGGAGATCGCTAGATTCTCCTCATCACAACTTTCCCCAGGCCCCTCTACCATGGCAGCTGCCGCATTTCCCTCTCCGGTTCTTCCCATGTCCATGGATCCTCATCTCCCGGCTCCCAACCGTTATGCAGGGGATCCCCACAAATGCAGAGGGTTCCTTAATCAATGCGAGGTGCAATTTGAACTATCTCCTTTGTGCTTCCCCACTGACCGTTTAAAGGTGACCTATATTATGTCTCGCTTGAGCAGAAAAGCTCTACCTGGACATCCCCCATTTGGAAGCGGGATCCTGCCATGGCGCATGATTATTCTCGCTTTCTTCGAGAATTCCGGTAAGTATTCGATACGCCTGGTCGTCAAATTACGGCAGATTCGTCTCTTTTTCATATTTCCCAGGGTTCCCGTCCTGTCACCGAGTATGCTTTGGACTTCCGGACCATCGCGGCGGAGACCTCCTGGAATGATGGCTCACTGTCGGCAGCCTTTTGGCAGGGACTATCAGAGGCCATCAAGGACCAGCTGGCCACTATGGAGAGACCCACCAGATTGGAGGATCTCATTGTGGTTTGCATCCGCGTGGACCAGCGGCTACGAGAGAGGAGACTTGAACGCGCTCTTCCTCGTACCAACTCCTTCCGGTCTCCCAGCCGCAGTCGTGCCCATTACGTTCCCCAGCCCGTGGATGAGCCCGAGCCTATGCAGCTCGGAAGTCATCAGTTATCCGCGGCTGAGAGACAGTGCCGACGAGAGGGTGGACTGTGCCATTACTTTGGTCACCCCGGTCATCTGCTGGTAACCTGCCCTTTGCGCCCGGGAAACGCCAGGACCCAATAAAGTATGAGAGGGTTTTGTTGGGTATAGTCTCTTCTCTTTCCACTCCAAAAGCACTGCCCACACGTATAATGCTGCCTATATCTCTATCCTGGAATAACTCCCTTATCCCCGCTTCTGCATTCATAGGTTCTGGGTCTCAGGGAAACTTCATTGACCAGAGTTTTGCCTATAGGAATGGGATTCCCTTCCGATCTAAGGCTGTTCCCGTTGGTCTGGAGGCCATAGACGGGCGTCCACTCCAACCAGCTTTTATTTCCCTGGAGATTTGTTCTTTATCCCTTTCCACGGAGGACGGTCACCAAGAAAGAATTATCTTGGACGTGATCCACACTCCATCGGTGGATGTGATTCTGGGACTTCCTTGGTTGCAACTACACAACCCACAACTGGATTGGGCTAATAAAGAACCCATACGATGGAGCCCCCAGTGTCTCAAGATGTCTTCCTCCCAAACAGATGTTAGCCGGAGTGGATTTATCCGCAGAGTACAAAACTTCTCTCCCAACGGTCTACTGGGACCAGGCGGACGTCTTCGATAAGGTACGTTCTGAGGTGTTACCTCCCCATACAGACTTTGATTGCCCTATTGACCTTCTTCCCGTGCTACCTTACCCAAGAGTCGTTCTTATCCCTATCCATACCAGAGTCCAAGGCCATGACTGCAATTTTTATCCACAATTCTTCATCTCCAGCTGGAGCTGGATTTTTTTTTGTTAAGAAAAAGGATGGTTCCTTGCGCCCCTTTATTGACTACAGAGGTCTTAACAAAATTACGATCAAGAATCGTTACCCCCTGCCACTCATCTCCGATCTCTTCGATCGTTTACAAGGGGCAACGATTTTTTCCAAAGTTGATCTCCGCGGAGCCTATGTCCTTGTCCACATCCGTCAGGGGGATCAGTGGAAAACCGCCTTTAACACCCGGGATGGGCATTATGAATACCTAGTCATGCCTTTCGGCCTGTGTAATGCCCCGGCGGTCTTCCAGGAGTTTGTCAACGAGATCTTCCGTGATCTCCTCGACAGCTTAGTTATCGTATACCTTGACAATATCCTTATTTTTTCCAAATCCCTCTCTGACTACATTCAGCACACCAAATTAGACCTGTCTCGCCTTCGGGAGAACAATCTCTATGCTAAGCTAGAGAAATGTTCTTTTCATCTTTCTTCCATTCCCTTTCTTGGATATATAATTTGCAGTACTGGCTTCACTATGGACCCAGTCAAACTCAAGGCTGTCTTAGAATGGCCACAACCCACTTCCCTGAAAGCCATACAGCGATTCTTGGGATTTGCGAATTATTATCGTAAATTCATCAAGAATTTTTCTTCCATCGTGGCCCCCTTTACTGCCCTTACCAAAAAGGGAGCTAACACAGCAGTTTGGTCTCCTGCCGCTCTCCAAGCCTTCGACTCTCTCAAAAAATCTTTTGCTTCTGCTCCTATTTTGCGTCATCTTGACCCCGGGCTTCCCTTTACTTTAGAGGTAGATGCATCCGATGTTGGTGCTGGTGCCATTCTCTCTCAGAGAAAGTCCCCACAGGCCAAACTTCATCCTTGTGGGTTCTTTTCAAAAAAAAAATATTCGGCAGAACGGAACTATGACGTCAGAAACAGAGAGCTCCTGGCCATTAAACTCGCCCTTCAGGAATGGAGACATCTCCTGGAGGGAACGGAGACCCCCATTTCGATCTTTACAGATCATAAAAACTTACTCTACATTGAGAGTGCACGTTGCCTTGGGGCACGTCAGGCTCGTTGGTCTCTTTTTTTTTCGAGATTTAATTATCTCATATCTTACATTCCGGGCTCAAAGAATCTAAAGGCAGACACACTTTCACGCCAATTCCTGTTTGAGGACAATTCCGAAGTTATTTCTGAGACAATCTTACCTTCCAAATATATAATTTCGGCTAACCCTTTTGATATCCTGGATCAGGTCATGGCAGCACAATCTAACCTCCCGAGGGGCCTTAAGGTGCCGATCGACCGTATGTATGCAGCTCCTCGATTCCGTAAGAAAATTCTTGAGTGGGGTCATTCTTCTAGGTCGGCCGGTCATCCAGGCATTAACAGAACTTCTGACCTAATTGGTCGTACCTTTTGGTGGCCAACCATGTTGCGGGACATTGCGGAGTATGTAAAGACTTGTCCAATATTGCCCGGGTTAAGACCATTCGTAAAAAGCCTTACGGTCTTCTACAACCCCTCCCTATACCTGAACGCCCATGGAGTCATCTCTCCATGGACTTTGTGGTGGAACTTCCAATCTCTAAAGGGATGAACACCATTTTGGTTGTTGTGGATCGTTTTTCCAAACAGGCCCATTTCGTCCCTCTCAAAGGCCTGCCCAATTCCACCACTCTGGCAGACATTTTTGTTAAGGAAATATTCCGCCTTCATGGAGTTCCTCTTTCCATCGTATCTGATCGAGGTACACAATTCGTCTCAAAATTTTGGCGGGCCTTCGCTCACAGGATGGATATCACCCTCCATTTTTCTTCCGGGTATCATCCCAAAACTAATGGGCAGACTGAGAGAACGAACCAGACTCTGGAGCAATACCTCCGATGCTTCATCGCAGACAGCCAGGACAATTGGGTGGATTTACTACCATGGGCAGAGTTCTCCCATAACTCTTTAAAGAACAGCTCCACGTTAAAATCCCCTTTTTTTCATTAATTATGGCTTTCACCCGGGTCAGTTGCCCATCACCCCAGTTTTTTCCAGGGTTCCAGCGGCCGATGACCGAATCAAGGATCTTCAGGAATCCTGGAAAAGGATCCAAGAGGCCTTGAGAAAGGCAACCCACAGACAAAAGGCACAGGCAGATCGTCATCGCCATCAGGCACCCGTCTTCAAACCAAGGGATAAGGTCTGGCTCTCCTCCAAGAACATTAGACTGAAGACTCCAAGCCACAAGCTGGCTCCCAGGTTCTTGGGACCATTCTCAGTAAAAGAACAGATCAATCCGGTGGCATATCGGCTGGAACTTCCTCCATCCATGAGGATACCCTCTGTGTTCCACGTGTCACTGCTGAAACCTGTGTTCCAGAGTTCACGGTTCCATAGGACACCGATTGACCCTGAACCAGTCATAGTTCAGGGGCAGGAGGAGTTTGAAGTCCAGTCCATTCTGGATTCCAGGAGGACCAGGGGTTCGGTGCAATACCTGATTCACTGGAAGGGTTTTGGGCCAGAGGAAAGATCTTGGGTACCCTACCATCAAATACATGCCCCCAGACTGCTGAGACTCTTTCACTCCAAATTTCCCCAAAAACCATATTGGAGTCGTCCTGAGTCTGCTCCTCAAGGGGGGGGTACTGTGAGGTCTAGGGGAATACCTTCCTCTTGAGGGGTTCCCCCCGCAACAGGACTCACCGCCGCTCCTGGTGTGCCTCCACGTCGCCACGGTTTGAGGTCCAGACGAGCACTTTCCCCTGGAGGGGTTTCCCCCGCGGCTATGATCACCGCCGCTACTGCTGGGCCTCCACGCCGTCGCGGGCGGGATCTCCCCTCTCCTCCGCTTCCCGCGGCGGCTGCTGACTTCGCACATACGTCCGCCCTCGGAGGTGTTCCCGCCCCCAGCTGAGACGCGCGGTGCACACGCCTGATGCGCGTGCAGCGCTCACAAGCTGCACATCTGATACACCTGTGGTAAGTCTCCCTACCAATCCCTATCTGCCCTGGGGCCGCTCCCTCGTTACTCCCTTCTCCCTATTGGTCCTTCCTCCTACTTATACCTTGCTCATTCATTCTTTGGCTGAGCTTAGCTTTGTATGACCTGTATATACCACGGTTGTGCCTGCCTCAGTTCCTGTCTCTTTGTCTCTTTAGTGTTCCCTTGTGTACCGACCGGCCTGGCTGTGGATCCACTTTCGTCTCCTGCCCTCGGCTTGTATCCTGACCTCCTGGACTTCTCTACCCCTTCACCTTGGTTTACAGAATCCTACCTACCTCCCGGCTCTGGACCCCAGGCTCTCGGTACCACCTATCTTCTGGAACCTCCCTTCTCATCTGGCGAGTATCTTACTTTACCTTATACTCCCAGACGGTTCCAGACACCTATTTTCCAATTTACAGGCGTGTCCCCGTAGCTGTGGGTGCAGTTTGTTACCCATCTCACCTCAGTTTCGGGGTCCCTCCTTGTCCGTGGTGAGCACAGCGTAACACAGGGATGGAGTTGATTAATGGATGATTAACATAGGACACTATGGGGATTATGTGGACTACTTAAGAGACACAATATGATGTTTATTTCAAGCCAATTTCTCACTTGATAAAGGCCTATGTAGGTCGAAACGTCGTAAAAATATTTGGGTAATACATACAGCCGCAGCCCCTTTTATTCTCCAACATCTCTGAATTTTTTCGGGGATTTTTTACGAATGCCACATACTTCACCGCATTCATGCCGCATTCACACCGCATTCACTCTCATGCATTCAATAATTCAAGCGCTAAAATACCGGAACATATTCCGGAACAAAAAAAATAAATACTGCATCTGCCGGCGGTTATCAGAGTTGCGCCAATACGGCCGCATTAGGATAAAGGCGGCCGCAGCTGTAGGTTAAAAATCCGCAGGGCACAGTGATGCTTTTCTATTTCATATACCTTGGATTACTTTTAGGATATCCCTGACTGCAGGAGCACCGGTAACTGTATTTCTTGACTTTTTATGGTGTGCAGCAAATTCCTCTATTTTGCCTATATAAGACTTGTCATGTCTCATTTGAGAGAAAGAAGATGGTGGGGCAACATTTGCTGGTCCTGTTTAAGAAAGAAGAGAAGAAAAGAAAGAAGATCTACTCATCGTGGCTCCTCTTCAAGAAATGGAGGATCGTGGAATTCTGCACAAATAGCTGCACTTCAAGCTGAGGATCATTGCTTCATGGGTCGAGTTGATTGGTGATACAGTTGAAAGAGAAGAATGAAAGCCTTCATCCCGGAAAGGGTAAGATACACATTCATTGTCTATAGGGTGCCCATTAATTGAGGGCATAGGTAACCACAGTGACAATTAATGGATTTATTGGCTAGTGTTTGGTTTTATTGTATTGTAATGTTAAAGCAAAACAGAGCAGAGAGGAAACAGTATATTTATAAGTAAAATATGAACAATCCCACAATGGGACTAAACAATACACAATAATGGTAAAAACGTATGCAGATACAACAATGAAACAAAGTACCTTGAAGACTTACCACTGGCTAGAAGTGTAAGAGTAGGGTAAGCAGATGATGATTGTTCCTTCGTCTGCAGAAAGCTACCGGGGAAATGTGTGAATTTAAGTCATTTGAATATACTTTGCTTATTTAAATTAGCACATTTTATGTATTGTATAAATTAGTGTTTTGGGAGGTATATGTCAATAAATAAATATTAAATAGACTATATGGGGCTTATGTACTATGGCAATTCTGGGATAAAAGTGTTGCGAATTGCATAATTGTGTTACTCAACTTTGCCCCAATTTATTAGGGGCTTTGCCCCAATTTATTAGGGGCTTTGCCCCAGAGTTACATTGAGAACTAATTATAATGAGAGGTATCAAATTCCCCACCAATGTGCGTCACAGTTTGTCCATTTTAAATTGTGCTAAAAATATCAGCCAGGTCGGGAGTCACTTAACTTTCTTACTTAAAACTCTGTGCCTTATGTAAGGAACTGGAGCAACATGTTTGAAACATATGAGGCAATTTTGGAGCAAAACTGGTTCAGTGCGTCCAAATAAGTTGTTCTATGCACTGATATATAGGCCCCAAGATCTCTCTTCCTCTCCGGAAGACGTCATTTTCCCGGGTCTGGATGGCAGTATGTCTAAGACATAACGGCACATTATTGGAAGCTAATATAATGCTATGTTACAATAACGTGACACTAAGCCCATCCATGCTAATAAGATATAGAACGTCTGTTGTTTTTGTATATTATTAGCTTTTGAGGGTACACCTTAACCTCAAGGGGGAAAATTGCTAGTGTTTTAGGTACTGTCCCGTTATGAGCCCTGATATAACGTAGCTTTGTGAATCTAACACTAAGCATGCAAGTTTTTTTCTCTCCACTAGTAAACCAGTTTTAAATAAGAATTTGTCTTCATTGGAACAAGGTAGATGTTTCCAAAGGTTTCTGCAAATGCTTATATCTAGCAAAAGATCTAAATTAATATCTAAATTTAAATGCAATCTCCTAATGGGTACTTGTTTTCTTGTCCAAGTTTAAGTTTCACAAGTTCATATTCATCATTTGTAACCTCCTCTGCATTTTTGTGGTCTCATTTGTGATCTCATTCCTCCCCCGCCTTATTTACCTAATGTATAAATAAAAGAACCTTTGACTAGAGTGTAACATTGAGGTCTCTGGCTGCATTAATATCACACCTATCTGCACTGACCTGTCCGGGAATCCTCTCACAATGAGATCCCTTCTGCAAGTTCTCTGTGTCCTCTCAGCTCTTGTAGCGACAGGTAAGTCTGTTTCTACTAAGAAGGGACATGCTACTGTGCCTGAATTTTCTTTCAAAGAGGATGAATTACTAGTAAGCAGTATATAAAATACGTAGTTAATCTCTTTGTTGTTGGAGCTGCACTTCAGAAGTATGGGTTGTGCTCCTTGCAACCATCAAGTTGGTGAGAACATTATTTTATAATCTGAGATTAGCATTTTCTGGCCTTATTGACAAGAGTAATATGTTATATGTAGGGAGCATTGAACAGCCGTGGCTAACACATTCCCTCCATTACAATGTATAGGAGATAATTATACATGAGTGTGCATAAAGGCAGATAATATATAACTGTGTATAGTGTATCTCAGGATGCAGGTGAGTTATTATTACCCATGTTATGGAAAGGAATGTAAGAGCCAGTCCTGTTACGGGATGCAACACATTCATTAAAGATCCCACCAGCAGTGAAAAGGTTAGTTTTGTTACCATCATAAACCATAAGGCCTCGTTCAGGGTGCAGGCTTCGGAGGGAGGGCGTGCTGCCGTGCGAGCTGCCGTGGGACACAAAGTATTCAAATTGAATACTGGTTGTCAGGGTAGCAGCTGCACTGTCTCCGAAGCCAGGAGTTGACGCTGGCTACAGTTTCAATAAACGAAAAAATCTTTTTTGAAGCTGCAGCAGCGTCACTGGGACCTCGGCAGCCAATGAAATCATTCTTGAGAATGATTTCATGACTGCAACTTGGATCCCTAACCTGCCATCTGTAGACCCGCCCCCTCCTCAACTCCTGAAAACGTCTGCTGGGGATGAACACACATCGCCCAGCAGACTGCCGCCCTCGCTCCCGAACGCCCTCCCTCCAACTCCTGCCTCTGGCACCCTGAACAAGGCCTAAGCCACCAAACAAGAACCAACACATGAGTTAGAGGTAATGGTGCACGAGATTGACAGGTGGGGAGAGAAGTCTTAGATACAGATATCTGTAGATATTGTTATGATGTATTTTGCATTAGTGTAGCAGCAAGGGGACATACGATAAATAGCACCCTTTATCTTTAATACATTTGACGCTCTGCTTTAACAGCTAAACACTTAATAAATGATCCCCAAGGTGTTGTTTCCAATAGATGGTTATGTACAAGGTGTGATATTAATCTACTGATTTCTTGGTGTGGTGGCAACAATACATTTGTATCTTAGAGACGCTTACTGTATATTATGAAACCTTGGGGAGAGGATACCCTGACTATACATCTCTAGTGATGGGTTGTCAGACTATGGAGGTGTCAATTTTCTTTTGAAGAAGCTGGAACCCATCTGTCTGTTTTACTGCAAATCCCTCTTTCATCAATATCTATCTTCCATTTTCTACAGTATGTCATCTTGCTCTTCAACCAGCCCCATTTCTCTCCATGCCCCTGTGTAACATTATTCTTCAGTTTGTCCTCGTGTTCTCCCACACTGTATGTTCAATATAATCTCCCCCCAATCCCTTTCTTTCCTACACTATATTATTTTCTGGCATTTGTATCTTTTTCTTTTTCACCTTGTCTCTTTTCATCTGTGTTCTTCCCCTTTCTGCTCTAAACAGAGGAGCCCCCTACTCCCCCTCCCCTTTCCCGCTTCCATTTCACATTTTCTCTTCTAAATAAAATTCTTCTCCCTCTTTCTATTCTTACCTTATCTGCCTTCTTCATGTTTCTGCTTCAACCCTCCCCCCCAATCTCTATCTCCCCCAATAATTTTCCTCGGATCACACTCCCTTCTACCTTCTCTCCTGTTAGTTGGCAATATTTTGTGTTTCTAAGTAATATTACCCGCTTTTTGGATGAGAAAGTACAAAACTTAACAGATGACACATCACGTCACACGTCAAGAGACGTATTTCAGTGCAATCAAGGGTAAAAGTCATCACAGAAAGAGAAGCAAACTACTGTATAGAACAAGTAAAGTGACCGGTATTGTGGTCTAAGATGATGAAGAATGTAACACAGTAGTGGAGAGGAAAGGTAGAATGTCTTACTGTATGGGCAGATGTGCTAGTAAGAGTAGGACAATGCCACAGTTCATTGGGCACAGTGTCCAGTTCTAGATGTATGGTCAATGGAAGTTGTGCATTGCATATGTAACTGGTACACACGCACAACATGTCACATTCACTGGGATTCTATAAAAAAAGGACTGAAGTGTACACGTGTGTATATCTGTGTGAGTAACAGTAATGAACTAAAGAATAAAGAAAGGCAACTTTATTACACTTCATTGCTCCTGCTAATAACATACCGATGTATAACGCACAATACTGTTGGGTAGGGGCTTCACGGAGTTCCCGTGAGGTTTGCCGACGTATTTGATCCCACATTTGCATGTTATCAAATAAACAACTCCCTCTGTTTTGCAGTTAATGAAATTACGCATGTTGTATTGTTTATTATTGCGCGATCCATTAAATTGTTTAGAGGGGTGTATGTATTTTCATGCCTTGCATGCGCCACATCTGTAGGTACCCATTACTTTATTGGTGTCCAGCCATGTTGTGCTGCTCTGATTCTGGTAATGGCTATGTACCAAGTGGTCTGCTAGATTGTGTGTTCATTTGTATGTAATAGACGCCTGGGGATTTAACACCTTACTAAGGTCATTATCCTCTAGAAGGATATGCCAGTGTTTGTTAATGGAGTCTCTGATCTCTCTCCATTGCTTGTTGTAAGTTCCAATCACCCTTATAAGCTGGGTACCCTCATTTTCCATTTTTTTTAGCATATAAGAGTGTTCTTCTGTCTGTGCGTTTTGCTCGTTTGTAGGCTTTGTTAACGCAGGAGCGGCTGTACTCCCTGTTCAGGAATTTATTTTTCATTATTGCGGACTGTTTCTCAAAGTCTTTAGACGTTCCTTCTAACTCGTAGGAATTGCCCCGTTGGTATCCCTTGTATTAGAGGCCGAGGGTGATGACTCGATGCCAGCAGAAGATTATTGGTCGCTGTGGTCTTTGTATGTACCGTGGTGTGGAGTAGGCCCAAAGTGTCCTTGTAGATATCAAGGTCTAGGAAAGTAATACATTCCTGGCTCATGTTGTATGTGAGTCTTAGGTTAAACCAGAACACACATAACCTATCTACAAAGGATAAAAACATCTCTCTGGTTCCACTCCACACCACCAGCACATCATCAATGTAGTGAGACCATAGGTCTACATATTGCGTGAACTCAGACATTGTGTCTGTAAAAACACCACATTCTTCCCACCAACCCAGGTACAGGTTGGCATACGTGGGGGCACATGTTGTGCCCATCGCTGTGCCCTGGAGTTGGTGGTAATACTTGTTCTTGAAAAGAAAGTAATTGTGTGTCAATACATATTTTAGAAGTTCAATTACAAATGCATTATGGTCACTATGTTCAACGCTTCTAGTTTTAAGGAAAGATTCCACCGCTGTGAGGCCCACCGGGTGCTGAATGCTTGTGTACAGGGATTCGACATCCAGGGACACCAAAAAGGTGTTTGGTGTCACCTGGACGCCGTCAATTTTCCTGAGAATGTCAGTCGTATCTTTTGTGTATGATGGCAGATTCACCACAAACGGTCTCAAAACTACATCCAGGTAAGTGCTGGCATGTTCACTCAGGGATTCCATACCCGATACTATTGGTCTACCCGGGGGATTTTTTGCGTCCTTGTGTAGTTTGGGTAAAGTATAGAATGTAGCTACTTTCAGTTTGTTTACCAGGATGTAGTTAAATTCTTGTTCAGTTATCACCTTCTTGGTGAGCCCTGATTTTAGGATAGACTGGAGTTCTTTATGGAAAATCTTAGTGGGATCCTCTTGTAGGATTTTGTAGCATGTTCTATCACTTAGAAGTCTAGAGTTTTCACGGACATACTTATTCTCGTCCATAACCACAATGTTTCCTCTCTTGTCGGAGGGTTTGATGATTACCTCCCTAATGTTGATAAGTTCTTGTAGGGCGATTTCCCCCCCCCCCCCAGTCATACTCTCTGTGCCTCCTCTAGGTAGTATTTGTTCAAGATCCTTAACTACCAGCTTGATGAAAACATCTACATTAGTATTGGAGCCTATATAAGGTATGAAATGACCTTTAGGCCTTAATGATGTAAAGGGGCCTTTGCCTAGCTCTCTGTTGCCCTCAATTTCTAGAGCTAAGAGGTTCCTATAGGCTTCCAAGTCTGTTTCATTAGCGGTTTCGAGGAAGTCGGGGGGTATGGTTAACTGCTCCTTTCTTTTAAACATTTTGTGTAAAGCTAATTTTCTACCAAAGAGATGGACGTCTTTGACCCAGTCAAAGAGGTTAAGATTACAGGATAGAGTGAAAGAGAGTCCTTTCTTTAAAACGAATTCCTGTGCAGATGTTAGTGTAGTGGCAGAAAGGTTCACTATCTGCAATTCATTCAGTATCTTCTCCTTCTCCTCGCCCTGCTCCTCCCTCTGTAACCCCAGACCTCTCGGTCTCTTAGGCAGTCTGTGTCCTCTCCTTGTCTTGCGCCTTGTCCGCTGCTGTTCCCACCCCCTTGGGCAGTTCGGGGTACCTCTAAAAAAGTCCCATCTGCTATTGGTCGTGCTAAAGTCTGTTTGAGGGGTGCAGATTCCTCATTCTCGGAATTTTCCCATTCTGTGGAGGTATCATGGTAGTCTTTAGTTTTATTATTTTTTGGAATTTTATATATTTTGCCTGTTTTGAAGTCGTCAGTATCTCTCATGAGTTTCCTATGTTTCCTTGCTTTGAAACTCTTTAGTAAACGTTTCAATGTTTTTTTTGAGTTAACTCTCAAGATCTTTGTAATCTGGATTATTTTCCCAAACATTGGTGTTATTGAGTTCTACATTCAGGTCTATAGTTTCCAGTGGCTGAGCGGGGTCATTCCACTTCTCTCCCCCTCCCCCCAGTTATTATACAGTCTGAACTTTTTGTTCTTTCCTATACACCAGGCTATAGTAGCCTGTTCCAGTCTCTTAGTCTCATAGTCTACAAGTAGTACAATAAGATCCTTGGAGCAGTTAGACAAAGTGTTTTCCCACTTTTTCTGGAAAACTTCATCATCGACCCTAAATGACGGGAATAGATTGATGCGTAGGCCTCTTGGTATCAATTCTTTAGTGATATAGTTTCTTAGGCTCAGTGTTTCCCATAATAGGCGCGTTTCTTTTTTATAACATCTTTGCAGATTGTTAAAAAATGACTTAATGTCAGCTGGGGGGGTTGTTACCCCTTCAGCAGAATCCTCTGAAAACAGCTGTTCTGCTTCCAGGAAGCGCTCTCTAAATTCTATCTTAGATGTGAGAAAACCTGTCATTCCTGAATTGGCGGGCTGGGGTATAGGAAAGAACAATAAGTTCAGACTGTATAATAACTGGGGGGAGGGAGAGAGAAGTGGAATGACACCGCTCAGCCACTGAAAACTATAGACCTGAATGTAGAACTCAATAACACCAATGTTTAGGAAAATAATCCAGATTACAAAGATCTTGAGAGTAAACTAAAAAAAAACATTGAATATCTTACTAAAGATATCAAAGCAAGGAAACATAGGAAACTCATGAGAGATACTGACGACTTCAAAAAGGCAAAATATATAAAATTCCAAAAAATAATAAAACTAAAGACTACCACGATACCTCCACAGAATGGGAAAATTCCGAGAATGAGGAATCTGCACCCCTCGAACAGACTTTAGCACGACCAATAGCAGACGGGACTTTTTTAGAGGTACCCCGAACTACCCAAGGGGGTGGGAACAGCAGAGGACGAGGCGCAAGACAAGGAGAGGACATGGACAGGCTAACAGACCGAGAGGTCTGGGGTTACAGAGGGAGGAGCAGGGCGAGGAGAAGGAGAAGATACTGAATGAATTGCAGATAGTGAACCTTTCTGCCACTACACTAACATCTGCACAGGAATTAGTTTTAAAGAAAGGACTCTCTTTCACTCTATCCTGTAATCTTAACCTCTTTGACTGGGTCAAAGACGTCCATCCCTTTGGTAGAAAATTAGCTTTACACAAAATGTTTAAAAGAAAGGAGCAGTTAACCATACCCCCCAACTTCCTCGAAACCACTAATGAAACAGACTTGGAAGCCTATAGGAACCTCTTAGCTCTAGAAATTGAGGGCAACAGAGAGCTAGGCAAAGGCCCCTTTACATCATTAAGGCCTAAAGGTCATTTCACACCTTATATAGGCTCCAATACTAATGTAGATGTTTTCATCAAGCTGGTAGTTAAGGATCTTGAACAAATACTACCTAGAGGAGGCACAGAGAGTATGACTGGGGGGGGGGGGGGGAAATCGCCCTACAAGAACTTATCAACCTTAGGGAGGTAATCATCAAACCCTCCGACAAGAGAGGAAACATTGTGGTTATGGACGAGAATAAGTATGTCCGTGAAAACTCTAGACTTCTAAGTGATAGAACATGCTACAAAATCCTACAAGAGGATCCCACTAAGATTTTCCATAAAAAACTCCAGTCTATCCTAAAATCAGGGCTCACCAAGAAGGTGATAACTGAACAAGAATTTAACTACATCCTGGTAAACAAACTGAAAGTAGCTACATTCTATACTTTACCCAAACTACACAAGGACGCAAAAAATCCCCCGGGTAGACAAATAGTATCGGGTATGGAATCCCTGAGTGAACATGCCAGCACTTACCTGGATGTAGTTTTGAGACCGTTTGTGGTGAATCTGCCATCATACACAAAAGATACGACTGACATTCTTAGGAAAATTGACGGCGTCCAGGTGACATCAAACACCTTTTTGGTGTCCCTGGATGTCGAATCCCTGTACACAAGCATTCAGCACTCGGTGGGCCTCACAGCGGTGGAATCTTTCCTTAAAACTAGAAGCGTTGAACATAGTGACCATAATGCATTTGTAATTGAACTTCTAAAATATGTATTGACACACAATTACTTTCTTTTCAAGAACAAGTATTACCACCAACTCCAGGGCAAAGCGATGGGCACAACATGTGCCCCCCACGTATGCCAACCTGTACCTGGGTTGGTGGGAAGAATGTGGTGTTTTTACAGACACAATGTCTGAGTTCACGCAATATGTAGACCTATGGTCTCGCTACATTGATGATGTGCTGGTGGTGAGGAGTGGAACCAGAGAGATGTTTTTATCCTTTGTAGATAGGTTAAACCAGAACTCACATAAACTAAGACTCACATACAACATGAGCCAGGAATGTATTATTTTCCTAGGCCTTGATATCTTCAAGGACACTTTGGGCCTACTCCACACCACGGTAAATACAAAGACCACAGCGACCAATAATCTTCTGCTGGCATCGAGTCATCACCCTCGGCCTCTAATACAAGGGATACCAACGGGGCAATTCCTACGAGTTAGAAGGAACGTCTAAAGACTTTGAGAAACAGTCCGCAATAATGAAAAATAAATTCCTGAACAGGGAGTACAGCCGCTCCTGCGTTAACAAAGCCTACAAACGAGCAAAACGCACAGACAGAAGAACACTCTGATATGCTAAAAAAATGGAAAATGAGGGTACCCAGCTTATAAGGGTGATTGGAACTTACAACAAGCAATGGAGAGAGATCAGAGACTCCATTAACAAACACTGGCATATACTCCTAGAGGATAATGACCTTAGTAAGGTGTTAAATCCCCAGGCGTCTATTACATACAAACGCCCACACAATCTGGCAGACCACTTGGTACATAGCCATTACCAGAATCAGAGCAGCACAACATGGCTGGACACCAATAAAGTAATGGGTACCTACAGATGTGGCGCATGCAAGGCATGCAAATACATACACCCCTCTAAACAATTTAATGGATCGTGCAATAAAAAACAATACAACATGCGTAATTTCATTAACTGCAAAACAGAGGGAGTTGTTTATTTGATAACATGCAAATGTGGGATCAAATACGCCGGCAAGACCTCACGTGAACTCCGAAGGAGGATACTGGAACACATAAGCACAATCAACACCAAAAAGATGTGCCTGTTGCCAGACATGTTAATTCGTTTCATGGGGGAGATGTCTCTAACCTATCTTTCCACTTGTCAAATTGGGGATACGTAAGGGCGATTTGGACACAGCTCTACTAAGAAAGGAGTCCCGATGGATATACACCCTGGGGACTTTATCTCCTGGGGGCCTAAATGAGGGTTTTGTCTATACCCCCTTTCTGTAAATCCGTCTCTTCCCTCTCCCCATATGCCAAACCCCATTACCATGCTTAAAGTTAATATCCAGCCTTCTCATACCATCTTATTAGGAAGGATTACTTCACTGTAGATTATAACATTACATTTAGGCACTTCATGTTAATGCCTATTGCAGTATGCCTGTTAATATCCTCCCATGGGGGTTTTCTTTGCCTTATATGTTCTTTTAAACCTTAACATGGGTCAATAGGACCCGTTTTTATAAAGTCTCCCTACACAACCACTCCCCCTTATGCGCGTCAAGACACACAGAGTCACGACGACGCTATCAGGTTGCCATGACAACTCCACCGGATATAAGGCTGCAGGAAGCTTTGACCCGCCGCCCTCGAAGAAGTTCCATAGCCAGGAACGAAACACGTGTCGGGTGCGACGTGCCGTGTGACGTCATCGGCGCGACCGACTAGGTAGCAGTCCGGTCAGTTTGCTATCACAGCGTGGAGTGCGATTTTCAGTTTTAGCTAATATTGATGTGGGCCAAATGCGGATCCCACTAGCTAGGAACAGGATTACCTGTGTCATGATCTGGTGAAGGATTCCTGTGTGATTGCATCCAGCGCTTCAGGTACTCTGCCAGTGATGTGTTCTGGGCTATGAGGGGTTCTATGACCAACTGCCTCGGTGTAACTGTGGCCTCTCATCATCAGCGTTATTTCTCACAAGGGAACTGACAAAGAGTGGGGCTTTTCCTTGACCCTATCTGTACCTGCATGCAGCAAAGCTAGACGTCTATACTGCTAGCAGGTAATAGATAACAGCAACACTATGGCTGTAGTGTCGGGTAACACGTTCAACACCTGTCTCTTACCTGAACAGGGGGCTCCATAGGGCCAATTACATTGACCCTCCTCTTCCCTGAGGGGGAAGTGGCACATCAGCACTTAGTTTGGCTCTGTGCACCTGCCCCACTTTTGAATCAGTGTGAACACCTTCATGAGTATATATACCATTCTTACCTGAGCAGATACCATCACTACCACAGGTCACTACTACTAAGCCTTCTGCCTGGAAAACTAATACAGTGTCTTAACCCAGGAACAGGCTTTTAGTTAGCACTTTGTTTTTGATATCATTAAAATTTAATTATTTTGATTCCCAATTTCTAGTGAGTGCATCTCTTGGGATTCTTTTCCTTGTTCTCCAGTATATACCTTTATCCCTGATAGCACCACTCCAGTCTCTACTCTCATATTCCAGTGGCTGAGCGGGGTCATTCCACTTCTCTCCCCCTCCCCCCAATTATTATAGAATCCTGTAAGTGCACATTCTTATGGGTTACTGATTTTATAAATAAATGTACCTAATTTTTTACTCAGTTACGTGCTATGGAGCTTGCGCTTTAGTTTGTTTTTTGTCCATATATATATATGAAATACACAAAAGAAAAAAAGAAAAGTGTCCCACTAAAAGCACTCAAGCAACAATAATAATGAAAAAATGTTTATTAATGGACATGGAAAACACTAAACAAATATAAATACAGGTATAAAACAATCCCCAGAGGGTCTCAACAGCTGTGAAAATATCAGGGTAATACTAAGATCCTAAGTAAATATAAAAAAAACAGGATCTTACTACTCAGGTGAAAAAAGAGAAATAACCTCCTGAGATATATATAAAGTAAAATAATATTATTACAACAGCTGTGTGCTGTGAACTATTAACTGCTACTAGTAATAGTTGGCAAAAACAGTAACACCTAGTACCAAAGAAACAAATAAATGACAACAATTCACCACTTATAAAATAAAGGAATCATTATATATAATTGCAGAAAATAATGAGTATAATGTCCTTGTATGGAGTCCTAGGATTGTAAGAAAGGCAAGAAATTTTGTGTCATTATTGCAGCAAGAGTTAACAGCCGATGACAGGGATCCAAGGGGAGTACACACAAAGACAAGCCCGACGCGGCGTTTCGCACCCTTTGCTTCTTCAAGGGGCTTAATAAAATGACATCCAGTTAGGGTTTAAATACACAAAATCAATTAGCGTTGACCAATGAGAATGTGAACAGAGAACATAAACAGCTGATTCATAAGGAGCAAAATTACACTGAATGCTAGTGAGATGGTCTGTCCAGCATGAGATGTAACCAAAGTTCCTATTGGTTTGTCAATGAGCACTGCTCCAATCAAAACCGCCCACTCCCCCTACCATCGCAGATGACCACAATAGAAATTTCTCTCCCACGAATTGTTCTCTCCCACATTCTTATGGGTTGCTGATTTTTAAAATAAATGTACCTCATTTTTTACTCAGTTACGTGCTATGGAGCTTGCGCTTTTGTTTGTTTTTTGTCTATATATATATATATATATATATATATATATATATATATATATATACTGTATATATATTATCTTTTGATTCTTTTTGAATAATATGAAACAATATACAGTAAATACAATAATTAAACATACATAGTAGAATGAATATATATATAAATGTAAATACAACTGTATGCTTATCTGCATGTCTTAGGCACGTCTGCAACCCCGCCTTTCACCATTATCACCCAGCACACAGCACTTCCACAGCAGCAAGGGATTCTGGGGAATGACATGCAAATGAGCACAAAGTGCCACTTTTTGCTTCAAAAACCATTTTTAACATGGTTCCCTATAGGCTTAAGCTTGCTGCATGGTCACAGCTTTGAGCACAGCCAGGGTATATATATACTATTTAAAACACTGAATACCATACTGTCAATCATCTACAGTATATACTATAAATCTACTGTAGCATGCAAAAAACTAAACTTATTAATAACTACCCTCCCATAACCCTTTACTCTCCCATAAAATACCCCCCACCCCACACCATTATTTAAGAATTCAGTAAGAATATGAGACTTGCCACCAAATACGCAAACTATATTTAAATGACAAATTGGCATATTTAAAGCACATTTTTAGTAACAAAATATTTAAACAAATTTTCGGGAGTATACAAAGAAATGGGAAAGTTTGCTGATTGAATTTTGACACATTCGCCAATCGCTAGTTGGGAAAATAGTAAGACAAATGGATGTAACATTTGATCAGTCTCTCTGTATAGTTACTAGTATTGTTATATACTAAAGAAAGTTCAGCCAGTGATGTTAATGATGAATATAAAGCCAACGACTCTGCCTCTTACTGAGCCTTCAACTAATGACAATGTATTTATCTTTCAGGTTATTCTCTGTCATGTACAGTGTGTGTGAGTTCCAGTGGTTCATCATGCACAGGCCCCTCTATAACCTGCCCTGATGATAACGTTTGCGAATCTTCGTTCACGGTGCTCACAGCAGGTATGTTGTATACTGTATGTCAATAACTTGAATGTACTAGTGAGGTTCTTTTATTGCAGAGGTAAGAAAGTTAGATGCATTTCATATCTGTCAGTGGGAGAGTGAAAGAGACAGAACATGTTAAGTTACAGGGAGATCTCTTTGAGAAAGAGGAGCGATCTCGCAGCCCTGTGACAGAATAATAATCTTATACGTGTCACAGCTCTGAGGAAATAGCCAGGGCCACATTCTATAAAGTACATCGCCATTATTCTGTGTGTTAACATTCATCTTGCGCAACAAGTGATTAACCCTCTCACTGCCAAATTTATTTGCTGTATCTATTTTGGTCAGTTAATAAGAATAATCTTTTCAAATCTACAGGCGGAATAGAAACTAAAATCTTTACCAGAAATTGTGAACCACAAACCAGGTGTGGACTGAAGGGGAGTTATACCCTTCCTGCATACAAAACCAAGATGGGCAGTTACTGTTGTGCCACTGACAACTGCACTCCAGGAATACCCACCTGTAAGTGCCTCATTGTCATTATTTACCTAAGTGTCTGTGCTACCTCAATAATCTATCTGTGCCAGACAGTATTTCTATCTTCTCTTCTGTGATACTTACACCACCTGTCTTTAGATACATTTTACTTTTACACACCAGAGCATGTCACCATGCAAAAGTCACATCTGTATTAATAACCCTGTACCTCGCTGTTTTTATTTCCTGTATGTTTATACCAGGTGACACAGGAGGCCAGTAATTTTAACACCTTTACCTTCTGGGAACAATTCACTAGGAAGGACACAATAGTGGAAAAAAATGGGGTTTATTCTGGTAAAACCAGCAGGCATATGTAACACATGGTCCCACCCCCCACCCCCCTCTGGGAGATTGCATTGCTGTATGGAGTGTGGTGGTGCATACCTGCTGGCTCACAGTAGATCTGAGTCTCCCGCATGGTGGTTGGGGATATCAGAACAGGCTTCTGGGATATAACTGATTTGTGTTCACGGTGACAGTGCCTCTATCACTTGCAGGATGAGGGGTGCAATCCCTGCAGGAGAACTTCTTAACTCTTCCCCCTGATAGATTGCAGTCTCAGGCAGGAAGGTATGGTAAACACTGGAACACTTTATTGCACTCTTCAACAATACAGCAACAGCCACTGAGCTTAGGGCCTTCACCCTCAGGATGTCCCTGGACCTTCACTCCCAGCCAAAGGGCACCAGGAGCAGTCGTAGCTCTTCCCTTACTCCCTGGTGGAGTAAGGGAAATAATCTCCCTCCACTCCCCTAAAGGAGGGCCACAGATTGGCAGAGCCCTGCACAATTGTTATGGGTAGACCAGCCTCTCTCAAGGGTAGAGGCAACTGACTATCTTTAGGAAGTGCAGCCCCTTAAGTACAGGAAAAGCAGGAAGCAGACCTGAGTCCCTGATTGGACACAAGGCCTGGTTGCAGCGCCTCCCCTGTAACTCACTGAAGCTGCATATGAGTGGGAAAACCCATGATTACTCCTGGCTTGCCTGTTCTTACCAGGGGTAATTGCCAGGAGGAGGGCAGACGGGTAGCAAAAAACAACCATTGTACACATCTACACATACAATGGAACACAAAATACAGGTAATACACGCTTAACTGGGGACTTTGGAGGAGTCTCTAGCCTCACTAGGTGCAGGGCACCTGCTTGAGGATGGCTTACCCTGTCCACTCCACGTCCAGGAACATCATAGTACTATCAACAGGTTAGATACCCTGCTGTGCATGCACAACTTGGCGGATATTGCCAAATTGCGCATGCACAGCACGGCCCATAGGCAGAGAAGGCTCGCAAGGGACTACAGACCCCAGGATGCATAGGGGCAAGGCACCACCTGACTCATGGCAGCCAATAGGGTTCAAGTGTTTCTTGCAGCAGGGAATAGATACATTTGGCGTGCTGGAACCGCGCATCAGTCTGGCTGGTACGCAGACAGGTGAGGGTGTATGTGTGCAGGGGTCTGTGACTCCTGCACTAGGCCAGACATCCCCCTAGGCCCCAGCTATGCCCCGACTCCCCTGCAAGCTTGTGGCTGCTACAGGGACCGGACATTAGGAAGGGACACTGCCCCAATAGCTGAGTAAGCATTAGGGATACAGCTGCAATGCTGCAAAGCTCTGGCAGTCTGTGGTCTGTTACCAGATCACACTGCAAAGGCATAGAAACTATCTTCGTGTGGGATTCTCCAGCTGGATACCACCCACACGGAGGCGGACTGATCGTGGAGGCGGAATCCATCGCCGGATCAGTGGATCCTGTTTATCTGTCGGCACGCCCGTGTGCTGGAGCACCCGGCAGGTACCTATAGGTACAAGTGCATCAACACACACCATAGAGTATAAGGGGTGTAAGGAGTATACAGTATAAGGGGTGAGGGATTATATCCTTGAGGACTCCAGGGTGGTTGGGTGTCCTAGGGCCCCGTCAGGTACTGTGGGAACTGTGGACAAGAGTGTGGGACACGTGACGGGTGGTTACGGCCGTGCGAGGCCTGGCGGGTAGCTGTAACCAGTAGCATACTATAGGGCCATAGTAAACTGTTATTTTATGTTACCCACGATGTGGTTATTGTGTGATCATATATGTATATATATAGGTCCTGTAACGGGTAATTCCACACAGTAGAATCCATTACAGGTGGAGGCGCTGAACAAAATCGTACCAGGATACACCCCAGGCTCCCTGCAGCGGAGGCTCAGACCTCCTGTGAGCCGCAGGTATTGTACCACACACACACAGTAGTAACATAACCTCCCAGAGTGTAGGGATACATGTGTTACAGCAGTATTTTTCAAATGGGCGAAACTGTCAAAATGCGTTTCCTGAGATTCCGCGGATTATCAGTGGGAGATGCCCGCTGCAGGGGGCAAGACCAAGGGCCCAGCAGCGGGATGCAGATGTTGGGCCCAACCTTTGGCCAGGCCCCCTGCACTCACTAGGACTGTGGTCCCGGCTCTCACCCCTTATTTCTGTGGTCCTTGTTGGACCCAAATATTTCTGTTCGTGGCTCAGATTACGGTAATTGAGATAAGGAAGCATAAGTGTATGGACAAGAATGTTACCAGTAGAATAACAGAGAAGGAGAAGAGTAACTTGTATGTTTTGCAGCAAGTAACAGCGGCGTGTTGCAAGAATAAGAATGTGAGAAGACAAGTATAAGGAGGAATTAAATGTGACACTAAATCAGTGTGCTAGTGGGACTGGGTAATTAGTAGAGATGGGCAGACTGGTTTGAATCCCCTTCCTGGATTTTCCTGGATTTTTTAGATCAAATCGGATTCCCACACCAGATACATCGATTTCCGCCATTAAATTCATTGTGCCCCCATTTTTTTTTCTGTCACTGTAAATCTGTCCTGCGGGTGCTGGATTTTAACATTGCCTCAGAAAGGATTCGCAATTCAGTATCGGTTGTGCGGGGGGGGGGGGGGGAGTTGAAGACTTCCATTATATAGCAGATAGTATCAGAGCAATTGCTCAAAAAATCCAGTGCTCAAGAGTTCCTCACTAGTCTGTGTTAACAGGGGACAGGGGTCTGCTGTGTAATCACATGCAGTAAACTCACCAAGAGAGTCAGTACTCACGGCTTGTAGAGCAGGCTGAAAACGGAGAAAGTTATGTTGTGTGAAATCCTTTATGCCTTGCAGTGCCCCGCTCTGTATATCCTATCCGGCCAAAATCTCGACTGGACCGTCACGCCAGGCACTGGTGCTGTCGGGTAGAGGGTATCCGTGTTCTCCTAACTTGTGGCTCCGTTCAGCGGTGGTCTCTCTGCACTTTGCGTCTCCGCTACTGGGTAAACCCTCACGGGACCTCCAACCTCTCTCTCTCGTATCAGACTGACGTCATCTCTTGCCGGGTCCAGCAATAAAATGTATTGCAGTAGCTTAGGTTGAAAAATTCAAATCTTTCACAAGTCCCCTGTTCTGCGTGCTCCCTGGTAAATGCAATCCAGTATATGAAACACCCCCATAGGGGAAAAAACCGGTGCACAGCTTCAGTTATGGGATGAATATATCAAAAGGGTTTATTATATAAAAAACATGGACAAAAACATACTGATATTGTCACTCAATATGTGTGAGTGACAATATCAGTATGTTTTTGTCCATGTTTTTAATATAATAAACCCTTTTGATATATTCATCCCATAACTGAAGCTGTGCACCGGGTTTTTCCCCTATGGGGGTGTTTCATATACTTCCATTATATATCCCTTCAAACGTCCACCCAAATAAGTTAGGGAGAACTGCCTGTGCTTAAGAAAGAGCAGCCCTGAGGTACTCTGGGTGTTATGCAAAGTATATTTAATGAGTCACATCCCTCACTTTGTAAGAGGCTGTCCATAAGAACTATACTGAGGTGACAAGCCTAAGGCACCCAGTGACTGGAATGAGCTAAACCAGCTGATGGATAGCACCACTGTCACAGCAAAACTTTGAGCTCAACTTCTCACTGAGCGCTCATACCTCTACAAAGCACTTTAACCACTTCTGGGATAGGGAAGAATACTGTATGTAATAAGCAGTCTTCGGACATGAGACACTTTCTGGTGCAGTAAATCACTAATTTATTTGAATAGGCTATAATATACTGTATACCAGCACCGAAGGCGTCTAATTGTAGAACACTGCTTAGTGTTTTGTTCATGATGCTTAATAATCCTGCCCATGAAGTGCTCACAAAATAAAGGCAGACTGGAATATTCATAGCATCTGATTCTCTTCCTTTTTCTCACTTAAAGTGCCAGCTGATAACAGTATAAAGAATGGAGCAACGTGTCCAACCTGCACCTCTGCAAACTCTGATTACTGTTACACTTCGTATACCATAGAGTGTACTGGGGATGAGGTGTGGTGTCTTCTCCAATCTACAATAACATCAGGTAATTCCACTATAGTCACATTGCACAGATATTCACTTACTGCACACACATTGCTCAGTGTCTCACTGCTCTAAGTTACACTATAATGTATGTATGGATATAGCACCAACAATGTACACAACACTTTACAAAAGAGACAATGCAGGGAAATATAATGCATAATTGCAACACAAAATCAGCCAATAGGAAATGATATTCCTGCCCTAGAGAGCTTACAATCTAAGGCACAGATATTTCCCACTGCTTACTTTACTGCAAAAACATTGTCCTCTTCTTGTTTTAGGATTACACTCTCACCATAATAACACAATTCTAATCTGGCTCACTGCCTCAGTAGACAGCAACGGAGAGAAAAGAAACCCCAATGAATGGACTCGTAGAAGTGTAATGAGTAAATTGAAAATGTGGGTTACATAGTTACATATAGTTACATAATAGATGAGGTTGAAAAAAGAGGTACGTACATCAAGTTCAAACTATGCTAAATCCTTATCCTATATCTATACTTACATATTGATCCAGAGGAGGGCAAACAAAAAACCCCAGAGTCATATCATCCAATAATATCTCATAAGGGGAAAAATAAATTCCTTCCTGACTCCAAGAATTGGCAATTGGATTAATTCCTGGATCAATATCCTTCCCATGTATACTTATTTGGTATATCCCTGAATACCTTTCCTATCTAAAAAGATGTCCAACCTTTTTTTGAACAAATCTATTGTATCTGCCATCACAGTCTCCATGGGTAATGAATTCCACATTTTAATTGCTCTTACTGTAAAGAACCCTTTCCTTTGTTGCTGGTGAAATCTCCTTTCCTCCAACCTTATGGGATGGCCCGAGTCCTTTGTACTGCCCGTGGGATGAATAGTTCTTTTGAAAGCTCCTTGTATTGTCCCTGAATATATTTGTATATAGTTATCATCAGTGTTCGACAAACCCATACATTTGCACACCCTGGGCGAGTGGATTTAACATTGTGGTGAGCTCCTATTGGCCCAAGCAGCACACGTGTGGTACTAGGTGGCGAGTAGATTTTTTTGTTCGGCGAGTAGATTTTTTTGTGATTTGTCGACCACTTGTTATCATATCCCCTCTTAGACGCATCTTTTCTAATGTGAATAAATCTAATTTAGCTAGCCTCTCTTCATAAGTTAGATTGTCAATCCCCTTTATTAATTTGGTGTCTCTTCTCTGCACTCTCTCTAGTTCCATAAAGTCTTTTCTAAGGATTGGTGCCCAAAATTGAACTCTATATTCAAGGTCTGGTCTTACTAATGCTTTGTAAAGGGGAATAATTATGTTTACTTCCCTTCCATCCATTGCCCGTTTGATGCAAGATAAGATCGTGTTTGGCTTTGCAGCTGCTTCATGATTTTGGGCACTGTAGGCGGACGCTCACAGAGGTATGCAAGGGAGACTGGTTATGGTGAAATTAAATAAGGCTTTTATTGCGCCTGTTTCCTTAACATCAGGAAACCATCCAAACAAGGGGTAAACAAAGCTTCTATTCACTTGGGAGTATTTCTAGGGAAATACTATGCAGTCCACAACTCCCTTTAGATAAGCATGTCTCCCAGCCCCAAACATATATCATGAAATGAGCAGATTTAAAAAGTCTTATAAATGAAAGTCTTATCTGTTCCTGGTGGTTTGGAGGGGAAATCTTCTCTGTTCCTGGTTGCTACCTTTTCCTTAGGGTTTTGTCAGCATTCAGGTTTAGAAGTTTCCCCTGTGTCTTGCAAGCAGCCTCTTCTGGTAGACTCAAGACGTCTGTCCCCATGTCAGTCTCACAAGTTGTGAGAGTAAGGGACAATCTCCCTTCCTCTCTCAAAAGACAGGCTTTTCTAAGCAATCTAATAAGGCAGGTGGTGTTTGTTAATTGACTACCAGCAGTTAACCACCACACTGCTGGATTAGAGGCATGTTACATGAACAGGGATAACTCCCCTGTTACAGGCACTATTGCTAAGCCTGCTGTCTACAGGCACTCCTAAATCCTTCTCCATCAAGGATTCCCCCAATTTATCCCCATTTAATTTGTAAGTCGCCTTTTTATTCTTGCATCCCAAATGCATAACCTTACATTAATCTGTATTAAACCACATCTGTCATTTACCTATCCACGTTTCCAGTCTCTCCAAGTCCTTCTGAAGAGAAAATACACCCTGCTCTGATTCTTTTACCTTACACAATTTAGTATCATCAGCAAAGATGGAGACTTTGCTCTCGATTTCAACCTCAAGGTCATTAATAAACAAGTTAAAAAGCAGGGGTCCCAGTACCGATCCCTGAGTTACTCTACTCACGACTTTAGCCCAACCTGAAAAAGTTTCATTTACAGTGGCGGCCGCCTTTAGCCTAAATCGGCTGTATCTGCGGCTCTCTGATAATCTCGGTCAGATGCGTTTTTTTTTAGTCCGGAGTGAATTGCGTTATTTTAGCGCTCGTGATATTAGCATTTTATTATCGCTGTCTGCAATACTGCAATGCCGTCTAAAAACTCAGGGGGGCATTCACGAGCTGTTATCTTGGAAGTCTAATACAGTACCTTCGCAGTTTAACCTACGTCAGTACACAGTCTGCGTGTGCACGCGCAGTAATTGTAAATTTGCATATTTACAGTATACATGTATTTGCAGTGCTGTACTGTATGTCTCATTTGAAAATTGTTGAAACGCATAGGCGTGTACAGTACTGTAACAGTGTCACATTTTGGCATATACAGTGCTCCCCCCTCGCTCGGACACACACAGGATAATTTACTAAACTGTAGGCTATTTCAACTTCTTATCTTATCTACAGTGCAGTACCATTCCTTTGAACGTGTGTTTTTCTGGTTTCAATCACATTCCTGCTTGACAGCAGATGATTACTGCGCATGCACCTGTAACTTCACCCCCCACTGCTTTCTTGAGTGAGTGACCAAAAAAAAAAATATTTTTTTTCTCCTCATTTTTTATTTTTATTTTCTCCACAAGCCTGCAAAAACCATCTTGATATTACGATATTCAATCTGTGCTGTAGCTTTTGACTGTGACCCTGTGCGTTTGACTGCACATGGTTGATTTGTGTGCTTTTTACGTACTGTATATGGGGGTGTAGGGATCATATTATTATGATGAACTGCCTTTTGAAATTAAAGTATGTCATTATCTTTGAACTTCATGCAGCTGTACCATGTAGACCCCTCCCCCACGTGCACACAAGGCTCGCTCAAGGATTTGAAACTCTTATCGACAGACACCTCCACAGAGTCATTCATTTTCTGAAGCTTGTCATTGTGTTTTTAATCAGTCCCTAGCCGAGCATCACCTCTCTATGCGCCTGCGTGTAATCCTCTTTGGGATGGGAGCTAGTTGATTACTGCGCATGCACCTGTAACTTCACCGACCACTGCTTGCTTGAGTGAGTGACCAAAAAAAAAAAATTATTATTATAAGAAAACTTCCTCCCAGACAACCTACCCTTGCCCGCAACCACAAGCACACCAGCTCACAGAAGAACACCTACATTCGCTCGCATCGATACGGTGCCCGGCATCATACTGCGCGATATGCTACCGGCACTCAGGGAGAAGTATAGGGTGATGAGTGCTGGTTTACACCACAAGTATGCCATGTTAATTTTTAAGCACCACATGTCCTACTTGGTGTACTGCGAGTGGGCCTTTTGTTCCAGTCCCCGAGGGCCGCAAACAGGCCCGGTTTTCAAGGTTGTCCTAAAAACCGGGCCTGTTTGCGGCCCTCGAGGACTGTAGTTGGCAGGAATGACTGACTGTTCTGCACACCATCCCACTGTAAATGTTTTGACTTGCCGTTCTTTAATAAAGGAGATGTTGCGTTTTGTATATTTTATGAATAAAGATTTTTTTTTAATAACAGGTAATACAATACTTTTGTGCTGAACTGTACTGTACATGTTTTGACCTGCTGTATTTAAATAAAGGAGATGTTTTGTGTTTTAACTTGTATTAATAAATAAATGGTTTTTATTTACTGTACACAAGACCTGCACAATTCCAGTCCCCGAGGGCCGCAAACAGGCCCGGTTTTCAAGGTTGTCCTGAAAACCGGGCCTGTTTGCGGCCCTCGCGGACTGGAGTTGTGCAGGCCTGACTGACTGTTCTGCACACTATCCTACTGTAAATGTTTTGACTTGCTGTACTTTAATAAAGGAGATGTTGCGTTTTGTATATTTTATGAATAAATAATTTTTTTAATAACCACACGTGACTGTAAACCATACTGACTGACTGTAAATGTTTTTACTTTCTGTACATAAATGTTTTCACTAGCAGTAAACCATACACCTGTGATGTTTGAACTGCTGTGCACTTAAAATGTTTTTACATTGTACTGTTTTGTAAATACATGTTTTTGTACTTACTCCATCAATAAAAGAACATGTTGATTTGTTTTAAATTGTTCCATTGGCTCCTTTGATACTGTAACAAAATACAGTGTTTCTAGAATCTACACTACTGTCCAGGCATACTGTGCTGTATACTGTAGGCATGCTCAGTACTGCACATCACAAGAGTATTAACAAAATAGAAGACACATACTGTACTGTACAGTACTGTATGTACTGGTACTGTATAGAAGACACATACTGTATGTACTGTAAAACATGTAGAATAAATGCATACTTTTCATTTTTTCGGGTTTATTATACAGTATATATATAAAAAAGTATTGTATACTGTACGGTCGGAAAATATCAGCATACTGTTTCAGGTATTCTATCCTAATCAATAACAACGGCCACTAAACTGTAGACTCCGGTACGTGGTTTTTTTAAATCCGATTCAGCAATGTGCAGGCATTGTTACACAAAGCGATATTCTCCATCGAAATCCCTCCATTTGCCGTTTTCTTTTCGGAGAAAAAAACAAAAAGAAAAGTTTTACTGTAATGGTCAGTCCCTAAAGAAGTTCCCAGTCAGTCCCACCAATAATTTTCTCGGGGGGCGTCTCCTGTTCACATGCGCCTACCGTCAATGTGATGACACGCATATGCGTTTCAAGAAGGTTCCAATGCGCATGCGTCTAGCGTTTCACCAATTGTTCAGTATCTGCAGTACTGTAGAAGCCGCTCAGCCAATGATATTGCTTACAGGAGAATCGCTTGACTTTTGAATCGCACCGATATTGATATTTTCAAAATAAAAAAAAACAGAAAAAAATACGGCAACATTACTCACCATAGAATTTCCCATTCAGCTGGTGCCGGCGCCGGCGCCAGGCCACTGCCAGTCCAGTATTCTTGATCATACACGTTGACAGTTGGCAGCGGGACTACTACACCTGTAGTCAGCTGATGAGGCTGGAAATCGCTTAGGTACATGCAAGCTTGCTCGAAAGTGCAAGCAAAATCCGGCTCAGGCTGCAGGTATCCGTGCGTGGACAGACAGCAAGGGTGCTGGTGGTGGCACATTGCTTGCCAACGACTGTCGTTACTTAGTTGGTTTTAACACGACCTTTCGCCTTTTGCCGTCTGCATGATCATAGATACAGGAAAAACCCAGTGATACACACCAATACGCTCCAATAAATTCGGGATCAATACGATAAAAACATGGATTGCTACATAACTTTTTCCTTATTGCACGCTTCCACACATGAGGAGCTGGCGAAAATTTGTAAAAGTCATAGTTTTCGATAAAATACTGATAAATTTGAACAACTGTTGCCATCTTATCATCTGTTGCATTAATCGCGGCCCATATTAAATATGCGTACGTTCTGTCGGGTTTTTGGAACACGGTCTGCATTTGTACACTCATGGCGGCGGGTCTCTGGAGAATAACAGAAACTGGTCTTTGTCTTTCTTTAATATGAAAAGCCTAAATTGATACATTATTGTAACCTCTTCCTTCAGTCCCAAGGCCAATTTACAATAGCCCACTGTGGTATCTTTTTTAAACAAAACACCTGCACGTCGACACATTACTGAAGCGCATGCGCATTACAATTCATGAATATCTGCTATCTGGCGGACATGCGAAGAATTGCAACCTATTTAATCCGAACCATTCTCAATAAACGCATCAACCGCGCATCAACCGCGCATCAACCGCGGCTGAGAACGCAACATGAATGCGGCATGCAACCGGTGAAGTACGTAGCATTCGGGAAAAAATCCCGGGAAAATGCGGTGATGTTTTAGAATAAAAGGGGCCGCGGCTGTATGACAACCCTCTGTTGTCTGTCCTTTAACCAGTTTTCAATCCAGGTGCATATATTATTACTGAGTCCAATTTTCTTTATTTTGTAAACCAACCTCTTGTGTGAAAACGTATCAAAAGACAGGATGTTATGACCAATAGCAACTAAAGTCGTGCATTAATAAGGTTGAAAGGTTCTAAGGGCTGGTCATGGATATTTATACCAGTTCCTTTCATAACTAATTTTAATATTATTGATTATTAAAGGGCATTTAACCCACATTTTCAATTTACTCATTACACTTCAACGAGTGCATTCATTGGGGTTTCTTTTCTCTCCATTGCTCTCTATCAATTGCATCCCCATTTGCACCATTCAATACTATTACAACACTGAAGATTAATTAATGTTTGATTAGGCTGATGCGGGGGCTCTCTCCCTTCTTACACTACCCTATTAATATCACTACCTCAGTATAATGCACAGAAACGCTATACTACCCTATGTTTTCATTATAGCTGCACCACTCCCTGCGTCACTGTTATACAGTATTAGCAACACTGCAAATGTAGATTGTGTTCTTTAAACATCTTTAAATACTGCACAATACTCGGTAGGTATAGGTGTTATTAGCATCTAACATCTCCAAAGGTACAACATAAAATAAAAACATCAATGATAGATAGGAGAATAAACTCCCTAATACCGTGCTCAGCTTGGTGGGAATCTTTGCAAAGATTATGTGCAGATATTGTATGAAGATGATGTTCTAATATCCAGGAGGGAACAATCTTCTATGGTATGTATACCGTTTAATCCATGAGATTAACCCCTTCCTGTGTCTGCGGGACCTGTATCTCCAGATACAAGAACAACAAACATAAGAAAAGGGGCACACTAGAGGGAGAGGTACCCTTATTCATTACAACATACTCTAAACAATCAAACATCATACGATCAATCCTTAATAAACATTGGAATATACTAAAATTAGACAGAGATTTGGACAAAGTTACAAAATTGAATCCAAAAATAGTATACCGGAAAGCCAAAACATTGGGATATCATCTCTCACCTAGTATGTATAGAGACAGATTGGCCACAGAAAGAAAACTACCAAAGGGATTTCACAAATGTGGAACCTGTAATTTCTGTAAATTCGCACTTCCAATAAAATCAGTAAGGAACATATACACTGGACGTAAGTATAGGATCAATTCATTTCTAACATGTAATTCCAAATTCGTTATTTATATTCTTAGATGTGCATGTGGGTGCAATTATATTGGAAGAACTACAAGACCACTTAAGATAAGAATAAGGGAACACATCAGAACTATAAAGAAGAAGGATGACAATTACCCAGTAGCCAGACACTTTAAGAACCTTGATCAAGGTTCAGTAGATAATCTAACATTCAGTGCACTCGAACATATATCCATACATCCGAGAGGAGGAGATAGAGAATCACTCCTCAATCGTCGAGAAATGCACTGGATATATACCTTGGGAACACTGGCTCCCAATGGTATGAACATTGACTGGGAATTGAAACATTTCCTGAAATGATACAAAACAAATAATAAAAAAGTCTAGATTAGAATGTATCCAATGACAAGCATTATACTGCTTATTTGTATCTTCCCTATCAATTATTGTCATAACATACCACTATATAAAAACAATATATGTGATATACATGGAATTAACTATATAGGTTATTATGAAATATGTGATATACATGGATACAATATAAATAAATATATAGGTTACCATGAAATGCAACTATATAGGTTACCATGAAATGCATATACACAGGTATATAAGTGGGGGAGAGAAGAAACATATGTATATTTTGTCGGTTCTAGGTTCGCACAGTAAGCATAATATATTAGGAACATTTACTGTCATATACCTTTAAGATCATTTAGATTTCACTTAAACAACTGGCTATTCCTTTATAGCCTTACTAACCCACAACTCATACAGTGGGTTGTTATAACAGTCTTGTTATAAATAATATGTACATAGATGTATTTCTTTCCCCACTGTATTTTCCTCCATACCTCCGTTTCAATTTGATAGATCGTTTTTGCAACACAATATCTATATTGTTTTTAATATGCTTCAAACGCTACTGTCTGTACTGTTGTTGCTTTTTAACTTGTTACTAAGACTGCTGCGGCTGCTCCGCTGATCTGAGCCGCCCCCTGCACGTAATACGTTAGTTCATTCATTCTATTGGTTGCATGACACAGCCAATCAGATTGCAGCTTGGCGATTTCGCGCCAAAAAATTATGAAACAGTGATCAGCTGGTAGCGGAGGGGAGAGAGCTATATCAGCGGGACACTTGCAGCGTTACTTGGTTCTCTTTGACAAAGGGCGAAAGCCTGAAACGCATTAGAGAAGTTTGTCTATCCACCACCATGATGTTGATCGTGGAATAAAGGATTTTTACTTACCCTGGTGTTCAGCCCCTGCATCCATTCCGCTGTGCTCTGCTCCTACCTCTTTGAGGATCTCAACATAAAATAAAAACATCTGTATGAACCCTTTATTAAAATAGGCTTTTTTTTTGTTTTAATCCATTATTGATTACGTTTTTTTTTTTTTTATATATCAAACCTTATAATAAGTCTTATAGCTTATTTGCTTTGTACAGTTGTGTGAAAAAGAAAGTACACACTTTGAATTCTATGGTTTACATATCAGGACATAATAACAATCATCTGTTCCTTAGCAATTCTTAACATTTTGTAAATACAACCTCAGATGAACAACAACACATGACATATTACATAGTGTCATGATTTATTTAACAAAAATAAAGCCAAAATGGAGAACCATGTGTGAGAAACTAAGTAAACTTTATGATACAATAGCTTGTAGAACCACCTTTAGCAGCAATAACTTGAAGTAATCGTTTTCTGTATGACTTTATCAGTCTCTCACATCGTTGTGGAAGAATTATGGCCCACTCTTCTTTACAACGTTGCTTTAGTTCATTGAGGTTTGTGGGCATTTGTTTATGCACAGCTCTCTTAAGGTCTAGCCACAGCATTTCAATCGGGTTGAGGTCTGGACTTTGACTGGGCCATTGCAACACCTTGATTCTTTACTTTTTCAGCCATTCTGTTGTAGATTTGCTGATGTGCTTGGGATCATTGTCCTGTTGCATGACCCAATTTCGGCCAAGCTTTAGCTGTCAGACAGATGGCCTCACATTTGACTCTAGAATACTTTGGTATACAGAGGAGTTCATGATCGCTTCAATGACTGCAAGGTTCCCAGGTCCTGTGGCTGCAAAACAAACCCAAATCATCACCCCTCCACCACCGTGCTTGACAGTTGGTGTTTGTGCTGATACTGTATGCTGTGTTTGGTTTTTGCGAAACGTGGCGCTGTGCATTATGGCCAAACATCTCCACTTTGGTCTCGTCTGTCCAAAGGACATTGTTCCACAAGTCTTGTGGTTTGTTCAGATGGATGCAACTTTGCAAACCTAAGCCGTGCTGCCATGTTCTTTTTAGAGAGAAGATGCTTTGTCCTGGCAACCCTTCCAAATAAACCATACTTCTCCAGTCTTTTTCTAATTGTACTGTCATGAACTTTAACATTTAACATGCTAACTGAGGCCTGCAGAGTCCGAGATGTAACTCTTGTTTTTTTGCAATTTCACTGAGCGTTGCACGGTCTGACCTTGGGGTGAATTTGCTGGGATCTCCACTCCTGGGAAGATTGGCAACTGTCTTGAATGTTTTCCACTTTTGAATAATCTTTCTCACTGTGGACTTTAAATTGCTTGGAAATGGATGGCCTACCCTTCCCAGATTGATGGGCAGCAACAATTGCTTCTCTAAGATCATTGCTGATGTCTTTCCTCCTTGGCATTGAGTTAACACACACCTGAATGCTCCAAACCAGCAAACTGCTAAAACTTCAGCTTTTATAGAGGTGGTCACACTTGCTGATGATCAATTAATCAAGGGCATTTGATTAGCAGCACCTGTCTGCTACTTAGCATCTTAATTCCTTTGGAAGCAGTAAGGGTGTACTTAGTTTTTCACACATGGCTTCTCCATTTTGGCTTTATTTTTGTTAAATAAATCATGACGCGGTGTACTTTGTCATGTGTTGTTGTTTATCTTATTGTTATTATGTCCTGATATGTAAAACCATAGAATTCAAAGAGGGCGTACTTTCTTTTTCACACAACTGATTACTGTAACTGTGTAGCCTAATATTACTTTACTGGTATGCAGAGAAGAGTCATATATTTTGGTGCAGTTCCCAAACATAAAATGCTGTCTTAATACATACATTCCAGTGTAAGTTGTGTCAGGTGAGGGCCAATTTACATAGTTACATAATTGATGAGGTTAAAAAAAGACGTAGGTCCATCAAGTTCAAACTATGCTAAATTTAGATAACAGATACGTTATCCTATATCTATACTTACTTATTGATCAAGAGGAAGGCAAACAAAAAACCCCATTAAGGGGAAAAATGAATTCCTTCCTGACTCCAAGAATTGGCAATCGGTTTAATCCCTGGATCAACATCCTTCCCATGTATACTTATTTGGTATATCCCTGTATACCTTTCCCATATAAAAAGATGTCCAACCTTTTTTTGAACAAATCTATTGTATCTGCCATCACAGTCTCCATGGGCAATGAATTCCACATTTTAACTGCCCTTACTGTAAAGAACCCTTTCCTTTGTTGCTGGTGAAATTTCCTTTCCTCCAACCTTAGGGATGGCCCGAGTCCTTTGTACTGCCCGTGGGATGAATAGTTCTTTTGAAAGCTCCTTGTATTGTCCCTGAATATATTTGTATATAGTTATCATATCCTCTCTTAGACGCCTCTTTTCTAATGTAAATAAATCTAATTTAGCTAGCCTCTCCTCATAAGTTAGAATGTCCATCCCCTTTATTAATTTGGTGGCTCTTCTATGCACTCTCTCTAGTTCCATAATGCATTTTCTTAGGATTGATGCCCAAAATTGTACTCCATATTCAAGGTGTGGTCTTACTAATGGTTTGTAAAGGGGCATAATTATGTTCACTTCCCTTCCATCCATTGCCCGTTTGATGCATGATAAGATCTTGTTTGCCTTTGCAGCTACTGCATGACATTGGGCACTATTGCTAAGCCTGCTGTCTACAAGCACTCCTAAATCCTTCTCCATCAAGGATTCCCCCAATATATCTCCATTTAATTTGTAAGTCGCCTTTTTATTCTTGCATCCCAAATGCATAACCTTACATTTATCTGTATTAAACCTCATCTGCCATTTACCTGCCCACGTTTCCAGTCTCTCCAAGTCCTTCTGAAGAGAAATTACATCCTGCTTGTATGGACAAGTCAGTGCGGTCAGTCAAAGTAATCTTTTTCTGCACTGTACTTTCAATCTGTTGTTGCCCGAAGGGCCAGTGATGCTTTGAAAATGAATACTTGTAACTGTATGTACAGTAGCACTGTTTCCCCCCTTCTGGGAAATTTCACAGACAATTCTACCTAATGTGTGGTGCAATACCTCTTAGGGTCAGGAGAGCTGAGCTGATCTGCGATGTAATGAAGATGGGACAGGCTTTCGTTCGTCTCTCGGTGTTCACAGCGCCTCCAGCCGTAGTGGGTTCCAGGGTGTCCGGAAATCAGCCCCCACTACTGCATACTTCTCCCTCCTGCCCAAGGACTGATACTTTAGAAAGGAGTGTGATATCAATGGTCTTAATTCAGTATGGTCACAACAGGACTTCCTCTCTCTTCAAGAGCAGGACTCTCACTAACTTGGTCACACCCTCCTAGGAGACTCAAGAAGCGGCGGGCTCATGGTTTATACCTATCCCTGATAGGCTTAAACAGGACATGAGTCACCACCTTACTTCTATCACTCATAAGAAGGGCATAGGGGGGTCAAGAGCCCATAGATTTAACCTGTTACTGCCTGCAGCTAACAGGACTGACATAACAGGGATTACATGGGGAAAGAAAGGCATAATGGGACATACCCTGTTACATGTAAATGATACAGTGAAGATTGTCTATGCAGCGTTATTACAATGTATCCCCAGTGTAGTTAGTAACACTTATGCTGTGACCTTACTGTACAATGTAATTGTAATGCTGGGAGAAAAAGAACAGTTACAATGTGCAGTAAAACTCACGTGTAAATGCATCAAGCTGTCACTGTGCCTTATAATCAGAGTAACACTCGTGTTTTATCTGTAGTGTGTAATTACTCAGTAACCTCAGTGTAGAATAATACAAGCAGTGAGCAGTATGGATCAGATGTACTCCCCCTGCTCACTCCACTGAGGTTCAGCTGCAAGAATACTGTAAATGCATTTCTCTGGAGTTACACTGTACTTACTCATGTTTTTCTCCTTAGGATCCATATCAAGCACAGTGGCCCAACGGGGTTGTGCCACTGCAACTATCTGCAACCATGGTTACCATTCTGCGAGCAACATCGGTAACCAATCTGCGAGCAGCAATGGTTTAACCACAGAAGTGATAATTAAATGCTCCAATGGAAATATTGGTCTCCACCCAGGCTTTTTCTTTCCAGCTGCTGCTCTTCTGCTGATGAAACTCTTATCTTAGTACAATCCTAAAGCAGCCTATAATATGTATTCCCCCATTTACGTAATGCAGAGTATATGAGAACTTCTGTATTAGGTGAAACCTTTTTTTATTTGGATTTACAATAGATATTATAAAACCTACTTATATTGTTTTATTTTCTGTGTACATATAGATTCAGATTATTAGGTGTTTCTGTGTACATATAGAATCAGATTATTAGATGTTTCTGTGTACATATAGATTCAGATTATTATGTGTTTCTGTGTACATATAGATTCAGATTATTAGGTGTTTCTGTGTACATATAGATTCAGATTATTAGGTGTTTCTGTGTACATATAGAATCAGATTATTAGATGTTTCTGTGTACATATAGATTCAGATTATTAGGTGTTTCTGTGTACATATAGATTCAGATTATTAGGTGTTTCTGTGTACATATAGAATCAGATTATTAGATGTTTCTGTGTACATATAGAATCAGATTATTAGATGTTTCTGTGTACATATAAATTCAGATTATTAGGTTGTTTCTGTGTACATATAGATTCAGATTATTAGGTGTTTCTGTGTACATATAGATTCAGATTATTAGGTGTTTCTGTGTACATATAGATTCAGATTATTAGGTGTTTCTGTGTACATATAGAATCAGATTATTAGATGTTTCTGTGTACATATAGAATCAGATTATTAGATGTTTCTGTGTACATATAAATTCAGATTATTAGGTTGTTTCTGTGTACATATAGATTCAGATTATTAGGTTTTTTTGTGTACATGTGTATAAGGATTCAGATTTTTTTGCTATTTCAACTGCAATTAATTCTTGTGATTTCAAAAATACATAGACTTTAAATTGAAATATTTTAAATAACAGTTATTTTCAACATTGTAAGAACTGTGGAACTGCTTTAAAATGTATTGTGAGCAGGGCCGCCAACAGAAATCTTGGGGTCAAGGACAAACATTTTTGACATAATTTGTACTTAAAAGTTCTCTTGAGTTATTGGAAAAATGAAAAATAAATATTATATTACAATGCAATCTGTTTATTTTAATATTTGTATTAAGTTACCTCAAAACTTGTTAGATACAGGTCTGGGGGAGGGAGGTATGGGCCTAGGGGGAAAGGGGAAGGTATTGGTCTAGGGGAGAAGTTTGGGCCTCCGAAGAAGGGGGAGGGGCAAGAAGAGAAGGTATATACCTGGGGGGAAGTAAATATATGGGCATGGGGGAGGGGGTGAAAGGGATGTGCCTGGGGGTGTGTGTATAGGTATGGGGCTGGGCGGGGAGGTGGAAAGGTATGGGCATGGGGAGAGAAGGAAAATTATGGGCCTGGTGTGGGGGTAATTTATGGGCCGGGGCAAGGTATAGACAGAGGAGTGTAAGTGGTATAGAACTAGCAGACAGGAGGATATTATGGGCCTGGGGTGGTAGAAGATATTGGCCTGGGAGTGGGGAGGGGGGGGGGTAGAAGGTATGTGCCTGTGGGGGAATAAGGTATATGCCTGTGTGGAGAAAGTATGGGCCTGGCAGGGTTGAAGGTTTGGGCCTGGGGGGGTATAAAGTATGGGCCTGGGGGGGACAGTTATGGGCCTGTAGATGGGGTGTTAAAAAAGGGCCTGGGGGGGGGAGGAAAGGTATGGGCCTGGGGGGGTGGAAAATTATGGACCTGGGTTAGGGGAGTGATGGAGGAAAAGTATGGACCTGGGGAGGTGGAAAGGTATGGCAACAGGGGGAGGAGGAAAGTTATGGCAACAGGGGGAGGAGGAAAGGTATGGATTTGGGAGGAGAAGGAAAAGTATGTGCCTGACGGGAGGAGGAAAGTTATGGCAACAGGGGGAGGAGGAAAGGTCTGGATTTTGGGGGAGAAGAAAAAGTATGTGCCTTGTGGGGGATAAATTGTGGGGCAGGGGTAGGGTTAAAGTATGGAAAGAGGCGTGTAATGAGAATAGGACTATCAGACAGGGAGAAATTACCTTGAGAGCTGGATCCTGGAGGTTCAAGGAGGGATCTTCAGACAGCCCATGCAGAGGCTTTCACAAGGCATGTGGCGGGCTTTCGAGGGGCTGCTGATGGCCCACGGTGGGTGGTCCTTTTTGCGTTCACCTTGGGGTCTTGCTGCCACCAGTAGCCCACAGAGAGGCCTGCGGAGGATGCAGGTAGGTTTGGGGGTGGTGGTGGGGAGGTTGGGAAACACACACACACTTTAATCCTGTTTAAGCAGCTGCAATGCCAAAATATTATAGTTACTGTAGGTTTTGCCAGGCTTTTTTAATTAACAGCTTTCTATATTTATTGGATAATGAAAAGTAAAACATTTGCAATTACCAAATATTTGTAAGAGAACCTTGGGTTACCTGCCACTGAACCCTGTGGGTTCCACAGAACACAGGTGTAGCAATGGTCCCGTCCGGTCCTCATTTCCCCGTTTCCCCCTCCCATTGCCTTCCCTGTAGTGAGGGTAGTGGTGGGTGGCGACGGGCTGGCCGGCAACTCCCTTTTCAGGGCGCTGCCAAGTTCATGTGCTCACGCATGCGTGGAGGCTCGCGCATGCGCAGAACTGTTGCGGCGCCCATTATTAGCAGTGAGGTATGGCAGAGGTGGCGATCCATAGCAAAGAGCTTCCAAGAGTCGCGCATGCGAAGTAGAGATCGCACACGCGGCAACAATGAGATAAGGCTCCACAAGAGACTACAGCCCCCAGAAGGCCTAGGGACATGTAGACACGTGATGCCAGTAAGCCAATCGCGCTGCAGAGATATCCTGCAGGGAGAGTTACATTTCGCGTGCTGGCACCAGGAAGTCAGTTGGAGCCAGGACGCGGATAGGAGAGGGTGGATAGGTGCAAGGGTCTGTGATCGCCTGCACTTGGACAGAGACCACCTAGGCCCCAGATAGGCCATCCCTTCCCGATAGAGCTTACAAACTAAATGTGTCATCCATCCTGCACTTACCCGACAAGGAGCACAGAGTGTATCTATTTTCCATTGATTAGTGTTAGCTGTGTTTCTCAGCCATTTCTAACCCATGTCCCCTTTTGATAAACATAAAAATCTCACCCCCCTTCAAACCTGCCTCCCAATCGTTTTATTTACATTTTAAATATCGCGACTAAAAACAAAGCATTTTCTAAATTTAGCAAAAATAAATATTTCGATATTCACATTTTTTTTTACATTAAAAAACCATGAATTTCTTCAGTTGCTATCAGTGGGACAATGTGCGCAGTGAGGCTGCGCGCTCGCCACAAGCTTTGGGATACTGGGCGCTGTGGAATATAGAGCACAACGGAAAAAAGTATTTAGTTATGTATTTATTTTGTATTTGACTACATCCGCCAGAGAAGGGCTTTGCTGGTACTGAGTTCTGAGAATTTTAATAATCTGTGATAACAAACCAGAAACACGAGAAAGCAAACACTTCAATGTGCTGAAATATGTTCAGACTTTTATATTAAATCCCAGACCTCTCCTTGTGCGCACTATACATACGGCACTGTATTTTATGGTGTATTTTTTTTACTAAAATACTAATATTTATTTTGAAATAAAAAAGGAACTCACCGAAAAACAGAAAACTAATGCCATAGCGGTGTCCCACGTGGCTGGTTAGTGGTACAGCGGCACCGTCCACACACGCCAAACTCTACAGTGTAACTCACAGAGGAAGGAAAGATATTAGGCCCCCTACTGCGCGTCATAAGATGATGCAATAACCTGCATACTTTCTATAGTAAGAAAGCAATAGGTATCAGGGTTTTATTTTTCGTTTTCCAAAAAAAAGTTATATTATACAGTAATATTGATTAAAAATGTTAGGGGGTGCAATAGAGAGACAGTTCTCAATCAAAGAGAAATGTTTTGGATTTATACCCTCGGGTCATTATACATACCGATTGGGAATTAAAACATTTTTTGACATAAATTATTTATTATTGGAATATATCTGGATCATGACTATTATAAAAAATGTAAGGTTATGTTCTTGCCTCCACTGCCCCATGTGTTACTACAGTATTTATTAGTATCATTGTTCTCGTTCCCATTTCAGCACCTTGTGTTTGTCTCATTAATATTATGTATCTCATATTATAGGCTAAAGCAGTAAAATTCCGGGCATTATTGAAAACCCTGCTCTCTGATTGGTTAAAATTCCGGGCATTATCCAATCAGTAATGCCCTGAATTTCAGCAGCTTGCAAAATGCAGTTTTCAATCTGTTTATTTTCAGCCAATCAGCTTTCAGAACAGCTGAGTCAGGGCAGGGGATTGGTTTGAATTAAGTAAAAGCTCTGAGACATGACAGGGGATTGGTCAAAAAGTATCAGCCACAGTTTGACTCCTCCCCCTCGCGAGCTGACTGAGATTTTCAGAGCAGATTCAGTTGAATTGGGGGGGGGGGGGGGGGAGAGAGAGGCTGCAAAGAAGTAAGTGTGTTCTGTATAGAGGTGCAGTGTTGTGTGTGTGTGTGTGTGTGGGGGGGGGGGGTGTAGAGGTGTTGTGTTGTGCTGTGTTGTGCTGTGTTGTGTAGAGCTGGGGGGGAGAGTGCAAAGTTTAGTAAGTGGCTGCATTTTTTATTGTGGCTGCAGTGTGTGTGTGTTGTGCTGTTGTATGGGTAGCAGCAGTTTGGGTGAGTGTAGAGATGATGTGTGTGTGTGTGTGTGTGTGTGTGTGTGTGTGTGTATATAGAGCTACCGTGTGTGTGTTTGTGTGTGTATAGAGCTCCAGTGTGTGTGTGTGTGTGTCAGTAGCAGTGTTTATGGGTGTAGCATGTGTGTGTAGCAGCAGAGTTTTTGTGTGTGTAGAGCTGCTGCGTGTGTAGAGCTGCTGCTGTGTGTGTAGAGGTGCTGTGTAGTGAGTGTAGAGGATGTGCTGTGTTGTGTGTCTAGAGCTCCAGTGTGTGTGTGTGTAGAGGCACTGTGTTGTGTGTGGTGTGCTGTTTTGTGTGTGTGTGTGTGTGTATGTGTGTGTGTGTGTGTAGCAGTAGTTTGTGTGTGAGCTGCTGTGTGTGTGTACACAGAGGGGGCGGCAGTGTGTGGATATACTGTAGATATCTGCAGTGTAAGAGGATATAGAGTTGGTTTCATGTATTTACCATTTTATTTTAATAAAAAAATCTATTTAACTATACAACAGTGTCTATTATTTATGAAAAAAGCCTACATTTAGCCTATAATAGTAATTATCCCCTCAGATCTGGGCATTACTGGCCAATAATGCCCTGGCTGGGTTAAAGTCCCTCGGCTTCGCCTCGGGCCTTCAACTCTTCCAGCCAGGGCATTATTGGCCAGTAATGCCCTGTTCTTCAGGGATTATTACTTAATTAATGATCAATCATTTTATTCATGCTAAACCCTTGTAGATAAGATTTTTCTTATTCATCTTGGTAATTATTGTCATACTTAAATGCTTAATAGTTATGATATATTCTTGCAGCGATATGTATGAGTTACAGAGGTTGGACAGTGGTATTTGATTGTTACAAGTGTTAGATAGATTTATGTATCTTTATGTATGATTAGATGATTTATTATATTCTTTTCACCATATTAACACCTGTTCCATTATATGTGTTCAAATAATATGAGACACTTGCTTTAAGTCCACTTCAGGTACTCCATTACGCACTTTTCTATTGCTATTAACTTTTTAACCCTTTGTATGTAGCCGTTCCATTTAGCTGTTTCTGGGTTCTGTATGACATGCTATTTGTGTTCGTTGCTCCATCAGAAGAGAAGTATGTCCCTTTCCCCCCTCCGTAGGATGCATAAAATGTAAACCTTTGTTTACCTATTCACCAGCCAATCAGTATGCAGGATTTTGCCAATATGTCACTTCCGGTGGGGAGAGACAGACCACAAGAATGGATGCTAGCAGTAGAGATGTATACTCTGATGAAGCGCTGTCTACAGCGTGAAACGCGTAAGAGTGGCAAGAGGGAAAGAGATAGGGGAGGGAAAGAGATAGGGGAAGGAAAGAGATAGGGGAAGGAAAGAGAGAGGGGAGGGAAAAAGATAGGGGAGGGAAAGATAGGAGGTGGAGGGAGGGAAAGAGATAGGAGGGGGAGGGAGGGAAAGAGATAGGAGGGGGAGGGAGGGAAATAGATAGGAGAGGGAGGGAGGGAAAGAGATAGGAGAGGGAGGGCAGAAGGAGGGAGAGAGAGAGAGGCTAGAGGGAGGGAGAGGCAAGAGGGAGATGGGCAAGGGAGGGAGGAGAGAGTGGAAGGGAGAGGAGGACGAGCCCCAAGTTACTTATTTAGCTTCCCAAACATACCTTAAAACAACTAACTGAGAGACATCTGTGCACAAAAATATACAGTATGCTAGTTAAAATCATCACAATACTGTATATTTCTTCTGGCAACTTGAGATTGTTTAGTTTCTTGCAATTTCCTCTGTAACTGCTTTGTCTCATGTGATATTTTTCATTATTTAAGTAATAATCCCAGAAGAACAGGGGGGAGGAGAGGGAGGGTGGCGGGGAGGGTGGCGGGGAGGGAGGAAAGAGTGGGTGTGGGGGAGGAGAGGGGGAGGGGATGAGAAGAGAGAGAGGTGATGGGGGAGGGTGAGGGGTGAGGAGAGAGTGGAGGGGGGAGGAGAGTGGAGGGGGAGGAGAGAGGTGAGGGGAGGAGAGAGGGGAGGGGGGAGAGAGAGGTGAGGGGGGAGGAGAGAGAGGTGAGAGGGAGGGGAGAAGGGGGAGGGGAGAAGGGGGAGGAGAGAGAGGTGAGGGGGGTTAAAAGAGGGTAAGGGGGAGAAGTGGGGTGAAGTGGATGGAGATGGGGGAGAGAAGTGGAGGAACAGTGATAAACTACAACGAAATAAAAAGGAAATACAAATTACCTTAGCACGAGCTACAGATGTGGTGAGAATTATTACTTTGTTGTAAGTAACAAAGTTACCAGTTGGGACAGGCAGCTTCTGACAGCACTAGCAATTGTGTGTGTGAGAGAGAGAGAGGGAGAGACTGCATGTGCTGCCGAGCTGAGCTGTGTGAGGAGAGGTGCTGTGAGAGAGGGAGAGACTGCATGTGCTGCCGCACTGAGCTGTGTGAGGACAGGGGCTGTGAGAGAGAGAGAGACTGCATATGCTGCCGAGCTTAGTGAGGAGAGGGGCTGTGAGAGAGGGAGAGACTGCGTATGCTGCCGAGCTGAGTGAGGAGAGGACAGGTGCTGTGAGAGAGGGAGAGACTGCATGTGCTGCCGAGCTGAGCTGTGTGAGGAGAGGTGCTGTGAGAGAGGGACAGACTGCATGTGCTGCCGAGCTGAGCTGTGTGAGGAGAGGTGCTGTGAGAGAGAGAGACTGCATATGCTGCCGAGCTTAGTGAGGAGAGGGGCTGTGAGAGAGGGAGAGACTGCGTATGCTGCCGAGCTGAGTGAGGAGAGGACAGGTGCTGTGAGAGAGGGAGAGACTGCATGTGCTGCCGAGCTGAGCTGTGTGAGGAGAGGGGCTGTGAGAGAGGGAGAGACTGCATATGCTGCCGAGCTGAGTGAGGAGAGGGGCTGTGAGAGAGGGAGAGACTGCATATGCTGCCGAGCTTAGTGAGGAGAGGGGCTGTGAGAGAGGGAGAGACTGCATGTGCTGCCGAGCTGAGCTGTGTGAGGAGAGGGGCTGTGAGAGAGGGAGAGACTGCATGTGCTGCCGGGCTGAGTGAGGAGAGGGGCTGTGAGAGAGGGAGAGACTGCATGTGCTGCCGAGCTGAGTGTGGAGAGGAGTGAGGTGCTGCCAGACCTTGGAGCAGGAGAGGTATTTACAGTTAAGTTTTAAAATTGGCGTTTTATTCTCAGCGCGCTCTCCCTGCGTCTCTGAAAGGTGAATTGGTAAGTTGCCAAAAATTCCGGGCATAACTGAATGAAAAATGCCCTGAATTCTAACCAATCAGAGAGAAGGGATTTCAATAATGCCCGGAATGTGTGCGTGTGTGTGCGCGCGTGCTCATGTATCTATTTGAGTGCTGGAGGGGTCAGGGTAACTGAGTTTCACGGACCCTCTGTCCCATAACCTCTTTCATTTGCCATCACATGACAAATTGCGGACGGTTGCGCAAAAAAAACGCTTTTTCCACAAAGAATTTGAAAGAAACGTTTTAAAACTGTTGAACCAAGGGTACATTTTTCAAGTGAAATGAAATCTTCATCAGATTTCTAAGCTTCCATACTGATCTTTATGTTTACAAATATAATAATCATTTGAGGACCTAATTTGGTCAGATTTGCCTATCTCTACCATACACAGCATACATTTTTCCATTACACCACAAAATGGATTCTTGAATCCCATGTGACCTTCCTACAAGAGGTGGGTGTCATTCCCTATAACAGACACATCCTTAACTGGGCTGCATCCCATGCACCCACCTCCCTCTCTCACTTCCTTGTTGCAGACAGAAGGTAAAGTGTGGGAGTGTGGCTGATTGAAGGAGTGAGAGGGTGGGATTTGAGTGTGGGGGATGCAACTTGTTTAAATGTGCAGTGGACAACACTGTTGTCATGGAGATGTCTTCAGCTGTCCCCTGAGCTGTATTTTACCTGCAGCCCAGGGCCTTCAAAAGCCTTCTCACGAATGGGGGTGGGAGGGGGAGATAATGCACTCATCCACAGCGAGCTGGTCAGTGCATTTTTCTAGCTATGTATATACAGATGTAGCAGGTGTTATTAGCGGGACACACACAATGTACCTGTGGGAGTATTCTGCACTCACCCCAATTTACTAAGCATTGCATACAGCTTTGTTATCAATAAACTGGCACGTCAAACTCTATTTAAATTGTGCTTGTGTGCGTATATGTACTTAGCTCAAATCTCCATCTGCTTCAGCTGCATCCCCCCAAAAAATGTTTTCATTTGTATTGGTGACCGAAATGGACTGCACTAGGCTTAGAAACGGTTAATGGGATGTATTATAAAACAATATTTCTGTGCGCCACAAAATAAAAGTGCATCAAAATCGTCTGTCAAGTTCAACTCCTACATATGACTGTAGGGGTAAATATGGCTGCTGTTAATAAAGGTCAAGCCTTTACCCCTACCTGTCAATAATACCGTTGCACTCTGTTATGTGCCTGTATATCCAAGTATTATGTCTTGGGCTCACTCAGTCAGGCTGCTACGCGATTTGTGCGCACTTATGTGAGTGCGCACGTTCGGCACTCTTGTAGGTTTGACAATGAGGGTTGTCAAACAAGAAACAACTACCGGAGGTGAAGTACAGCGGTGTCACTGCTGCACCCGAAGGAGACAACTGAAGTTGTAATTTCAAGCGGCAGCCGCGTCACGTGTACTTCGCCAGCCAATCACAAACACACACACTTTGTTTCTTTTTTTAAATTAAATGGATGAAGTAAGTCCCGCTTCCAAGTTCCATCATTCAGTCTGCTGGGGATGAGCACACATCGCCCAGCAGACAGGGGTGCGCAATCGCGGTGCGCAGATACAACGTAGTGTAGTAGGCTGTCTGAGCTCAGCTTTAGGCCGAGTCCATGGTCCCTGCTGGCGTGCTGAGGCGCAGGGAAAGCGGGTGCTTTCCCTGGCCTTGCGGTTGCTTACCGCAAGCGCTCTCAGCAGCTTTCAGGGGGCGGTCCGGGGGCGGGCGCGTCACTGGCCGGGGGCAGGCCAGTGACGTCACGGAGCTGGTTCGCCCTCATTGGGCGAACCGCTCACGTGACCGGCCTGTCTCGCCGGCAAGCGGGGGAATTTTAAATTCCCCCAAGACCTGCGCTTCCGCAAGCGCGCGGAAGCGCAGGTGAGCCCCTACTAAAGCCGCTCTAATTGCGGCTGTAGGGGCTCAGTGCTGAGCGGGAGCGCACGTCAGCACGCTTCCGCAAGCACGCAGGGAACATGTCCGGGGCCTTAGCCTGGTTCCAGCATCTCAGGGACCGGGGTTAACGTTATGTTCAGTTGGGAAGTTGCAAAGCTGTCTGCGACCTTTCCCTGTAACAGTTTTATGTAACTAATGTTATGTTTCATTTCTACCCACCAATCAGGGACTGGGCACTTAGACAGAACCTGGCCCTCAATATTGCAATATGGTGCATTAAGTGTATGAAAAGGGGAGGAGTGAGACCCCTCGTTGGCTTCAGCTCAGCTTTGGTTGTTAGTTCTTATTCTTGGCTGAGAGAAGTAGCTGTAGTGCCAGTTCCTGTACTGTTCCAGGATGGAAATCCAGACTGGTCAGGCCCAAGACCAGTTTCAGTAAGCACTGCAGTGGAGGATAACAGGGGAAATCTCCTTAGGAAGGTCCCTGCAACCAGACCTGCTAGTCTAGTTGCAGGGACCTCCCTAAGGAGATTTCCTTACCCAGCTGTGGATACCCAGTTGTGAGTATGTGTGTTGTCTGTTTAAATCTCAGCTGTGGATACTTTTTTCCATTAAATTAATTTTATAAACTCTTGTGTTTCTGTCTGGCGAGTTGATCCCTGGTATCAGTCCTTGTGTCCCGTGGCACTACATAAGCCCCAAGATTCTAAAGTTAATGATTTAAGGACAGACGTGAGGAGATACTGTAATAGGAGGAGCATAAACAGGGAAACTGCAGAGCTGGTATGAGCCAGTCTTTTAGGCAGTTACGACAGAGCTGGAATGAAGCAGCACAATGCCAGCAATTAGCGAAGCAGACAGGCTGTCCAATCAGGGTGAGACTATTGATACAGCATACAGCTTTTTTCTCAATAAATTGGCTCTATTTAAATTGTGCTTGTGTGCGTATATGTACTAAGCTCAAATCTCCATCTTCTCCTGCTGCATCCCAAAAAAATGGTTTCCTTTGTTTCGGTGACCAAAATGGACAGATGTAAATGCGATGTACTGTATTATAAAACAATAATTCTGTGCACCGCAAAATAAAAGCACTGTAATTCTGTAAGCACTGCAGTGGAGGAAAGCAGGGGATCCCTTTCAGCTGCAGTTTCCTTGCGCCCTAATGTTAAACGAATGTGGTCCCTTCTGTACCAGGGAAATGTGTGAGTTTAAGTCATTTGAATATACTTTGCTTATTTAAATTAGCACATTTTATGTGTTGTATTAATGAGTGTTTTTGGAAGGTATATAAGTCAATATATAATTAAATAGACTATATGGGGCTTATGTACTAATGCAATTCTGGGACAAAATTGTTACAAATGGCATAATTGTGTTACTCATCTTTGCACCTATTTATTAGGGGCTTTGCCCCAGAGTTACATAGAGAACTAATTATAATGAGAGGTATCAAATTCCCCACCAATGTGCGTCACTGTTTGTCCATTTTAAATTGTGCTAAAAATATCAGCCAGGTCGGGAGTCACTTAACTTTCTTACTTAAAACTCTGTGCCTTATGTAAGGAACTGGAGCAACACGTTTGAACATATGAGGCAATTTTGGAGCAAAACTGGTTCAGTGCTCCAAATAAGTTGTTCTATGCATTGATATACAATATAGACCCCAAGATCTCTCTTCCTCTCCAGAAGACGGAATTTTCCCAGTACTGGATGGCAGTAAGGCTAGGACATAACGGCAACTTGGAACTACAGTAATGTAAAGCAGTGCTACAACAACGTGACACTAAGCCCATCCATGCTAATAAGATATACAGTGCTGCGGAGGTTGTTTTTGTATATTATTAGCTTTGAGGGTACACCTTAACCTCAAGGGGGAAAAATTGCTAGTGTTTTAGGTACTGTCCCGTTATGAGGCCTGATGTAACGTAGCTTTGTGAATCTAACACTACAGAATAGAGCACGTGAGTTTTAAATAAGAATTTGTCTTCAGTGGAACAAGGTGAATATTTCCAAAGGTTTCTGCAAATGCCCTTATCTAGCAAAATATCTAAATTAGTATCTATATTTGCCTGTGTAGCCAGGTCACCTGTTTTCCCCTTCGCCCTCCTAGGGCGCCTCCGTGGCCAGGAGAGATGCCGGGTGCTGCCGGAGGCCAGCGGCAGACCCGACGGCCATCCCAAGGGTGGGGGCCGTTGCAGGGAGCGGTGCGCTGTCTCCGCGAGCGGGCCGGTTGCCGGGGACGCGATCGGGCCGTTGCTAAGGCCGCGGTCGCGTCTCTAAGGTCCCGGCGGCCGGCGAAGAGAGCGCCGCCATTACTCCACCACTCGCGCATGCGCAGGAGTCGCGCGAGAGTAGGGACAGTGAGAGGGATGTTGCGGCGGCCATTAGGGGTTAGTGCAGGTGTAGGAAAGGCACGCATGCGGCCCCAATGTTATTACAGGCGCTCAGGGACTACAATTCCCATAGTGCTTAGCGAGGGAGGCACCAGGTGCCTCATAGGAGCCAATAGGGCTGTAGGACTGCCAGGAGGAGAAGTGGATACATTTGGCGGGCTTGCAGCTACGTGGGCAGTCAGAGGAAGGAGCAGACAAGGGAAGGAGGTAGGGTACAGGAGCGAGGGACTCCCTGTACTAGGCCAGCACCCCCTTGGCCCAAGATAGCCCTGAGTCCCCCAGTAGTGTGAGTGTTGCCAGGGATAGCCCTCAGGATAGGGAACCTGTCACTTACTTTAGTTAGCAACTGGGGAACAGAAGGGAAGTTAGGGACAACTGGGGGGTTTCATAGCGGTAACCAGTCCGGTGAGCCATAGCCCAGGGTCCTGTTGTAAGTTAGTGGCACGAGACAGCTGGGGGGTTCATAGCGGTAACCAGTCCGGGGAGCCATAGCCCAGGGTCCGTGTTGCGAGTGGCGAGGCGAGGGGGGGGTTCATAGCGGTAACCAATCCGGGGAGCCATTGCCCAGGCCAGCGTTGCGCGTAGTACGAGGCAACTGGGGGGGGGGTTCATAGCGGTAACCAGTCCGGGGATCCATGGCCCAGGGCCCGTATTATGAGTAGGGTGGGTACAAGACCTACCTATATAGGATAGGCAACCCCGAATGCCCTAGGAGATTGACCCTTAAGCCACTTAAGGATGCTGTGCTATAGGGACGGCCTGTAGTGCAGGGTGTGTCACGTTGCTGTATCGTTAGAGAGGGACTCAGCGGATGCTGCGGTTCCAGTGACGGAGTTCGGACCCACGTTGGGAGTCAACAGAGAATATCGCCAGGATAGAATCAGACGGATTCATCACGCGTCTGACCCTTTGTGAAGCGTTGCTGATCCGAGCACTGGAGTGCTCGGCAGGTATCTACAGTTCTAAGTGCACCACCGGGCCCTTAGCTTAATAGTGACTGCGCAGTCACCCATTGATTCTCTGCAAGAGTGCGGGACATTTGGTGGGGTTCTTTGGACACTGGGTGGGATCACCTAGTGTTGGGGAATCGTCCTGCGAGACGTTACGGTTAGTGTCTCCTCCTGAGAGGGACACAGGTTATGTTATGAATGTGATGTGTCGTATTACATGTTAGTAAAGTCCTTAGTTATTATACCCCATTGTGTATGTGATCATTGTGTTTGTCCTGCGAGGATCCACTCCCCCTCTGGTGGGAGCCATCGCAGGTGGAGGCGCTGCACCTATTGAGTAAGTGGTTACCCCTAGTATAATTGCCCCAGGTTCCCCGTGGCGGAAGCTCAGCCCTCCTGCGAGCCAACAGGTAATGCACCACTGCATGTTCTACTCACCCACACTATATATGAGATTGGGTGGGGTGGAATACCCGTTACACCTGTAATCTCTTAATGGGTAATTGTTTTATTATCCACGTTTAAGTTCCACAAGATCCTATTCATCATTTGTAACCTCCTCTTCATATTTATGATCTCATTCCTCCCCCGCCTTATCTACTTAATGTATAAATAACAGAACCTCTGCCTAGAGTGTAACATTGAGGTCTCTGGCTGCATTGATATCACACCTATCTGCAGTGACCTGTCTGGGAATCCTCTCACAATGAGATCCCTTCTGCAAGTTCTCTGTGTCCTCTCAGCTCTTGTAGGGACAGGTAAGTCTGTTTCCACTAAGAAGGGATGTGCTACTGTGCCTGAATTTTCATTCAAAGAGGATGAATTACTAGTAAGCAGTATATAAAATATGTAGTTAGTCTCTTTGTTGTTGGAGCTGCTCTTCAGAAGTATGGTTTTTGCTCCTTGCAACCATCTAGTTGGTCAAAATATTATTTTATAACCTGAGATTAGCATTTTCTGGCCTTATTGACAAGAGTAATATGTTATATGTAGGGAACAGCCGTGGCTAACACATTCCCTCCATTACAATGTATAGGAGATAATTATACCTGAGTGTGCATAAAGGCAGATAATATATAATTGTGTATAGTGTATCTCAGGATGCAGGTGAGTTATTATTACCCATGTTATGGAAAGGAATGTAAGAGCCAGTCCTGTTACGGGGATGCAACACATTCATTAAAGATCCCACCAGCAGTGAAAAGGTTAGTTTTGTTACCATCATAAACCATAAGGCCTCGTTCAGGGTGCAGGCTTCGGAGGGAGGGCGTGCTGCCATGCGAGCTGCCGTGGGACACAAAATATTAAAATTGAATACTGGTTGTCAGGGTAGCAGCTGCCCTGTCTCCGAAGCCAGGAGTTGATGCTGGCTACAGTTTCAATAAACGAAAAAATTGTTTTTTGAAGCTGCAGCAGCGTCACTGGGACCTTGGCAGCCAATGAAATCATTCTTGAAAATGATTTCATGACTACAACTTGGATCCCTAACCTGCCGTCTGTAGCCCCGCCCCCTCCCCGCCTCCTGAAACAGTCTGCTGGGGATGAACACACATCGCCCAGCAAACTGCCGCCCTCCCTCACGAACGCCCTCCCTCCAACTCCTGCCTCTGGCACCCTGAACGAGGCCTAAGCCACCAAACAAGAACCAACACATGAGTTAGAGGTAATGGTGCACGAGATTGACAGGTGGGGAGAGAAGTCTTAAATACAGATACAGATATCTGTAGATATTGTTATGATGTATTTTGCATTAGTGTAGCAGCAAAGGGACATTTGATAAATAGTACCCTTTATCTTTAATATATTTGACGCTCTGCTTTAACAGCTAAACACTTAATAAATGATCCCCAAGGTGTGGTTTCCAAGAGATGGTTATGTAGAAGGTGTGATATTAATCTACTGATTTCTTGGTGTGGTGGCAACAATACATTTGGATCTGTGTTTTAGAGGAACTTACTGTATATTAATTATGAAACCTTGGGGAGAGGATACCCTGACTATACATCTCTAGTGATGGGTTGTCAGACTATGGTGGTGTCAATTTTCTTTTGAAGATGCTGCAACCCATCGTTCTGGGCAAATCCCTCCTTCATCAATATCTATCTTCCTTTTTCTACAGTATGTCATCTTGCTCTTCACCCAGCCCCATTTCTCTCCATGCCCCTGTGTAACATTATTCTTCAGTTTGTCCTCATGTTCTGCCACACTGTATGTTCAATATAATCTCCCCCCAATCCCTTTCTTTCCTACACTATATTATTTTCAGGTGTTTGTATCTTTTTCACCTTGTCTCTTTTCATCTGTGTTCTTCCCCTTTCTGCTCTACACAGAAGAGCCCCCTACTCCCCCTCCCTTTTCCCGCTTCCATTTCACATTTTCTCTTCTAAATAAAATTCTTCTCCCTCTTTCTATTCTTACCTTATCTGCCTTCTTCATGTTTCTGCTTCAACCCCCCCCCCCCCAATCTCTTTCTCCCCAATCATTTTCCTCGGATCACACTCCCTTCTACCTTCTCTCCTGTTAGTTGGCAATATTTTGTGTTTCTAAGTAATATTACCCGCTTTTTGGATGAGAAAGTACAAAACTTAACAGATGACACATCACGTCACACGTCAAGAGACGTATTTCAGTGCAATCAAGGGTAAAAGTCATCAAAGAAAGAGAAGCAAACTACTGTATAGAACAAGTAGAGTGACCGGTATTGTGGTCTAAGATGATGAAGAATGTAACACAGTAGTGGAGAGGAACAGTAGAATGTCTGACTGTATGGGCAGATGTGCTAGTAAGAGTAGGACAATGCCACAGTTCATTGGGCACAGTGTCCAGTTCTAGATGTATGGTCAATGGAAATTGTGCATTGCATATGTAACTGGTACACACGCACAACGTGTCACATTCACTGGGATTCGGTAAAAAAAGGACTGAAGTGTACACGTGTGTATATCTGTGTGAGTAACAGTAATGAACTAAAGAATAAAGAAAGGCAACTTTATTACACTTCATTGCTCCTGCTAATAACATACCGATGTATAACGCACAAGATTGTTGGGTAGGGGCTATAGCTTGGAAAATGTACTAAAAATGAAAATAATGGTGTGGAACGTTTTAATAGAATATGGAAGAACAATGAATGTATGCAATAGCAGTATAACATTTCCCAAATGCCTGTATCCAAATGGGAGATTTGTAATGAGAAGCTAAATATGGACAAAAATTACAGGAAATCAAAGTGTAATTTTAACCCATTAGTGGGTTATATCAAAGTACCCAACGGTAAAACTATCAGAAAACTGGAACAAACATATTATCCGATTTATTAAAGGTGCTAGAGAAAACAATGGGATGTTATACCAGCCGGCAGTCTTTAATACATACGTAGCAAGGTAGGAGGAAAGAAGAGGCACACAAAATATGGAGGAATCAAATGATTACCAAATGTATTAATGCATCAGAGCTAAAGTGGTAACGTTTCAGGACATAAAGTCCTTCCTCAGACCCAACACCTCAAAAGTGATAAACAATATATACCCCCAAAGGGCAAAATAATTACCTTCCCCAGTCAAAACCAAAAGTGCAGGGCTGCATCCAATCTGACAACCTAATTGTGCACGACCCCGACGTCTGACGTCACCGTGCGGCGCCGCGTCATGACGCACGTGACGTCACAATGCGATGACGTCATTCGGCCCAGCGACGGCCCACAAGAGGAATGAAAGAATGGTGTGTCCTGTAGACAATCCCAAGATGTCTGCCCACAATGACTGACGGCGTCACGTGGTGTGACGTCACGACGCACGTGACATCACGACGTAAATGCGCAATGACTGTGTCCTGAAACGTTACCACTTTAGCTCTGATGCATCAATACATTTGGTAACCATTTGATTCCACCATATTTTGTGTGCCTCTTCTTTCCTCCTACCTTGCCAGTATTTTGGATCCAGCTTTGGGACATCAGGATCAACGGAAGGTGAGCACCAAAAGCGAACTACCTTGAGAATTTTTCCTTAAACAGTGGTGTGCCATTTATAATCTCTTTTGTAATACATACGTAGGTAGGAATAGAAATTGGTGAAGATTTGCCTAAATTTGTATTGCCATCAATATTCAAGAATTTGTCAAAACATTTTTGGTTCATCTACAGTAACTTAAAAAGCCTTTTAAAAAAAAAAACCCAGCCAGGAGCTTGTGATTCTGCGTTTTGGCCATGACGATTCACTTTCATAAAATGTTAAACTTCATCCAGAACCTGACATACTGTATAAAAGAGAGTGCGAGAGTCTATTTTGCTTCATTTCCAAGAGATTTCTATATCACCCAAAACACACCTTTAAACAACAGGTGAAGAGACAACTGTGCACAAAAAGCAGATCACCTGGGATATGCACAATGCACATTTGGATATGTAAAGTATATTTAAATTACTTAATTTAGTCTGTTTGAATATGCAAACTATATATATATATTTTTAATCTTTTGATATGTTTTTGAGAAATATGAAACAATATAAATACAATAATTAAACATACATAGTAGAATGAATATTATATATGAATATTATAAAGCCAATCGGGAGGAGGTGGCAGGAGCCTTCGGGGTGGGGCCAAAGAATGGAGGAAAAGGGTGGAGCAGAAAGAGGTGAGACTGTGTCCTGTGTTTATTTGTTGTTTTGTCCTCGTGTGTGTGTATGTGTGTGCCTTCTCTGGCTGTCCTGTGGGGGTTATAATGACAGGGAAGGGGGGGGGGGGTGAGAGAGGATGAAGGGAGGAGAGGATGAAGGGATGGGGGGATGAGAGGATGAAAGGAGGGGGATAAGAGGATGAAGGGAGGTGTTGAGATGATGATGGGAGGGGGTGAGAGAGGATGAAGGGAGGGGCGCTGAAAGAGGATGAAGGGAGTGGGGGATGAGAGAGGTTGTAGGGAGGGGTGAGATGATGAAGGGAGGGTGTGAGAGATGATAAAGGGAGGGGGGCTGAGAGAGGATGAAGGGAGTGGGGCTGAGAGGATGAAGGGAGGGGTGAGAGGATGAAAAGGGGGGTGAGTGAGCGGATAAAGGGGGAGGGTTGAGAGAGGATGAAGGGGGATGAGAGGATGAAGGGGGGTGAGAGGATGAAGGGAGGAGGGGATGAGAGGATGAAGGTATGGGGGATGGGGGGATGAGAGGATGAAGAGATGGGGATAGAGAGCATGAGGGAGGGGATGAGAGAGGATGAAGGGTGGGGGGTGAGAGAGGATAAGGGCAGGGCTGAGAGAGGATGAAGGGAGTGGGGGATGAGAGAAGATGAAGGGAGGAGGACTGAGAGAGGATGAAGGGAGGGGGGTGAGAGTAAGAGAGTAGGGGGGTGAAAGGATGAAGGGGAGGCGAGAGAGGATGAAGGGGGGGTTGAGAGAGGATGAAGGGGGATGAGAGGATGAAGAGGGGGTGAGAGGATGAAGAGAGAGGTGAAATGATGAAGGCAGGGGTGAGAGAAGTTACATGGAGGGGTGAGATGATTAAGGTTTGGGAGATGAGAGAGGATGAAGGGAGTGGGAGATAAGAGAGGATGAAGGAAGGGGGGATGAGAGGATGAAGGGAGGGGGTGAGAGAGGATGAAGGGGGGGATGAGAGAGCATGATGGGAGGAAGGATGAGAGAGGATGAAGGGCGGGGTGAGAGGAAGAGGGGAGGGGGTGTGAGAGGAGGATGAAGGGGTAGAGGGTGAGAGGATAAGGGGAGAGAGAATGAGGAGGGATTCAGTATTGCTCGCCATGGGCCTGTATGACTGCAGGTCAGTTATTTATAAATGATCTGACCATTATGTAATTTGTTCTAAATTTCACTCCAAGCATGCACCATTTGGCATCAATTTGCACTATCTCATTCTATTTCCTAAAAAAAAATCCTCAGGAGGGTTTCCCAAGACCCCTCCCCAGAGTTTTTACGAAACAGAATATAAAGTGGTGCACATTGGTGAATACTTGAAGTGAAATTTTGAAAAAATTACGTAACAGTCAGGTCATTTATAATAATATTCTTCCTCAGGCTGGATTATACTAAGCACTGGCGCACGTGAAGCAAGGATAAATACCTATCTCGCTATGACAGTTTATCCAGTGCCGACGCGCATGTCAGACAGTGTTGGCTCGGCAGCTGTGTGGAAATACAAAAATGCGAAATACTCATATGCTTACATATATGTTGTGGTTATTTTGGGGGTTTAATAGGAGCTTGTTAGGTGTCCAGTATGTTTTACAATTCTTGTTCAGCTAGTCATGGCTGATTGGAGGGTGGCAACCTCCTTCCTAATTGAAGCTCACCCCGTCCCACATTTTAATGGTTAAGGGCTCACTCCATAGCATCTTCCACTCAGGCGAACTTGCCTGTTTGCAGTGTGGTTGTGACATCTCTAATACAGAGTGCTTTTCCTGGTAATGTACAGGTTAATAAAAGCTTCAATCAGACTTAGAACTTTGCAACTAATATTGACAGATTTACTATAAATCATTCTTCCTGTTATTACACAGGATATTAAGAATTTATATTAGTGTTAGGGACCCTGAAATGTGGTCTGCCGTGCCGTTGGCTCAGGGGCTTACAACAATTTTGGCCAAAAATGTCAAACTAAAAGACCATTTTACTTATTAGATATTTATACATATATATTTAGGCACTGTACCGTGTATGAGTTTCACTGGATGTGCTAAAACTGAGCTTTGTCTGTGTTTTATGTTCTGTCTCTGGTTTTAAATATATATTGCCATGCTCAGTAGCACTCCTCTGTGACACTCATATGCTTATATATATGTTGTGGTTATTTTGGGGGTTTAATAGGAGCTTGTTAGGTGTCCAGTATGTTTAATAGTTATTTTGCCCATTACTGTACTGTATGGGTTTGGGCGGAGGGGGGAGGGGGGGGCGTGTATTGATCTGTTTTTAAATATTTATTTAAATATCCATTCCTTTCATAGTGTAGAGGTGCATGGGGTCTCCGGAGATGAACCACATTGGTTTTATGTCCGGGGACCCCCTGGCTCCCCGAGATACAGGCACCTTTATGGGGTGCCGGTATCCCTCTGCATTGAAATGTCCCGCGTCACGTGACCGGGACATTTCCTTGCATAGGAGATACCGGCACCCCATAAAGGTGCCTGTATCTCGGGAAGCAGGGGGTCCCCGGACATTAAACCAACGTGGTTCAGCTCCGGAGTCCCCCTGCACCTCTACACTATGAAAGGAATGGATATTTAAATAAATATTTTTCGGGTGACATTTCAGCTGTGAGAGGCGGCTCTCTCAGAGCCGCTCTCTCTGCAGCAGAAATGAATTGCTGGTTGTTGCCTTTTCAGAGGGTTGATGCTCTCGCTGGCAGCAACTCGCCAGTTTTGGGCATTTTGCTATCACTGGTATTCGAGCCTTTCTGAATACCGTGATAGCAATGCCCAAAAAACAGTCATTTTAAATTTCCTGGTGAATTTTTTTATGAATGTTCTCTGAATAAGGCCCTAAATGCCCACACGCACCTTTCATCATTTTTTCCAGCATTTTTGGATAAGCCACCTGGCAACCCTAGTTACTGCTATATACAATACTAGAATGAAACCCTCGTATCAGCCTAGTGGTGATGGTAGAGTGGCGGTGGTGCTGGTTGGGGCAAAATTGATCGCAATACTAGCAAAAAGGACCCCAATTCGATTGCACTCTCGTGCCTAATGGATTGATTGATGTGATAATTAAAATATGATTTATTCTGAACGTATTTTAAAATATCGGGCTTTAAAATGAATAATTAAACTAGGCAATGTGAATCCAATAGGAGTCTGCAAACCCCGGATATCCAACAGTGTTAATGACAGTGTAATAGTAACAGCACTGTCCTTAGTGATATCTGTTTTAGAGATGTCTAAAATACTTTTTTCCGTTGTGCTCTATATTCCACAGCGCCCAGTATCCCAAAGCATGTAGCGAGCGCGCAGCCTCACTACGCACATTGTCAAGTATCCCATTGTGTAACTTCCTCCGCCATTTATTGTCTGTATTAGAATTCTGTAAAACTCCGCGTATATTGCTGCCGCTATATCAATAAACATATATTTACATACAAACGAGAATCTTCTGTGGAACACTTTATTAATAAAATATATGCAATGTTCCCATATATATGTGTGCATATATTATGAGCGCTAACACATACCCGCTGACTTATTTTTTGTATTGATCCCATCAGACCCCACACACTGCTCTAATCATCTAAATGTCCGAGTTTCAATCAGTCAGCGCAGGAAACAGACGATAGATCCCTTCCCCACTCTCACACACTGGTCGAAGAAAGAGATATAATAGGTGTAGCTGGTATTCATTAGGTGCAGGATACAAAACAGATACAGCACTAACGGGGTAAAGTGTTAGATATGTGACTATATAAGTTTGGACGGCACAATAATGTACACTGGCGACACACTTTATTCGAGCTCGGCTAGTCCCACGAATTCGGGTATACCCGGGTGTATTGAGGTTTGTGACTGTTTTCTGCCCAAGTGCATTGAGGTATTTTCCAGGCAGGGATTGAAGCATTTTATTCCCGCTGGCTGCAATACTGCACAGTATATATATATATACTGCATTACAATTCATGAATTTATGCCATCTGGTAGACACGCGAAGCATTGCAGCCTATTAAATTCTAATCATTATCATTTAACAGATCAGCCGCCCGTCAGCCAGGCATGAACCCAGGCTGGGAAGGCAAACGCAACGGGGCTTGTCAGAGGTGAGGAGCGGCGCATTCCAGGTATCTGCCAGGTACATACTGGGTATTTGCTCGAATAAAGTGTGTCGGTGCAGTAGAGTAGATTGAAGTTCTTGTAGCAATTTTGGCAAAGGATAAAAGTAGATTTAATTACTGTAGGTCGTCATACCTTTTATTAAACCAACACAGGGTTCATTGGCAGGTAACCAAAGGTACCCTGAGGAATATTTGTTAATGGCAAATGTTTTACTTTTCATAATCCAATAAAGATAGAAAGCTGTTAATAAAAATAGCCTGGCAAAGGCTACAGTAACTATAATATTTTTTACATACATAGGATGAGTCCCCATTGTCACAATCAGGGCTGCCGACAGGGGGTGACAGCTGGGACTTCTGTTCTGGGCCTGGTGAGTCAGGGGCCCCAGGCGCTGACATGCTAGCTTAAGTGTAGCCTGTTAGGAGATTCAATCAGGGCCTTCCTCACAGGCGGGGCCTAGCTGATATAAGTGTAGCCCTGGGTAGTTTTGGGCTATAGGTCTGCATTCCTCCTGGCAGTAATACCTAGTAAGGACAGGTTGCCAGGAGTAATTATGGGGTTTCCCCACTTCTTGCAGTGCAGTCAGTAAGTGAAGGTAGTGTCACCAGGCCTTGTGTCCAATCAAGGGCACAGGGGTAGTGCTTACTGGAGGATACTTAATGCATTGCACTTCCTTATTTAGTCAGTTCGTCTCTACCTTTGACAGAGACAGGTTACACGTACCAAGCTGTAAGGGCTCTTGCAGGCTTGATACCCTCCATCTGGGGAGTGGGAGTTAACCATACCTCTTATCTCACCAGGGGATAAGGGAAGAGCAAGGACCACTCTCTGTGCCCTTGGCTGGGAGTGGGTCCAGGGACATCCTGAGGGTGAATACCTTGATAGCTGTCATCAGCTGCTGCAGATTATTGGAAGACCAAATAATGAGCCTGTGTTTTTATCTATACCTCCTGGCCTGAGACGGAAGTCTAATGGGAGGAGGGGAGAGGAGATTCTTTTGCAGAGACTTCACCCCATACACCTGGAGGCTTCACAAGATGGAGACGCTGCACCCCAGAAGCCTGTCCTGTTCGTCCCCTATAGCACCATGCGGGAGACCCAGGGCCCCCTGTTACCAGCAGGTATGCACCACACACAGCCATGTAACCAGAGTAGCATTTCCCCTAGGAGACTCTATGTGAGATTTGTGGGAAACAGAACAGGCAGGAAATATGTGTTTGAATCTTCCTGACTGTGCAGCTTCAAAGTGTGTCTTTGATTCCCAACATCAGGGCCCCAAGCTGGCTATTTGATGGATCCCCGTCAGTGGGCCATCAGCAGCTCCTCCAAGGCCTTTCCTCCCCCCAGGCCCATACCTTTCCCCCACCACCCCAGGCCCATACCGTTCCCCCACCACCCCAGGCCCATACATTTCCTCCACCACCCCAGGCCCATACCTTTTCCCCTCCCACAGGCCCATACATTTACTCCTCCCCCCCAGGCCCATATCTTCCCTCTCACCCTTCAGGCTCATACCTTTCCTCCCCACGCACGGGCCTATACCTTCCCTAACCACCCCCCCTGGCTCTTACTTTCTCCCCCCCAGACCCATACCTTTCCCACCCCCTAGGCATATACCTTTCCCCCCCCCCCCCTCCGGCCCATACCTTTCCCCCACCACCCCAGGCCCATATCTCCCCCCTCCCCTTCAGGCCCATACCTTTCCTCCCCACCCCCTGGTCCATACCTTTCATTCCTCCCCCCCCAGGCCTTACCTTCTCCCCCCAGCCCCATAACTTTCCCAACACCCCAGGCCCATACCTTTCCTCTCCCCCCGGCCCATACCTTTCCTCCCCACCAGACCCATACCTTTCCTCCCCACCAGGCCCATACAGTACCTTTCTTCCCCACCAGGTCCATACCTTTCCTCCCCACTAGGTCCATGCATTTCCCCGCCACGTCAGGCCCATACAGTACCTTTCCTCCCACCTGCCCTCGGGTCCATTTCTTTCCTCTCCACCAGGCCCATAACTTTCCCACCCCACTAGGCATATACCTTTCCTCCCCCCCCCAGGCCCATACCTTTCCCCCACCACTCCAGGCCCATACCTTTTCCCCTCCCCCCAGGCCCATATCTTCCCCCTCCCTTTCAAGCCCATACCTTTCCTCCCCACCCCCTGGTCCATACCTTTCATTCCCCCCCCATCCAGGCCTTACCTTCTCCCCCTCAGCCCCATACCTTTCCCAACACCCCAGGCCCATATCTTTTCCGCCCCCCAGACCCATAACTTTCCCGCCCCCCAGGCATATACCTTTCCTCCCCCCAGGCCCATAACTTTACTCCCCCCCCAGGTCCATACCTTTCCTCCCCCCAGGCCCAAACCTTTCCTCCCCATACATTCCCCCTCCCCCCAGGCACATACATTCCCCCTCCCCCCCAGGCCCATACAGTCCCCCTCCCCCAGGCCCATACAGTACCTTTCCTCCCCCCCCCCCCGCACCCGGGCCCATATCTAACAAGTTTTGAGGTAACATAATAAAAATATTGAAATAAACAGATTGTTTTGTAATGTAAAAAAGTTTTTAATCTTCCAATAACACAAGAAAACAGTTAAGTAAACGTTATGTCGTTTTTATGGTAGGAGCACTATGGGGGGGGGGGGGAGGAGGGGGGGCTAATTCTTACATTTGTCCTGGGCCTGAAGATGTCTCTTGGCGCCCCTGCTCCCAATACATTTTAAAGCAGTTTCACAGGTTTTACAATGTTGAAAATAACTATTATATAAAATAATTCAAGTTAAAGTCAATATATTTTTGTAATCACAAGAATTAATTGCAGGAGAAACAGCAAAAAAATCTGCATCCTTGTACACATGTACACAGAAATATCTAATAATCTGAATCTATATGTACACAGAAACTTCTAATAATCTGAATCTATATGTACACAGAAACATCTAATAATCTGAATCTATATGTACACAGACACATCTAATAGTCTGAATCTATATGTACACAGAAACATCTAATAATCTGAATCTATATGTACACAGACACATCTAAAAGTCTGAATCTATATGTACACAGACACATCTAATAATCTGAATCTATACGTACACAGAAATATCTAATAATCTGAATCTATACAGTGGCGGCCGCCTTTAACCTCCTGCGTCCGACACCGCGGGATTTTTAAAAACGCGGGCAGATGCAGCGTTTTTTCGTCTGTTTTCGGCGCTGCGGGTGATTTTAATGTAAAGCGCCATTAGCGCTTATGCGTCACTACGGCAGACGCGCGGGAAACTCCATGACAAATGGAGAACATCCCCGCATATTTACGGGTAAGCAGGAGGATTAAAGGGGCTGTGACAGTATGTACACAGACACATCTAATAATCTGAATCTATATGTACACAGAAACACCTAATAATCTGCATCTATATGTACACAGACACATCTAATAATCTGAATCTATATGTACAGAGAAACATCTAATAATCTGAATCTATATGTACACAGACACATCTAATAATCTGAATCTATATGTACACAGAAACACCTAATAATCTGCATCTATATGTACACAGACACATCTAATAATCTGAATCTATATGTACACAGACACATCTAATAATCTGAATCTATATGTACACAGACACATCTAATAATCTGAATCTATATGTACACAGAAACACCTAATAATCTGCATCTATATGTACAGAGAAACATCTAATAATCTGAATCTATATGTACACAGAAACACCTAATAATCTGCATCTATATGTACAGAGAAACATCTAATAATCTGAATCTGTATGTACTGTACCAGTACACAGAAACACCTCATAATCTGAATCTATATGTACACAGACACATCTAATAATCTGAATCTATATGTACACAGAAACACCTAATAATCTGCATCTATATGTACAGAGAAACATCTAATAATCTGAATCTGTATGTACTGTACCAGTAAACAGAAACACCTCATAATCTGAATCTATATGTACACAGACACATCTAATAATCTGAATCTATATGTACACAGAAACACCTAATAATCTGCATCTATATGTACAGAGAAACATCTAATAATCTGAATCTGTATGTACACAGAAACATCTAATAATCTGCATCTATATGTACAGAGAAACATCTAATAATCTGAATCTATATGTACACAGAAACACCTAATAATCTGCATCTATATGTACAGAGAAACATCTAATAATCTGAATCTGTATGGACACAGAAACATCTAATAATCTGAATCTATATGTACACAGAAACATCTAATAATCTTAATCTATATTTACAGTACACAGAAACATCTAATAATCTGAATCTATATGTACACAGAAACACCTAATAATATGAATCTATATGTACACAGAAACATGTAATAATATGAATCTATATGTACACAGAAACATATAATATTCTGAATCTATATGTACACAGAAACATCTAGTAATCTGAATCTATATGTACATAGAAACACCTAATAATCTGAATCTATATGTACACAGACACATCTAATAATCTGATTCTATATGTACACAGACACATCTAATAATCTGAATCTATATGTACACAGAAACACCTAATAATCTGCATCTATATGTACAGAGAAACATCTAATAATCTGAATCTGTATGTACACAGAAACATCTAATAATCTGCATCTATATGTACAGAGAAACATCTAATAATCTGAATCTATATGTACACAGAAACACCTAATAATCTGCATCTATATGTACAGAGAAACATCTAATAATCTGAATCTGTATGGACACAGAAACATCTAATAATCTGAATCTATATGTACACAGAAACATCTAATAATCTTAATCTATATTTACAGTACACAGAAACATCTAATAATCTGAATCTATATGTACACAGAAACACCTAATAATATGAATCTATATGTACACAGAAACATGTAATAATATGAATCTATATGTACACAGACACATCTAATAATCTGAATCTATATGTACACAGAAACACCTAATAATCTGCATCTATATGTACAGAGAAACATCTAATAATCTGAATCTGTATGTACACAGAAACATCTAATAATCTGCATCTATATGTACAGAGAAACATCTAATAATCTGAATCTATATGTACACAGAAACACCTAATAATCTGCATCTATATGTACAGAGAAACATCTAATAATCTGAATCTGTATGGACACAGAAACATCTAATAATCTGAATCTATATGTACACAGAAACATCTAATAATCTTAATCTATATTTACAGTACACAGAAACATCTAATAATCTGAATCTATATGTACACAGAAACACCTAATAATATGAATCTATATGTACACAGAAACATGTAATAATATGAATCTATATGTACACAGAAACATATAATATTCTGAATCTATATGTACACAGAAACATCTAGTAATCTGAATCTATATGTACATAGAAACACCTAATAATCTGAATCTATATGTACACAGCTGAATCTATATGTACACAGAAAATAAAACAATATACTGTAAGTAGGTTTTATAATATCTATTGTCAGTCCAAATTAAAAAAGTATATCCTAATACTGAAGTACTCATATACTCTGCACTACAGTACTGTACATAAACGGGGGAAAACATTCTAATGTATATGCTTCTTTAGAATTGTACTAAAATAAGAGTTTCATCAGCAGAAGAGCAGCAGCTGTAAAGAAAAAGCCTTGGTGGAGACCAATACTTCCATTGGTGCAATTAGCTTTCACCTCTATGTTTATACCATCGTATCTTATGGATAGGGTTCCAGTATTGCAGATACTTTCGGTGGCACAACCACGTAGGGCCTCTATGCTTGATTTAGATCCTAAAGAGAGAAACATGAGTAAATACAGTGTAACTCCAGTGAAATGCGTTTACAGTATTTTTGCAGTTGAACCTCAGTGGAGTGAGCAAGGTGAGTACATCTGATCCATGCTGCTCACTGCTTGTATTATTCTACACTGAGGTTACTGAGTAATTACACACTACAAATAAAACACGACCATAACTCTAATTATAAGGCACAGTGACAGCTTGATGCATTTACACGTGAGTTTTACTGCACATTGTAACTGTTCCTTTTCTCCCTGTATTACAGTTACAGTTACATTGTGTAAGGGTTCCGGTCCTGGGTTTGGCTGAAATTCACCCTTACATGGCTTTAGAGGTTCCAGGCAAATCTTTCTCGGTACTGAGCAATTGGTTACAGCTGTTTTTGGACTTACACTTCAGTCTGCCTTTTGGCTACCGGGTGTGCAGCCCCACCCCCCCCATTTAACCTGTGCTTGTCACAAGCACCTCTACTTTGCCTGTCTGCAGTATATCCCGCTTCCAGAGACCTACTCTACTTCATGAGGCCTTCCCTGTGCTGAAGCCCCTGCGCTGAAGCTTCTCTGTTCCCGGAGGACTTTCCTGTGCTGTAAATTCTCTGTTCCGGACGCCATTCCTGTTCTGAAGCTTCTCTATTCCGGTCATCCCTGTGCTGAAGCTTCTGCACTGAAGCTTCTCTATTCTGGAGGTCATCCCTGTGCTGAAGCCACTGCGCGGAAGCTTCTATATGCCTGAGGCCTTAGCTGCACTGGATTTCCTGCGCTGAAGCTTCTCTCTTCTCGTGGTCTTCACTGTGCTGAATCCCCTATGCTGAAGCCTTCCCTGATGCCGACCATCGCTCCTGTGCCGCTTGCCTTGACCCCAGCCTTGATATCAACTACGCTGCTCTCTCCAATCCTGATCCGGCTACACACGACTACGGAATCTGCAATCCGGACCCGGCTTCGCAGCCTCAGGTCGGTGTTTCCATATCCCCACCTCAGCCCTGTGGTGTGTTCCTGGTTTGTGGCGAGCATGTCCATTACACATTGTAAGTTCACAGCATAGGTGTTACTTACTGCTTTGGGGTTGCATTGTAATAACAGATTAAAAGTGCAGTGTAGAAAAAGATAACTTTGACTGACCGCACTGACTGTCCATACAAACTGTCCCTCACCTGACACAATTTACACTGGAACTATGCATTAAGGCCGCATGTAATGTTTGGGAACTGCACCAAAATAAAAGATTCTGCCCTGCATACCCGTAAACTAATATTAGGGTACACGGTTACAGTCAACAAAGCAAATAAGATATAAAGCAATTATAAGGTTTGTTACATTCTTAAGAAACTTCATCAATAGAGAATCAAAACAAAAAGAAGGTATTTTAATAAAGGCTTCATACAGATGTTTCTATTTTATGTTGTACCTTTGGAGATGTAATAATGGAAAAAGCTGCACACCAGAGTAAATAGAATCAAAATACTTGCAATGACCGATGCTCCTGGTTCAGGGATATCTGCTAAAAAAAAATCCAGTATATGGAGTAAGAAAGATGATCCAGGGCAACCTCAGATTTTGCAAAGATGTAATCAGCACAAAAAAACACACTGTTTTTTGTGCTGATTAAATCTTTGAAAAATCCAAGGTTGCCCTGGATCATCTTTCTTACTCCGTACCTTTTGGAGAAGCCACCTATAGCTACCGAGTATTGTGCAGGATTTAAAGATCTTTAATAACCGAATCTCCATTTGCAGTGTTACTAATACTGTGTTACAGTGACGCAGGGAGTGGTGCAGCTAGAATGAAAACATAGGGTAGGGTAGCGTTTCTGTGCGTTATAGTGAGGCAGTGAGCCAGATTGGGATTGTGTTACTATGGTGAGGGTGTCATCCTAAATCAAGAAATGAACAATGTTTTTGTGGTAAAGTAAGCAGTGGAAAATATCTGTAAAGTTTGATTACATAGATTGTAAGCTGGTTTTATATTTATTGCACTGATGACATTATTTTTCCATGTGTTTCTTTTGTACAGTACGCTGTTCTTTGTTAGTGATATATACAGCTCAACCCCGTTATAGAGCGATCCACTACAACACAGATCCGCTTATAACACGGTCCCCAATTTAAAAACATCGCCAAGGTATTTTTTTTTGTGAAATGGCCGCCTCGCGAGGACTTACTCAGCATCTGCAGCTCCCTCCTCTCTCCCTGCTTCATCATGCTGCGTCCACGTGCGAGGCACACATCCCGTGAACGAAGCCTGATGAAGCAGGGAGAGAAGAGAGAGCTGGAGAGAGCTGCAGATGCCTGACAAATCCTCGCGCGGTGGCCATTTTGCGAGCCTGGTTATAACACAGTCTCATTATGTGGACCCCGAGCACCATGTTACAACGGGGTTGAACTGTAAATATAAAAACACACAGTGTTCGACAATCCTATAAATGTACTCGCCCGGGGCGGGTGGATTTAACCCCCGGGCGTGTAAATATTGACCCAAGCAGCACGTGTTTTTTTTTTTTAAATTCCCCTGTTCGCGCTGAAATTTCCCTGCTCGCGCTAAAAAAAAAAAAAAAAAAAAAAAAAAAAAAAAAAAAATAAAAAACTCCCCCTACCTGACTGCTGATTGGTGTGCGCTCCCAGGCTTTGTGGGCGTGCGGCCAGGCTCTATGTGAGCCAGCCCCCAACGAGCGGCCATTCTTTCTGGCCTGAGATCTATTGGAGAGTAAGTACTCTCCAATCTCTGCATGCTGCGGCCCCTCTGATCCTTCCCTGCCTCCTGCAAGCCTCCTCCCCGCTTCCCGCGCGGGGCAGAAGATGGTAGGGGGGTGTCCCCCCTTCTATCCCTGTCCCCGCTTACCCCGTCTTCGTGCTGATCCCCGTGCGGGGCAGGAGATGGTAGGGGGGTGTCCCCCCTTCTATCCCTGTCCCCGCTTACCCCGTCTTCGTGCTGATCCCCGTGCGGGGCAGGAGATGGTAGGGGGGTGTCCCCCCTTCTGTCCCTGTCCCCGCTTACCCCGTCTTCCTGCTGATCCCCGCGCGGGGCAGGAGATGGTAGGGGGGTGCCCCCCCTTCTGTCCCTGTCCCTGCTTACCCCGACTTCCTGCCGATCCCCGCGCGGGGTTGGATATGGTCATGGGGGGAGGGGGAGGGCGAGCGGGATAGTGGTGGTGGTCGCGCGGCCTTTCCTCTTCCCCCTGTCGTGTGTGTGTCTGTGTGTATGCATGGGTGTGTGTCTGTGTGTGTGCATGGGAGAGTGTGCCCAGCTATTATGACGGCGCAGCATGAGGTGTGGGGGGGATGCCGGTCTGCCCGCTCGACCACAAGCTTCATGCCCTCGAGGGGAGCAGGGCAGTGGCGGCCACGGCGGGGCTGACTGTCCCCTGGGGCGCCCGCTGGGGGACACATCGCAACGTGCCTGCCACCTCCCCAAACTACGACCGCGTGAGGTATGGGGGGGGGATGTCGGCCTGCCCCCCCCCCCTCCCACGAGCGGGAGATGGGCGCGGGTGGGTGGGGGAGGAGCGTGGTCGTGGTGGTGCTGGTCGCGGCCTTTCCTCCCCCCCCCCCCTGTGTGTGTGTGTCTGGGTGTGTCTGTCTGTGTGTATGAGAGAATGTGTGACACACCAGAGGTACCCCCCCAATCAGTCACCCCCCAGTCAGTGTCAGTCAACCCCCACCCCCAGTCAGTGTCAGTCACCCCCCACCCCCAGTCAGTGTCAGTCACCCCCCACCCCCAGTCAGTGTCAGTCACCCCCCACCCCCAGTCAGTGTCAGTCACCCCCCACCCCCAGTCAGTGTCAGTCACCCCCCACCCCCAGTCAGTGTCAGTCACCCCCCACCCCCAGTCAGTCAGTCACCCCCCACCCCCAGTCAGTGTCAGTCACCCCCCACCCCCAGTCAGTGTCAGTCACCCCCCACCCCTAGTCAGTGTCAGTCACCACCCCACCCCCAGTCAGTGTCAGTCACCCCCCCACCCCCAGTCAGTGTCAGTCACCCCTGCCCCAGTCAGTGTCAGTCACCCCTGCCCCAGTCAGTGTCAGTCACTCCTGCCCCAGTCAGTGTCAGTCACCCCTGCCGAGTCAGTGTCAGTCACCCCTGCCCCAGTCAGTGTCAGTCACCCCCCCACCCCCAGTCAGTGTCAGTCACCCCTGCCCCAGTCAGTGTCAGTCACCCCTGCCCCAGTCAGTGTCAGTCACCCCTGCCCCAGTCAGTGTCAGTCACCCCTGCCCCAGTCAGTGTCAGTCACCCCTGCCCCAGTCAGTGTCAGTCACCCCTGCCCCAGTCAGTGTCAGTCACTCACCCACCCACCCAGTCACCCCTGCCCCACCCAGCCACTCAACCAGCCAGCCACTCACCCAGCCAGCCACTCACCCAGCCAGCCACTCACCCAGCCTCTCTCTCTCTGTGTATCACCCACCCTCTGTGTGTGTCACCCACCGTTTCTCTCCTCTGTCTCCCCCACACTCTCTCTCTCCCCCCACACTCTCTCCCCCCCCCACACTCTCTCTCTCTCCCCCCACACTCTCTCTCCCCCCACACTCTCTCTCTCCCCCCACACTCTCTCTCTCTCTCTCTCTCTCCCCCCACACTCTCTCTCTCCCTCCACACTCTCTCTCTCTCTCCCCCACACTCTCTCTCTCTCTGTCACTCACACTCTGGATCTGGATCTCTTATTTACCCTATATATCTTAACTGCCCTATACTACACCGAAATCTTAACTGCCCTATACTGCTTTCTTCCAGATCTGACTCAAGCTTCACACGGAAGACATCGGAACCCCCCCCTAACCCAGAAGACAGGTAGGGAACACCTCCCCTCCAATGTATAACATTGCGGGAATGAGGGTACCTGGACATTGAGGGACTGCGGATCAGGTAGGATCTCAGGTGGGATTGCTGCTTTAGATATTGTGAAGCGGGGGCATCCAGACACTGGTTAAAGGGTTCAGGAAACTAGTCATTCACACCTGACTTTTAATTCTAGATCCGACATTTACACACACACACACACACACACACACACACGTAACAAGGATTAATTGTAGTATAATGTAATATAATAAATACATTTGTCAAAAACAAATGTTGTTCTGACTAGGAATTTATTAAATGTATTTTATTTATATATTTTATTTTAAAGCCGGGTTGGGGGCGGGACTAGGGGCGGGGGCAAGGGGCGGGGTTGGGGGCGGGACTAGGTGGCGAGTAGATTTTTTGGTTGGGCGAGTAGATTTTTGGGTGATTTGTCGAACACTGAAAACACATAATACATTATAATGTAACCTAGTGCAGTGTGACACTGAGCAATGTGTGGGCAGTAAAGGAGAGTCTGTGCAATGTGACTAAAGGGGAATTACCTGTCATATTTGTAGTTTTGAGAACACACTTCTTCTCATCCCCAGTGCACTCTATGGTTTCTGAAGTGTAACAATTGTCAGAGTCTTCAGAGGTGCAGCTTGGGCACGTCACTCCATTCTTTTGATTGTTATCAGCTGGCACTTTAAGTGAGAAAGAGGAAGAGAATCAGATGCTATGAATATTCCAGTCGGCCTTTATTTTCCTAACACTTCATGGGCATAATAATTAAGCATCATGAACAAAACACTAAGGGGCCTATGCAGTAAGCGTTCATAAGCCAGTTATCGCCCAAAATGCCTACTGCTATTCAGTAATTCAGGTGATAAGTGGGTGATAAAAGACTGAAGGCCTCATTCAGAAAGCCTCGATAAGGCCCTTATCGAGCACTTATCGACCAAAATGGCAACTCGTATTCAGAAAGCCTCGATAAGTGCTCGATAACGGCCTGTATCGACGCAAAAATTTATCACCAACAGAAATTCGCCAATTGAGCGGCGATCAGCCGCTTATGGACCATTTTCTGAAGGATCATAAACTCGCGCGATTCAGATACCCGCGAGTCAGCTGTCGCAGCCTATTGCAGCCCTAAAAGGCTATCTTCTCCCCAAATCCAATTCACCTCAAACTTTAGATAAATTGGTGGGGAGATGCCTCGATGAGCTAATTACAATACAGTACATTAATACACTAGACACACAATAATAAAACTTAAGTAAACTCCAAAAAAACACACTTCACTAAATATAAACAGTAGCCAGCTAATCCAATGAATACAAGCAATAACAACATCAACAATTAATTCATGAAACCATTATCCAATCAAACCAATTAATTCCTAAACCAACTCAAAATGAATAGTAACACTAACCAAACCAAACAATGAATTACTACAACATTAATGAATTTAAACAGTAAAATACAAAGAAAGAAATTCTAACAATATCTGAACTAACCATAAAACGCATTAGCTAACATAATATAACATTAACTACAAACGAACACCAATGGCAAACCTTTTAGTACAGTAGCATTAAGCATGAACAAACAAACAATCACATCCTCATAATAAAATGAAATAAAAAAAAAACAACAGCAATACCAAGCGAGAAAAGCCCCCCAAAGATTGCCATAATAATGTATTAATCTGTACCCTAAAGTGGTACAGATTAATATATTATCAGTCAATGTGCCTCCCCAAAAAAAATCAAAAAACACATCCAAAGAATAAACCTGTAAAAAGAGACCTTTACAAACATTGAATATATTACTTACCATTAGAAGGGGTGGCTAAAAAGGGGCGGGACTAAGGCTTTAGTGTAATGGCAAGCGCTCGCTGCATTTGTATTCACGTTAAAGGCGCAATCCAAGTGCTTTTTTTGTTTCAATGTTTTTTTTATTTTTTTAACACAGGATTCAAGCAGGGGGTCTCCAGAGCTGAACGCCATTCATTGCAGCTCCGGGGACCCCCTGCTTCAGGAGATATAGCCGTAGTAAGTTGCGGTGGCTGCTCCAGCTGGTTAGCAGGGTTCACATTATGGCCGCCTATCAAAGCTCCCGTGCCTTGCAGGCCAATAGGAAGCCAGGACGTCATCCTGTGCGGCTTCTTATTGGCCAATGTGATGCGGGAGCTTTATATAAAAAAATCTTTTTTTAAAGATATCGGAGGTAAGTATGTCTGGAAACAGGGGGTGTCTGGAGTTGAAATGAATGGGGTTCGGCTATAGAGTCCCCCATGTGTCAAACCTATGTAAAAAAAAAATAGCAATTGGATTGCCCCTGCAGAATGCGCAATGATGTACAGATAGATACTCTTATCAGAGCTTAGTGAATCCTGGCACAAGAATCCCACTTCCGGAGATTGTTTTTTTCCTGAGATATATTTAGTGGTTCGTGCACAGACACATTTCTAAAATGAAAAATATAATATATATACACACCTTAAAAAAAAAAAAAGTATATACAGTATAATTTATTTTAAGGTATGTGTGTGTGTGTGTGTGTGTGTGTGTGTGTGTGTGTGTGTGTGTGTGTGTGTGTGTGTGTGTGTGTGTGTGTGTGTGTGTGTGTGTGTGTGTGTGTGTGTGTGTGTGTGTGTGTGTATAGAAACAATTAATATCGCTAGTGAGTGAATGGTAGTGTTAAAATGTGCAAATTAATTCTGTATATGTGTAGTGTGAAAAAAGGATTAAATAAGTGTAGCAAGTGAATACTGTAATGTGAGCATCAATTGATTATAGCATAGGGTCAGTCTGTACGGCATAGGTGAAGCTTCTGTGTGGTCAAGCCTGACATGACGTCATTTAAAGGGAATGATGCCAGCCAATCAGAATGGCTGTGCTTCATTTGCCTTTAAGATGACGTCACGAAGCCGGCGTCACATGGTATTTTAGCCAATCAGATCGTGGGAACCAATTCCACCCTCTGATTGGCTGAAATACCTTGTGACACAGCGGCCATCTTGGATTTAGTGACGTCATGTTAAAGGGAATGATACCAGCCAATCAGAATTGTAATAATGTTTGTAAATGTCTCTTTTTACAGGTTTATTCTTTGGATGTGTTTTTTGATTTTTTGGGGGAAGGCACATTGACTGATATTATATTACTGTAATCTGTACCTCTTTAGGGTACAGATTAATACATTAATATGCCAATATTTGGGGGGCATTTCTCGCTTGGTATTGCTGTTGCTTTTTTTCATTTCAGTTTATTATGTGGATGTGATTGTTTGTTTGTTCATGCTTAATGTAATAAAAGGTTTGCGATTGGTGTTCGTTTGTACTTAATGTTATTTTATGTTAGCTAATGCGTTTTATGGTTAGTTCAGATATTGTTAGAATTTCTTTCTTTGTATTTTACTGTTTAAATTAATTAATGTTGGAGTAATTTATTGTTTGGATTGGTTAATGTTACTATTCATTTTGAGTTGGTTTAGGAATTAATTGGTTTGATTGGTTAATGGTTTAATGAATTCATTGTTGATGTTGTTATTGCTTGTATTGCTTGCATTAGCTGGCTACTGTTTTTATTTAGTGACGTGTGTTTTTTTGGAGTTTAGTTAGGTTTTATTATTGTGTGTCTTGTGTATTACTGTATTGTAATTAGGGTGCCCATTGAGTGCTACACTGGCGACACACTTTATTCGAGCTCGGCTAGTCCCACGAATTCGGGTATACTCGGGTGTATTGAGGTTTGTGACTGTTTTCTGCCCGAGTGCATTGCGTTATTTTCCAGGCAGGGATTGAAGCATTTTATTCCTGCTGGCTGCAATACTGCACAGTATATATATATATATATACTGCATTACAATTCATGCATTTATGCCATCTGGTAGACACGCGAAGCATTGCAGCCTATTAAATCCTAATCATTATCATTTAACAGATCAGCCGCCCGTCAGCCAGGCATGAACCGTGGCTGGGAAGGCAAACGCAACGGGGCTTGTCAGAGGTGAGGAGCGGCGTATTCCAGGTATCTGCCAGGTACATACTGGGTATTTGCTCGAATAAAGTGTGTCGCAAAAAAATTACTGAGGCAATGGTGATAAGCCACTTATCACCTCTTTTCAGCATGTTCATAAACTCACGCAATTCTAGTAGCAGTGATTAGGCTATGAACGCCTATCACCGCTCTAGAATGGTGATTTTATCACAAAATCCTCACGCCAGAAAAAGTTAGTGTAAAGGTGTTGGAAACCTGCAGAGAAGCGGCGAGATGGGACTTTGAAAAAAAATACATTTCTCAGCATAGGATTGATGCCGGGAATCTCTGGAGCTAATATACATTAATATTAGCAACAGAGACCCCTGGCATGAATCCTGTGCAATAAAAATGCATTTACAGTAAACTTCATTACCATAGCGGATAGCCTCAGGGACACCCTACTTCCCAAGATACAGGCCACGTTATAAGGTACCAGTATCTCCTATGCATTTAAATGTCCACGTCACATGACCATGGGAATAAAAGGTATAGGAGATACCGGCACCCCATAACGGGGCCTGTATCTCAGGAAGTAGGGGGTCCCGAGGCTGAAACCAGCGCGGTTCAGCTCAGGAGACCACCTGCTCATCTAAACTATTATCAAAATTAAAATTTATACACATGCATTTCGGGCGAGATTTGCACAAGGAGAGACGGCTCTCTCAGAGCAGCTCTCTCTGCAGCAGATACAACTCGCCGGGCAAGGTCTTTTCAGAGGGTCGTTCATCAGATCTCCGGCTAATCGCCGTTTTGTGAATTTTGCTATGACAGGTAATGAAGGCTTTCTGAATACCATGATAGCAACGCCCATAAAAACGGTGATTTCAATGGCCCGGTGATTTTTTTAATGAACCGTTAGTGCATGAGGCCCTAAGCGGTCTATGCAGTAAGCGTTCGTAAGCCACTTATCGAGCACTTATCGCCAAAAATGCCTACTGCTACTGTATTCAGTAAGCATCGATATGTGGTTGATAAAGGCCTGAATCGCTCCCAAATTTTTGTTGAAAACAAAATCGTCGAGTGAGCGGCGATTAGTCACTTATCGCCGCTTTTTGGAATGTTCATAAACTCGTTCAATTCTAGTAGCCGCAAGTAGGTTATCAACGCCTATCGCGGCTCTAGAATGGCGATTTTCTCCCCAAATCCAAACGGCAGAAAAAGTTGGCGGGTCTTAGAAAAAAATCAGGCCTTTTTCCTGCATCGGATTGTTCACGGGGTATCTGGAGCTGATATCCATTACTACCAGCACCGGAGACCCCCGGCATGAATCCGATGCAGGAAAAATGCATTTACAGCCCACTTAATTACCTAGCGGCTAACCGCTAAGGCAATGAAGGTGTTAAACACCCATGGCAGGCTTATTGTGAGTAGCGATGGTGGGTGAAGGTGATATTTTGCCCTTGCTGGGTTTTTAGGACTTGCGGGGGGGGGGGGGGGAGGGGTTGCAAATGGAGTTAACCCCTTCACTATCATAGTGGTTAATACCGTTAAGGTAATGAAGGGGTTAACCTCTCCTGCTACCCATTCAGTAGGCCTAAACACCCATCCTTGGGGCTAAAAACCCCTTAAACAACCCCCGCTACCAACAATGAACACTAACACACACAACAGCCCCACTATCCACCTCCTAGGTCCCCAATAAACATTACAATATATAATACACAACCCACCCCTATGCCCGCCCCCCATAAAACCATTATTTGTTTTTTATACACACAATTAATACCCAGGCTGGCATGGGTCCCCGGGTGGTCCCGATGGGTGTCCACAGGCCCTACAGGGCACCCCAGGGGGTACACACATGTGTTTTGGGGCCTCTGGGTGGTCACCGCTAGGCTCTGTGTTCCTTGCTGGTCCCTGTGGGCTCAAATTGGGTCCACAGGTGTTTCCCGCAGGTGTCTGGGGGTCCCTGAGTCCTCCCCATGGGTGTCTGGGGCCCTCGGGTGGTTGCCACGTGGGTCTGGGGGCACACAGGTGGTCATCCCCACAGGGGTCTTGGGGCCCTCGGGTGGTCCTTGCAGGTCCCTGGGGCCCCCCGCAGTTCTTCCCCGCGGGTCTTCAGGTGGTACCCGTGGGTGTCCAGGGGTCCTCGGGTGGTCCCCGCTGCCTGTGGTACCAATGCTGTATGTAAGAAATAAAAACATGTCCTACATTTCAATCAATACACCCTCCCCCCCCCCACTACCACCATCACCAAATACATACAGTACAGTAATGGGCAAAATAACTATTATACAGATATGGATAATACAAAATTGTAAGGGGTAAGTGGCCCCAATTAACCAGTGCTACAGAGCATATGTGACCCACAGTAATTGTAAAGTAAATGTTTTTAACTGCGTTTTAAACCGGATCACTTGGTGTGGTATTGCATGCTTGAGGCTATATGCATTAAACCCCTAGATGGCACAAGGTATAACAGAGGTGTGCAGAGTTGTAAGTAGGGAGTGTTTGGACCCTCCCTTGACCTCTGCAATTTCCCTGAATTGAATAATCTTGTATGCCTGGGGTGGCTCTCATTTAAGCAGCAGGTTTACTCACATGCGGTGAACGCCGGTTCTGTGTGCTCCATGGCTGACAAGGGATGCAGAGAAGGTGTACCTGTTCCGGTTTGGAAGAGGTGTTTCAGCGGGCACCACGAGGCAGAAAAAACATAGCAACTGCTGGACTGTGCTGTGAAGTGTCCTTTATTAAAGCATGGTTAAAAAGAGGGGGGAAAAAGGATGCCCCTGCACCTCTAACGCGTTTCACCCAAGCATGGGCTTTTTTTCTACACATTCTTTGTTAAATCTTAACCAAATGTGTATAATTATTTCTTTTTGTGTTTAGTTTTTTATTTATATAATAGTTATATTTTCATTCATGTATGTGTTAGATTTGTAGCTGCCTGCCAGGTGATTTTCAATTGCCTGTATGTTTGTAAATGTTATCATACAATCAAAGTTCATATTTACATGCCCCCTAGTCAGTTGTGGACCGCTTGCCAGGTTTTTACAACTGGGGAAATTGGAGGTAGCATCTGCGCATGCGCCGAAACGGGGTGTAGGAAGGGATCCAGCGCGGCTCTCAGAGGCGTGCTCTCAGTGGGGAGGCCGCCCTGAGAGGCGTGCCGATCGTGATTGAGCACGGCTTAGGCTTGCGGGGAGTCCCAGAATGCACTGGCGCGCGGCGCATGCGCAGCGTGCATGATTCCTATTGGTCTGACGACGCGCAATGACGTCACTATGGGCGCGAAAACCCGGCGGGCAGCTGCATTTAAACTGATGATCTTATAGTATACAGCACTTCTTGAAAAAGTTCTCAGAACGAAACGCGTTGAAGTTTGCTGCTGTCCCACATCCAGATGATTAACCAATAAAGGATTTTTATTGCAAGACCTGCTCTTTTCATCCTTGCTGTGCGCTGCACACCCTGGCCTTTGGAACTATATTATATGGGTATGATGTACCACTTTGCCACTCAATGGGTTCAGGGTGGGTATAGTAGATCCGGGGTGGGTGGTTAGGCCTCCTGGGTGGGCAGGGGGAGGGTGGGTTAACACCTTAATTACTATAGCAGTTATTAACCGCTAAAGTGATTAAGGGTCTAGGGGCCATTAGATTGTATTTTGCAATGTATTTTTCTGGCAACAGAGGACATGGACCTGCAGTAAGCTGACAAGGATGCCCTTCATATTGCCAGGGGTAAGTAGAACGGTTTTATTTACTTTATTTATGCTGGTTAATGTTGTGTTTAATAATGGGCAAATAATTGTAAAATTATTTTTGCCCATTACTGTACTGTATGTATTTGGTGTGGGGGTGAGGGGGGTGTATTGATTGAAATGTAGGCCATGTTTTTGTTTTTTAGATACAAGATTGATACCGCTGGCAACAGGGACCCACGAGGACCACTCGATTACCCTGGACGCCCACGGGTACACCTGAGGAACCATGGGGGAAACCTGCAGGGAAGAACTGCCGGGGGCCCCACAGCTGTGGGGGTCCTGGGGGCTCGCAAGGACCACATGTGTGCCCCCAGACCCCTGTGGGAACCAGACACCTGTGGGGATGACCCGGGAACCCCCAGCCCCCCGTGGGATACACCGTGGGATACACAGGGGTCTCCGGAGCAGAACCACGTTGATTTCATTTCTGGGAACACCCTGCTTCCTGAGATACAGGCCCCGTTATGGTTTGCCGGTATCTCCTATGCATGTAAATGTCACGCGTTTACATGCATAGGAGATACCGGCACCCCATAACGAGGCCTCTATCTCGGGAAGCAGGGGGTCCCCGGACATGAAATAAAAGCGGTTCTGCTCCGGAGAGACCCCTGCTCATCTACACTAGGAATAAAATGTATATTAAAAAACATACATTTCGGGTGAGATTTTCCCTTGAGAGGCGACTCTCTCTGCAGCAGAAATGAATTGCCAGGTTAGGCTTTTTAAGAGGGTCGGTCCTATCGCTGGCGGCAACTCGCCCATTTTGGGAATTTTGCTATCACAGGTAATGGATGCTTTCTGAATACCGTGATAGCAACGCTCCAAAAAACGGCAATATAAATGGCCCCGCGATTATTTTTATGAACGCTTACTACATAGGACCCTAAGCAGTGTTATAACGATAAGGCACCTTCGGTGCTGGTATACAATACAATACATTATAGCCTATTCAAATAAATTGGTGTCCTAGTGCACCAGAAGGCGTCTCATTGCAGAAGAATAGAGAGCGTTGATAGCGCACAGCCAGGGGGTCCTGTACAGTTCATGCAGGAAAAGGAAACAGCCAGGCCACTCCAGAAGTGAAAAAATGGTAATAAGTTTATTGCATGCTGAACTACACAAAAAACGGACAGGTAAACGCACCTACGCGTTTCGTACTCAAGGTACTTTATGAAGGTGACAACAGTGTATTAAAGCTGCTAATTTATACTTACCCGAACTGCTTCTGAGCCAATAGGATGCCGTGTCACCTTCCCGCGTCGCGCAGAGTCAAGGCGGCTAGACCAGTCGCCTGCATATGGGAAGACTCGCGAGAGAGGTACGCGCGCAGCTACAGGTCGGGCAGTGCGGGCAAGGGATAAAAAACCTGATTAGCACTACACGCTTCAGCCCACTGAGTGACGTCATCGGCGCGCAACACAGAACGTGGTCGCGCCAGTGTGATGCCATATTCAGTAGCCTGACAGAACCTAAAAACTTTTTTACAAAACAAAATCTTTATTAAAGCGAACAATATTATACAAATGGTATTTAAAGAGCAAACTATAATTAAAAACAAATAGCTTGTTACAATGCTAGCAGCAACCCTGCGTAACAATAGACTGGGCAGATGGAAAAAATATATATAATTGGGAGCAATGGTAGATTAAAGATAGTAGACAAATAGCACATAAAATACTAAATGAATAATGTTTGAGTATATGTGTTATATTATAATAATCTTAAATACTCATACCATATGACATGCCATAATATTTCAAAGGTATAAACCTAAAAGTATATAGTTGGATATATAAGCGCCGTTACTGTAAATAGGGAAAAATTAAAACACCTTGTTTATCAGAGGAAAAAACAGTTCGTGTTGAACAAGCAATATAAAAAATAATAATCATTGCATAACTACATAATAGATTCATAGTAAAATACTGATAATCTCTATGTAACATTAAGCTTGGATGTCAACACTATTTGTAACAGAGGAATACATTGATATAACAAATTTATACACAGTGTTATACACATGTTAATAGAATAATGTATATAAAAATATAAGAAAATATGTATATACATTATATGTTATATGTTCAGAAAAATGATCATGAACACTGATTGGGACTATAATATACTATATAAATATAATGACATTAAAGAAATATTGTGATAATTAATGTAGTAATTAATTAATTAAAAATAGTTAATTAAGGATCACATCTACTCTACTTCATGTGGTCTCATTGCAGAAGACTGATTATTACATACTGTACAGTACGCTTCTCTATCCCAGAAGAGGTTAAAGTGCTATGTAGGGGTATGAGCACTCAGTGAGAAGTTGAGCTCAAAGGTTTGCTGTGACAGTGGTGCTATCCATCAGCGGGTTTAGCTCATTCCAGTCACTGGGTGCCTCAGGCTTGTCAACTCCGTATTGGACGGCCTCTCAGAAAGTGAGGGGTGTGACCTTTACTGTAAATATACTTTGCATATCTCCCAGAGTACCTCAAGTGTGCTCTTTTTTAAGCACAGGCAACCCTCCCTAACATATTTCGGTAGACGTTTAAAGGGATATACAACGTAAGCCCACTCCCCACCAGCAACCCCAAAACGGAATTGGCAATCCATTCTGTGGCAATGTTAAAATCCGGAACCCGCAGGACAGACTTTCAGTGAAAGAAAAAAAATCGGGGCACAATGAATTTGATGGCAGATTTTGCTGTATCTGTATTTTATCTAAAAAATCCAGGAAGGTGATTCAGACCAATCTACCCATCTCTACTAATTACCCAGTCCCCTAGCACACTGCTTTGGTGTCACATTTAATTCATCTCTATACTTGTCTTCTCAAATTCTTATTCTTGCAACATGTTACTGTTTCTTCCTACAAAACATACAAGTTAATCTTCTCCCTCTCATTCATTCTACTGGTAACATTCGTGACCATACTCTTATACTTCCTTAACTCTATTGCTTTAACCAGAGCCACCAACAGAAATGTTTGGGTCCAGCTAGGACCGACGAAAGGGAGGTGAGAGCCAGGACAACTGTCCCACTAACTGTGTGGGGCCTGGTCAACTGGAGGTTTTGCCTGGCCAGAGGTCGTGCCCAACTTCCGTATCTGGATGCCGGGCCCCTGATTCGCCCCCCCCCCCCCCCCTGCTAAGGGTATCTCTCCTCCTGGTGTACAGCCTTCGGTATAAGTTCCATCTCTGCATTCACCGGATGTTGGGTCCTGCTTCCGGATTGGCGTTGTACCGTAGCGGAGGCCTCTCAAGGTATGTGTGTGTTTTTGAGGTCCTGGGGTGGGTGGGTGTTTCTGCTTGGTGGAAGGTGTTTCTGTGTTTGGGGGGGGGGGGCAGTGCTTATTATGTGTGTAGGTGTTTGTGTGTGTGTGTGTGGAGTTTATTATGTGTATGAGGAGGTTATTATGTGTACTGTATGTGAGTTGTTGTGTATTGGGGAGGGGGATATTGTATGCAAGGGGAGAGGGAGTTAGGGGCGTGAGGGAGAAGGAGAGGTTGGGACATTGGAAAGAAAGGTGTGGGGCGTGAAGGAGAGAAAGGTGGGTGTATGAGAGAGAGGCGGGGGAGAGAAAGGTGGGAGTATGAAGGAGAGATGTGGGGGAGTAAGGGAGAGATGAGGGGGAATGGAAAAGAGGGGTGTAATAGAGAGAGGGGGTCTTGCATGGCCACCAACACTGGGGGGCAGAGTGGAATCCCTAGTCCTGGGCCATGGGAAAGCCATCTGTGGCCCTGGTCCAGCACAAAGGAACAGGACCATTCCTCCCCCCGGATGCAGTGGTTTTGTACAATATGTTTGCTTCTCTCTTTACCATACATGTCTGTCTTCATAGCCCTTATTCTGTTAGTCAAAGTAATTTCTATGACCTTACATGTGTATCCTGCTTCTCTCTTGCTCTTGTGTCCCTTGTCTATTTCTTTACTGTATCTCTTTCCTGCGCTAACATTTCTGTTCTGCCCCTTTATATCTTCTCTGTAACACATGTTCCTGTCTAACTACTGTCCCGCCACGTAATAAAAGGCCCCTAGAAGCTTGAAACATTGTAGCTATTGCATGCTCCATCAATACATGAAACTGTTTGCACCAAAAGTGAAACTTCTATATACAGCTCAAACCATTATAGCGCGATCCACTAAATCGCGGATCCACTTATAATGCGGTCTGAGCGTGGCTCCCGTTTTTAAAAAGCTAAGCTGCAATTTTTTTTATACACATATTCAATGCTTTATTGCTAACGGGCACACACAACACATCAATCAACCCCCTGTTGCTTTGCAGAAGTAAAGTGACATGCCTCTTCCTGGTCGGGTGAATCTCAGCTTGGAGGTGAGCAGTGTGAGTGTCAGTGTGTGCAGTGAGTAGTAGGAGAAGGAGCTGGTGCTGGCTGCAGCTATAGAAGAGTGATGGAGAGCAGAGCAAAGCAGGGGGCTCCAGGATAACCCATCTCTGCTGCCCTGGGAAACGAACCCAGCTCCTCCTGCTTCTGCTACAGGCTCCATCCTTTATCACCCAGCTTGGATTACTGCAAAGTGGCGTTTTTATTTATTTTATTTTTTTACCCCAAAACACACTGTTATTATTACAGTGGCGGCCGCCTTTATCCTAAAGCGGCTGCCACCGTGGGAATTTTCAAACCGCGGAGGGTGTGTGGCTCCTTTTTGTCTGGATTCCCGCGCCTCGGGCGCTTTAATGATAAGCGCCATTAGCGCTTATCTGCTGAAGCGGCCGCCGCGTGGGAAACTCTGATTCAAATCGGAGAAAAGCCCCGCATTTATCCCGGCAAGCTTTAGAATAAAGGCGGCCGCGACAGTATTTTGCTTTTCTGTCCTTGCAAACTTGTTAAGTGAGCTCCTGATGGGTGTTTTTATGGTGATTTTACTGGGCAAGGGAACTTCTTTGCAATACTCCAGCGACGTGCAATTGGAAAGGAAAGTAAGGCACATGAATGTAACTTTCTGGCACTGCACTGGTTAAGCGGTTCTCTAACCCACTAGATCCTGAGTCAGGGCACATAATATGTCCCTTGTTGCTGCATGGATAGGTCTTCTTTATCTTCATCTGTACATTGCAATCCAATAGGTGGATGATGTGCCATCGGCTCCTTAAGGTCCAATGAGATGGGACAGGCCTTATATAAGGCCTGTGATGTCACATTTGAGTGTCAAAGGGTACACCTCCAATAGGATTGGATGCTATACCATGTAACAGGGTTTTATTTAATTTTTAAGGATGCGACATCTTAAATGGAGGTACATCACATCCTTAAAAAAATGGCTGCCACGTGGTACACTCACAATTTGATTGGTTGAAGTACCATGTGATTTCAGCCATTTTTTAAAGGATGTGACATCATCCCTTTAAGATGATTTCAAATCCTTTAAAAAGAAATGGAAGATGTCACATGGTACTGTACATCCCCAATCCGATTGTACTTCAACCAATGTGATACCTCACATAGTATAACTCACAATCCGATTGGTTCCAATTCCATTTGACAGCAGCCCTTTTTTAAGGATATGACGTACCTCCTTTAAAATGACGTCACATCATTAAGAAAAGAAAAAAACCCTGTCACATGGTACAATATCCAATCGGATTGGGGGTGTAACATCTGGCATTCAATTGTGATGTCACAGGCTTTATATAAGGCCTGTCCCGTCTTATTTGACCTTAAGAAGCCGACAGGACAACATCCACCTATTGGATTTATTGGAATACAATGTACAGATCAAGATAAAGAAGAAGATGGACTTACCAAATGTAGAGGAGCATTGCGTTGAGAATGAAGAGGTTGCTGCTGAACTCGGAATTGGATGGTGAAGATGGGGAAAAAAAATACAATCAATCTTTTTCTTACTTTTGACATTGCTTATTTTTAATTCAGGTTGCCCATTCACTGTCAATGTGTTTATCTATGCCCCTTTAGGGCTATAGATAAATACAGTGACAAGAATTGCATTTATTAGCAAATGCTTATTTTTATTGTATTGTTACTGTATTTATTTTTGGTGCTTGTTTTTTTTTTGTGTTTTTTTGTTGCTAGGTTTGTTTAATTGTGTTTTTGCTGATTGTTTTTTTTTTTTAATTGCTTTCTATTTTTGGTGATTGTCTTTTTTAATTGTTGTGTATTTTTGCCGATTTGTGTTTTTTAATTGTGCTTTTTTTAAAGCTGTTTTTTTTTTAGGTTGTCCATTAACTGCCATAGTGGCAAATCATGCTTATTATATGGACAGTATGTACCACTGTGCCAATAAAAGGGTAGAGGGTGGGGGTACAGTAGTTGCCCTTGGTAAGGCCACCCAGTTGGGTAGCGGGGGAAGAGGGTTAACCCTTTAATTACTATAGTGGTTACTAACTATTAAGGTGATTAAGGGGTTAGTGGCCATTATTTTTTTTTATTGTAATGTTGCTGCCCACGGAGGACAAGACATGGGGGATGGTGATGAAGATGGCCTTCATCCTAGCAGGGATAACTACAACTTTTATTTTATGCTTGCTGGATAATTTATTTTTAATGGGCAACTGAACTATTATCCAGATGTGGATTACTGCATGTGTTGGGGGGGGGGAGTTGTTGGGGGTAGAGGAGGTGCCCATTCATTGCCATTGGTGTTATATGTGGTATATTGGTATATATTTGGTATATTTTGTTATATTTAGGTAACCACACTGGCAATCAATGGGTGTATTGTTGAGTAGTGTGTTTGTATTTTGTTTTAATATTTATTGTGGGTAGCGGGGGTAGGTGAAGATTGTATTTGGCCCGTGGTGGGTGTTTATGCCTACCGGTGGGTATCGGGAGGGATTAACCCCTTCATTACCTTAGTGATAGTAACAGCTATGACGGTAGTGGTAGCTGGCCTTCATTAATAAAGGTGAAGCCCGGCTGGCTGCCCCTAAATCCATATGTCAAGGGCTGAAGTGTCAGCTCTTGGGTCTAGTTATGCACCTTGATATATTTCCCTGTATTTGTGCCCATTTTACAGTCCCCTGCAGGAATGTAAGCTGGGGATGCCAGGTGTAGTTAGGATCCCTGTTAGGAAATAGCTGCAGGACAGGTACTTTGGGAGCAGGAGATTAAGGGGGGATGTTAGGGGACATCAAGGGTTAAAAATTGTATAAAGGGTTGCTGACCGGAATTGCGGGTAGTACTGGTATTTTACCCGCAAATCGCATATGCTTTGTGGATTCCCATATGTAGATGAAGATGGGGTGTATTATGGAAGTCCCATGCAAAGTATAGGAAAAACCTGACCTGTTTCGGGCTTTAGCTGTTCCCCTTGTCCCAGAAACATGAAACTTCGGGAGTGTAAATTTCAGGTGGGATATTTGACTTGCACTGGGGCTACAAAGGGTCTCCCAGAATCCTGGTTTTTGAACCAAGGTATCCCAGACACAGTTCCTACAGGTATACAGTAAGTTCCCCCAAGTAATAAGGGTTTAGGAAGATAATGTTTTTGGGGTTAACGTTCCAATGTATGACTGTATTAAACAGTGTTTTATGTTTTCACATTTCCAAGTTGGCAGGGAAGCAGAGATTTCAGGTGTGTGAGTTTTAAGGGGGATATCTGGGTCAATCTGTGCTCAGAATTGCATACGGGTTTGGGGACCAAAGTTACCAGTTCTTTGGTGGAAGTATCCGGCAAGCAGACACTTTCTGCGGATGCGTGTATGCATATTAACCCAGCCATATCTCCCCTTAAAAACATAATAGTAGCTCACTGTTAGGATGTCTTTAAGCATATTCCTGGCCTGGATTACCAAGTGTAAAATGTATTTTAAATGTAAGGTATGGATTCCTACCTAGTCAGCCTGGGCATCTTCCTAGGATCCAGGATGTCTTAATAGACATCGGAGTTCAAAGGTGAGAGTATGTCCACTGGTGACAAAACCTTGGTGAGTGGAGAAGGGCGAGTTGCCAGGTCCGGAGTACAAAGGGCACCCTATGGGACACCTTTTGAGTTTGCCAGACCTGGTGGAGCCTGCCCAGTGGGTGGCAATGGGTTAGCTGTGGAAAGATGGCACTCGTAGGCACCTTCCCCATTGGCTAATCCATATTTCCCGCCCACCGGCTTTTCGAGCCGGCTTGGCACACCTCCTCCTCTGATGTCAGGCAAGAGATGAGCCCCTGTTTCTATTGGATAGTGGGAAGGAATTCCCACGGTCTGGTCACTCCTCTAACTTCCATGCTGAAATTAGAACAGCAGAGGGTATGTAAAGAGATGGCCGAGACAGAGAACCAGACCATCCAGTGACTTGAGTCGGTGAAGCGCGGGCGGGCTTTTCAAAGTTGCTCTGTTCTGAATAAGCATAGCAGCAGGCTTCATTTCTGAAATAAGGAAAGTCTGCCCTGCAGAGAATACGGGACCAATGCAGTAAGCGTTCAATATTCACTTATCGAGCACTTAGCGCCTAAAATGCCTACTGTTATTCAGTAAGCGGTGATAAGTGGGTGATAAAAGACTGAATCGCCCCCAAAAAATTGTTCATAAAAAAATTCACGAGGCAGCAGTGATAAGCCACTAATCGCTGCTTTTCGGCATGTTCATAAACTCGCGCAATTCTAGTAGCAGTAATTAGGTTATCAACGCCTAGAGCCGCTCTAGAATGGTGATTTTATCACAAAATCCTCACGCAAGAAAAAGTTGGCGTGAAGGTGTTGGAAACCTGCAGAGAAGCGGCGAGATGGGACTTAGAAAAAAAAATGCATTTTCCCTGTACAGGATTGATCTCGAGAATCTCAGGAGCTGATATCCATTAATATTAGCACCAGAGATGCCTGGCATGAATCCTATGCAATAAAAATAAATAAACTTCATTACCATAGCGGATAGCAGGGACCCCCTACTTCCCGAGATAAAGGCCCCATTATGGGGTGCCGGTATCTCCTATGCATTTACATGTCCTCCGTCACGTGACCATTGGAATAAAATGCATAGGAGATACCGGTACCCAGTAATAGGGCCTGTATCTCGGGAAGTAGGGGGTCCCTGAGCCTGAAACCAATGCAGTTCAGCTCAGAAGACCCCCTGCAGGCAGACTACCCATGTAGGACTCAATGTTTTTGGACCCTGGATGGTCATCTCGCAAAAAACAAGGGGTTGGCTAACAGACAGCAAGCAATGGGCGGTAATTTTCACCTGTATGAGTACACGAGTCATACACATTGAGGTCATAGAATCTATGGACGCATCAAGTTTCATAAACGCCCTCAGAAGATTCTTTGCAATCAGAGGACCAGTCAAACAAATACATTTAGTTGGAGCATGTAAGGAATTACAAATAAACACTAAAGGTGTTCAAGACAACAGCATCCAGAAATACTTGCGTGACCAGGAGTGTACGTGGATATTCAACTCTCCTCATTCTTATCACATGGGTGGAGCATGGGAATGTATGATTGGAGTGGCTCAATGCATTTTGGATTCTATGATGTTAAAAAATAACTTGACTCGACTCACCCATGAAGTGCTAACCACATTTATGGCAGAGGTTTCAGCAACTGTCAATGCGAGGCCTTTGATCCCAGTATCTACAGATCCAGAATCGCCAAGTATTCTGACACCAGTAATGCTCCTCACTCAAAAGGTAGGAGACATCCCAACCCCAGTCGGAGACTTTAACTCAAAAGACATGTACAAATGCCAGTGGAGGCAGGTGCAATGCCTCGCTAACACATTTTGGGACCGCTGGAAGCGTGAATATCTCGTGACACTTCAGGAATGCCACAAATGGCAAACTGTCAAGCAAGACATCGAAGAAGGGGACGTTGTTCTGCTAAAGGATAAGCAGGTAGCACGCAATTAGTGGCCTATGGGACTTATCATTGAAACCATCCCAAGCGGAGATGAAAGGTTTCGCAAGGTCGAAGCAAAAGTCACAAAACAAGGAGCTGTGAACACCTTTATAAGGCCCATTACAGAGACTATTCTGCTAATGTCCGAATTGGACTCCAGCAAGGAAGAACTGACCACCTGTTCTATGGACTCTGAAAGACATTGTGGGGCACTCAGCTAGCCTGAACAGTGTACCCACCTGGCATCCCTTGCAAAAGGGGCCTTGGAGCCAGTGGTACCGGCCAGTATCACATTGTTATGAAAACACCATGTTATGCTTTATTGTTGTGTATTTACATATGTTCCACATAATTTAGTTATAGTGGTATCCCCAGATACCAGACGGGGAGTGTCCTGGAACAGGACTGTTTATTTCTCTGTTTTCCCTTGCAGCTCTGCTTGTTAGCACTTTCTATTTGGATGTCTGCTTTCCCTGCATCTGTAACTCCCAGAGCATGTGGAAACTTACATTTTTGATACATTCCCCTCTTCAGACTGCCAACAGCTGGTTGCCCTGACAACCTCTCTATTCCCCCTAGCTAAGATGGATTATCTCAACTCCCCTGTCTGTGTTCACAGTTAGCACAGTCCCGTTCCTGTTCCTGTGTGACAGGAATAACACACTTCCTTTTCATCCATGCAGGCTGAGTGAGTACTCCTAATCTTACCTACTCCCTTGCAAAGCAATCTGTTTGACCTTCCCTTAACACAAAAGCATCATCACCTAGAGAATCAGTCTCTCACCACTCAATAACATCTTCAAGCACACTTTATTTTGCTGTGACTTTCTCAATAAAGTTAAGAATATACTAAAGGACTTGTTGTGCTTTCAAGGAGGGATGAGTTCAGCTATCTGGCCTCATTCATATACGGCATATGACCCTGTGGCTGCAGAATAGGTTGTAATATCATTTTACTTGATGCGGTGCGGGAATTAACAAGACTGTGAATAGCGCGTTGATTCTTGCATCGCAATCACATTACTAATATTTCTACCATAGGGTTCTGTAATAATAGTTACACCATAGGCATAAAAGGTTTTTTATAACAACATTTAACTACACTACCTACTGTACCCCCCTTGTTAACCTTAGTGGATAGTAAAGCATGGCATGTAATGCTTTACTAACTTTAAAGGTCATTAAGAGGTTAACCCCAACCACCACCATCTGCGGGGGCCTAACCACCCTCACAGGGGAAACTATTCCCATCCCTCTCCACTCCCAACAAATCTAGCTCCCCGCTCTTGACTAAAGACTAATAGCCTTATTGCCAAATGTGACCCATTTTCTGTCTCTACAGCTGCTCTCTCATCATCCTCCTCTCTTTCTCTCTCTCTCTTCCTCCTCCATTCTCTCGCTTTCACCTCCTGTCTCCATCACTTTTAAACATTGAATGTACATGACTTCCAATTCGATTGCGAATGCTCAGGGATAAGAATCAAAAAGGGAATGTACATCTTTGATACATCTTTGAGACTGAACAGTGAATATCTGCGGCTGATAGCAGATTCACAGCTAACTTGAATGTCGGCGAATAATTCACCCACCTCTACTCTTACTGTCTGCCCCATGCATTTCAACATTGTATTAATCTTGCACTTTTTGTTAAACCAATGTGTTTCATTTTCTACAGCACTGAATGTTCCATGACATAAGAATATATAATAACACTAGCAAACAATAATTAATTGATGCTGAAATAGCCCTTTGTCTATATATTGTGTAACAGTGTTCATCCAGGACTCAGAAGGTTAACCCAGGAAGAATGGTTGGGCAATCAGGAAGTAAGCGGAGACAGCTGACAGCCACCTTTGATAAGGAATGTAATGCTGGTGGAAGGTGGCTGTCTCAGACTGCATAGCTGTCCTATGCAAGCTGCCAGCCTCTTTCTAAAACACAGTAAGAACTGTAATATTGTTTCCTGACTGATGTGGTGTATGTTAAAAAGGTTGGGAACTGGAGATAGCCAGCCAGACTGATAGATAGGGCTTGGATTGTTAGTAAGTTCACCAATGTGGAGTAGTTGTTATTTTGCTAAGTTTTGTGTTGTCTGTGTGCCCAAATGTTTAGTTCTGCTATGAAGAAAAAAAAACACTTAACATTTGCTTTAACCTGAAACTAAACGTGTGGACTATTCTCTGATCTCGCCTACAGGCCGTCCTGCCACAGGTAGCAACAACACTAACTTTTGGGTGGTTCTGCCCACAAGTACAGCCAGGGAGCGGGAATCCCACTGGCCCAGCCACAAAAGGATATGCCATCCCCTCCTGTCACTCAAGTGCAGAACCAAAGAATGAAGGGGGAAAACCTCATGATAACTACTGGCAAACCTGTGAATACCAGGGTTTACTGCCAGCCCATAGGGTAGATTTAGCAGAATAGTGTAATCCTAATAGTTTACAGAAGTGGGCATTGTCCTTGCAGTATAATAGTAGTGCAGACACAGTGAGAAATATATGTGCAATGTAACCACCTAGTGTAGTGAGACACTGAACAATGTTTATACAGTAAAATTACAATTATCCCAACTGCAATGAGACTATTATGTAACTATTATGTAATCAATGAACCAGTGAGGTGAGGGAACTGACATACTGTAGGAAAGAATAGTGAGAAAAAACATATTGGAATTTACGGACTTAATACCTAAAGAAAATAAAACCAGTGAGGTACAGGGTTATTTATACAGATGTGACTTTGCATGGTGACATGCCTGGTGTGTAAAAGTAAAATGTATCTAAACACAGGTGGTGCATGTAACACAGAAGCAAAGATAGAAATACAATATGGCACAGATAGATTACTGGAGGTAGCACAGACAGTTAGGTAAATAATGACACTGAGGCACTTACAGGTGGGTATGAGAGGAGTGCAGCTCTTAATTTTACAACAGGTGATGCTTATCTTGCTCTTGAATGCATGATTGCTAATACTCCCAGACATTCCACACTTGCTTCTTGGCGCACAACTTCTGATCGAGACTGTTTCCACTTTTCCGGCTACAGACAAAGTATTAAAATAATATTCTTATTAACTGACCGAAATGGATACAGCACATAACTAAATTGGTTAATCAGTTCTTATACAAGATTAATGTTAACACATAGATTCTAGGCTATGTACTAGATAATGTGGCACTTGCTATTTCTTCAGAACTGTTCTATGGATCTAATTATTATTCTGTCACAGGGTTTTGATACCGCTCCAGTTTCTCAAAGAGATCTCCCTGTAACTTAAAATGTTCTATCTCTTTTTCTCTCCCATTGACGGATATGAAATGTATCTAATTTTCTTTCCTCTAAAATAAAAGAAGATCACTAATACATTAAAGTCATTGACATATACAACATACCTGCTGTGTTCTCTATGTATGAAGCCATGCAAACGTTATTAGGAGGGCAGTTCTTATTGCTGGCAGCGCATTTTGTATTATGCGTATCCACACACTGTTTACATGCGATAGAATAACCTGAAAGATACATATATTGTCAGTAGTTGAAGGCTCAGTAAGTGTCCGCGTCGTTGACTTTATATAAATCATTAACATCACTGGCTGAACTTTCTTCAGTTGATAACAATACTGGTAAATATACATAGAGATTGATCAAATATTACAACCATCTGGCTTACTATTTTCCCAACTAGAGATGGACGAATGAGTCAACATTCGATCGTCAAACGTTTCAATTTCTTTGCAAACTCCCGAAAATGTGTTTAAATAGTTGTTATTAAAAATGTGCTTTAAATATGCCAATGTGTCATTTTAATATATTTTACTTATTCTTGTTGACACCACACCACAAAATCAGTTTAATATCACAACTTTTACATAAAAATATCTTGTAAACAACACCTTGGGGATCATTTATTAAAATGTTTAGATGTAAAAACAGAGCTTGAAATGTACTAAAAATGATGGGTAATATTCATCAAAAGTCCCGTTGCTGCTAAACTGAAGCACAATACATTATAGCAATATGTACAGATTTCTATCTGTATCTATGACTTCCCCCCTATCATGCACCATTAACTCTAAGGCCTGGGACATAGGTTTGTCAGTGCACAGGCGCGCTGAGGCTCAGGGAAAGCGGTGCTTTCCCTGGCATTACACAGCGCGCCTTCCGTGGGCGTTTCGGGGGCGGGCCAGTGACGTCACGGAGCTGGTTCGCCCTCATTGGGCGAACCGCTCACGTGACCGGCCTTGCGCTCCGGTGAGCGCCAAATTTAAAAACTCAGTCAGACACATGCTTCCCCAAGCGTGCGTGAGCCCCTGCTATAGCCGCTCTCATTGCGGCTGCAGGGGCTCAGTGCCGAGCAGCAGCACGCCTCAGCACGGGTCAGCGCATAAGCGCTGACCATGCCCGAGGCCTAACTCATGTGTTGGTCCTTGCTTGGTGGCTTTCAGTTATGATGGTAACAAAACTAACCTTTTCACTGCTGGTGGGATCTTTAATGCATGTGTTGCAGCCCGTAACAGGAGTGGATCTTACATTACTTTCCATAACAATGGCAGTGGTGGGATTCAGCCGGTTCGCCTCGGTTCTGTGAACCTGTTCCTGGAATTTCCCAAGTTCACAGAACCGGTGCATTAACCAGTACTAGAATCACTTCTGTCAGAGCAGGACTGCAGGGGAGGTGCGCTATCGAGCAGTCTGACCCGGAACTTCCGGTGTCTCCCGCTAGAGCGCTCCTTACCTCATGCTCTGCCTCAAGAGATTCTTCTACTGGCTGGGGGACTGCTGCCACTTCATACCATTTCCCCCCCACCTGTGTCCAGCCAGGCAGGCATTGAGGAGAGGAGGGAGAGATCTGAGGGAGATGTGAGAGGGGTTGAGGGAGATGTGGGGGTGATGAACTAGGGGAGATGCGAGTATGCTGAGGGGGACTAGAGGAGATGTGGTGATGATGAAGGGGACTGGGGGAAATCTGATGAGAGTGACTGGAAAGATCTGATCAAGGGGGGGCTGGAGGACAATTTTTGATGAGGGGGAGAGCTGATTATGATTTTTCACTATGTAAGGGCGGTAAGGGGAGAGAGAACCCATTGCTAACATTTCTGAACCCCACCACTGAAAAAGGGTAATTACTAACCTGCATCCTGAGATACAATATACACAGTTATATATTATCTGTCTTTATGCACATTCATGTATAATTATCTCCTATAATTTGTAATGGAGGGAATGTGTTAACCAAGGCTGTTCAATGCCCCTACAAATAAAATATTATTTCTCATAAGAAAATGCTAATCACAGATTATAAGATAATACTTTTTACCAACTTTATTGTGCAGGAGCACAAACCATACTTCTTACGTGCAGCTCCAACAACAAAGGATTAATTATGTATTTTGTATACTGCTTACAGTACTAGTAATTCATCCTCTTTGAAAGAGTTAAACAGCACAAAATTCAATAATAGTAGCATGTCCCTTCTTAGTAGAAACAGACTTACCTGTCGCTACAAGAGCTGAAAGGACACAGAGAACTTGCAGAAGGGATCTCATTATGAGAGGATTCCGGAGAGGTCAGTGCAGATAGGTGTGATATTAATGCAGCCCGAGACCTCAATGTTACACTCTAGTCAGAGGTTTTTTTTGTTATATATTAGGAAAAGAAGGCGGGGGAGGAATGAGATCACAAAAATTCAGAGGAGGTTACAAATGATGAATATGAACTTGTGGTACATAAAAGTGGACCAATAAAATAAGTCACCTATTAAGAGATTGTAGACAGATTTAAGTATTTATTTAGACCTCTTGCGATTTTATTTTTAAAATGTTATACCAGGAAGTAATAAATTGAGTTACCTATCGTTTTCAAGTATGTCCTGGGTACAGAGTTATAACAAATACATGGTTACATTAAATGAACACGGTTATACAGTCAATTCACAGACATTTCATGGACAGATAGAGTTGGAAAATTGGGTAGAGTTGTTAAAATTGCTGTATTTCAATCTGAAACTTTCCAACCCTTTTATCGGCAGACAATGGTGGCTCACACCCTTTAGCTATCCTTCGGCTGTGCGCCTTTGGGAAAACGCAGATGTAGACTGAAGGGGTTCAGATTGAATGTAGCTGCGATTTCAGAGTCCATTTCTCCTCCAGGGCATTGGCATTCCAGAGGGTGGGGCTGACGAAACACTGCAGTAAGATTAACACTTTGAGATTAACCCTTTGCACGCTGGTTATGTGCAAAGTGGAGCAGCTCTTGCGGAACCCCATCAGGCGTCCGCCTTTGGGACGATGCAGATAGGAGCATGTGCAGAAACCTTTAACAACCATTCACCTTGTTCCATTGAAACCAAACACTCTTACTGCTGCGGCCAAGTTTATTCGAGCATTTGCCCGTTCTTGGCCGCAGCAGTAGCCTGGCGCGCACCCGAGAGTGACGGGCGCGCGCCGAAGCAGCGGAAGAGCGCCCTCCGATCGGGGCGCTCTCCCTACCGCTACCGGGTCCCCCGGAACCCCCTGCCGCCGTCCCGCGATCGCGGGACACCAGGGCTCCCTCGGGGAGCCCTGGGACGCGCGTGCAGGGGGCGCACGCTCCCGAAGACGCGTGACCGCGCGTCGCACGCCGAGGGGCGGCCACTAGCAAGCCGGGAAATCTCCCGGCTTGCGGATCTGGCCGCAGTGTAATAAACTGTGTCGGTAGTGTATTTAAAACTGACTTAATAGAGGGGAGAAAAACCACTTGCATGGTTTATTCTATAGAGTTAAATTCACAAAACTAGGTTACATCAGGCCCCATAACGGGACAGTACCTAAAACACTAGAAATTTTCCCCCTTGAGGTTAATGTATAACCTCAAAGCTAATCAAATACAAAACCAACCTCCGTTGTACTGTATATCTTATTAGCATGGATGGGCTTAGTGTCACGTTATTGTAGCACAGCATTACTGTACATTAGCTTCCAATAATGTGTCGTTATGTTTTAGCCTTACTACCATCCAAACCCGGGAAAATTACGTCTTCTGGAGAGGAAGACAGAGATCTTGGGGTCTACTGCTGCGGCCAAGTTTATTCGAGCATTTGCCCGTTCTTGGCCGCAGCAGTAGCCTGGCGCGCACCCGAGAGTGACGGGCGCGCGCCGAAGCAGCGGAAGAGCGCCCTCCGATCGGGGCGCTCTCCCTACCGCTGCCGGGTCCCCCGGAACCCCCTGCCGCCGTCCCGCGATCGCGGGACACCAGGGCTCCCGAAGACGCGTGACCGCGCGTCTATGACGCGCGGCACGCCGAGGGGCGGCCACTAGCAAGCCGGGAAATCTCCCGGCTTGCGGATCTGGCCGCAGTGTAATAAACTGTGTCGGTAGTGTATATATCATTGCATAGAACAACTTATTTTGATGCACTGATCCAGTTTTGCTCCAAAATTGCCTCATATGTTCCAAATGTGTTGCTCCAGTTCCTTACATCAGGCTCATTTTCTAAGTTAGGCTTCGCTTATAGTGCCGACGAGGTTGCTCCAAAACAAATGCATTGTCGCCGTCGCAAACGCTTATAGTAAGCGCGACAGAAGCAATGCAAAATTTGGAAGCCGGTAAAATTTGCCACATGTGACATCCTCTCAACCAATCAATCACCAGGTCGCCCACGACTTCGCTGGAAAGCAAATTACAACTTTTGCTAGCGGCGACGGCAACAGGAGACATCATTGGTTGCGTCGCCGTCGCCAACGCCAGCACTATAAGCACGGCCTAAGAAAGTTAAGTAACACCTGACCTGGCTCATTTTTGTAGCGCACTTTGAAATGGACAAACAGTGACGCACATTGGTGGGGAATTTGATACCTCTCATTATAATTAGTTCACTGTGTAATTCCTCCTTAATTCCTCCATTCATGCTCCAGGAAAACCAAGTTGAAACACATGGTGCAAAAAACGAGACAAACCCCCTAATAAATTGGTGCAAAGATGAGTAACACAATTAATGCAATTTGCATCACTTCTACCCCTGAATTGCCTTTGTACATAAGCCCCATGTAGTCTGTTTAATAGAGTATTCATTGACTTATATACGTCCCAAAATACTAATTTGTACAAAATATAAAATATGAAAGGTTTTGCAATGGAGGAAGCACACAGTAGTCTTATACAGTAGAGCTCTATTCACCGCCAGCACTGTCACTCACCTCACCATGCTCCTCGATTGGTCATTATACCATTATGGAGGAATCAATGAGTGAGAGATAGGTGGAACTTCCGGTGGAAGATCTGCTTCAAAGGTCAGCACCCGAGAAAGGTCATTTACTCTTTGACAAAGTGCAGTGGATGCACAAAACGCGTCAGAGTCCTTTCTCAAGATGGTTTTTTCTTTTTAAACTATGTCTTTGCTGTTCATTGCTGTTTATTAAACTTTTGCCCTGGAAATCGCCATCCAGCTTCCGCTTTACTTCCTGCTTCCGGAACGCATGAGGCATCTGTTGGCACGCTGTGCACCGCCATCTTTCCCCCTATCCAGGGTGATTTTCCACTTTCACATATGTCGGGCTGAGAGCACGCCAGAACCAGAAGAACAGCATGTACAAGGGTCGTGAGTAACCCGTCTTTGACACTGTATTTCATTTATATGGTCTAGCTCTAAAGGTTGTTGGAGTTATTATTTAGATAGGGGTCAGGGTCCCTATTTTATTTAGGTTCCCTTGACATCCTTTTTCTATGTGTTACCCACACCCCTAATTATGAGCACAGTTGACCTTAATACAGTTTTACTCTCTATACATTTTCCTGGATCCTCCAACAACAAATGGTGCAATTGAATTTGATGATTAGGCTACATAGCTATTAAACATTTCTAAGGAGAAGCAATTTATTCCACTTTGAGCACTGGCAGCGAAGACTCTTCTATATCCACTCTTATACAGTATGTACTGTATCTGCAAACACCCTATTAAAAAGACACTTTAAAAAAAAAAGGTGTGTGCTTTACATTTTCCATTTCTGGAATGAGTTTCTTAAATGTGCAATTGAGACTAATGACTGTAAAGAAATGTTTTCTCTTTTGTATCACCTTTCGACAAACTTACTCTGTATTTAAATCATAAGAGCAGGCATACGTGTAACAACCCTATCCCACCCGGCTGTATAGAGCTAGGGTGTACATGAATAACAGTCTCTTTCACTCTCCCTGACAGGGTTTAGACCAACTCATAGAGTGTTAGCTCAGTGGGTTACCTCTTATCTCAGGGTCTTCTCGTGGGGTCAGGCCAAGGCTGTTAGAGGAGTGGAGTGTTGATGCAGAAAAATAAAAAAGACACCAGGAGTTTTTAACTTGATGGTATTTATTGATGCACAACAGTTCTTAAAGTCCCTTAGAACAGGGGTGAACAAACTGGGGAGCGCGGCGGTTGCAGCTGCCCCACACTTTTCCCCCAAGACATTTAAATTCATTCTAGGGGATCGTGTAAAGCCTCTGCAACTTCACTTATATTGTCTTCGGCGACATGTTCGCCATGGCAACGTGACATTGTAACGCTTGCGTGAACCCACAAACAAGCCAAGACCCCGGTACTGAGGTGGGAAGGTGTAGAGCCACACACCCACAGCCGCGGAGGCATGCCTGGAAGGCGGATTGTCAACGTAGCCGGGTCTGGGTTGGAGAGAGAGGATTAATCCGTATACTTGCCGGGGTCTTGGGTTATAGAGAGCAGCGTAGTTGAATTCCGTAAGCCGTGGTCGAGGATTGTAAAAGTTAGAGTAGTCGAAGTCCGTGGAGCCGTGATCGAGGATTGTAGAAGTATTCGTAGTAAAGGTCAAGGGAGGTCGATATCCAGAGGGGTTCACACTAGCCGGGTTGGTACACGTGGAGACAAAACTGCAAGACAAGACAAGGCAAGTACAAGGCAAAGGCAAGGTAGAGGCAAGGCACAGCACAAGGCTACAACTGGTTATGCTCAGCAATGACTGAGAGCTGGAGTCGGGTATAAGTACAGACAGGGATCCAATCAGGCAGGGGGCATATTGGAGGAGCAGCACAGCGGGAGACACGATAGGTGCACGAGACAAGGGGCATGCCGATCAGTTGCCGTGCAGCCTGGGGGCGGTGCGCGACATCACGCAAGCGCGCTGCATGTTGGAGGAGCGCGGCGCATCAGGGGGGGTGCGAAGCGCATCCAAGCTCCAAGCACGCGGCACATCCAAGGAGAGCTCAGCGCATCCAAGCTCCGTGGCGCTGCATAAGAGCTACGCGTGCACGGACGCTCTGTAACCAGAGTGGGGGTGTGCGCACGTGCCAGTAGCAGCGTGGAGCCAGGTAAGGAGGGAACACGTCGCAAAGGACGTTCCCCGATTCCTTACAGACATCATGTGACCCCGCAGCGTCACTTGACGCCGAGAGCCGGTGACAAGGTAAGGGAGGGGGGGCTCGAGCAGGGAGGGAAACAGGCAGGTTGGCTCAGCAGGGAAAGATTGCACACCCCTGTCTTAGAACAATGGATAGGGCATTCCGCCAATAGTACAAAAGAGTCAGCATACAGCATAGTCGGAACAGGTTTTCAGTGAGCACAATTGAACAGCGCATAATGCCAATAGTAACTGTCTCAACACCTCCCCCCTCTCCCCCGGAAAGAGTTCCATGCAAGAAAAGGAGAAACATAGGACCTCACGCTTTTCATTGAACATGGAGTATGGTGTCCACCACCTCCACGCAAGAGTAGCCTCCCTTGGTTACCTAGATCTAGGACCCTGCATCTCAGGAATCTGATCTCTGTTTGTTAGATCAAGGCCAGGAGGGTTTTCCTTTCTCTCACCTCCCTGGCTTTCCAGCTGACTCTAAGGAACCTACATCCCCTAGGAGTCCCTCTATAATAAAAGGATCTCCTGCAGCAGGGAACTCCTCTGGGGTCCTTCTCTCTCTGGATCACTTTATGAACTCTTTTGATTTCCCTCCCCCAGGGGTCTCAACACCCCCCTTGGTACAGTATGACTGGACTAGGGCTTCCATACTCACTCCATGACTGACTATAATTTAGAGGAACCCACATCTTTATACGGGAGGAGGAGCCAGCCCTTCTGCCCCAGTAACTGGGCAGATTTAACTGTAGCAAGGTCCTCATTCTGTCATGTGATCCCAACACCTTCCAGGCCCAGGCATTATTTCCATCATACATACGTTATGGTATTGACAAAACAATAATATATTATATGGATATTTGTGTTCTTGCTCAATCTTTTCCTATTTGCACACGTTCACTATTATGTGTTTTTATTCTCCTTTAGAGAATACTGACTCATATATTTAATAGTAATGTGAAGCATCAGGCTTCCTAAGTAAGCTGCCTTCATGATCCGGTACAGTGACCAAATAGCAGGGCTTCTTTCCCTTCTCGCTCACGTACTCCACTCGGCCCATGTACTGTATGTGTTGCGCCCTACATCAATGATCAGATAAGACATCCTCTCTTCAGTGTAATGTGCCTGACCACTACATAGTGGTGCCATGTAGTCCAGCACAGCTTCCTTAACCCACTGCTCTCTGTTTTCATCTACCTCCCTCATTAGCATATGAGTAGCTCCGTGGCTAACACTAAACACCTGATACATAAAGCTTGGCCCCTTGCAGACACAATTACCAGAATACCCTCCTACTGTCTCTGTACATTCTTCCTACCTACCAATTAGAATGTAAGCTCTTCGGGGCATGGACTCCTTTTCCTAAATGTTACTTTTATGTCTGAAACACTTATTCCCATGATCTGTTATTTGTATTATGTTATTTATCTGGAGACAGAGAGAGAATTCTGTTACAGAAAGAAGCAAAATGGACCTACATATTAGACACAGTAGCCCCTGGGGCATAAATGAAAGGCTAGAACTCAATTGGTTCTTGGGGTGAGGTTAGCTTCTGTTTTAAAACCAGCAACCTGTGGGTGGATTATATAAGGACTAATTTTTTATTTATTGTGGTCCTACTCCATGACTACTCTAGATTTCTTTGCTACCTTTTCTACATTTAATTCTATTTTAACTAGGACACCTGCCAAAAAGACAGTGGATATAATTTATAATTTTGCTCGGCTGCCTAGACCTTCCTCTTAATTTTTCTGTATTTCAGGGTGGATAATTGTTTGCCTTATATTTAACGCCTCCTCCTCCTCTTCTATCGATCTCTCTGTGGGGGTATCCCAGGACTCTGTTCTGGGGCTTCTTCTCTATACACATTCTCTATAGGTGACTGTAGGAGGCCGTGCGCAGAGGTATGCAATGGAGACTTTTTTAAGGTGAAATTAAATAAGGCTTTTATTGCGCCTGTTTCTTTAACATAAGAAAATCATCCAAACATATGCAAAAAAAAAAAAAGGGGTCAAACAAAGTTTCTGTTCCACTTGGGATTATTTCTAGTGAAACCTATGCAGCCCACAACTCCCTTTAGATTAGCATATCACCCAGCCTCAAACATATATCTTGATATGTGCAGATATACAAAAAGTCTTATAAAGGAAAGTCTTATCTGTTTTCTTGTAGTTGGAGGGAAAGTCTTCACTGTTCCTGGGATGCTGCCTTTTCCTCAAGCTATATCAGCATTCAGGTTCAGAGGTGCTTTCCCCTGTGTCTTGCAAGCAGCGTGCAGTTTCTTCTGGCAGGCTCAAGACCTCTGTTCATATGGTCAGTGCCACAATTTGTGAGACTCAGGAAAAATCTCTCTGGCTTCCTGTCTCAAAGGCAGGCTTTTCTAACAAACCTAATCAGCCAGGTGGTGTTGGTTAATTGACTACCATCAGTTAACCACCACATTGCTGGATTAGAGGCACATTTCTTGAACAGGGGTAAATTCCCTGTTACATACCTCCCCTGTTTGTGGGAAGCTCGCGCTTGCCACGGCCAAAGCCCATCCTTCCACTCTCATTCGAGATATCTCTGTGACTTGAATGAGAGTGGATGGAGGAAAAGAACCCTCAGTCCCCCTGGGATTGGAGCCCTTTCTCCAGTTTTTTTCGTGTCTCCTCCCGAAGGTGCTTGAGATCAGCACTCCTCAGTCACTTGAGGAGAAATTTTCCAAGTATAGTCTTTTTACTGCGTGCGCGGTCATGAGATTTCCCTCGTGCCGGGTGCTCATCTTATTGTAGGTAGACTGTGTGGCAACAGTTGGAGAGCGTTTTTAAAAACAGCCCTTTGAGTTTTCCACTCTTGAAGCTGTCTCTCTGCACTTTTTCCACTCAATGGAGTTGCTAGTTCCGCTTCTTTGGGATTGAGTTGCAATTCCACATCCACTTCCAGAGAATGTCCCATCTTTTTAGCTTCATCAGCTAAGGATTCTTCTGGTTTTGATTCATCACGTGTACTTTTTTTTGTTGCCTGTTGGGTGGCTGAAGGTTTTACTAGTGCTTGTTTAGGTGGTTCAAATTTTGCAACCTTGTTTTTCAGACGTGTGGTATTCCCAGCTCTCACCGTACCCTTGTCTTCATGGGTTTTTGTGGCTGTGGGATACAGACGCTTGGTCAGGGTCAATACTTGTCCTTGTAGAACTGTAATCTCTTCCGCGAGAGATCCCTGTTTTTTGAGTGCATCTTGCAAGTCTCTTCTCAGGGAATTTATCTGCACACTTTGCTTTCTCTGAGCTTGCTTCCTCATTTTCATTGTATTGTGAAGCACTGTGAATTTCTTTGCTCGGGCCACAGTACTTGTCTCAGTTTCTGGACCTTCTTGTGCTCCCTTTTGTGCCGAGTAACCTGGGCTCTAAGCTTGGCCTCTAGAGATGCTTTGGTGATGCTCAGGGTAGCCTTCAGTTTCTCATGCTGCTTTGCGGGGACATACTGGGTAATCAGACGTTCCTGCAGCACTTCTACTTCTTTAGCAGCCTGCATATTGTCTTCCTGCAGAGTTTGCTGCTTCTCCTCGGCCTTATGGAGGTGCGTACGCAGACCTTGCAGTTGGTTCTGCAGTCGGTGCTCTGCTTCAAACTTCTCATCTTCCAAAAGTTTATTTATTTCTTTAAGCTCGTGCAGCTTTTCATTCTTTTCCTTAATGTAGTCTATCAAATGAGAATTTTCTACTTTCAGTTTTAAGTTTTCTCTTTTTAATCTTACATTTTCTCCTTTTTCAGTCTCTGTACTATTCAGGGCCTCCTTGCAGTCCACCTTCCATTTTTGCACATCTGCTTGGAGGCGGGCTGTCTCCTGGCGTGAGACTTCCATCTCCAGGTTTAGATTCTGAAGCTCCTTCTGAGAGACTTTGAGATCTAAGTTAAGATGGAGGATAGTTTTCTTTGAAATGTCCAGCTCCTCAGTGAGACTGTGAAGTTCCTTTCTGGAGACTTCCAGTTCTGTGCGGCAGCTGTTGATCTCATGATGTGAGGCATCCAGTGCTCTGCAGAGTATATGAACCTCTTTCTGAGATACGTCCACCTCTGTCCGGACACGGTTGACCTCCTGTTGTGAGGCATTCAGCTCTACGCGAAGAGTGTGAACCTCTTGCTGAAAGACTGTCATCTCCTTCAGTGCCTCCTCATACTTCTGCTTCAGCTTAGCCATCAATTTATCAAATTGGCTCTGCTTTTCATCCATGGCGGTAATAGTAGCGTTTGCAGTATCTAGCTCAGTCTTGAAATCGTCCAATTCTGTCCTAGCCGAAGAGTACATTGCGAGCACATATTCCTGTAGCTTCACGTTATTTTTGAGTAGCTCTGCGTAATCATCTTTCTTTTGTTTCAATTGTTCACGGAGCATATCACAGTCATGCCTGGCATTTTTCAGGGCATCTTCAGAGCTGGTCAAGGGATCGCCACTCACTGGTTCCGGCTCCGCTTCCATGGGATGGTTGGTTGAGGGTTCCTCACTGTTGGCACTGGACAGGCACTTCTTTGGGGTACACGACTTCTGCCTTGGGCCCTCTGGATATTTGGTTATCCGCGGGACGAATTCTCCATTTTCTCTAGGCTGCAGGGCATCTCGGTCCCCCTTTTTCTCCACAGGATCTGCGGACGTGTCTGTTCCTTCCACGGTAAGTGAAGAACCGCTTTTCTTTTTCAGCTTTTTTGTTTTGGATGACTCCGTCCCATCAGGAATACTGGGGTCTCCTTCTTTATTTGATACTTCAGCAGCTTCATTATATACGCCAGGCTTTTCTTGCAGTTGCTTTAGCTGTCAGAAATATTTGGTGATCTGTTGCTTCCGCTCTTTCTCCTGCCGATCATATTCGTCATCATAGAGAGCGGTCTTTTCGGTTCGTGCCGAGTTCATGGGGTGTTTTGTGGGTGTGACTCGGTTCGGGTTCCCCGTAAGAGATGTCTTCCTCTTTATTTTACTGGAATGGCCACTCTTCTGTGGGGTAGGGCTCTTTACAGGAACGCTGCATCTTGTCCTCCATTTTGGAGCTATCAGGTGTAATTTTCTTCGTGACTTCAGGAGGTGCTATTGCAGCTGTTGCCACTGTATTTGCTAGAACCCCCAATTGTGGTAGTCAACAGGTGGGCATATTTTGCTTGTAGAGGTCGTAGCTCTCACAGGCATCTCTGTAGACTTTTTTCTTTTTCTTTCCTTGGGTAAGTTTTACAATATCAGCAGTACTGTGCACGCATTCTCTCTCATTAGGTATACTGGATGTGCAGTTGCTAGGTAAAAACTTCTGTTTGCTTTACACCATTTACTTGCTAGGTGCAATCCATCCGCTTCAGCCAAATAATGTGGTTTTCTGCTTGAGTTCAATAATTTTCAGTCTCAACTTTGGGTATTATGGTATTCACTCTTCACACTTTGGGTGCCTGTTTTACTCCCAAGATTCATAGACAGACTTTACTTGCAGAAAAAAAAATATATTCTTTGCAGTGGAATATTTCTTTCACTCCCGGCAGGGCGACTCAACACTCAGCAATTGGCTTTTGGATACCTTTTACACAGCTCAGCAATTCCTTTTTCACCGGTAGGGCAATTTTTCCCTCAGCACTTGTTTACTGAAAATTCCCCTGCTTCAGCACAGTCTTGCATCAATTTTCACACTTTTCTGCATATACTCCATTCACAGCTGGTAGTCCTATGTGGTGTGGCAGCCTTTACTTGCAGAATCAGTACCGCTCGTGGGTCACCATCTGTATTCACTGCTTCAGCGAAACATTTGAAAACAACAAACGCCTATCCCTTTTAAGGGCTAACTTACTTCTTGAACCCTGACTACGGCTGGAAGGCAAAACCCCTATTTCAATGACCATATTACACTTTATTGTGATAGGCAAGTAAGGTTTATCTGCTTCAGCAATCTCTCTCTCTCTCTCCTCTTGGATTGGGGAAAAGAGTCCATCTGTGGTTTTCTTCAGTGCAGTGTAGATTTCCTGCCTGGATGTGTATCACTTTAATTCTGGTCTCTGCTGCATGAGATCTGTGTTTATGTTGCTCAGGCTGTTTGTAGGCAAAAAGCACAATTTTTTTTTACAGGCAATCTCCGGGGCCCCTTTTAACTTCAAGGGCCACCTCAGTCCCAATTCTGACACCATATGTAGGAGGTCGTGCGCAGAGGTATGTAATGGAGACTTTTTTAAGGTGAAATTAAATAAGGCTTTTATTGCACCTGTTTCTTTAACATAAGAAAATCATCCAAAAATATGCAAAAAAAAAAGGGGTCAAACAAAGCTTCTGTTCCACTTGGGAGTATTTCTAGTGAAACCTATGCAGTCCACAACTCCCTTTAGATTAGCATGTCTCCCAGCCCCAAACATATATCTTGATATGTGCAGATATATAAAAAGTCTTATAAAGGAAAGTCTTATCTGTTTTCTTGTAGTTAGAGGGAAAGTCTTCTCTGTTCCTGTGTTGCTGCCTTTTCCTCAGGCTATATCAGCATTCAGGTTCAGAGGTGCTTTCCCCTGTGTCTTGCAAGCAGCGTGCAGTTTCTTCTGGCAGGCTCAAGACATCTGTTCCTATGGTCAGTGCCACAATTTGTGAGACTCAGGAAAAATCTCTCTGGCTTCCTGTCTCAAAGGCAGGCTTTTCTAACAAACCTAATCAGCCAGGGTGTGTTGGTTAATTGACTACCAGCAGTTAACCACCACACTGCTGGATTAGAGGCACATTTCCTGAACAGGGATAAATTCCCTGTTACAGTGACCTAATCCGATCTCTTGGGTTCAAATATCACCTCTATGCAGATGACACACAAATTTACTTTTCAACACCTTACCTTACACCTAATGTAGAGACCAACATTCCTGAATGTCTCTCCGCTATAACAGAATTGTCCTCCGCCGACATAAACTCAACATGTCAAAAACAGAGCTCCACATATTTCCACCAAAACCTGGCCCTACCACCTACTTTGACTGAGCCTCTGATTGAACCTCCTGGACTGAAGCTGGGATATCCAGAAAAACTGACCTGTTGGAGGGGCTTGAGGACTGGAGTTGAGCACCCCTGTCTTAAATGATATCTTATTGTGTTTGTTTGTATCCAGCTACATTGCTTACAGTAGGTCAGCGGTGTGCAAACTGGGGGAGACTTTATTGGGGGGTCGCGCGGCGGTTACAGAGGCCCCGCGCTAAGAGCGCTAGGCCTCCGTAAATTTACTTACCGGCTTCTTGCCCACGCATCTCCATGGCAACCCGGCGATAAATGATGCCCGTTACCATGGAGACATGATGTAAAATTATGCTTTGTTCAACTGACGTGTTGTCACATGACCCCGCAGCATCATTTGACGCATTATTAGAGGTGAGGGGCGCGACCGAGGAGGCAGCAGGAAAGGGGGGCGCAGGGAGTTTGCGCACTGCTGCAGTAAAGTAGGTTGTAAACTCTTGAGTAGGATCCATCTCCCATTGTTTCCATTTACATTCATAGCACAAATATAGATAATACAAATATATGAATATATTGATGAATACTATATAATAAGTGTGAGTATGGTGGTCCTCCAAAGGATCACTAACACTGAAGTTTATTATTGTTTTTAATTACTGTTAAACAAACACATATCGCAATTCTATTTGGAAATCAAACTGTTTAATGATTTTGATGAGCTTTTGTACATTTGTATCTACACATGTTGTATTCTGCGCCTCACATAGTATTAGTGTCTGTGTTCATGCCCTGTTTCCCATTCATGGCTGTTGGCACAGATTGATGTTGAACTGTCATTGTCTCCACCCCAGAGTGTCTTGTGGTGACTTTGGTATTTAGTAAACTATATTTTGGCTTATCTTCAATAACTTGTATTCATGATTCATGCTTCATCTATGAGTTCTTGGAAGCCAGTTGGGTGCAGCCTTGTTAATTCGTTTTATATTGATTATCCTTTTTTCTATGAATTATCCATTGTGAAACTCGTGGTCTGGAAGAATAGACTCTATTTAAAATCAAAATTCAGTTTTTCTTTTAACACTGATTTTCTTGCAGTTTTGTAATATTAAACATATTGAGAGGCTGCCTGTTTCAGATTCTTACTCCCAAAATAATTTTCCTGCGTTTTGCTATATAGTATGTTTCTTAACCAGGATCATGTGCCCTTTCAACATAAATTGACGTTTTCATTAAGGTTTTAAACACATAGATAGTATGTGAGCATGTCAAAAGGTGTGGGATACGATTTATAATTCCTTCTGTTCAGCCTTACTTCAGAGGCATAATATAACATGGAACCAAGAGCAGAAAAATGCTCCGATATTGTAGTATATCAAGCAATGTAATAAAAAAGATTACAAAAAGCAGAATGAACTCACAATGTGTACTAGCAATAAAAGACATTTTAGCCCACTCTGAAGCCATCTCCTAAGTTCTTACCCTCCCCTCCAATGCTTCCGATTCAAGCTCCAGTGTTTTCGTGAGAAGCAAAAATACTTCTATGGAGCTAGGACAAGTATTAAAATGAGATCAAACCCTTTTCTTTTTTCCCCAAAAACGAATTACTTGGGTATCCACTCCGTTGTTCCAATCCACTGTGTTGTAGATTTTTTTATCAAAATGACATACTTTGCTGGTAGGAAATATGTACATTGAGGCGAAAAGGGTGAAAATGCCACAATATTACTCTTGGAAAAAGTTACTGTCAGAACCTAGGTTAATTACGCATTAGTCCATACTGTATTTACACCTTTCACATTAGTGTTGGAAGTACCATCATTCACCCAGTGGCCCAAGCACGCTGCCTAGGGGTCACACTCGACTCCTTCTTTCTCACATTCGCCCCTCACATTCAAAACATATCTAAAACCTGTTGCTTTTTCCTCCACAATATAACAAAGATACGCCCTTTCCTCTGTTGCTCGACTGCTAAAACTTTGACTCAGGCCCTCATTCTCTCCAGCCTTGATTACTGTAACATCCTGCTGACCGCCTTCCTGCCTCTCACCTGTCTCCCCTATAATCTATGGACGAAAAATACACTTGCCTAGGCAAGCGCAAAAAAGACACCTATAAAACCAGCACTCACTCAAATGTGAATAATGTGTGAAAAATAAAACGTAGCCTTTAATGGTTTAATCTGATTAATAAAATGGTTGGACACAAAACACAGACAAACAACACTTAGAACAACTGGTCAAATGAAAAAAACGATAAAACAAGTATTAAACCGTACACTCCCAAACCCGACCTTAGTTACTGGTAAATCAAAGAGACTATTGGCCTTTGGAGATCTGACACATGTACCCCCTTAGAATAATATTGGGAGAGGTAATTCAGATACAAGGGTGTATAGATTGTTAGGTATGGTGTGTGGTAATGGTAAGACCATACACCATGTACACCTTGCTATGTGACCTCTTTAATTGCCAGATCACGTGCTAAGATACATATTGGACGGTATTCCTCGATCAAATTGATTAGTAGCAATAGATTCCAGTTCAGATACACCAATATACAAAAATGTTAGTGGTGCAGCATGTAAAAGAGAGGTATACTGGCTACAGTCTAGCTAAGTTGGTAATAATCTTAATAGACTCAAGACAGAAATGACATATGAGTCATTCTTCTCCACCCCTGGCACCACTCCATAGACTGTAGCAAGAGCCTTCTCCTCCCTCCTTCCCCATCTTTACCCTTCACTTTTTCTCCAAGATCTCCCCTACAATCTATCCTAAACGCTGCTGCCAGAATCACTCTACTATTTCCGAAATCTGTCTCTGTGTCTCCCCTGCTAAAATCACTCTCCTGGCTTCCTATCAAGTCACGCATCTCCCACTCAATTCTCCTCCTCACTTTTAAAGCTTTACACTCTTCTGATCCTCCTTACATCTCTGCCCTAATTTCTCGTTATGCACCATCCCGACTCTTGCATTCTGCTCAAGGATGTCTTCTCTCTTCCCCCTTTGTATCTAAAGCCCTCTCCCGCCTTAAACCTTTTTCACTGACTGCCCCTCACCTCAAGAATGCCCTTCCCCTCAATACCCGACTAGTACCCTCTCTATCCACATTTAAGATCCACCTTAAGACACACTTGCTTAAAGAAGCATATGAGTAACAGCGTGGCTAATACTATACACAATACATAAAGCTTGGCCCCCTGCAGACGCACTTACCTGAATGCCCACCTACTGTCTTTGGATGTTCTCCCCACCAATTAGATTGTAAGCTCCTCGGAGCAGGGACTCCTCTTCCGAAATGTTACTTTTATGTCTGAAGCACTTATTCCCACGATCTGTTATTTGTATTATTTGTTATTTATATGATTGTCACGTGTATTACTAATGTGAAGCGCTATGTACACTAATGGAGCTATATAAATAAAGAATAAATCTCGGCTCTTACGGAGAACCTACTTACAAGCAGTAGGATAAAAATCAGCAGTGGCAGAAGACCGTCTGACAGCGTACTCCAACAGGTGAGTGGATCGTGATAAGTCTCAGGGTGAAAAAACTGAGAGGACTCCTAGTGCAGACCAATCAACAATTTATAAAAACTCATAAAAACAGCAGCAGAGCTACTCACATTGTGTACAATCAATCAATCAAGGTACATCAAATAATGCGGTTGAGCTGTAGGTGATGCCGTAGAGGATTATGTTAATTCTGTTCCGTGCTCTCCCCCTTGGAACCTCACTTCGGATGGCGTTCTACGTCACATCCGCCGGTGACCCAGATACTTCCGGATACTCGGAGAGGAGGGCGGGTGTGCGACAACGGGTCCTCAGGCTAAGGAATCAACAGCTCCCCCTTGTGTCGGGAAACAGGCCATAGCTCAAAAGAATTATCCAAGTAAGGTGTTAAATGGGGATGGGGAAGATGTAAACAGTTTGTCCCTGATAGATGTCCAGGGAGACAACCTGTCGCCAGGGAAATGGGCTTGGCTAGCTATGCGGTTTCTAACGCGGTGTGAGCGTGGACACCGAATATTTCAAAAAATATATATATATATTTTTTTTTGCGAAACTTTATATACACACACACACACACACACACACACACACACACACACACACACACACACACACACACACACACACACACACACACACACACACACACACACACACACACCGCCTCCTGCAGCCGCAGGGTGGGATAGAGCCTTGTCTTGGATATGATGTGGATGACATCACCGAGGCTTCCAAACTCTGACAGCGCTGGGAAGCATAAGGGGATGAGATCATGCAGGGCTCGCGGGCAGTGACTCACCTCCAGCCACCCTGCGGACAACGAGCCGTGGAGCCGGCTTGCTATGTAAGTGACCGGGGTAGAAGGGGCTTCTGACTGTAACCCGCTCTACTGGAGAGAGGCTGTTTGTGTTGTTGATATTGAGGCCTGGCTGCTGCTATTAGGAGGGCTCAGCCCATGTGCACAATGCAGGGAGACTGTGGTAGCCAGCAGCACAGTGGGCAGGGTGGGTCTATGTACCAGCATTGTGCTGTAGGCAGTGACTCGCTCTCATTGCGGGAGCTGTTACACATTGCTCTCAGCAATGCGCAGCACTGTGAGATCCAGTGACTTCCATACCAGAGGACTTTCAATATGTGCAATCAGTGCACAAGAAGCAAGGTGTTGCATTCAGTGAGAGTGAGTTTAAGGAATTGCCATGCAATTCGTTTTCAGTGAGTAATGTATGGAGTCATCTATTATAGAAAACACACACACACACCCACCCTATCTACCTCTTTTGGTGCTGGGGATGCCGGCGCCTCACTCCTGCCTCCTTCCTCCTCCTTCAAATCAAGCGTGCGGCGGCCATTGTTTTTTTAATTAGCGCGACCCCGGTTATTACGCGGTCGGATCGGGTGGCCCCCGAGGACTGTGTTATAACGGGGTTTAGCTGTATTTTATAAATCAAGCTGTGTATGTTCATTTTGTAAATAAATCGCAATTTATTTTATCTCACGTTTTGCTCAAAGAATCTGGGTATTTATGTGTTAAAAGCATTAATCTCCCATGACACTGGGATTAATCTCCCATGACACTCCTTCCAACCCCTGTGTTACTGAGAGACATTACAGTAACTGTGGTTAAAATATGGATATAAAGTACATAACAACAAAACAAGCCAAGCCTTGTGCATTTCCAATCTATATGCTATGGAATTACTGGTTGGTTGTCTGGCAATGTTCGGACAGGTGCAACACTGCATGGCACTTTGAGTGCTGCTGTATGGTGTTGTTGGGTACCTCCCCAACAAGATGGTCCAAATGATCTTTTAATAACACAGAAAATGGAATATTTTACAGTTTTCGGTTTTGTCAATAACATAATGATGACAATGATGATTCAGAGTATGACGGAAATGGGGCTCCGATAGTTCCAGAATGTAATGAAAATCATCACTTAATACAACCTATAAATAAACTATTGCATGGAGTGGGTATAATGATATGTGAGTATTAAGGGAATGTTCAATAAAAAGCAATAATGCACTCTCCTGAAGGTACAGTAACAAGCAAGAAAGCAGCCCATCCATCCTGCCTAGGGAACGGGGTGCCATGCGTGGCCTCCTTTCCCGGTGATTGGCTGGTGAGGCGGCTGTAGGAGGAGTGGGGAGGAGCGGAATGGGTAAGAGTTGTGGCCAGGAGTGCATTTAGTCACTTTGCTCCTGGCCACGACGGTTTTGCTATGCCGTCTCTGACTCCACTATTTGGTAAGTGAGCCATGGGGGGATTATTGGGGGAGCACAGGCCTTGTCCTCCCTAGTGCACTACACCTCACCACCCCCGGTTTACATCCCCTTCTGTCCGCAGTTACCCGGCGGCCCGAGATGGGCAACAGGAGTGGGGGGATGCAGCAATGGGGTGGCCTAGGCCGCAATACACGAGCATCGGGCGTGGGGGGTAATGCTATGTCAGGCATCCGGAGTCCCACTCTGAGTGAGAATTGTGTGGCGCGACTGACCTGGCTTTGCTCTCCCGCCCCCGTTGCAACGCGGCATGTGTGCACAAGCTGGGTTGGATGGGTTGCCGAGGCTGCTCCCTTACCATTCACTTAACCGATTGCTCCCCCCTGGTAGAATAGGCAAAGGTGACTGATACATTGTTGCGTAGGGAGGGAAAAGGTTCTCACAGACCAACATACAGTGCCTGTTAGCTTTCACAATACATGACTCAGACCTCTCAATACCTGTTTGCATCATGCTTAATAACCTAAAAGATTACATCAGTTATTCAAGTTGCTTATTATGTTTACCTATATTTTCTAGCCCCACCTCCCTCCCCAGCCCCCGTTGCATGCTTGTTGGTGCGGTTTCCGGGCAGACTTCTAGGCGACATGTCTGCTTGGGGGGGTGGGGTTGTGGGCAGGCTTCCTTGTTGCTCATAACACAGGGAATGCATTAACGTATACTAGTGAATGTGTGTATAAGGAATCTATTGAACTCCGGGGCTTCACAGTGTTTATAAAATATAATTGGAATAAGGGGGGAGTTCAGCTTGAAGTTACACTATACTTGCTTCCGATATTCCAGAGTCTTGAACTTGTTAGGTGGTTAACTGTAAATTATGTGTTGGGGTGGCGGGGGTTAGAAGTTTTTATCAAGTAAATCCGACAGTAATACACTGAGGTTTATATGTGTCCCATGCGGCCGCCCTTCCTCCATCATATGTTTGCACCTTGTGGCCATGTGTACCAAAATAGGCGGGGTCAATGACAGCATGGCGACTGCCCCCCTCCCCTGTTAACTAATTGTCATCCTGTGTTACAGAGAAGAAATCTGGCTGTGGTTTGTCAAGGAAGGCTTCTGAACCAATGTTAACATATATTTTGTGTTTATTACAATTGGAATTTTAAATTGTAAAAGCAACAATTAATCTGGATCAATACCTAGATACCAATTAATTTGGCCCTGGATTCAAGATCATCTCTTTCGGTGTTGCAAGTCAATACACACGCACAACATTAAGTCGAAAATATCACATATACCTTGCTTTTGTTCAAATCACAATAAAGATTATAGCATACAAGCACAAGCTACCATCTCTCATACACTACCGACAGAAATGTCTCTCCAAGTTAGTACCATTCAACTACTTGCAGAAGCACATAACCACAAGGAAGAATGTTTCCAGCAGCAGTTACATGCACTCACGCATGGAGTAGAGAGCAGACAAGGGAGAGCAAATGGACATGGAGATTACGCACCAACTTGTGAGGACACGTGGTCCTTATCAAGTAATAAGTGTGGCCCCAGTCAGGAACCGCAACAGTCGTGCAACATGTCAACGCGTAGGTATTTAAGGCCATCGTCTGTCCTTGACAAGACGCTGGGGGTTCTGCCTTAGTCTGTAATGGCAGATGGGCTGAAATTTGCAAGAGAAACACGGAGATATTTAAGGCCATCTGCTATCTGTGACAAACCGCTGGGGGTTAAATCTCATTCTTTGATTTCAGATGGGTTGGAGATAGCTGAGACGCAGTCGCCAGCGCCACCCGGCATTGGTGGGACATAGTCAACAGCTCAGAAATGCTTCGGTCGCAGGGGGAGACCTTTGACCAGAAGGCAGGACAAGGGACTAGGCCATGTCACAAATTTTGTGTAGCTAAAAACTTTGTTCAAGCTATAATCAACAACACCACAAATTAAAATGACCTAAGCATTATCTCAATTCTCAAACAGTCACGTTGCTGTAGGTACTGCAAAAAAAAAAAAAAATAGAAAAAGGAGATACTTTTCCCAGTAGACTTGGTAGCTTGAGAATCGATATGCTTATTGTAATAACACAATTTTAAAACATTCAATAGTATTACTAATACAATCGATTATATTCCCAAATTGCAGTTAATTATTCACTTGATAAGCCCCAAGGGATGAATATATTGTTCTTTTGTTCTGTTTTAAGGTGATATCCCCTCTTCCCTGATTATGGGGATAAGATGTTTACTTTTATTTCTTTAATCTTTACTTCATCCTGGTACATAACTCCTTCTGGTTTAACGGCGACCATTTTCTGCAACTAAAGGGCACAGCCATGGGCTCAAGATTCGCTCCGAGTCATGACAAACTCTTCATGGGTTGGTGGGCGGACCATTCAATATGGTCCCATAACATCTTCGGCGCAAATCTGGTGCTCTGGTGCAGGTACATTGATGACGTGGTCATTGTTTGGAAGGGCACAGAAGATTCCCTAAAAGAGTTCTTTAGCTATATCAACGAAAATTCTGTGAATCTAAAATTTACCTACAATTTCAGTAAAACGTCCATTAAAATTTTGGATTTAGAAATTAGGGTTGAGGAGGAGGCGCTGCATACTAAAACTTACTTTAAACCCGTTAGTTGCAACCATTTTTTGTTGGCAACGAGTGAACACAAACAACAATGGCTAGACAATATCCCTTATGGGGAGTTCCGAAGACTAAAACGGAACTGCTCAAAAAATTAGTTTTTTAGTGTTCAAGCATCTTCTCTTTGGGACAAGTTTGTAGAGAGAACATTCAATAAACACACAATTGACAAGGCTCTACAAACAGTTAATCAAACAGCAAGATCAGAAATGTTGACTTAAAAAGAAAAAAAATGAGCAACAAGGGGTGAATTCGGATTCCTTTATTAACTTTATCACAAAATATAGCAGCGAATCCATAACTATTTTTATTATTATTGATTAAAAGGTTATTAATTGTATCATTACACATTACATCTCTGAGTGCATTTTACACTAATTGTTTCTTATTGTCTAATTGTTCGTAATTCTACTATTGTCCTATCGCACCTCAATATATTCTATATTATTTACCGATAGGCTGTTACGAGAGTCATTTTTTCCTCCCCCCCAGTGCCATCTGTGTACATAGCGCTTCACAACAATTATAGACGTGACAATAATATAACAAAATAGAAATAAGCGCTTCAGACATGAGTAACATTAGGAAAATAAGTCCCTGCCCTGAAGAGTATACAATCTAAGTGGTAAGTAGTAAAAATGTACAGAGACAGTAGGAAGGTGTTCCGGGAAGTGCGTCTGCAGGGGGTCAAGGTTGATGAGGGGTAAATAATCAGCCACAGCACTAACCATATGCTTGGTTAAAGAGGTGTGTTTTAAAACAGAAGTTCAGAGGGCGCAAAAAGGAAAGGCGTTCATGTGAAATGAGAGGTGGAGAAGAAAGGGGAGATTGAGATATTTAAATGGCGTTAGAGGAATAATGAGGCGGGAAGAAAGACATGTTTTTTGAAATGAAGAGAGGTCACAGCAAATATAAATAGTAGAGGAGGCGTGGCAGGGGTAGTAGTGATAGTTTAGTATTGAGAGGTGCGTGAGGACTGGGCAGTGAAAATTAAGTTAGGATAAGGACAGAGTGGAAGTTGAGAGAAATGCAACATATGAGTGGAGGTTCTCTAGAGTGAAGAGAGCTGCGTCTTCTCGAGTCTGTGATAGAAACTCTCCTCCTTTCCAGCGCAGATCAAACTCAGAATCCAGGGCAAGAAGATGTCCACTTCTTGTTCCACTCATGTTGATCTCCCTGTTAAACTCCACTGTATGCTACTTAAAATGGCCACTTTAAAGAGGCCCTCTTTACATGTACACTCGGCTGCTGCCCAGGCAGTCGGCTGCCCCCCTAGTCTGTCTCTAGCAATATGGGTCTAAGATGTCACACGACTCAATTAAGTTCTGCCCAGACAAAACTCAAATGAGGCACAGAAGGTACTTGTTATTTGTAATCAGACAGTTCCTGTACACAGTTAGAAGATGGAGTTACTAAAATATAAACACAACAAAAAGGTGATTAATATATATAATACTAGCTGAGAGCCCCGGCGTTGCCCGGGATGTTTGTGGTGTGGGTGTGGCATTTGGGTGGGGAGTGGTCCACGCGGCCCATGTGCGGTGGTAGTGCTGCTGTGGCTGTACTGATGGTGATTGTATTGGTGTGCTGATTTGGGAGTGTTTGGTGCTGATGTGGGGGTGCCGATGGGGGAGGTGCAAAGGTGGCGATGTGTGGGTGCTGATGGGGGCTGGGAATGGTGGGGAGGCGAGAATGCCAGTGTGCTGGGGGGGCATACCGGTGTGCTGATGTGGTGGTGCTGGGGTGTGTGTGTGTATACATGTTTGTGTGTATACATTGTATGTGTGTGTGTGTATACATGTGTGTGTGTGTATACACGTGTGTGTGTATACACGTATGTGTGTGTATACACATGTGTGTGTGTGTATACACGTGTGTGTGTGTGTATACACGTGTGTGTGTGTATACACGTGTGTGTGTGTATACACGTGTGTGTGTATACACATGTGTGTGTGTGTATACACGTGTGTGTATACACATGTGTGTGTATACATTGTGTGTATGTATATATTGTGTGTGTGTATACGTGTGTGTGTATACACATGTGTGTATACACGTGTATACATGTTTGTGTGTGTGTATACATGTTTGTGTGTATACATTGTATGTGTGTGTGTGTATAAGTGTGTGTGTGTGTGTATACATGTGTGTGTGTGTGTATACATGTGTATGTGTGTATACATGTGTGTGTGTGTATACATGTGTGTGTATATACATGTGTGTGTATATACATGTGTGTGTATATACATGTGTGTGTATATACACATGTGTGTGTATACACATGTGTGTGTGTACACATGTGTGTGTGTGTACACATGTGTGTATACACATGTGTGTGTGTATACACATGTGTGTGTGTGTATACATGCGTGTGTGTGTATACACGTGTGTGTGTGTGTATACACGTGTGTGTGTGTGTATACACGTGTGTGTGTGTGTATACACGTGTGTGTGTGTGTGTATACATGTGTGTGTGTATACATGTGTGTGTGTATACATGTGTGTGTGTGTATACATGTGTGTGTATACATGTGTGTGTGTGTATACGTGTGTGAGTGTATACGTGTGTGTGTATGTGTACATGTGTGTGTGTGTATGTCTCCATGTGTGTGTGTGTATGTCTCCATGTGTGTGTGTGTATGTCTCCATGTGTGTGTGTACGTGTACATGTGTGTGAGTATACGTGTACATGTGTGTGTGTACGTGTCTATGTGTACATGTGTGTGTGTGTGTGTGTGTGTGTGTAAGTGTACATGTGTGTGTGTGTGTGTGTGTACGTGTCTACGTGTACATGTGTGTGTGTGTCTACGTGTACATGTGTGTGTGTCTACGTGTACGTGTGTGTGTGTCTACGTGCGTGTGTGTACGTGTGTGTGTGTGTGTACGTGTGTGTGTGGTGTGTATACACGTGTGTGTGTGTGTGTATACATGTGTGTGTGTATACATGTGTGTGTGTGTATACATGTGTGTGTGTATACATGTGTGTGTGTGTATACATTATGTGTATGTATACCTGTGTGTATACGTGTGTGAGTGTATACGTGTGTGTGTATGTGTACATGTGTGTGTGTGTATGTCTCCATGTGTGTGTGTGTATGTCTCCATGTGTGTGTGTGTATGTCTCCATGTGTGTGTGTACGTGTACATGTGTGTGAGTATACGTGTACATGTGTGTGTGTGTACGTGTCTATGTGTACATGTGTGTGTGTGTGTGTGTAAGTGTACATGTGTGTGTGTGTGTGTACGTGTACATGTGTGTGTGTGTCTACGTGTACATGTGTGTGTGTCTACGTGTACGTGTGTGTGTGTCTACGTGCGTGTGTGTACGTGTGTGTGTGTGTACGTGTGTGTGTGTGTGTGTACGTGTGTGTCTACGTGTGTGTCTGTGTGTGTGTGTCTACGTGTGTGTGTTTGTGTCTACGGTGTGTGTTTGTGTATACGTGTGTGTGTGTATACGTGTGTGTGTGTGTATACGTGTGTGTGTGTCTACGTCTGTGTGTGTGTGTGTGTCTACGTGTCTGTGTGTGTGTCTGTGTCCCTGTGTGTCCTTTGGCCCGTGACTCCGCCTCAGGGAAGGGGGGGGGGGTGGGGGGGGGTGGTGGAAGGAGGGGGTGGGGGGAAGGGGAGGTGGGGGGGAGGTGGTGGGAAGGGGAGGGGGTGGGGGGGAGGTGGTGGGAAGGGGAGGGGGGTGGGGGGGAGGTGGTGGGAAGGGGAGGGGGTGGGGGGGAGGTGGTGGGAAGGGGGGGGGGTGGGGGGGAGGTGGTGGGAAGGGGGGGGGGGTGGGGGGAAGGGGGGGGAGGTGGTGGGGAGTTGGGAAGGGGGGTGGGGGAGGTGGAGAGGAGGTGGTGGGAGGTTGTAAGGGGGGAGTGAAGGGGAAGGTGAAGGGGGGGTGAAGGGGAGGTGAAGGGTGGGGGTGGAGGGGAGGTGAAGGGGAGGGTGGAGGGGAGGTGAAGGGGGGGTGGAGGGGAGGTGAAGGGGGGGGGTGGAGGGGAGGTGAAGGGGGGGGGGGGTGGAGGGAGGTGAGGGGGAGTGGAGGGGAGGTGAAGGGGGGGGTGGAGGGGAGGTGAAGGGGGGGTGGAGGGGAGGTGAAGGGGGGGTGGGTGAAGGGGAGGTGGGGGGTGAAGGGGAGGTGGGGGGGGGGTGAAGGGGAGGTGAAGGGGGGTGGAGGTGAAGGGGGGGGTGGAGGGAGTGAAGGGAAGGGAGTGGAGTGAGGGGAGTTGAGGGGTGGGTAAGGGGAGGTGAGGTGAAGGGGGGTGAGGGGAGGTGAAGGGGGGTGGGGGAGGTGAAGGCCGCTCCCTCACCCGTCCGGCCGCTCACTCACCCGTCCGGCAGCTCCCTCACCCGTCCGGCCGCTCCCACGTGGATCTGAGGCGGGAGGCAGCTTGTTGTGGCCGCTCCCCCGCTGTGTCCCGGGCGCTCGCTCGCTCCGCTGACTGTAGCGGCGCCGGGGGGGGGGGGGGGGGGGGGGGGTGGAGGGGAGGTGATTTGAAGGGGGGTGAGGGGTGGGTGAAGGCCGCTCACTCACCCGTCCGGCCGCTCCCACGTGGAACTGAGGCGGGAGGCAGCTTGTTGTGCCACTCCCCGCTGTGTCCCCGGGCACTCGCTCCTCCGCTCACTGTAGCGGCGCCGGGGGGGGGGGGGGGGGTGTTTGAAAGCGCGGGAGACACGGGGAGAGGAGGAGGTGCGCGCGGGTGTGGAGGCTGATTTCGGGGAGGAAGAGGCGGAGGCGGGTATGTGAGCCCCCCCCCCCCCCGGGTTATACAATGCTGCTAATGTACACCCCCCCCCCCCTACTGTGTGTGTGTGTGTGTCCCTGTGTGTGTCCCTGTGTGTGTGTGTGTGAGTGAGTGAGAGTGTGTGTGTGTGTGTGTGTGTGTGTGTGTGTGTGTGTGTGTGTGTGTGTGTGGTGTGTCTGTGTGTGTGTGTGTGTGTCCCTGTGTGTGTCCCTGTGTGTGTGTTTGTGTCCCTGTGTGTGTGTTTGTGTCCCTGTGTGTCCTTTGGGCCGTCACTCCGCCTCAGGCCAATGAGAGGTGTGCGGGGGCGGCCCAAGGGACCAATGAATTTCCCCTAGGGACACCGGACATCCAGCAGGCAGGCAGGCTGGCATGCATGCATGCAGGCAGGCATACAGTGCTTTCACTAATATAGTATAAGATGGAAGAACTGTCAGCACTTGTGGCTAATTGATAATGCCTAAGTCAGTGTTTTTCAACTTTGTTTTGGTTAGGGAATCCCAGAATTCGATTGTGAAATTCACCCACTTGCCCCCATTTATCCCACACAATCTACCCCTCTTGTGCGCACATGTACACACACACTCTCCCCCTCTCAATACAGTTGCTCTCCCCCTCTCACTTACTTGCACACACACATGCGCACACACTCTCCCCCTCTCACATACACACTCTCCCCCCCCTCACATACACACACTCTCCCCCCTCACATACACACTCTCCCCCCTCACATACACACACTCTCCCCCCCTCACATACACACACTCTCCCCTCTACTTCCACACACACAAGCCACACACACACAAGCCACACACACACACACACACACACACAACACACCCTGAGGGGTGTTCGCGGAACCTCAGTTGAAAATCACTGGCCTAAGGTGTTACACGTAGATTCGGTCTCGTGCTGGCTGTGTTTAAATACCTAGATCCCACTATCAAAACTGGACTCTGATACTTGATAACTAATGAGGGACATTCGCAGATCCAATTCCCTGCTATGTTGTACTGCATCGTTGCCATTCAACAGAGCTTTTAATCTATTGCAGTTAATTACACGGACTGCAATTATCTGACTACTGTTCAGTCAAAATATCTTGTTCTTGGACTTTGGTTCTCGGCAACTAAATTATAATTCTATAAAGGATATGTTAGTGATCTATGTGTAACCCAAGGCTCTGCAGAGAGGTGAATGATGTGTAGCCCCACCCGTTGGGGTGAACAGTGGAGTGGGGAGGAATGTAATCATTTAAAGGTGGAATCTTAACTCCTGAATTGCAGGGTTGGGTATTTCAGCTCATAGGTGCATATTAAGATATCCTTTGCTGCAATGTGTTGTATAGATATGACATGAACCAGAATAAATATTGTACCACAATGTTAGGTGATAAACAGAATTGAGCCTAATTCAAAACAGTAACCCCACTCAAAAGTCACAGCAGGTGTTCCCTGCTCTACCTGGAAAGAGAAAATTGCAATTGGTAATGTGTTGCAAAAAGTCCTTGGTATTATCAGTCGAAAAAGGGGGTGTTTGCTGCCAGGGCTGCCCCAGTGACATGATTACCTACCCTCCAGGAAAGAAAGAAAGAGCGCAAATAGTACCAACACACAAACTTTATAAAATGTAAGTAAAACACTCAATGCATGAATAGCAGGAGATGAATAAAAGCATGGTAAATGCCTGTATTGGATAATCGTTTCTGCCTGTGCCCGATTAGGGGAAATCCTTTTTGTCCGTCTCTGCTGCCCTCTGAGCCGTCGCATGGGAGGGGGAGCTGATGTTACCACTTTGATGCCATTCCCGTCGCTGGCGTGATGGGTGGCAGCCTCAGGGGGGTTTCCACTCGTTCTTGTGTATCGCGGTGGCTGGCGTTCTCCTCTGTTTCTGTCTGTACCGGAAGTGCCGTCAGAGCGTGATGACCCGGACATGACAGCTTCCTGTTGTCTGGATAGGGATTCCCCGCACTTGCAGTTGCTGCTCTCCAGTCTGCTGGCAGAGCTCCGTGTGTTCACGGGTAACCTCTGCGCAGTGAGGGAGCCCACAGCCTAGACAATGAATGCGTGTTTGTGCTTTCTGGTGATTTAATAATCCTACGCTATACGTTTCGCCACTTGGTGGCTTCCTGAGGGATATCACAGGAGGGGGATGTACCCCAGTTAAATACACTGGGACTGCAGTGCCACTCAGTTTGATTGGTGAATGTGATTGCAGTGATTAACCATTTGCACTCCTGTCCAGGGATGAACCCTCATAACACACGTGTATTTCTGGGGGCATCCACCTCCTGTGGTGCTAAGGTGGTTGATGTCATATATGTGGAGGTTGAAATAACACTTTACAGCAAGATAAAGAATACACAATAAAAATTAAAATCGATATTGCATTACTACTAGTGATGGACCACAATTTAGGTTCTCAGCACTCCAATTAAACACACAGAGATGTTGTCTATGTAAATATCAACTCAATTTGTATTGATAAGGCAACATAACCCGCAACCTACTGCGAACAACAACCTAAGACTAAAAAAACAGTGCAATGGAGAAAGGCACAACCTGTGGGGGAGGATAGGGAATGGGGAGGGGTAAAAAGTGATATCACAGAACAGTGAGGAAGGGGAAACAAAACCTAAATTAAAACAACAATTGCATAGGGAAAGTCCAACTGTTTTTAACCACACTGTTGCATGTATATGTAACGGGTATTCCCCCACCCAATCGCAGATATTGTGTAGGTGCAAGGAACATATATTGTTACTCAGGTGTGGTGCGTTACCTGTTGGCTCACAGGAGGGCTGAGCTTCCGCCACGGGGAACCTGGGGCAATTATACTAGGGTACTCACTTACAACGATGCAGCGCCTCCACCTGCGATGGCTCCCACCAGAGGGGGAGTGGTTCCTCGCAGGACAATCACAGCAATCAATACTCATACACAGATATATAATAACTAATACTATTTACTTAGGTTAGAACAGAATATAACACATCATGACAGGTATCACATAACCGGTGTCCCTCTCACGAGGAGACACTAACTGCGACGTCCAGCAGGACGCTTCCCCAACACCAGGTGATCCCACCCAGTGTCCAAAGAACCCCACCCAATGTCCCGCACTCTTGCAGACAGAGTCAATGGGTGACTGCGCAGTCACTATTAAACTAAGGGCCCGTTGGTGCACTTGTGTAGTAGATAGTACCTGCCGAGCACTCCCGTGCTCGGATCTCCAACTGGCTTCACAAAGGATCCGTCGTGTGAAGGTTCCGTCTGATCCTACACCGGACTCCTTTGTACGCGGACCGCCAGGGCGGTCTCCCTCTGGAATAGTCTCTGCGGACCCCAACATGGGTCCGAACCGCTTCACAGGAACCGCAGCGTCCACTGAGTCCCTAACTAACACTTGGCTCTAACGTGACAGGAACCCTAACCTAGGGCCTGTCCCTGTGGTACCGCAACCTAAAGTGGCTTTGGGGAAAACTCCTATGGGCCTGCAGGGGTAATGACCTATCCCACTCCCCTAACTACCCAAGTCCCTCGCCTCACTACTATCTAACTAGTCCCAGCGCCTACAGCAGCAAGCTGTAGCTCACTGGATCTGGCAGCCAACGTGCTGCGCAACAAGGTGCCTGCCTGTCAGACCTCACAGCACTAACAGCCGTGACTCTGACAAGGCAGCATTCTACACTAAGGGCAGCGTCCCTATCTTGGGCCTCCCTAAGCATTTACCCACTAAACTAGTGGGGAGTTGGGGCCTACCTGGGGTGTAGGTACCTATATGGGGCAGGAGCTGCACTCGCTCCCCGGCCCCTTCCTTCCCTACAGCTCCCTGACTCCAACTCTCTGTGACCTTTCTTTCCCAGCTCCCACTAATGTAAGTGGCAGGGTCCCTAACCTGAGGGATGACCCTGGCAACACTCACCTTACTGGGGAGCTGAGCTATCTCGGGCCCTGGGGGTGCTGGCCTAGTATAGGGAGTCCCTGACTCCTGTACCCTACCTCCTTCCCTGGGCTGCTCCGGTCTCTGCTTGACTAACGTGCTGCAACTGACAAAAACCCTGTCTGCCCACAACATTGTTGCAACTCTGCAGCATGAGAATCTGCCAGCTCTATTGGCTTCAATGCTGCCTGTGACAAAGGTGAAAGTGCAGTCCCTAGAGGCTGCTGGGAATTGTAGTTCTTGGTACAGCTCTTTTCTATGGGGACCGCGTGCGCGATCTTTACTGCGCATGTGCGAAGCTCGCCATCCCTTTCCCCCACTGCCACAGGGGTAAGACAGGGGCAAAGGAAGATCAGGGGAACCGGGGGTGACCCCCTTACATATATCAAATAAAAGTCTGGCTGATTTTGTTTGCGTTGTTATAGTGTATCAACCCAAATCTTAACACCCAGTGTGTGTGGTCTCATAATCTAAAGATTCTCTTTCCCCTGTGGTCGTAGCTGAAATGGATAAAGTAATATTGCATCAACACATTGGGAAAGAAAAAATTATATATTTTTATATATACAGTATATGGTGACTAGATAGGCCTTATAATGTGTGATTATTAAAAGTGTTCATTGATAAAATTTGTTTTTTTGTCTGTTTTTCCTTTTTAGGTATTTTTATTCTAGTTCTTTACTTCATGTACCTCTCAAGTTGATAAACAGGCTCGGTTTTTGGAATCAATAAAAAGAACGGTGACCCCTAGCAAGACGCGGGCCGCACCAGAATTTTGTTTATAAACAGTCACTTTTTTCTTGTGTTTTCCTTATTAAAAATATGTAAACCGTCACTGGTATCTCTCTCCCTCCTTCCCATTCCCACTCTCTCCCCACTCCACCTCTTTCTCTCTCCCCCCCACCCATCCTTCCTATCTTTCTCATCTCACCCCCATCGCTTCTCTCTCTCACTCTCTCTTCCTTCTTTCTCCCCCATCCCTTCTCCTCTCTCCCCCCAATCCCTTCTCTCTCTTCCCCATCCCTTCTTCTCTCTCTCCCCCATCTCTTCTTCCTCTCTCTCCCCATCCCTTCTTTCTACCCCTATCCCTTTCTTGCTCCCCATCATCCCTCCTCTTTCCCCTAATCCTTGTCACCCTCTCCCTAACCTTTCTCTCAAACTCCCCCAAACCATTCTCTCTTCTTTCTCCCCTACCACACACACGCACACACACAATCCCCTTTCTGTCCCACAATATACGCCACACACACAATACCCCCTCTGCCCCACTACACATACACACACAGACCCCTCCTCACCCCTCCCCACAATAGCACCACAATACCCCCCTGCCCCAAATAAGCCCTCCTCCCCCACAAGTTTTCCACACCTGCCGCCTCTTCCACAATAGCCTCACAATTGCCCCCCCCCTCACTACATCTCCCCTCCCCCCCACCACAAGTGTAGTCTGAAGGTATTCCTAACTACATTATAATGTATACCAAGCATGTCAAACTTGCGGCCCACGGGCCGCATGCGACCCCACAACGAACATATTTGCGGCCCAGCCCAGTGGTCCCCAATCTGTGCGACGCGGATTATCACTCCCCACCATCCCTCCACTTATCCCTCCCCACCATCCCTCCGCTTATCCCTCCCCACCATCCCTCCGGTTATCCCTCCCCATTATCCCTCCTTCATGCCGCAGGGGATTGGCTGCAGGCAGAGAAGAAGCCCGGGGGCGGGGCTTCCGCTTTGTGCAGAGCACACGGTGAGTGTGTGTGTCTGCTCCCCGCTCCTCTGGCTGCGCGGTGTCCTGTCCCTTCTGCCCCGGGTGATAGGAGAAGGTAGGGGGGTTGGGGGGGAGGGTGTTAGTTGTAAATGTGCCTGTCCTGCACGGATCGATCGCATGCCTTTCCTCCCTCCCCCCAGTCACTCACATCCGTCGCTGCCTCTGCTCTCCACTGCTGCTCTCGTGTCCTGTGTGTGTGTCTGTGTGTGTGTGTATCTCTGTGTGTGTCTGTGTGTATCTGTGTGTGTGTGTATCGCTGTGTGTGTGTATCTGTGTCTGTGTGTGTGTGTGTGTATTTCTGTGTGTGTGTGTGTATCTCTGTGGGTGTGTGTATTTGTGTGTGTGTGTGTATCTGTGTGTGTGTGTATCTGTGTGTGTATCTGTGTGTGTGTGTGTGTATCTGTGTGTGTGTGTGTGTGTGTGTGTGTATCTGTGTGTGTATCCGTGTGTGTGTGTGTGTATCTGTGTGTGTGTATCTGTGTGTGTGTGTATCTGTGTGTGTGTGTCAGAGAGATAGTGTCTGAGAGAGAGAGAGAGAGAGAGAGTCTGTCTGAGAGAGAGAGGGTGTCTGTCTGAGAGAGAGAGTGTCTGTCTGAGAGAGAGATTGTCTGTCTGAGAGAGAGAGTGTCTGTCTGAGAGAGAGAGTGTCTGTCTGAGAGAGAGTGTGTCTGAGAGAGTGTCTGTCTGAGAGAGAGAGTGTCTGTCTGAGAGAGAGTGTCTGTCTGAGAGGAGAGTGTCTGTCTGAGAGAGAGTGTCTGTCTGAGAGAGAGAGTGTCTGTCTGAGAGAAAGAGTGTCTGAGAGAGATAGTGTTTGAGAGAGAGAGTGTGTCAGAGAGAGAGTGTGTCAGAGAGAGGTGTGTCAGAGAGAGAGAGTGTGTCAAAGAGAGAGAGTGTGTCAGAGGGAGAGAGTGTGTCAGAGAGAGGAGTGTCAGAGAGAGAGAGTCTGAGAGAGAGAGTCAGAGAGAGAGAGAGAGAGAGAGAGAGAGTCAGAAAGAGAGAGTCAGAGAGAGAGAGAGAGTCAGAGAGAGAGAGTGAGTCTGAGAGAGAGAGTCTGAGAGAGAGAGAGAGAGAGAGAGAGAGTCTGAGAGAGAGGTCTGAGAGAGAGAGAGTCTGAGAGTGAGAGAGAGAGAGTCTGAGAGAGAGAGAGAGAGAGTCTGAAAGTGAGAGAGAGAGAGTGAGTCTGAGAGTGAGAGAGAGTCTGAGAGTGAGAGAGAGTCTGAGAGTGAGAGAGAGAGTCTGAGAGAGAGAGAGTCTGAAAGTGAGAGAGAGAGAGAGAGAGAGAGAGTCTGAGAGTGAGAGAGGGAGTCTGAAAGTGAGAGAGAGAGTCTGAGAGAGAGTCTGAGAGAGAGAGTCAGAGAGAGAGAGAGAGAGTCTGAGAGAGAGAGAGTCCGAGAGAGAGAGAGAGAGAGAGAGAGAGAGTGAGAGAAGTCTGAAAGTGAGAGAGAGAGAGTCTGAAAGAGAGAGAGAGAGTGAGAGAGAGAGTCTGAGAGTGAGAGAGAGTCTGAGAGTGAGAGAGAGTCTGAGAGTGAGAGAGAGTCTGAGAGAGAGAGAGTCTGAGAGAGAGAGAGTCTGAGAGTGAGAGAGAGTCTGAGAGAGAGAGAGTCTGAAAGTGAGAGAGAGAGAGAGTTTGAGAGAGAGAGTCTGAGAGTGAGAGAGAGAGTCTGAAAGTGAGAGAGAGAGTCTGAGAGAGAGAGTGTCTGAGAGAGAGTGTCTGAGAGAGAGAGTGTCTGAGAGAGAGAGTGTCTGAGAGAGAGAGTGTCTGAGAGAGAGAGTGTCTGAGAGAGAGTGTCTGAGAGTGAGAGAGAGTCTGAGAGAGAGAGTCTGAGAGAGAGAGAGTCTGAGAGAGAGAGTCTGAGAGAGAGAGTCTGAGAGAGAGAGAGTCTGAGAGAGAGAGAGAGTCTGAAAGAGAGAGAGAGAGAGAGTGAGAGAGAGTCTGAGAGTGAGAGAGAGTCTGAGAGTGAGAGAGAGAGTCTGAGAGAGAGAGAGAGTCTGAGAGAGAGAGAGTGAGAGAGAGTCTGAGAGTGAGAGAGAGTCGGAGAGAGAGAGAGTATGAGAGAGAGAGAGTCTGAGAGAGAGAGAGAGTCTGAGAGAGAGAGAGTCAGAGATGCCAAGTGTCAGGAAGAAAACATTAATTTTATCGTTGTTCTTGTTCTTTTTTTTTTTATACTGTATTTTTCTAAATAAACCTACGTTTCTATGAAAATTGAAGTTTTTGTTTTTTTGCGGCCCACCTAAACTTAAACCTTGTTTATTTGGCCCGGGTTAGCCTTTGAGTTTGACATGCTTGATGTATACTGACAACACGGGGCTCATTCACAAGTCATTCAATCAATTCATCAACCATTGCAAACACAATTATCATATTTTTCTAGCTAATAGTGACTATTACATTGATTATTCTGGTATGCAGATATTCCATTTTGGAACACACAGACCTGTCTCTCAGTATACACTTGCATTGGCCCTGTTCCCACGCTATGCTGGTGAAGGGGTTAACTCCTCCCACAACCTTCCCAGCAGCCCTAACATAATTTTTTATACACAGGATTGACACCTGTGTATTGAAGCTGACGGGTGTCCCTGGGTGGTCCCTGCGGGGGTCAGGGTTTCCCATGGTATTCCCCATGTGTGTCTGGGGGCCCTTGTGTGGTTCCCACTGGTGTCTGAAGGCCCTCGGGTGGTCCCCACGGGTGTCTAGGGGCTCTCGGTTGGTTCATGTGGGTGTCCTCGGGTGGTCCCCGTGGGTGTCCTGGGGTCCTCGGGTGGTCTTCGATGGTGTCTGGGGGTCCTCGTGTGGTCCCGCTGTATCATGTGCCCGCCTCTTTTTTTTGTGAAGGATGTGACGTCATATCAAAGGGAGACAATCCCATTGGTTTCTGTACCATGTGATAGGCTACCTTAGTTCAAAGGGATGTGATGTCACTTTAAGGGACGCCCTTCATAATTGCAGGGGTAAGGAGAAAGGTTTATTTACTTTACCACCCACTTTATTTACCACCCGAGGACCCCCAGACACCTACGGGGACCACCCAAGGGCCCCCAGACGCCCATGTGGAAAACCCGGGGACCCACATACACCCATGGGGATCACCCGGGGACCCAGTTGTGGCCATCGGACATCCACGGGGACAACCTGGAGGCCCTCGGACACCTGCGGGGACCACCCAGGGACCCCCGCCGGCCTCTGGTATCAATCCTGTGTCTAAAAATATAAAATCTGGTTTTATGTGGGGCACAGGGGGTGGGTGGGTTGTGTATTTGTGTTTAGTACATATTGTAATGTTTATTGGGGGCTGAGGGGATGAATGAAGGGCCATGTACCCACTTCACTCACCCCCTCTGCCCTCAATAAAGCAGCTATTTTGCCTTAACTCCTTCATTGCCTTAGTGGCTATCTGCTAAGGTAATGAAGCTGCGTTAATGTATGAGCAGGGGGTCTCCTGTGCTTAACCGCATTGATTTCAGCCTCGGGGACCCCTGCTTCCCGAGTTACATGCCCAGATATGGGTTGCCGGTATCTCCTTCATTATTTAAATCCCGCAGTCACGGAAGGAGGAGCTTCATTACCGTATCTCCTATGCATGTAAATGTCCCGCGTCACGTGACCGTGGGAATCAATTACATTAAAGGAACTTCATTACCATATCAGATAGCCGCGACGGTAACGAATGTGTTACATTTTTAATTATGGTTTTATTACAAGTGTATTGTAGCGGGGGCTTCTCCAAAGCAGAACCTTGTTGATTTCAGGTCCCGGGACCCCCTGCTTCCCGAGATACAGGCCCCGTTATGGGGTGCCGGTATCTCCTATGCATGTAAATGTCCCGTGTCACGTGACCGTGGGAATCAAATGCATAGGAGATACCAGCACCCCATAACGGGGCCTGTATCTCGGGAAGTAGAGGGTCCATGGACCTGAAATCAACGCGTTTCTGCTCCGGAGACCACCTGCTACAATACACTAGTAATACAGTAAAATGTAAAAAAAATATTTTCTGGAGAGGCAGCTCTCTCTCTCTGCAGCAGAAAGAACTCGCCAAATGAGCCCTTTTCAGAGGAGTGATCATCTTGTCGCCGGCTACTCGACATTTTTGCAAATGTTGCTATCACAGGTATTCGGGGCTTTATGCATACCGTGATAGCGACGCTATCAAAAATGGCTATTTAAAAACCATGGCGATTATTTTTATCGGTGCTTAGTGCATTGTCCCCACAGTCTTAGATCATGTCCCTCCGCCCCATCGTGGTGGCAATTGGGCCAATCAGTTACTTAGAGATGTCCGGTGGATATTCTTTATGAACAATTGCATCAAAGGGTTTGAATGAACGTCCTTGAACGTTTTCATAACAGACTGAAATATACTGTAAGTTAATGTCGGACAGTCTCTGCATCACGAGTGGGCTGTGTTGAATATTACTAATTCTTTACCACTTGTGACACTAAAAATACTAGACCTCTGATGCCATCAAAGGAAAAAGCTTTAGTCGAGACACAATACATTTGATCAAATCTGGCATGAATATAACCTACAGTATGTGTGTGCATTGTGCTAAAGATAAGGGAGCTGAACAAAGCCTTGGGTCTTGGAATATCAGCTTTATTTGCCCTTATTGCCACGGACACGACAGTAGCTTTCCTTGATAGGAAGTATTTTCAAAATGACTAATTGGTCAGACACAGTAAGCCCATGTTGTGGTGTGCTTACATAAGCTATAAGACTGACTTCATGAATACTGATAGCATTAATACCGCTTTTTGCTTTTGTGAAACATAATATCTGCCCGTGTGACAATGGAGGCATTTCTCTAATATACAACATTAGAGACGTTGTTCTGCCTGTCCCCCTACGTGTGCTATCTCGGCTTTGCTGGCCATGACTACTCTCACCCTGTTATATATATATATATATAAGATACAGTTGCGGTGGGACGTGAAAGTTTGCCTGTGGATAGGCAAAATTATGCCGCATAAAACTGACTCCTTTCTGTCGGGGGCCTGCAGCTGGGAATAAGCTGGGAATAAGTTAGCTGGGAATAAGAAGGGGGGTTATTGCTGGCTGTAAAATGATGGCCAGCGTAAATGGGGCGTGGGTTGTCAGTTTAGAGATGAGTGCAATGGCTGCGGGGGTAGCCACCCCATGTCCAAGTGCTTTAAAAAGAGTAAGTGAAGAGGCTGAGACTAAGAGCGAGGACACCTGGGAACATTGATAAGATGTCACTGCGGCTCTGCCGCTACCCGAATAGGGAAGCGGTGGGGCTGTTAGAGACAGACTTTAAAAGTTATTTTTGGATCCCTTTTAGGAAGGTGGAGGTTCCGTTATGTAGAAGGAATTTGAAATCACTAGAGATGCACATGGGAGAAGCACGTATGAAAAAAGCAAAGGAGGTGGCGGTGGGCAGAATTGCAGTCCCGTTTCCTCTCCCCGATTACCAGGGTTGAGAGTTTCTCTGTTAGAGGTGGTCCCTAAGAAGGAACCAGGTTCATTCTGTCTCATACATCACCTGTCTTACCCAGAGGGGTTGTCAGTGTATGATGGGATTGACAAGGACTTGTGTAGCGTGCAGTATGCATCTTTTGACAAGACCAGGGATCTGGTAAGGGAGGCCAGATTGGGGGTGTGAATGTCTAAAGCTGATCTAGATCCAGTATTCCGTTTACTGCCCGTGCACCCGGAATGCTTCCACCTGCTGGGTTGCAGGCTGGGGAGATATAATTTGTAGATCTTTGTAGGGTGTTCGATCTCAGTTTTACTTTGAGACATTCAGCTCCTTTTTGAATTTGGCATTAGAGGATGTTACCAGAGTTGGGAGGTTTCTGCACTACTTGTAGAACTTTCTATTCTTATCAAGGGATGGGTCTGATGTGTCTAGGAGGTTACTGTGGAAATTTCAAGAACTCATGACACGTTTCGGGGTTCCTTTGGCTATGGACAAGACAGAAGGCCCAGCGTTATGTATTCGTTTTCTGGGGATTCAAATTGATAGGGTGAAGATAGAGAACCATTTCCAACCCAGGAAGCTGAGGGGCTAAAGGCTTTGGTGAGGCAGTTTATAGGGCTCAAGAACACCATGCTAAGGCTGTTCCAGTCCCAACTGGGCCATCTCAACTTCGCAACCAGGATCCTTCCAATGGAAGGTTCTTTGGGAGGCTACTGGTATTTGTAATGGCGGGTAAAATCGCATCACCACTTTATTAGCATTTCAAAGCAGGTAAAGGGGGACCTGTAAGCGTAGGACACCTTCCTAGGGCGGTACAAGGGGCATATGATGGCTTTACAAGGAGTGGTGGAGAGCAGGCAGATTGAGCTTTTTACGGATGTGACTGGATTCGTGAATTTTGGAGCCTTTTTTTCAGGGCCGAGTGCACCGAGCGATGGCCAGAGGAGTGGGAGAAGCAATGAATTACCCTAGAAAGGGGAAAACAACCGGGGCTCAAATATATGGGCATCACTATGAAGAAAGAAATCCACTAATGTAAGGGAAGCAGGAGTTTATGGGAAACTTAATGTTCTTAGAGCTCTTTCCGCTGGTGGTGGAGGTTGAGCTATAGGTAAGCCTGGCCAACAGGGAGGTCATCTTCAGGAAAGACAACATGGGTGTGGTGGTGGCCGTGAACAAGCTATCAGCATCTTCTCCGGTGGTGTTCTGGCTTTTGAGGTTGCTGGTACTAAAGTGCCTGCATCATAATATTCAAGGTTCAAGGTAAAGCACGTACCGTGTTTAGTTAACAAGATAACGGGTGCTCTCTCTCATTTTTAATTTACGACATTCATTGAGTTGGTCTCGGGAGTGGCAACGACGGTGGAACCATGCCCACAGCAGCTCTGGCAGGATGCGGTGTGAGAGTAATGGAGCTGCTAAGAGCTTCAGTAGATCCAAGTACGTGGTCAGCATACAGCAGGACTTGGGAGGAATGGCGGGCCTGGTTAAACACAGACTTGGAAGGACAAAGACCTGAGGACGTAAGGGTAGCGAAAACCAGGGACAAAATGTTAAAGTTTGTGGTAAAGAAACGGGAATTGGGAGGTTCAGTCTCAATGACTCAATGATTGGGAAAATTTTAGCAAGCGTCTCCTTCTTCAAGTTGAAGGGAGACAGGGATTTTATTTAGTATTTCATCATCTACAGGGATTCATGCTGGATTTTGAGGGATATACAGGAAGGCATGAGGACCTGAAAGGGGGTCTGAAGGGCCTGTTTCAAGAGGATGAGGTCCATTTATAAGATATCGGGAATGATATCCTGATTCGCCATTGACAGCACTATAGGCACGGCCTTAGATGTATAAATGTAATACCAGTTTTAGGGAAAATATTTGCAAAAAGGAAGCATCTTAAAGTGATCATCTTTAATTGAGAATATATAGTTAGACTATAATTTGACTAGAGGTGGACTGGGGACTGCATCTTCTACACAAGACAACAAACGGTGAGCTTATCTATCATACTATGATCCCAAGCTTATCAGCCTGTACTTTTAACCCCCCCCCCCCTGTACACTTTATTTACTGCAGCCTCTCCCAACAGACTGCACACAACTACCACTCAACCCCTCAACCCCCCTCTCCCCTCAACAACTCCCTCTGCAAACCCTGAATAGGCCCTACCTTTGCAATGCAGCAAAACATTTTGGCATTGAAAAGGCACACCTCTGCTGTTTAGTCTGCACACACTCACTTGGCTCACAACAGCTTCATGCAACATTACCTACCTTTGTGATAATGAACCTGCTAGGCATCTCAACTCTGTTCTTTCTTGTGACGTCATGGAAATGTTACTCTCTCTATCCATTACAATCTCCTTCCTCCATGCCCACAACCAATATCATTATACACCCTGGATTACTCAAACTTCTTGCACTATCTACTGAATGTTGGTGGAGAACTCTGAAAACCAGCATATTGCTGCGGCGCATCTGAGTCTAACACATCACCGTTTTTTCCCTGGCTTTTTCCTGGAATGCGACGCACATCACCTGGAGCATGCCGCATTCATTTTGCGTTCTCAGCCACGGGTCATGCGCGGTTGATGCGTTTATTGAGAATGGTTCGGATTTAATAGGTTGCAATTCTTCGCGTGTCTGCCAGATGGCAGATATTCATGAATTGTAATGCGCATGCGCTTCAGTAATGTGTCGACTTGCATGTGTTTCGTGTAAAAAAGATACCACAGTGTGCTATTGTAACTTGGCCTTGAGACTGAAGGAAGAGGTTGCAAAAATGTATCAATTTAGGCTTTTCATATTAAAGAAAGACAAAGACCAGTTTCGGTTACAGTATTCTCCAGAGATCTGCCACCCGCCATGAGTGTTCTAGTGCAGCCCGCGTTCCAAAAACCCGACAGAAGTTACGCGTATTTGATATGGGACGCGATTAATGCAACAGAGGATAAGATGGCAACAGTTGTTCAAATTTATCAGTATTTTATCGAAAACTATGACTTTTACAAATTTTCGCCAGCTCCTCATACGTGGAAGCGTGCAATAAGGAAAAGGTTATGTAGCGATCCCTGTTTTTATCGTATTGAGTCACAATTTGTTGGAGGGTATTGGTGTGTATCACCGGCTTTTTCCTGTATCTATGATCATGATGACGGCAAAAGGCGAAGGGTCGTGTTAAAACCAACTATGAAAAGACAGTCGCTGCCAAGCAATGCACCAGCACTGGCTTCCAATAACGGTCCCACCATCAGTGACAACCCTTGCTGTCTATCCAGCAAGCCTGAGCCAGATTTCGCGTGAAGTTTCGATCAAGCTTGCATGTACCTAAGCAATTTCCAGCCTCATCAGCTGACTACAGGTGTAGTAGTCCCGCTGCAAACTATCGACATGGATGATCAAGAACACTGGACTGGCAGTGGACCGGCGCCGGCGCCAGCTGAATGGGAAACTCTATGGTGAGTATTGTTAGTATTGTTGCCGTATTATTTTCTGTGTTTTTTTTTTTATTTTGCCAATGCAGTATCAATATCGGTGCGATTCAAAAGTCAGGCGATTCTCCTGTAAGCAATATCATTGGCTGAGCGGCTTCTACAGTACTGTACTGCAGATACTGAACAATTGGTGGAACACTAGGCGCATGCGCATTGGAACCTTCTTGAAACGCATATGCGTGTCATTACATTGACGGTAGGCGCGTGCGCATGTGAACAGGAGACGCCCCCCGAGAAAATTATTGGTGGGACTGGCTGGGAGCGTCTTTAGGGGGCTGACCATTACAGTAAAACTTTTCTTTTTGTTTTTCCTCAGAAAAGAAAACGGCTAATGGAGGGATTTCTATGGCTAATATCGCTTTGTGTAACAATGCCTGCACATTGCTGAATCGGATTTAAAAACCCACGTACCGGAGTCTACAGTTTAGTGGCCGTTGTTATTGATTAGGATAGAATACTGTACCTGAAACAGTATGCTGATGTTTTCCGGCCGTAGAGTATACAATACTTTTTTATATACAGTATACTGTGTAATAAACGCAAAAAAATAAAAACTATGCATATATTCTACATGTATTACAGTGCCAGTACATACAGTACAGTATGTGTCTTCTATTTTTTTTTCTACTCTTATACTGAGCATGCCTACAGTATACAGTGCCAGTACATACAGTACAGTACAGTTTGTGTCTTCTATTTTTTTTTAATACTCTTATACTGAGCATGCCTACAGTATACAGTGCAGTATGCCTCGACATTCTAGAAACACTGTATTTTGTTACAGTAGCAAAGGAGCCAATGGAATAATGTAAAACAAATAAACATGTTCTTTTATTGGTGGAGTAAGTACAAAAACATTTATTCACAAATACTGTACAATTTGACACATTTTAAGTGCACAGCAATTCAAAACATCAACAGGTGTATGGTTTACTGCTACAGTTGTGAAAACATTTGTGTCAGTCAGTATGGTTTACAGTCACGTTTTAAAAACAAATTCTTTATTCATAAAATAAACAAAACGCAACATCTCCTTTATTAAAAAACGACAAGTCAAAACATATACTGTACAGTGGGATGGTGTGCAAAACAGTCTGCACCAGTACAGTCCTTGAGGGCAGCAAAAAGGGCGGGTTTTCAGGGTAACCTTTGAAAACCGTGCCTGTTTGCGGCCCTCATGGACTGGAATTGTGCAGGTCCTGTGTGTGTGTACAGCAAGTTAAAACATTTCTGTATAAATACAAGTTAAAAAACACACAACAACATCTCCTTTATTTAAGTACAGCAGGTCAAATCATGTAGAGTACAATACAGTTCAGCACAACAGTATGGTCTTACCTGTCATTACAAAAAAAACTTTATTCATAAAATACAGTATACAAACGAAACATCTCCTTTATTAAAGAAACATATACAGTACAGTGGGATGGTGTACAAAACTGTCAGTCAGACCTGCACCACTACAGTCCTCGAGGGCAGCAAACAGGGCAGGTTTTCAGGACAAACTTGAAAACCGTGCCTGTTTGCGGCCCCCAGGAACTGGAATTGTACTGGTCCTGTGTGTGGACAGCACGTTAAAACATTTCTGTATAAATACAAGTAAAAAAACACACATCAACATCTCCTTTATTCAAGTACAGCAGGTCAAAACATGTAGAGTACAGTACAATACAGTTCAGCACAACAGTATGGTCTTACAGAAAGTCCTCCACATTGTCCGTCCATGGCCGATTCCTTGCATGGCGCAAAACGCCAATAATGCAGTCTCGAACACCTTTCATTACAGAATCTGTAATTGGATAAAAGCGCCGCATTTCATCCAGAATGTTCTTTCTTAAATTGTCAGGAAGCGCCTTTTTTACGCGATTTCCTTCATAGTTCACTTTGAAGGCCCAGTCACAGTACAACGAGTAGGGAACATGGTGCTTAAAAAGTAACAAGGCATACTTGTGGGATGCACCAGCACTCTTCACCCTATACTTCTCCCTGAGCACCAGTGGCAGATCGCACAGGGTGATGTCGGGCACCGTATCGATGCGAGCGAATGTAGGTCTTTTGGGAGCGGGTGTGCTTGAGGCGACGGGCGATGGTAGGTTGTCTGGGAGGAAGCTTTCCTCCGGTCTTGGTCGCCGTGTTGTCTCCTGGCGTGGTCTTGACGGGGTTTTCATGTCCTCCTCAACGGCATACATGTACACGACATCTTCTGGTGGAGGGGGTGCGTTTGGTGATGGAAGGGGGTCGAAGGTCCCATTCATCACATCCATGTCACCCCCCTGCTCCAGCGTCGGGGAAACAGGGGCATTAACTCCGAGCAAATAATGTATACCCTCTATGTCAGCCTCTATCTTCTCCATCCTTCGATCCATCCGTTGATCCATATGTATCATCCGTTGCTCCACATTTAGCATGGTCTCTAGAAACAAATCTATCTTTGCTAGCACACTAGAGTTCCCGGGGAGATCCACAGTTATCCCATTCAGCAACCGGTCTAACGAGCTGCTTCTTGTGCATGGCGTCTGGAAATCTAGGTGGATGGGTGCAACGGAGGATGAGATGGGGGTTCCATAGAGAGAAGCGGCAGCGACGTCGAAGAAGGGTGGAGGAGGTGACCTGTGGATATCCAGTAGAGGAGAAGCGGCAGCGTCGTCGAAGAGGGATGGAGAAAGTGACCTTTAGATTTCCGGGCGAGAAGCAGAGTCGTCTAAAAGCAAAGGAGAAAGTGACCCGTGGATTTCAGAGGCAGCGTCGTCGGATAGAACTGGAGAGGATAGCCTGTGGGTTTCCGGGAGGGTGGCGGCAGCGTCGAGGACGAGGGGTGGAGAAGACGGACTGAAGATTTCCGGGACAGCGGTGGCAGAGTCGTCGAAATGTATGTGAGGAAGTGGTCTGCGGATTCGATGGGTTGGCTGCCAATCGTTTTGCGTCGAGAGTACATAATGACATAATAATGCTGACGTCTATGAAAACCCTTAGCCTTTGGGGTCAGCAGAAGGTTTTCTTTATTGGCCTTAGCCTGTCACTTTTGCCTTGGCGTGAAAATGGCAACCGCCTTTCGCTTTTTCTGCTTCACAGGCACGGAAGAGGCGAGTGGGTTCCTGCGTCCATAGTATCGGGGTTGATCCATGGAAGCAGATGACAAACAGTAATGCAGTATCTGGACAAAGGCAAGTTCAGATAAAGATCATCGAGGGATGGGCTATGCAAAGTGTGTAACCTTTTATGCATGGCAGCGAGGTACAGGTGTTGAAAGTGGGCGTACTCTAATGTGAGTCATTACCGTATAAATACACCATCCATTTTGTGGATTCACTGCACATTGAATACACATCGACTAAACATCGAATATAGATTCTTGTGTTTGTATTTCTTTCTACTCGCAGCAATGGTTGTTAAAAAGATTTCCAAGGATCTCAGCATGCGAATTAAGGAGATGTACACGAGCGGACACCGAATTGCTGCTATCCAACGCTGGTTAGCTACTTCTGGCCTCATTGTGCCAGCAACCACCGTGAGCTATCATGCACACGGAAAAAACAGAGACCGCAAAAGGGCACCAAGGGTAACTAACGCGTAAGTATATTTATACAACCTAAAAAAAAATTAATTATAATTTAAATCGAATATTTTTGTTATTTCTGTTGATTTATATTACAACAGTATATACTTTTTTTATATTTATATTTATATTACAACAGTATATATATTGTTTATATTTATATTTATATTACAACAGTATATATATTTTGTATATTTATATTTATTTCAGTACAGTATATATATTTTGTATATTTATATCAGTACAGTATATATATTTTGTATATTTATATTTATATCAGTACAGTATATATATTTTGTATATTTATATTACAACAGTATATTTTTTTATATTTATATTTATATTACAACAGTATATATTTTTTTATATTTATATAACAGTATATATTTTTTTTATATTTATATTACAGTACAACAGTACTGTATACATCATTTTTATATTGCTGCATATTAACAAAACAATATATTTTCTTTACATTGTAGGGAGACAACTCTTCTGGTGAGGAGAAAATAAGTGAGGAGAATGACGAGAAGAGTGCATTAAGGGTCAAAAACACTCTGCAGGAAAATCACAATCTCACTGTACCCGAGACCAGCATAAAGAAGACGAGACGCAGCATTGGATTGAAATATGGACGTGTGAGGTTAGTACTGGACAGTACAGGAGGTAAAAGTGTTGTTTAGGAAACTGTACTGTACCGCTAAAATTATTTATTCCTTGTCATTACAGAGCGTACCCCATGATACGGGATGCAAACAAAATCAAAAGAGTGGTCCAGGCCCAGGCATGGATCGACAGTGGGGAAACTTTCCAGAATTGCATCTTCACTGATGAGTCTACTGTGTCGCTGAAGAGATTCGCAAGCCTTGCATTCCACATACTGCTGCGGCAGCTTTTATTCTCACAAATCACCGTTTTTTCCCTGGCTTGTTCCTGGAATGCGAGGCTCTTCAGCTGGCGCATTCCGCGTTTCATTTGCGTTCCCAGCCACGGGTCATGCCCAGCTGACGCGCGGTTGATGCATTTATTGATAATGGTTCAGGATTTAATAGGCTGCAATGCTTCGCGTGTCCGCCAGATGGCAGAAATTCGTGAATTGTAATGCGCATGCACTTCAGTAATGTGTCGACTTGCAGGTGTTTCGTTAAAAAATGAGGAAAATCCGCCCTTATCCTGGCTCGGATTGATGCAGGGGGGCTCCAGAGCTGATACCCAGGAATATCAGCCCCGGAGGCCCCCGGCATGCATCCGAGGCAGGAAAAATGCATGTACAGCCCACTTCATTACCTTAGCGGCTAACCGATAAGGCAATGAAGGGGTTAACCCACCGTGCCCGCTTTATTGTGGGTAGCGGGGGTGGGTGAAGGGGGTATTTGGCCCTTGGTGTGAGTTTAGGACTTGCGGGGGGGTTGCGGGTGCACTTAACCCTTTCACGACCCTAGCAGTTAATACCGCTACGTCATGAAGGGGTTAACCCCTCCCGCTACCCCCCCCGCAAGCCCTAAACAACCACCGTTAGGGCTAATACCCCCTTCACCCACCCCCGCTACCCACAATAAAAAAAATTCACACACAGCAGCCCCACAATAAATAAATCTAAATAAATAAATAAATGCATGAATATAAATAAATATATATATATATATATATATATATATATATATATATATATATATATAACAACTACCCCTATAACCCCTAACATACACATATATGCACCTCAATGATACTATAGGCCGGCGGGGGCCCTCGGATGTTACCCGCAGGACAGCAGTACCAATTATGTGCCCCCCCCAATTAATGAATAAACACATACATACTTTTAAAGAAATACCCCCCCCCAACACATACAGTATAGTAATGGCCACAATTACTATTATCCACAAAGGGATAATAGTGAATGTGCCCATTTTAAATACATAAACAGCAATAAATACATTAAAAACATATAACACTCACCCATGTCCGGCTGCCACGATGAAGGCCATCCTCCTCTTCATCCTGCCCATGCCCCCTCCGCTGCTGCAAAACAGACACAAGAATGAAAACATCCAATGTAATGTCCCCTAACCCCTTAATCACCATAGCGGTTAATAACAGCTACAGTCATTAAGGGGTTAACCCACCCTCACCCACCATGCGGGACGCCTACATACCCTCCCACACTAACCCCCCACCCCGTGAGGCCTAACCACCCTCACCCACTACCCACAAGGGAGGCCTACCCACATACCGTTGGGGAACCCCCCCCCACCACCAGTACCCACAATAAAAACAATACAGTGACCCACAATAAACATCATTATATTTATTAAATACATTACCCACCCCCTGTGCCCCCCCATAAATACAAGATTTATCCTTTTACAAACAGGGTTCATAACGCAGCCCGTGCGAGTCCCCGGTGGGCTGGCGGGGCACCTGTCAGACCTACAGGGTACCAGCAGCCCTTTTCAAACAGGTTCTGGAGGCCTGCTGGTGGGTCCCGCCAAGCGCCATGGCCCCCAGGTGGTCTCCTTTGGTCACCGTGGGCCACAATTGGGTCCCCACGGTTGGCCCAATGATGTCTGGGAGCCCCGGGTCAGACCCACAGGTGTCTGCGGGGCCTCGGGTGGTTCCCACGGGGGTCTGGGGAACTCACGAGTGCTCACTACGGGTCCGCGGTGCCCCCACAGAAGTGGGACCACAGCTTCATCCCCGCACCTATGGGTCGGCGGTGCCCCCACAGAAGTGGGGCCACCGCTTCATCCCCGCAGACTACGGGTCCGCGGTGCCCCCACAGATGTGAGGCCACCGCTTCATCCCCGCATGTGTCACCCGTGGAGCCACCAGCCGGATACCCGTGAGATACCCGAGGAGACCCGCAGGTGGTCTCCAGAGGTCCCACGCAGAACCACGGAACAAACCCAGAATGTAAAAAAAATAAACCTGGCCTATACATTCAATACATACACCCCCCCCCAACACATACAGTACAATAATGTGCAAAATAACTATTATCCAGATATGGATAACAGATTAATTGCCCATTATTAAAAACATTAACTAGCATATTCAAATAAATAAAGTACTACTGACCTCATCAATAAGAAGTCTCCGTCGCCAGCAACAACCTTGTCTTGCCAACAAAATTCATAGCCAATATAAAGCCAATACATTGCAAGTACATTCAGATATCAATTAACCCCTTAAACACCTTATCGGTTAATAACCGCAAAGGTAATTAAGGGGTTAAGCCACACTGGCCCGATACCCACCCTTCACACACACACACACAGATATATATATATATATATATATATATATATATATATATACACTGGCGACACACTTTATTCGAGCTCGGCTAGTCCCACGAATTCGGGTATACCCGGGTGTATTGAGGTTTGTGACTGTTTTCTGCCCGAGTGCATTGAGGTATTTTCCAGGCAGGGATTGAAGCATTTTATTCCCGCTGGCTGCAATACTGCACAGTATATATATATATACTGCATTACAATTCATGAATTTATGCCATCTGGTAGACACGCGAAGCATTGCAGCCTATTAAATCCTAATCATTATCATTTAACAGATCAGCCGCCCATCAGCCAGGCATGAACCCAGGCTGGGAAGGCAAACACAACGGGGCTTGTCAGAGGTGAGGAGCGGCGCATTCCAGGTATCTGCCAGGTACATACTGGGTATTTGCTCGAATAAAGTGTGTCGGTGCAGTATATATACACACACACACACATGATGAACCAATATACAAATAAATGTAGAAGGGTTGTCAAAAACATGCTGTACTCAAAATAACACTTCTCCATAAAGACACACTACAATAAAATTAATTTCCTTTCATAATCCGAACTGATCTTACAATCAAAAACATCAAATGCCAATCAAAAACCTCAAATGACAATCAACACATTGCATTTACCTTGTATATATGATGCATACAATCTAAGCACCATATAAATTCTGCAAATGAATGTTAACAATGACATTGCATGCAAAATACAGATACCTCCAAACAAGTATACTATTTTAACCAAGCCAGTAAACATAAATCAATTAGCATTCATTAATGACATCCCTAAACAATTTAAATTCCATCCCTAACAATTAAACAATTAACAAATTCAAGCAATTTAGCCTGAGAAAAAATATAAGTACCAACAAGCATACAAAATTGAAAACCAAGGCGAACTTTGACCTCAAGAACACCATACAATAGCAACGATTACATCTATCTAATTGTAAAATACTTTAAACACACATTAAAGCATAGCAGCATAGTTAAATTAATTTAAAACACATCAAATCAAGCTTTTAAAACAACATCATTTCTTACCCTGTATGTATATATCTCTCTAGACATCCATACATACATACATACAGTACAGTGGCAAGAAATGATATACCACCAAACAATAAATACACATGTTAAAAAAGCATTAAAATTTAACAAGTTAAATAAAATACATTTTTTTAGTTCACTTACTATTACTTGACCCCACCGACTCCTGTTGAACTGCTTACTCACGATCAAAACCACCAGGCACAGGAACCCATAAAATAAAAAACCATAAAATCATAAACATTAAACTAAAAATCCAAATCAATCCACGGGTCTTCTAATTGTAATCCATCTTCATCTGTATTCTTCTTTCTTCTATCTTCTTCCGGGGTCTTCTTCCCGTCTTCGGCCACGCCCTTGTCTTCTTTCTTCTGTAGGAGGTCGTTCCTCCTCGGCGGCTGGCTTCAAAATGAGACGACATAGGCTTTTAAAGGCCTATGACGTCACATTTTCGTCATGGTTCCCACGGTCCTGATTGGGCCGTGAAAACCATGTGTTTTGGCCGATAAAAAAAAAAAATGATGACGTCACTTAAAGGCAATGAAAGCACAGCCAATCAGAATGGCTTTGCTTCAATTGCCTTTAAGATGACGTCATGAAAAGAAACATGGCCGTCCTGACATGGTACGGTAGCCAATCAGAGCGTGGGAACTCCATCCCTACTCTGATTGGCTCTAGTACCATGTGACAAGCTTTCAATGACGTCACATCCGTTCTCCCCCAAGCCTCTGTCAAATGGTATACTAGAGCCAATCAGAGTAGGGATGGAAACGACACAAAACCGCACATAACCGGGATAATCTGAAATTCGCGGAGCTAGCCGAGTTAGAATAAAGGTTGTCGCCACTATATCTTTGAAGCCGCAGCCAAAACACCCCATGAAGCTGCATGTGTGGGGTACCATCTCTAGGCGTGGACCAGGATGTATTGTCATCTTTGAAGGTAAAATATATCAAATATAATATTGCCTTATGCACTGTACTGTACTATTGTGCAGTTTTTTGAGCACTTTTCTTTTCTTGCTATAGGAATCATGAATAAAGCTTTCTTTCAAGACAACATACATCACACGCGAGTTCCTGAATGGTCACCGCTTCTACCAGAACAACGATCCGAAGCACACCGTGTCTACAGCGCATATCCTTGAGCGCGGTATCAACTGGGTGAAGACGCCAGCGGAGTAAGTGCGGTAACCGTGTCTCATTTGTTTCCCACAGTTTTTATTGTGTACTGTATCTCTTAAACTAATTGTCCTTTTTTTCCAATAACAGATCGCCAGACTTCAATCCAATCGAAATGGTCTGGCATCAGCTGAAGGACCATATCCGGAAAGTGGCGAAAGCCTCCAAAAAGGACGAGTTGTTTAAAGGCATAATGAGTTTTTGGAACGATTTACTCACCGTGGAACGCTGCAATAAATATATAGACCATATTGACACTGTGTTGCCCATTGTCATCGTGCGTAATGGGCAAGCATCAGGAAAGTAGTACTGTGCTGTAGTATTGTAAGTACAGTATGACACAGGTAAGTATGGCACAGATTTTTTCTTTCCCAATAGTCAGAGTATACAGTAGTTACAGTTTTTTCTTTACAGAGAGAGCAGCACCAGCCATCAGGTTACAGTACATAGTATTTAACAGTAGTCAGAGTATACAGTAGTTCCAGTATAGACTAGTTTGACATTACTACAATAACTAGAAAAATGGGTGTAAGTAGCACTAAAAAAAGTGTATACTGTACAATGACAATGAAAAGTGATGTGATGTGATAATACACAAATAATATATACTAGGCTGCCAGGTAACACCAACTCCAAGACACAGTTGGTAAAACAAGACAAAAATTAAACAATACAGACCGGCGCCGATAGTCCAAAGGTGGAAATGAATGTCCAACACTGAAAGAGTCTCAAATAGTAGATAGCTGTAGAGGTATCTTCCCAGCTTGACTTCAGTATGTAGACTCCGTCAACATAATGCGAGAAGAAAAATAAACAAAAAGAACACATCATAGTGCAATATGCAATTACTAAACATGCAGGACCAACAAGACAAGACAAACACTACATATAACAAGCAAGGCTTACTATTACTAAAAGATATATTTATTAAACACAATAACAATGAGGTAGCAGACGTGGGATCAGGTGGGTAAAACCGGAATCCTACTTACAGAACTGCCACAGATCACGAGCAGGGGTTTAATGGTGGTTTGTATCCGGCTGCAGCTCCGTTCAGACTTCTGACATCCAGGGCTCTTCTCCGCTCCATGACCGGAAGCGCGTCACACCGAACGACTCGTCGGCTCTCCTGGAACTGTCCGTCAAGCTGTCTCCGGAAACACACTCACAGGGGGTGGGAGGATTCTCCAAATTCCCTCTCACTGAACTGAACAGCTACCGCAGTGTTCGCAAGTCCTCTGCCACTCTCAATACGTATTAACAAATCGGCCCAACGCGTTTCGTGCGCATGCGCACTTCTTCAGGGGTACGGTGTGACGCGCTTCCGGTCACGGAGCGGAGGAGAGCCCTGGATGTCAGAAGTCTGAACGGAGCTGCAGCCGGATACAAACCACCATTAAACCCCTGCTCGTGATCTGTGGCAGTTCTGTAAGTAGGATTCCGGTTTTACCCATCGGATCCCACGTCTGCTACCTCATTGTAATTGTGTTTAATAAATATATCTTTTAGTAATAGTCAGCCTTACTTGTTATATGTAGTGTTTGTCTTGTCTTGTTGGTCCTGCATGTTTAGTAATTGCATATTGCACTATGATGTGTTCTTTTTGTTTATTTTTCTTCTCTGCATTATGTTGACGGAGTCTACATACTGAAGTCAAGCTGGGAAGATACCTCTACAGCTATCTACTATTTGAGACTCTTTCAGTGTTGGACATTCATTTCCACCTTTGGACTATCGGCGCCGGTCTGTATTGTTTAGTACTACAATAACTGCCTACTAACTGCTCAATGTTTTTCTTTCCAGAGAAAGCAGCACCAGCCATCTACAGTAGTACTACACATCACACAATGCCATAATACAGTACGCAAATAACTGCACTAATTTTTTGTTTTCTTGTCATTTCAGGAAAAAAGGGTGGCCTGGGGGGAGGTGGGGTTTTGTGTCCAGTCTAATCTGTTTGTACAGTAAAATGTACAGTATATAAACAGCAGTATTGATGTACACAAAACCTCTCCTCTCTCAATGAACTACTGTACTGTACACGGAATGAGGAACAAGATAAAGACGGAAAAAATAATATACTATGTATACTGTATATATATTTATATACAGTATATATATTTATATTATACATTACAGTATATATATTATTAAATAATATTCTTATAAATGTGCATAATTCATGTTTCTCCATGTTTTACACATGTTTTCTAAATGTTTATCCAATTTCAATGTGCCCGAAGAACTTAATAAAGACTGCATTATGTATTATTCATGATTATTTTTATATTTGTATTTTTTTGTTCCTGAAAAAATAAAATAAATATTTATTCACATTCCTGATAATCATAATCATTGACAACAACCACCCCCCATCCCCACCCCTACAGTATAAGAATGAATGACAAAACAACATGAATCAGTTAATGGTTTTTTTTACTCTCAATTCTCACAATGCTGTGCAAATCAGATTTACATTTCAAATTTGAGAAGGGATTTTCCAAAGCGTTACCGTAAACAAAGCCTCAAAGGGTTTGGGGGGTGGGGGGATTGGGTGAGTCATGATCAGTGGAAGGATTAAAAACACAATGACTAACTTCAGAAAATGAATGACTCTGTGGAGAGGGAGGGGTTGGGTAACTCATGCGCAGTACGCAGCTAGCTCCCATCTCAAAGAGGCTTAGAGTACACGCAGGCGCAGTGAGGCGATTGACACTCGGCCAGGGATGGATTAAAAACACAATGACTAACTTCAGAAAATGAATGACTCTGTAGAGGTGTCTGTCGAAAAGAGTTTGTGTGTGCGTGGGGGAGGGATGAAGGATTAGTTGTGCAGCAGTTCAAAGAAGTTACATACTGTAGAGTAGAGTACAGTAATTTCAAAAGGCAGTTCATCATAATAATCTGATCAATAAACCCCCAAAAACAACCCCCAAATACAGTACATAAAAAGCAAGTCACTTTATCTCCCTGTGCCTCAGGCACCACAAACATAGATTGTGAGCTCCACGGGACAGGGGGAGTTGGGTGACTCATGCGCAGTAAGCAGCTAAGCAGCTAAATAGCTCCCATCTGAAAAAGGATTACACACAGGCGCAGTGAGACTTTGAAGATCGGCTATGGACGGATTAAGAACACAATGGCAAGATTCAAAAAATTAAAGACAGCCGCATGAAGTTCAAAGCTAAAGGCATGCTTTAATTTCAAAAGGCAGTTCGTCATAATAATACACCCCCAAATACGTTACGTAAAAAGCACACAAATCAACCATGTGCAGTCAAACGCACAGGGTTGCAGACAAAAGCTACAGCACAGATTGAATATCGTAATACAGTAAGATGGTTTTTGCAGGCTTGTGGAGAAAATAAAAATATAAAAATTACAATAAAAAATTTTTTTTTCACTCACTCAAGCAAGCAGTGGTGGGCGAAGTTAAAGACGCATGCGCAGTAAATTCCTGCTGTCAAGCAGGAATGTAATTGAAATCAGACACACGTTCAAAGGAATGGTGTGGGAGAGATGTACTGCATTGCACAGAAGATAAGAAGTTGAAATACCCTGCAGTGCAGTTAATTATCCTGAGCGAGGGGAGATCGCTGTATTGTAAGGAATCCACACCTCAGTTTACTGCTTACCTTGCCTCACAGAACTATGCAGTCCAGGAACACACCCTCTGGTATCTACAGCAGCTGTGCAAGTTATCACTGCAACCTAGCCTTGTACTCACTCATTGGAGCAGTGCCTTCACACCCTCCTCCGGGGATAGGCCCGCTGGACTTTAAGTACTGCATCCCCACAATCCTTCTCGGCCGAGCATAACCCTTCCTGGTTTTCACAAGTGTTCTGCCACAAGCCCTATGGCTTGGCTCTTTTGTGTTCTAATCTCTCTAGTTCTATTCCCTAGTTCACGCAGGTTTCTGTTCCTCTCTCCTGTGCTGAAGCGGAGTACTCTCCTTGTTGACTTCAGCTCCTTGTTTCCTGAGACCGGATGCTAGTGTTACGCAGCGGTCTGTTCCTGTCTCCTGTGCTGAAGCGGAGGTTTCCCCAGTGTTGTCTTCAGCTCCCTGGTTCCTGGGGCCTGCTGCTCATTCTCTATTGCAGAGGCCGTGTCCTGGTTCCTGCGCTGAAGCGGAGGATTCTCCAGCCTGCTCAGGACTCTTGCGCTGAAGCACTGATCTACCACTGCTGCCAGGAAGTGTGTGCACACCGCGGTCTACCTATCACTTCCTGAGACCAGTACCATGGGCCATGGTCACCGCATGCGCAGAGTCCACTCCCGCGCTTCTAAGCTGAAGCGGGGAACTCCTGACTACCTGTTGTCGAACTCCTGCTTGAACAACGTTTACCCTGATGTCTCCAGTCCTGACCCTGGCTTGTCCACTGACGATGCTACCTTCTCCAGTCCTGACCCTGCTACGTACAACTACGAACTGCGCAATCTGGATCAGCCTGCGCGGTCTAAGGTCGGTGCTTTTACAACCCCACCTTAGCCACGCGGTCCGACCCAGGTTTGTGGCGAGCACAACCGTGACATGTATATGCCGAAATGTGACACTGTTACAGTACAGTACACGCCTATGCGTTTCAACAATTTTCAAATGAGACATACTGTACTGTACTACAGAACAGCACTGCAAATGCATGTATACATATGCAAATTTACAATTACTGCACGCGCACACACAGACTGTGTACAGTACTGACCTAGGTTGAACCGTGAAGGTATTAGACTTCCAAGACAACAGCTCGCAACCCCCCCTCTGAGTTTTTACACGGCATTGCAGTATTGCAGACAGCGAGAATAAAATGCTAATATCACGAGCACGAAAATAACGCAGTTCACTCCGGGCGAAAACGACAAAAAAACGCACATAACCGGAATAATCTGAGAACCGCGGATCTAGCCGACTTAGACTCAGATCGGCCGCCACTGTATCAACCACCTCTTACTCTAATGGCAAACATCACAAATGTACAACTTGCAAACAACTACCCAAAATCCTACTCATACTGTTACTCTCTTTAGCAGGTGATATTGAACTTAACCCAGGCCCTCCCTTTTCAACTCTGTCCATATTTCTGAGAATGCCCCCTTCAAATTCCAAAAAGGGCTATAAGTAGCCCATATATATCCAGAGTCTACTGCTCAAACTGGATTAGCTAAGAACATGGTGCCTTATGCTTAAACCAAAAGCCATCGTTCTCACAGAAACATGGCTAACCCCTATAACCCTTGATACAAATAACGCCATTCAGGTATCCATTTCTAGGAAAGATAGATCAAAGAGGGAGGAGGGGTGTTATTTTATATTGCAGACACCTTATAATTTATACTATTAAATTGCCCCCCAAATCCACCCTCTTTTGAAATCCTAGTTGGCAAAATCTGCCTCCTCTTTTGTAAGCCCGTCCTGATTGCTGGCATCTACCGCCCCCCTAAAGCGCCACTACAGTCCCTGACTGATATCACCCAGTTTTTTGGCTCCATTTCCTCTCTGAATGAGAAGAATGAACTCCTAGTTTTTGGGGATTTCAACTACTATTGGCTTGACCCTAAAAACCACAAAATCCAGATACAACTCATGTCGCTTAACCTATCGCAACTCATTTCCCAAACCACACAGACAAACTTGAAATCTAACTCCTTGCTAGACTGGATTCTCTCTTCAAATCCAATCAGAATCCAATCCTCTGGCATCCTTCCTGATATTTTCAGTGACCATGCAATAGTGTACTGTGTAAGGAAAATTAAATCACCCCAATCAAGCCCTAAAGTTCTCCTAACTAGAACATTTAGAAACTTTAACCCACAACAGTTTCTGGCTGACCTTACCAACTGCCCTTGGTACAGAATCGACTTAATTCCTGACCTCGATTCTGCTCTCAACTATTTCCAATCCGAGTTCTTAAAACTCTGTGATACTCATGCCCCACTACACAGAATAAGAGTATGGGGGTGGGGGGGTGGACCTTCTGTGGGTTACAACTGACCTTATAGCGCTCTACCATTTCAGGGATGCCTTGTGGAAAAACTACAAACTAACTAGCACTACCAAGGATCTCAATCACTACAGATGTCTGCGGAACATGTGCACAAGGCAAACAAGACATGCAAAAGCACAATATTACTCTGACAAGATCCACCAAAATACATCAAACCCAGCTACCTTCTGGAAAGTTATCCACAATATATACCAGCCTTCTAACCACCAACAGCCAAGTAATATCATTAAGGGGGATATTACTCTGACAAACCCCACCGACATTGCAAATGCATTCAATGATTACTTCACAGGTATTCATTAGGTACAGGATACAAAACTGATACAGCACTAACGAGGTGAAGTGGTTGATATGTGATTATATAACTTTGGACAGCACAATAATGTACAGTAGATTGAAGTTCTAGTAACTATATTGGTCCAGGAGAAAAGTCGATTTGATGTATTGTACAGTAGGTTGGGTTACCTTTTGGTGAACCAATATTACAGTTTTTCATAGATGAAGCTACAATGTATAGTACAGAGCTTTTGAAACCTCACACAATGCACACGTGTACATGAAGGGAAATAATAATATTACTGACATGCAAAACATCAGTGATTCTCAGCTTGTGTTCTGTGGAACCCATGGGGGTCAGTGGCAGGTAACCCAAGGTACTCTGAGGAATATTTGGTAATGGCAAATGTTTTACTTTTCATTATCCATTTTGGAAAGCTGTTAATATAAAAACCCTGGCAAAGGCTACAGTAACTATAACATTTTGGCAGTGCAGCTACTTATACAGGATCAAAGTGTGTGTGTGTTTCCCTAACCTCCTCGCTGTGTGGGCACCTTAGCAGGGTGTCGGGGAGCTGCAGGGCGGCCGCGTCGCCGGGGGCTCCCGGCGGAAGCTGTCTCATGGTGCCGCCATGTTGTGCGCAGTTGTTCGTGCATGGGCAGTGGCGCGAGAGTTGCGACAGCCCCTTCAGACCGTTCGCGTATGCACAGGGCAGAAGCGCGCGAAGCGGGACCAATCCGGTGCAGGCTCTGAGCTGAGACAACAATTCCCATGAGCCTCAGCAGGGTCACATGGTGCCAAGAAGCCAATAGGGCTTGAGAATTGTGTGCTGAAGAGAAGTAGGAAGCTGGCAATGCAGCACGTTGGGCAGAGAGGATTGGGAGCTAGAGGGGGAAGGAGGTGTGTGTGTGCAGGGGTAAGTGACGCTATGCACTAGGCTAGATATCCCCTTAGGCCCCAGTTAGTGCCCTGAGTCACCTTCAGCGTTTGTTGCTGTAGAACAGGCCCTTTATGTAGGGACCTTTCCCTTTTAGAGTGTGTTAGTCAGGGACACCGTGCTGCGGTGAGGATCCTATCATTCTTAGTCTGGGCTCAGACTACGCTGCAGAGTTAAAGCATGTGGAAACATCCCCTGCAGTGGGAACTCATCGTGAGAGACTGCGCTGGATTGGCGGATCCTTTTTGAAGTGTCAGCAACCAGGAGCTGAGCGCTCGGCACGTATTTTCACAAGTGCACTAACATACCGGTACCTACAGGCGCTGATCCCGCCTTGGGGTTGGATTTCTTGGGGACACTTGGGAGGTTAAGTGACCAAGGGGCTGGTCGGTTACGCTGGATACGGTGTAGGATACACACAGTGGTGGGAGGACACTATTGCACAGTGACGTGTGGCGGGGGCCACTGGTGTCTCAAAGTTATACATATGTGTGCATATATATTCTCTATAGTAAAGTATTACGTTATACATACAGTGGCGGCCGCCTTCAGCCTCGTGCAGCCGTTTTGGTGCGACTTTTAAAACCGTGGGCAGATGTTGTATGTTCCGGTATTTTTAGGCGCCGCGGGCGTTTCATTGTATTAGCGCTATTGTCACTGTCTCGCCATGAATGCGGCAAAGTGCGTGACAGTCGGAAAACATCCCCGAAAAAATTCAGGGATGTGGGAGAATAAAAGGGGCCGCAACAGTATTGTGAACTGTTATTATTGTTCTCACATATTTGGGATTCTGGGCAAGTGGAGGCACTGCCATTTAATATATTGTTGCACGAGGCTACCAGGGGCAAAGGCTCAGATCTCTGTGTGAGCCCATAAGTAAAGAAGTACCAGTAGACCTTCTAGTATAGAGGAAAGAGTGCTACAGATAGAAAGCTGTTAATAAAAATAGCCTGGCAAAGGATACAGTAACTATAATATTTTTTACATACATAGAATGAGTCCCCAATGTCACAATCAGGGCTGCCGACGGGGGCTGACAGCCGGGACTTCTGTCCTGGGCTTGGTGAGTCAGGGTTCCCAGGCCCCCTATGTCAGTAAAAAAGACCCCACTAACATGCTAGCTTAAGTGGGGCCTGTATAGGAGATCCAATCAGGGCCTTCCTCACAGGTGAGGCCTAAACTGATATAAGCAACAGAACAGGCAGGAAATATGTGTATGAATCTTCCTGGCTATGCAGCTGATTATACAGGATCAAAGTGTGTCTGTGTTTCCCAACAACCCTCCCCTCCTCCTCGAATCTACCTGCATCCTGCACAGGCATTTACATGGGCTGGTGGTAGCACCATGGCCTCAAGCTGGCCATTTGTTGGACCCCTGTCAGTCGGCCATCAGCAGCTCCTCCAAGGCCTTTCCTCCCCACTCAGACCTTTCCTCCTCCCCCCCACAGGGCCCATACATTTTCTCCCCCTCCCCCCCAGGCCCATCACTTTTCTCCCCCCCCCCACCCAAGGCCCATACCTTTTCTCCTCCCCCCAGGCCCATACCTTTTCTCCCCCTCCCCCCCTCCCAGGCCCATATCTTTTCTCCCCCTCCCCCTCTCCCAGGCCCATATATTTTCTCCCCCTCCCCCCCCAGGCCCATACCTTTTCTCACTCCCCCCCAGGTCCATACCTTTTCTCCCCCTCCCCCTTCAGGCCCATACCTTTTCTCCCTCTCCCCCCTCAGGCCCATACTTTTTCTCCCCCTCCCTCTTCAGGCCCATACCTTTTCTCCCCCTCCCCCTTCAGGCCCATACATTTTCTCTCCCCTCCCCCCCCAGGCCCATACCTTTTCTCCCTCTCCCCCTTCAGGCCCATACCTTTTCTCCCTCTCCCCCCCACCCATACCTTTTCTCCCCCCCTTCAGGCCCATACCTTTTTTCCCCCTCCCCCCCTGCTCATACCTTTTCTCCCCCCCCCCCAGGCCCACACCTTTTCTCCCCCTCCCCCCCAGGCCCATACCTTTTCTCCTCCTCCCCCTTTCGGCCCATACATTTTCTCCTCCTCCCCCTTCAGGCCCATACATTTTCGCCCCTCCCCCTTCAGGCCCATACATTTTCTCCCCTCCCTCTTAAGGCCCATACCTTTTCTCCCCCTCCCACTTCAGGCCCATACATTTTCTCCCCCTCCCCCTTCAGGCCCATACATTTTCGCCCCCTACCCCTTCAGGCCCATACGTTTTCTCCCCCTCCCCCTTCAGGCCCATACCTTTTCTCCCCCTCCCCCTTCAGGCCCATACATTTTCTCCCCCTCCCCCTTAAGGCCCATAAAATTTCTCCCCCTCCCCCTTCAGGCACATACCTTTTCTCCCCCTCCCCCTTCAGGCCCATACCTTTTCTCCCCCTCCCCCTTCAGGCCCATACCTTTTCTCCCCCTCCCCCTTCAGGCCCATACCTTTTCTCCCCCTCCCCCTTCAGGCCCATACCTTTTCTCCTCCTCCCCCTTCTGGCCCATACCTCTTACCCCTCCCCCTTCAGGCCCATACCTCTTCCCCCTCCCCCTTCAGGCCCATACCTCTTCCCCCTTCAGGCCCATACATTCTCCCTACTACCCCAGGCCCATACATTCCCCCAGGCCCATACATTCCCCCTCCCCCAGGCCCATACCTTTTCTCCCCCTCCCCCTGTGCCCATACGTTTTCTCCCCCCCCTCCCCTAGGCCCATACCTTTTCTCCCCCTCCCCCCCAGGCCCATACCTTTTCTCCCCCTCCCCCCCACCCACACTTTTTCTCCCCCCCCCGGCCCATACCTTTTCTCCCCCCCCCCCAGACCCATACATTTTCTCCCCCTCCCCCTTCAGGCCCATACATTTTCTCCCCCTCCAGGCCCATATCTTTTCTCCCCCTCCCCCTTCAGGCCCATACATTTTCTCCCCCTCCCCCTCCAGGCCCATATCTTTTCTCCCCCTCCCCCTTCAGGCCCACACCTTTTCTCCCCCTCCCCCTTCATGCCCATACCTCTTCCCCCTCCCCCTTCAGGCCCATACATTCTCCCTACCACCCCAGGCCCATACATTCCCCCTCCCCCCAGGCCCATACATTCCCCCTCCCCCCAGACCCATACAGTACCTTTCTTCCCCCCGCCCGGGGGCCCATATCTAACAAGTTTTGAGGTAACATAATAAAAATATTGAAATAAACAGATTGCTTTGTTATGTAATATTTATTTCAGTCTTCCAATAACACAAGAGAACAGTTAAGTAAACTTTATGTCCGAAAATGGGGTGGTGGTGGTGGTGGGGGGGGGGGGGCTAGTCCTTATATTTGTCCTGGGCCTGAAGATATCTGTCGGCTGCCCTGCTCCCAATACATTTTAAAGCAGTTGCACAGTTCTTACATTGTTGAAAGTAACTATTATATAAAATAATTAATGTTAAAGTCTATATACAGTATATGTAGACAGGAACATCTAATAATCTGAATCTATGTGTACACAGAAAATAAGACTATATAAGTACGTTTTATATTATCTATTGTCAGTCCAAATAAAAGAGGTTTCACCTAATACTAAAGTATCATATACTCTGCACTACGTAAACGGGGGAATAAATATTATAGGCTCCTGATGAAGCCGTAACAACGGCGAAACATGTAGAGTGTTTCAGCCCATACCGAAGAGGAAGAACAACTGATGTCCACCCCTGTCATCAGATCCGGAAGTTCGCTTAACAACCGGACGTGACGCAACGGGAGTGCCTGGCGTGGACGCGAGAGTATTGCGGTGGAGCAGAGGATAGTGAGGAACTCAAAAGGATCGCGTCCAGATGAGCACCCACTACCTATAATATCATACTGCCTACCTCGATCATATGAAGTGTAAGCCTGCATTTTTTTAATCCCTTTTAATACTAAATACCATCTGCACTATATGGTCTCTTTTCTTCTTTTTTTCTCCTTGGAGGTTGGGGGCTGGTGGCTGCTGTATACACAGAGAACATCCACCCCTTACGTTGGATGACTGCTTGAATTTGACTGCTTTATTGTGAGTAGTCATTTTTGAGCTTTGTTTGCACAAATTTATTCACAACAGTATTACACTATGTAGTGTTTCTTTATTTCATAACTACGAGACGAGCTCCCCTGATTTGTTGGAGGATCACCTGGTGCAAGACGAGTGGAACAGTCTTTATCAAGGGTTGCAGTTTGTTTCTAAGTTTCTTAATTTTTTCTTTAGATCACTTGATTGTTATTATCACACTGCTTTATTATTTACATATATGTGGTTGAATTGTATATTGTCACATTTAGGGTGTGTTTAGAGCGCTATTGTTAGTTTTTTTCACTTAGGAACATCTAATAATCTGAATCTATGTGTACACAGAAAATAAGACTATATAAGTACGTTTTATATTATCTATTGTCAGTCCAAATAAAAAAGGTATCACCTAATACTAAAGTATCATATACTCTGCATTACGTAAACGGGGGGATTAATCCTATAGGCTTCTTTAGGATTGTACTAAGATTAGAGTTTCATCAGCAGAAGAGCAACAGCTGGAAAGAAAAAGCCTTGGTGGAGACCAATATTTCCATTGGAGCATTTAGCTTTCAGCTCTGTGTTTATTCCAAGGTGGCTTATGGATAGGGTTCCAGTATTGCAGATACTTTCAGTGGCACAACCACGTAGGGCCTCTATGCTTGAGTTAGATCCTAAAGAGAGAAACATGAGTAAATACAGTGTAACTCCAGTGAAATGCGTTTACAGTACAATATTATTGCAGTTGAACCTCAGTGGAGTGAGCAGGGGGAGTACATCTGATCCATGCTGCTCACTGCTTGTATTATTCTACACTGAGTAATTACACACTAAAGATAAAACACGAGCGTTACTCTGATTATAAGGCACAGTGACAGCTTGATGCGTTTACACGTGAGTTTTACTGCACATTGTAACTGTTCTTTTTCTCCCTGCATTACAGTTACATTGTGTAAAGGTTCCGGTCCTGGGTTTGGCTGGAACTCGCCCTTACATGGCTTTAGAGGGTCCAAGCAAACCTCTCTCTCTACTGAGCAATTGGTTACAGCTGTTTTTGGCCTTAAACTTCAGTCTGCCTTTTGGCTACCAGTTGTGCAGCCCTCCCCCCTCTGTGTAACCTGTGCTTGTCACAAGCCTCTCTCCTTTGCCTGGCTGCAGTATATTCTGCTTCCAGAGACCTACTCTGCTTCATGAGGACTTCCCTGTGCCGAAGCCCCTTAATTGAAGCTTTTCTGTTCCGGAGACTTTCCTGTGCTGAAGAGCCTGTGCTGGATCCCCTGCGCTGTAAATTCTCTGTTCCGGAGGTCAATTCCTGTGCTGAAGCACCTGCGCTGAAGCTTCCCTATTCCTGAGGCCTTCCCTGCACTGGATCTCCTGCGCTGAAGCTCCTCCCTTCGGTCTTCACTGTGCTGAAGCCCCTATGCTGAAGCCTTCCCATATGCCGACCCCAGCCTGTGACCCCGACCATCGCTCCTGTGCCGCCTGCCTTGACCCCAGCCTGGATATCAACTACGCTGCTCTCTCCAATCCTGACCTGGCGACACACGACTATGGTATCCACAATCCGGACCCAGGTCGGTGTTTCCATATCCCCACCTCAGCCCTGCGGTCCGTTCCAGGTTTGTGGCGAGCACGTCCATTACACATTGTACGTTCACAGCATAGGTGTTACTTACTGCTTTGGGGCTGCATTGTAATAACAGACTAAAAGTACAGTGCAGATTTAGAGAACTTTGACTGACTGCATTGACTTGTCCATACAAACTGGCCCTCACCCAACTTACACTGGAACTATGTACAGTACTCTTTGATAAAGTTCCTAAACGGAACGAAACGCATCAGAGAATTGAATCTATGTGATGTCCAGCACCACGTCTTGAATAAAGATTGATTTTATCTTCACTTTGGCGGAGATTCCATTCATGCAGTGACCGCCGTTACTTCTTCTATTCTATGTACAGTATTAGGGCCGCATGTAATGTTTCGGAATTACACCAAAATATAAGATTCTGCCCTGCATACCAGTAACGTAATATTAGACTACACAGTTCCAGTATACAAAGCAAATAAGCTATAAAGCAATTATAAAGATTTCTTATATTCTTAAGAAACTTCATCCATAGTGGATCAAAACAAAAAGACGGTATTTTAATAAAGGTTTCATACAGATATTTCTATTTCCTATTGTACCTTTGGAGATGTCAGATGCTAATAACACCTATACCTACCCAGTATTGTGCAGTATTTAAAGATTTTTTTTTTCTTTCAAAATGTTATTGCGATTTTACAGGGAAAAACATACATCATAATATAACGCAGACCCAGGTTAAGGTCGATAGCCATTTACAGTCCTGATAAACACGTCAAAAGAAGTACGTAGAACTCGGGCTAGTCAGACGCAAAGTTTTCTCCCCCTGGTCTTAAAGGATGCACCCCCAGGTCACGGACCTCCCCCCACGCTCCAGCCGGGAGGGTGAGCACCCAAGAAGCAGGACCAGCTTTTCCCCATTAATAGTAAGGGTGATAGAAAGCGGGGACAGAGGCAGGAAGAAAAAGAAAAGGGCGGGCAAGAAGAGGAAAAGAGAGGGGGTAGGAAGGAGAAGAGGGGGGAGGACGGAAGTGGAGGGGGGGGGGGGTGATGAGAGAGGGGGAAGAGGGGAACCCCCCCTGCCAGCTGCCCCACACAAGACTAGCGCCAGGATGCTTCATGACACCGGCATTGGTCAGCGTTCTTGGTTTTAGCCGTAAGGCCACCCATCCCAGACTTTGTTGAATTTATCTACATTTTGTTTCAGGAGAGCAGATAATAGCTCCATTGATTGGACCTCTCTTATTCTGGCTAACTCAATTTGTCTACTAGGCTTTTTGATCTTCCATTTTGCTGCGATTGAGCAGCGAGCTGCTGTCAAAATGAACGAGACAAGTTTTCTGGATGTGGCAGGGAGTCCCTCCATGGGTTTTGCGAGTAGAAATGTCAATGGGTTAAACTGAACCTCCATTCCCACCATCTCCTCTACTAGAGAGTGTATCATACCCCAGAACGGCCGTATACCCGGGCACGTCCACCAAATATGTGCCAGGTCTCCTTTCTGGCCACAACCCCCACAACAGAGGCCAGACCGACCAAGGAAGACTTGGCTCAGCCTACTTGAGGTGAGGCACCAATGGAATAGAATTTTGTAGATATTCTCTTTGATAGTGGTGTAAATTGACGTTTTAGCTGCAGCTTCCCAAATGTCCTCCAGTCATCTCTATCTCTAGATTGAGGTCTTCAGTCCATTTTAGCATGTAGCTATGGTTGACGGGAATCAAGGATCATGCTAACCCTTTATATAATACTGAGATCAGACCCTTCTGATACATCCCCACTGCGCATAACTTCTCAAAGTTGGTAGGTTATTCAAACTTAGAGTTGGGAGAAACCCATATCAGGAAGTGTCTGATCTGAAGAAAACTGAATACGGGGAAAACTACTAGGTGGTATTTCTTCTGTAGTTCAGAAAAAGACATGAGCTTTCCCCTGTCTATCAAACCGGAAACCATTGTTATATTAGCTTTTTTAAATTGTTTAAAGTCTTTGCGGTCGCAACCCGGGGGAAAATCCGGGTTGCCAAATAAATTAATGTTTTCTGAAGGGGATGACGTTAAACTGTGTTTAGTTCTAGACTTAGACCATATCTTCCACGTGCATCTCACAGCTCCCAGGTTTGTCTTGCCCGACATTATCTCCCTTTCCCCCCCGCCCCCCCAGGCCACAGTAGGGCCGGGAGGGCTAGTGGGAGACATAGGAGGCCTCAATCTCCAACCAGCAGCAGGACGTTGGATCGTTATTCCAAGTCACCGCCTGTTTTAAATGGGCTGCTAGGTAATATTTAGATATATCTGGTACTCCCAGGCCTCCACACTCCCTCTGTGCCATCATGATTGATCTGGCTACTCTAGGCTTTTTATCGTTCCAAACGAATTGGAAAATTCTATTTTGAATATTTTTCAGGTCCGCTATTGGGACATGGATCGGCAACGTCTGGAATAAATACAGTAGCCTAGGTAGAATGTTCATCTTTATGGACGCTACTCTTCCCAGCCACGAAATTTGGTTTTCATTCCAGCTCTGGAGATCCTTTTTCATTTCCGCGAACAGCGGAGGGAAGTTGTATTTATGTAGAGCTCCATAGGAGTTCGCAATTTTGATCCCGAGGTACTTAATGTTATTAGAGCTCCATTTGTAACTAAAATTTGCTTGCAGAAGTTTTACTTCCGGGGGTGTCAGAGATAGATTCAGGGCTTCAGATTTGTCGCTATTGATTTTAAACCCCGACAGCTGGCCAAATTTTTCAAGCTGGGTCTGAAGGTTGGGAAGGGTTATCAGGGGAGAGGACAGGGACAGAATTACATCGTTTGCAAATAACGAGATCTATACTCCCTCTCTCCTATCCCAATACCCTTTATATTTGAGTCTTTTTGGATTATTGCCTGCGAGAGCTCGATCGATAGGGCAAAGAGTAGTGGGGACAAGGGGCAACCCTGTCTCGTACCATTTCTTATTTTTATAGGGACTGAGCCTCCTCCTGGGAGCTTCACAAATGCTGATGGGTTCTGATATAGTGCTCTGACCCCCTCGAGAAAGGGCCCGTTGAAGCAAATTTGATCAATGTTTGAATCAGAAAATCCCATCTAATTCTATCAAATGCTTTTTCAGCATCTCAGCTCAATAAACAAGCTTTTGTTTTTGAGACGAAAAACGTTCGCGTGGTCGATAATGTTTATAATTTTGCGAGTGTTATCCGAGGCTTATCTACCCGAATGAATCCCACCTGGTCTTTGTGGATTAAACTCGCTATTATTGGATTTAGCCTGTTAGCCAATATTTTGTTATAGATTTTTAGGTCCGAATTAAGTAGAAAGATTGGTCTATAGCTACCACAATTCAACGGGTTCCGTCCCTCTTTATGGATTATTGCTAAGTTAACTAAGGACATCTAGGGAGGAACAACTTCCCCTTCCATGAAAGAATTGAAAACTGCTAGGTGGGGGGCTAGCACCACCTTAAGCTTCTTGTAATATAAATTGGAGAAGCCATCTGGGCCTGGGGACTTATTTGTTTTAAACTGTTTTAACACTTCTGCTACTTTCTTCAGCTTTTATTTTTTCATTCAATTTGAGAACGGTTTCTTCCTAGAGGGCCGGTAGGCTGCACTCTTCCAGATATTTTGGGGTAGCCGTCAACCCAGACTGAGCGTTTTGGGTGGATTCAACTTATATAATTTGGTGTAGTAGTCGGAAAATTCTTGGGCAATTTCGTTTTCTTTAAATGTTTTGATGCCAGTTTTGGTTCGAATTGCTGTAATTTGGGATTTTACCCTTAGACCTCTAAGTTTATTGGCCAAAATCCGATCTGCCTTATTACCTTTGTCATAAAACCTTTGGTTTGTCCACCTTAAAGCCCGCTCTACAGTACCTCTTCAAGTTGGACGTTTTTTAATTCCGACCTTGCTTTATCTAGCTTTTTAAATAGTTTTTTTGTGGGTTTGGTTTTGTGTTCAGCCTCCAGCAATCAAACTTTCTCCAAAAGATCCTTGTAGATTTTCTTCTTTTTTCTCTTTGGGTAGGACGCCATATAAATGAGGGAACCTCGGATTGTTGCCTTATGGGCTTCCCAAAGCGTTACTGGAGATTTTACTGAGCCCTTGTTTATGACAAAGTATTTAGAATTTTTTTGGGAGATCGAGTCTACCACTTCTGTGGAGTTTAATAAGGAGTCGTTTAATTTCCACTGATTTCGTGAATTTTTGGTGAAGGGCCGAGTGAGACGCATATCGATGGGGGCATGGTCAGACCAGGAAATTGAGCCAATATTTGACTGGATGGACACCTGGAGAACATCTCTGGTACCTAGAAAAAAGAGAGGGGGGGAGGGGAGGGGGAGGGGAATAGAAGGTTGGGGAGGGGAAGAGAGGTGGGGAGGAGGAGAGAGGGGGAGAAGGGGAAGGGAGGAGGGGGGGGTGAGGGAGGATGGGGGGAGGGGAATGAAGGAGGGGTGGGAGCAGCCACATGTATATTTTATGTTGGTCCTTCTGAAACCTTAACTTGAGTGTGGATATGATGACTATACTGAGCGCTTATCCGACCCAAGCACATTGCCTTGTCGGGGCCCAAGCCAAGTCCCTCAGGGCTGTGAGTATGATATTCTCAGCCTGAGGACCCAACCGGGACATCTATGGGGAAGTCTGGGACCGACGAGCAGGGGATCTCCCTCTACCATCCTCCCTCCTCCCCCACACCACAAGCCCGGACCAGACCCATGTCCTGAGATACCCTGGCGTTGGGGGCCATCCATCAACTCCCAATCCTCCGGTTCGCGGTGTAGTCCCAGAGTGTCATGGTGTAGTCCCAGAGTGGGGTCGCTGATCATCCTTCCAGATCCCAGAACCTCCGACCATCCCACCCTTCCCCTCCCCGCGGGCCGCCCTCCCCCCCTGGCCCCCGCCGGCGACGATCCCCCCCACCCCCGAGGCAGCCACCAACTCCGTATGCTGGACCCCGCAGGCAGAGCAACTCACTCAGGCCCATGCAGGAGCCGTGGGCGAGACCCAACCTCGGGGAGGGGCAAAGGTCCCAGACGGCTCCGGATCTCAGTGCTGCTTCCATGGCAGAGGCAGGGGGCGGCCCAGGCCAAGCCCCTTGGCCCACGGGAGGCACTGCCCCGACCAGGGAAATCCAAGTCGGCCATCATAAGGGATCCCCTCAGATGGCGATGTATGTATGGCGGCGTGCACCCCATGGCTTCCCCTCCTCCTGCATCCGCCTGAAAAGAAGTCCCGGTGGGCCCCTGATATTTGCGGGTCCAGGCTAGGCGCAGGATCCCGTTGCGGTCTTACTCAGCTGGATTCGAACAGGTTAGTTTTTCTTTTTGATGGTGAGCATCCCCGCGATCCTTTCTGATGCCCATCGCTGCCTTCGTGGCTCCCGTGGACCGTTATCCTCCTGCTCCTCCTCTGGTGCTTCAGGCAGGGAGAAGCCCAGTTCTCTGAGGAACCTTGGTACATCTTCCAGATAGGAAACTGAGGTGAACTTGTCGTTCAGCACCACAATCAATCTGAAGGGGAGCCCCATCTGTAACGGATATTTTTATTCCTCAGCATTTCAGTGATGGCCTCAGCTCCCTCCTGTGATCGATTGTAACCCTGGAGAGGTCACTCTAGATCTGGATCTTCGTTCCCCGAAAGGTAATTTCATTTTTTCCTCGGTTTGCTATGAGGATCCTTTCCTTGGTGCGGTACGCGTGGAACTTTACTAGAATGTCCCGGGTTCTCTTTGGATCTGTGGATTTTGGACCTGGAGCTCTGTGGGCCCTGTAGATTTCAATGGGGTCTTTGCTTAGTTCAGGGACTAGCTCAATGAACAGGTCTTTTAAGTAGGCCTCGAGGGATTGCTTCAGGGACAAAACGTATGCAGAGGTTTTGTCTTCTGTCCCTTTTTTCCTGGTCCTCTAGTTGGTCTTTAAGATGCCTTATTTCAATCCCAGCCGGTTCATATCGTCTTCCATAGAGGCCTGCGAGCCCGCGACCTCCTATGCTCCATGCTTTCTGTGTGCTCCGTCAGGGACTGCATCTCGGCTCTCACCTCCCTCAGGGCCGCGGTTGTATCCTCTTGAAATTCTCTCCGCATCCTGGAGAAGAGGTCTTCCATATATTCTCTGTTCAGGGATCTGCTCTCTGTCCCTGGTTCCGGCGGTGGTTCTCCTAAGCCCCTGGGGAGCCCGCGGTGTGGGGTCTCACCGAGAGGTTGGAGCTTCGGGCCCGGCGAGAAATAGGACGAGACACTCGGCGGGTTCTTTTTGCTTGTCTTGGGGTTCATCCCTATAGTTTCCCCTGCACTTTGGTGTATTTTAGTGCTCCAAGGATTTGGTATATTTGCTTATCTGTATGCTTTAAGTCGTGGGGACTCGGGAGCTAACTCCTTGGGCAACCATTCAGGCTGACGTCACCATAAGTCTCTCGTATTTAAAGATGTTTAATGAACAAAATCTACATTTGCAGTGTTACTAATACTGTGTTACAGTGACGCAGGGAGTGGTGCAGCAATAATGAAAACATAGGGTAGGGTAGCGTTTCTGTGCGTTATAGTGAGGCAGTGAGCCAGATTGGAATTGTGTTATTATGGTGAGGGTGTCATCCTAAATCAAGAAATGGACAATGTGTTTGCAGTAAAGTAAGCAGTGGAAAAATCTGTGAAGTTTGATTACTTAGATTGTAAACTGGTTCTATATTTATTGCACTGATTACATTATTTTTCCATGTGTTTCCTTTGTAAAGTGCGCTGTACTTACTTGTAAGTGCTATATACAGCTCAACCCCGTTATAGCGCGGTCCGCTACAACGCGGATTCGCTTATAACACGGTCCCCGATTTCAAAATATCTCCAATTTTTTTATTTTTTTTTAGCGAAATGGCTGCCGCGCAAGGAGTTACCCAGCATCTGCAGCTCCCTCCTCTCTCCCTGCTTCATCAGGCTGGGTCCACGTGCACGGCGCACATCTCCAAGTTTTTTTTTTTTTTTTAACATTCAATGCTTTATTGCTAACGAACACACACACACCTTCCCCCTATACTACTGTAGTAATTTTAGCATACCATGCAGGAATCGAACCCATGACCTTCATACACTTGTAGCGATTCTCTACTTGCATAGGATTGGTGTGATGTCATTGACTCTATTATCAAACTTAATTACTACTTTCAGTACTAGTGTCTTTCAGTACTTTCAGTGTACTACTGTGACACTGAGCAATGTGTGTGCTGTAAAGGAGAGTCGGTGCAATGTGACTATAGTGGAATTACCTGTCATTGTTGTAGTTTGTAGAACACACTTCTTCTCATCCCCAGTGCACTCTATGGTATCCGAAGTGTAACAATTGTCAGAGTCTGCAGAATTGCAGTTTGGGCACGTCACTCCATTCTTTATATTGCTATCAGCTGACACTTTAAGTGAGAAAGAGGAAGAGAATCAGATGCTATGAATATTCCAATCTGCCTTTATTTTGTTAACACTTAATGGGCATAACAATTAAGCTTCATGAACAAAACACTAAGGGGCCTATGCAGTAAGCATTGATAAGCCACTTTAATAAAGGAGATGTTGCGTGTTTTAACTTATATTAATAAAGAAATGTATTTACTTACTGTACACAAGACCTGCACAATTCCAGTCCACGAGGGCCGCAAACAGGCACGGTTTTCAAGGCTGTCCTGAAAACCGGGCCTGTTTGCAGCCATCAAGGACTGGAGTTGTGCAGGCCTGACTGACTGTTCTGTACACCATCCTACTGTAAATGTTTTGACTTTCTGCACTTTAATAAAGGAGATGTTGCGTTTTTTAAATTTTATGAATAAAGATTTTTTTTAATAACACCATACTGTTGTGCTGTTATGCTGACTGTAAACCATACTAACATAATACATGTAGAATAAATGCATACTTTTTATTTTTTCGGGTTTATTATACAGTATATATAAAAAAAGTATTGTATACGGTCTGAAAACATCAGCATAATGTTTCAGGTATTCTATCCTAATCAATAACAACGGCCACTAAACTGTAGACTCCGGTACGTGGTTTTTAAAAATCCGATTCAGCAATGTGCAAGCATTGTTACACAAAGCGATATTATCCATCGAAATCCCACCATTCGACGTTTTCCGCATGAGATGACAACGTTTTCTTTTCTGAGGAAAAACAAAAGTACAAGTTTTACTGTAATGGTCAGTTACTTAAAGAAGTTCCCACAGTCAGCCCCACCAATAATTTTCTTGGGGGGCGTCTTCTGTTCACATGCGCATGCGCCTACAGTCGATGTGATGACACGCATACAGTATGCGTTTCAAGAAGGTTCCAATGCGCATGCACCTAGCTTTTCACCAATTGTGCAGTATCTACTGTAGAAGCCGCTCAGCCAATTATATTGCTTTCAGGAGAATCGCTTGCCTTTTGAATCGCACTGTTATTGATATTTTAAAAATAAAAAAAACAGAATAAAATACGGCAACATTACTCACCATAGAATTTCCCTTCAGCTGGCGCCGAGCCACTGCCAGTCCCGTATTCTTGATCATACACGTCGTTGACAGGTGACAGCGGGACTACTACACCTGTAGTCAGCTGATGAGGCTGGAGATCGCTTAGTACATGCAAGCTTGCTCGAAACTGTACGCGAAATCCGGCTCAGGCTGCAGGTATCCGGGCGTGGTAAGACAGCAAGGGTTGTCACTGATGGTCGGACCGTTATTGGAAGCCTGTGCTGGTGCTGGCGCATTGCTTGCCAGCGACTGACGTTTCTTACTTGGTTTTAACACGACCTTTCGCCTTTTGCCGTCTGCATGATCATAGATACAGGAAAAACCCAGTGATACTGTACACACCAATACCTCCAATAAAATCGGGATCAATACGAAAAAAAACATGGATCGCTACATAACCTTATCCTATTGCACGCTTCCACACATGAGCATCTGGCGAAAATTTGTAAAAGTCATAGTTTTCGATAAAATACTGATAAATTTGAACAACTGTTGCCATCTTATCATCTGTTGCATTTATCGCGGCCCATATTAAATAAGCATACGTTCTTCTGGGTTTTTGGAACACGGGCTGCAGTTGTGCACTCATGGCGGGACTCTGGAAAATAACCAGACCAGAAAGTGTGGTTGTCTTTCTTTAATATGAAAAGCCTACTGCACCGACACACTTTATTCGAGCAAATACCCAGTATGTACCTGGCAGATACCTGGAATGCGCCGCTCCTCACCTCTGACATGCCCCGTTGTGTTTGCCTTCCCAGCCTGGGTTCATGCCTGGCTGACGGGCGGCTGATCTGTTAAATGATAATGATTAGGATTTAATAGGCTGCAATGCTTCGCGTGTCTACCAGATGGCATAAATTCATGAATTGTAATGCAGTATATATATATATACTGTGCAGTATTGCAGACAGCGGGAATAAAATGCTTCAATCCCTGCCTGGAAAATACCTCAGTGCACTCGGGCAGAAAACAGTCACAAACCTCAATACACCCGGGTATACCCGAATTCGTGGGACTAGCCGAGCTCGAATAAAGTGTGTCGCCAGTGTAAATTGATACAGTATTGTAACCTCTTCCTTCAGTCCCAAGGCCAAATTACAATAGACCACTGTGGTATTTTTTTAAACGAAACACCTGCAAGTTGACACATTACTGAAGCGCATGCGCATTACAATTCATGAATATCTGCTATCTGGCGGATACGCGAAGAATTGCAACCAATTAAATCCGAACCATTATCAATAAACACATCAACCGCGCATCAACCGCGGCTGTGAATGCAACATGAATGCGGTATAAATGCGGTCAGAATGCGGCATGAACATGGTGAAGTGCGGTAAAGTGTGTGGCATTCGGAAAAAATCCCGGAAAAATGCGGTGATGTCGGAGAATAAAAGGGGCCGCGGCTGTAGAAAAGACATGGAACTAGAGAGAGAGTGCTGAGAAGAGCCACCAAATTAATAAAGGGATGGACAAACTAACTTATGAGGAGAGGCTAGCTAAATTACATAGTTACATAGTAACATAGTAGATGAGGTTCAAAAAATACAAACGTCCATCAAGTGCAGCCTACTAGTACACTAAATTTAAACAGATACTTTATCCTGGGTGACTGACGGGTGGGTGGGTGACTGACTCGTGGGTGGGTAACTGACTGACACTTGGGTGGTTGACTGGGTGACACTTGGGTCATTGACTGACAAGTGGGTGGGTGACTGACTGTGGGTTGGTGTCTGTATTCATTCACAGACTTACACACACACACACACACACACACACACACACACACACACACACACACACACACACACACACACACACACACACACACACACACACACACACACACACACACACACACACGGGGGAAATCGGAACGGGGGATGAGGTGAATCAGAGCAAGGGGGGAATCAGAGCCAGAGGGGGAGGGGGTAATCGAAGCAGGGGGGGGAAACGGAGCCAGTGTTGGAAATCGGATGGGGAATCAGAATGGGGGAGCAGGGAGAATCAGAACGGGGGGGGGGGGAATCGGAACAGGGGCAAGGGGGAAGCAAGAGGGGCATGTAGCATTACTTACCACTTGCTCCATGCAGGAAAGGGTGGGCCTCGCTTTGCAAGCTCGGATAGAGCTTGCTGCAGGCCCAAAAAAAATCCTGGCAGCATGCCAACATGCGCCAGCCTATCAGGAGAGGGGGGAGTTTTTTTCTTTCTTCTTCTTTGTAGAGAAGCGTGCGCTGCCTGGCACATCGCGAGTGCACTAAATCATGTCACCCCGTGGTGACCAGGTGACGGGATTTATCGAGGGGCACGGCCGCGCAGGGGGCCCGGGCGGCCGGACCCCCTGACTCACGTGGCCTGGGATGCCAGTACCCTCTGTCCCCCGCTGTTGGTGGCCCGGGCGGCCGGGCCCCCTAACTCACGGGGCCCGGGACACCAGTACCCTCTGTCCCCCGCTGTTGCTGGCCCTGGGGTAACATGGCTCACAAATTAAGGTCAAGCCCAGTTTTGCTTACCCCTGATCCGAGTATAAGGGTTCAAGAGAGTTAGCGCTTTGCCCAATAACACTGTATAGTTTTACTGCATAACCTGTGTAAAAATATTATGTGATTTTCCCTTTCCGGGTATGCCAGCGAGCAGGGATTTCTAGGCTGTGTTTCAATGGTTTTGCAGAGGAATTGTTGGCAGAATGGTCCGGATCCCAAAAAATTTACCCAGGAATCAGCTGTCATCACACGTCCACACCAAGAAAGAGGTGACCGCAGGGCCCCTCCCGGCAACCATATCAGAATACGACCAACACACGGATGCATCAGGCCTAACAGACATGGGCAAGTACATGGTCCGGTGTGACATGTGCAAACAGGACTTACCAACTTCGACGACCATCTTGAGAATTACCGAATATGGAAGTTCACATTCAAAGACGCAATCAAGAGCCTGGGCTTCTCCGCAAGGGAAAAACTCAGCCTATTAACCAAATGGCTGGGGAAAGAATCCTTAGAACATGCAAAGAGGCTCAGGGCATCAAATGTGTACCACCCCCAAGTAGGTCTTGACTTAGTATGTGAAAGGCTAGAGGGGTGCTATGGTAGTCCCAAAGCAGTCGAAGACACACTCTTCAAGAGAGTCGACATCTTTCCCAGAATTGCAGCCAAAGACTACTTGAAGTTACGAGAACTCGGGGTCTGCTGCAGGAGCTGGACTCTGCAAGAACAGACCAATCCCTAACAGGTCTCAACGTCCTAGACTCCAAGAAAGATGGACTTTGCAAGGCTCAAAATACAAAAGGGAGAAGCAAGTCGCCTACCCCCCCTTCTCATTCTTCTTGAGCTTCATCCGCGAAGCAGCAAGGACAAGGAACGATCCCAGCTTTGTCTTAGGTGCGCAAGCTACACTCAGTGCACTAACCTGAAGAAGGAAAGACCAGCAGCGAGATACGGTAATGCTATATCACCTGTCTCAGTCCACAGGACGGACGTGTCCCCCATGACTCAAACGAGTCCAGACCAGTCGGTAGATGGAAACAAGAAACCAAGGGACCTTAACAAAGAATGTCCCATACATAAAAAGCCGCATCCGCTTAACAAGTGCATCGGGTTCAGAATGAAGCCCATAGAGGAGCGCAAAAACTTACTCAGAGAATAAGAAGTTTGCTTTAAATGCTGTGCTTCCACAGGTCACCTATTCAAGGACTGTAAAGAAACTATAAAATCCACAGAGTGTAATAGTGACAGGCATGTAGCAGATTTACACCCAAAAACATTGAAGCCTAAACCATTCAAGAACCCCAAACCCTGTGACCAAGCAGGGCGGTGAGGAAGAAGAGAGGAAGACACTTTCCCCATTCATAGTGTCTAAATGCACCGAGATTTGTGGTAAAGGAGGTGATGGTAGATCTTGTTCTAAGATATGTCTTGTAGCGGTGCACCAAGAGGGACAACCCGAAAGAGCCATAAGGATGTATGCTATCTTCGACGACCAAAGCAATCGATAATTGGTCAGGTCAGAATTCATTGATATATTCAACATACAAGATAGCGCCTCTTCTTGCATACTCAGAAGGTGTGCAGGGCGGATAGAAACAACAGGAAGGAGAGTGAACGGCTACATCATATGTTCAGTGGACGGCAAAGTAAAGATACCTCTCCCTACACTCAGAGTGCAATCACATGGCAGAGAATAGGAGCAAAATCCCTACACCAGACGTGGCACGCTACCACCCCCATCTCAAGGCAATAGCTGATCGTATCCCACCACTAGATGAAAGCGCCCAGATCTTATTGCTACTTGGCAGGGACATCATGAGAGCACACAAAATCCGTGAACAATGAAATGGGGGCCATAATGCTCCAAGCACCCAAAGGCTCGATCTAGGATGGGTGGTAGTGGGCGAAGTATGTATAGACAAGATATTCAGACAGACAACGTAGATGCCCTACGAACAAACATGCTGGATAACGGTCGTGCAGCTCTCTTTAAATCATGTCCTAACCACTACCAGGTCCAAGAGGAGCTTGGGAACAAAGAGACACAAAGGCATATCACCAAAACACATGGAGACGTTCTTGTGTCAGAAAAAATTACTGTTGATCTAGGGTGTACAGCGTTCCAGACGACAAGGAACGATAACAAGCAAGCACCATTAATGGAAGATAGAGAATAATTCCTGAGGTTAACGGATAAAGATCTCTTCAAAGACGGATCGGGCAGTTGGGTGGCCCCGCTACCATTCCGCTCACCAAGAAGACGCCTCCCAAACAACAGAGAACATGCCATCTCTAGGCTCACTTCGCTCCGCCACAATCTACAAAGGAAACCGGAGACCAAGAATCACTTTGTGACCTTCATGCAGAAGATATTCCATAGTGGTCACGCAGAGCTGGCGCCACCACTGAAGGAAGGTGAAGAATGCTGGTACCTCCCATCATTTGGTTTCTACCAACCCCAGAAACCCGGTCAAATCCAGGTAGTGTTCGATTCCAGTCCTCAGCACCAGGGAATCTCTCTAAATGATGTCCTACTCACTGGATCAGACCTGACAAACAGTCTTCTAGGAGTGTTGATCTGCTTCTGCATAGAGCAAATTGCCATAACAGCAGACATCCAACAGATATTCCACTGCTTCCTTGTGCAAGAAGACACCAGAAATTACTTAAGGTTCCTGTTGTACCAGAACGACGATAAAGATGACGAAGTCATAAAGTACAGAATGAAAGTACATGTCTTCTGTTACAGCCCGTCACCTGCAGTGGCCACCTACGGGCTCAGAAGGACGGCCCAAGAAGGAGAAGAAGAGTACAGGAAAGATGCTAAGAATTTTGTCGAAAGAGACTTCTATGTAGATGACGGATTGAAATCATTCCCCACAGAAGAAGAAGCCATAGACATACTCAAAAGGACGCAAAAGATGTTAGCAAATGCCAACCTAAGACTGCATAAAATAGTTTCCAATAGTGCCATAGTGATGAAGGCGTTATATACAGATGATCACGTGAGCGACCTTAAGAATTTGGATCTGAGGACCGACACGCCTCCCATACAGTGAAGTCTGGGGTTAAGCTGGAATCTCAAAACAAACACATTCACATTCTAGGTGTCCATCGAGGAAAAACCCTACACCCGACGTGGAGTCCTGTCTACGGTAAATAGTCTCTACGACCCACTGAGATTTGTAGCCCCAGTCACTATACAAGGAAAGTCTCTTCTCAGAGAATTGTCCTTCGAGAAGCAGGAATGGGACACCCCACTGCCTCCAGAAAGATGGAAAGAGTGGGAAACGTGGAAGGATTCTTTGAAGACCCTTAAGCAACTTCAGATCCCACGCCCCTACTCATCCACATCCCTCACTGCTGCATACAGCAAAGAGCTTTGCATATTCTCAGATGTCTCAACAAAAGCCCTAGTAGCGGTGGCCAACATAAAAACAACAGACGCAGATGGAAGTCACCATACCAGGTTCATGCTTGACAAGGCTAAACTGGCAACACAACCAGACCACACTATACCCAGACTCGAGCTATGAGGCCCAGTGTTAGCAGTAGAATTGGCAGAACTCATTGAAAATGAAAAGGACTGTAAACCAGATGCTATCAGGTTTTACACAGATAGTAAAGTGGTATTAGGCTACATATGTAACAAAAAACAAAGATTCTATGTATACATGGCCAACCGAGTAGAAAGGATAAGGAAATCAACTCAATCAGAATAATGGCAACATGTGCTCACAGACCAAAATCCTCCAGGCCATGCTACTAGATCAGTGTCCGCAGCACATGTACAAAGCCCGTCATGGCTTACAGGACCAATGTTTCTAACGCAAGTAGACGAAACACCGTCAACCGCAGCCGACGACTTTGAACTTGTAGATCCCGAAAAAGACACGGAGATAAGACCTCAAGCATCCATTTTACTCATGAACATACTGCCCAGGAACGCATTTGTATTGCATCAATTCTATCGCTTCTCTAGGTGGACGGCCATCCTGCGAGCAGTAGCGTATTTCAGGCACATAGCTATCTCCTTCCGCCAAACTGCAGGTGGTAAAGTAACCAGTGCTGTGGATGAAGTTACAAGGGCAAAAGAGACTGTTTTCCGTCACGTTCAGAGAGAAATGTATGCAGAGGAGATCAGTTGCATCTACGGAGAGAAGAGCATCTCTAAAAACAGCCTCCTGTGGAAGCTGAATCCTTTAAATCGACGATAATGGCCTCATTAGAATAGGAGGTTGCCTCAAAAAGGCCAACTACGCAGGGAGGAAAGTAATCCTCTTATTGTCCCTGGCCAACATCACATCGCTACTTTGTTGGTTCTCCACTATCATGAACAAGTCATGAATCAGGGACGACACTTCACAGAAGGAACTATCAGAGCAGCAGGAATTTGGATCATTGGAATAAAAAGGTGCGTCGCTAGCATTCTCCACAAGTGTAATAAGTGCCGCATGTTGCGGGGCAAAAGCCAAGATCAAAAGATGGCGGACCTGCCACACGCCAGACTTAGTACAGAACCCACCTTTACCTGTGTAGGACTCGATGTTTTAGGACCCTGGATGGTCAGCTCACGAAAAACAAGGGGTGGACTAGCAGACAGCAAGCGATGGGTGCTACCTTTCACCTGTATGAGTACACGAGTCATACACTTTTCACCTGTATGAGTACACGAGCCATACACATTGAGGTCATAGAATCTATGGACGCATCAAGCTTCATAAACGCCCTCAGAAAATTCTTTGCAATCAGTGGACCAGTCAAACAAATACATTCCGACTGCAGAACTAATTTCGTTGGAGCATGCAAGGAATTACAAATAAACACTAAAGGTGTTGAAGACAACAGCATCCAGAAATACTGGCGTGACCAGGAGTGTACGTGGATATTCAACTCTCCTCATTATTCTCACATGGGTGGAGCATGGGAACGCATGATTGGAGTGGCTCAACGCATTTTGGATTCTATGATGTTAAAAACTAACTTGGCTCGACTCACTCATGAAGTGCTAACCACATTAATGGCCGAGGTGTCAGCAATTGTCAATGCGAGGCCTTTGATCCCAGTATCTACAGATCCAGAATCGCCAAGTATTCTGACACCAGTAATGCTCCTCACATAAAAGGTAGGAGACATCCCAACCCCAGTCAGAGATTTTAACTAAAAAGACATGTACAAACGCCAGTGGAGGCAGCTGCAGTGCCTCACTAACACATTTTGGGACCGCTGGAGGCGTGAATATCTTGTGACACTTCAGGAACGCCACAAATGGCAAATTGTCAAACAAGACATCCAAGAAGGGGACGTTGTTCTGTTAAAGGATAAGCAGGTAGCACGCAATGAGTGGCCTATGGGACTTATCATTGAAACCATCCCAAGCAGAGATGAAAGGGTCCGCAAGGTCAAAGTAAGAGTCACTAAACAAGGAATTGTGAACACCTTTATAAGGCCCATTAACAGAGACTATTCTGCTAATGTCCGAATCAGACTGATCATCCGTTCTATGGACTCTGAAAGACATTGTGGAGCACTCAGCAAGCCTGAACAGTGCACCCACCTGGCATCCCTTGCAAAAGGGGCCTTGGAGCCAGTGGTACCGGCCGGTATCACATTGTTATGAAAACACCATGTTATGCATTATTGTTGTGTATTTACATATGTTCCACATAATTTAGTTATAGTGGTATCTCCAGATACCAGACGGGGAGTGTCCTGGAACAGGACTGTATATTTTTCTGTTTTCCCTTGCAGCTCTGCCTGTTAGCCCTTTCTATTTGAATGTCTGCTATCCCTGCATCTGTAACACCCAGAGCATGTGGAAACTGTTACATTTTTGATACATTCCCCTCTACAGTCTGACAATAGCTGGTTGCCCTGACAATCTCTGTATTCCCCCTAGCTGAGATGGATTATCTCAACTCCCCTGTCTGTGTTCACAGTTAGCATAGTCCTGTTACTGTTCCTGTTTGACAGGAATACCACACTTCCTTTTCATCCATGCAGGCTGAGTGAGTACTCCTATTCTTATCAACTCCCTTGCAAAGCAATCCGTTTCGACCTTCCCTTAACACAAAAGCACCTTCACCTAGAGAAGCACTCTCTCACCACTAATAACATCTCAAGCACCCTTTATTTTGCTGTGACATTCTCAATAAAGTTAAGAATATACTATTGTTGTGCTTTCAAAGAGAGATGAGTTCAAAGAGCTATCTGGCCTCATTTATATCCTGCATATGACCCTGTGGCTGCAGAATAGGTTGTAATATTATTTTGCTTGACCGTGCAAAATAACAAGACCGTGAATAGCGCGTTGATTCTTGCATCGCAATCACATTACCAATATTTCTACAATAGGGTTCTGTAATAATAGTTACACCATAGGCATAAAAGGTTATTTATAACAACATTTAACTACACTACCTACCCCCCTTGTTAACCTTATTGGCTAGTAAAGCATGGCCATGTAATGCATTACTAACTTTAAAGGTCATTAAGAGGTTAACCCAAACCACCACCATCTGTGGGGGCCTAACCACTCTCACAGGCGCAACTACTACCATCCTTCCCCACTCCCAACAAATCTAACCCCCCGCTCTTGACTAAAGATAAATAGCCCTATTAGCCAAATGTGACCCCTTTTCTGACTCTTCACTCTGCTCTCTCCTCACCCTCCTCTATTTCTCTCTCCCTTCCTCCTCCTCTCTTTCGCTTTCACCTCATGTCTCTGTCACTTTTAAACATTGAATGTACATGAATTCCAATTTGATTGCGAATGTTCAGGGATAAGAATCAAAAAGGGAATGTACATCTTTGATACATCTTTGAGACTGAACAGTGAATATCTGCGGCTGATAGCAGATTCACAGCTAACTTGAATGTCGGCGAATAATTCACCCACCTCTACTCTTACTGTCTGCCCCATGCATTTCAACATTGTATTAATCTTGCACTTTTGTTAAACCAATGTGTTTCATTTTCTACAGCACTGAATGTAGCATGACATAAGAATATATAATAACACTAACAAAGAATAATGAATTGATACTGAAATAGCCCTTTATCCATATATTGTGTAACAGTGTTCATCCAGGACAGAAGGTTAACCCAGGAAGAATGGTTGGGCAATCAGGAAGTAAGCGGTGACAGCTGACAGCCACCCTTGATAAGGAATGTTATGCTTGTGGAAAGTGGCTGTCTCAGACTGCATAGCTGTCCTATGCAAGCTGCTAGCCTCTTTCTAAAACACAGTAAGAACTGTAATATTGTTTCCTGACTGACGTGGTGTATGTTAAAAAGGTTGGGGACTGGCGTTAGCCAGCCAGACTGATAGATAGGGCTTGGCTTGTTAGTAAGTTCACCCAATATGGAGTAGGTGTTATTTTGCTAAGTTTTGTGTTGCCTTAAAGGGACAGTGTGCCCCAAATGTTTAGTTCTGCTATGGAGAAATAAAACCACTTAACATTTGCTTTAACCTGAAACTACACATGTGGACTATTGTCTGACCTCATCTACAGGCCGTCCTGCCACAGGTAGCAACAACACTAACTTTTGGATGGTTCTGCACTTAATTACAGCCAAGGAGCGGGCATCCTATTTGCCCAACCACAACAGGATATGCCATCCCCTGCTGTCACTCAAGTGCAGAACCAAAGGATGAAGGGGGAAAACCCCACGATAACAACTAGCAAACCAGTGAATACCAGGGTTTACTGCCAGCCCATAGAGTAGATTTTGTAGCCAAAGATGGATATCAACAGATGTAAGTGCATATAACATACCGAATAGTGTAATCCTAATAGTTTGCAGAAGTGGGCATTGTCCTTGCAGTCAAATAGTAGTGCATACACAGTGAGAAACATCTGTGCAATGTAACCACCTAGTGTAGTGAGACACTGAACAATGTTTATACAGTATAATTACAATTATCCCAACTGCAATGAGACAGCAATGAGTTTCTGTGCAATGTAACTGTAAGGAATCGGGGAACACGCCCCCTGCGGTGTGCTCCCTCCTTACCTGCCGCATCTCAGTTCCCGCTCTCCTTATAGAGCATGCATGCACCCGCGGTTCCCTACTCGTACCACGGAGCCCGGCCACCCCCGGTCGCGTCACGCATTCTCTCACACGTGGTGCGTACACGTGACGGCGTTCGCCGCCCTCCAGCTGCGAGTCAACTTCGCGCCCCCTTGTGGCGTATTCTCTACCCATGCCTAGTTTCCCTGATGTCTCCCTGTATGGCATGCGCCGTCCTCTAGCTGCGAGTCAAGATTTCCTGTTGATTCTCTGTGTGGCGTGCGCTGCCCTCTAGCTGTGAGCCTACCTTCCTATGCATCGCTGCCCCTAAGTCTCTTGGATCACTCGGAGTTCGATCCTTAAGAGGGGGGTACTGTAACGATGCGCAGAACACGCCCCCTGTGGCGTGTCCCTTCCTTACCTGTTTACTTCTGATCGCCGCTCTCTAGCTGCGAGTCAAGATCCTGTGTCTTTAAGGATTCTGAAGCAAGCAACGCCATCTTGCTTTCTGGCAAACCCTGCCCTCTTCCTCCTGACAGGAAGTCTCTTTGACTTGCTGTCTGCCCTGGTGCCTGCTGGTACTCATCGCATACTGTTCCTGGCTGGACCTCCTTGGGACCTTTACTTTTTTTCTGTGGGTTCCACAAGACTGGGACAGTCACTCTTATACTATTGAGGTTAGTTTACCGTCAGGTAGTGTAGGTACCTGCTTAGTAGGGTTCACCTTGACGTGGTAGCAGTCTTATAATTCCTTGGCCAATGGATTAGACTAAGAACCCTTATGTTATGTTTAGTTTTGCTGCACCTTGCTGTTTCTGTCACTATGCCTTTAAGAAGTCTGAACGTTCTCCAAGAAGCAATCCTTCTCTGGATGTTACCTTGTGCTCTGGACTCCATGCCATGCCCATGTTCCTGGTTTCCGTTTCAAGACTCCCGTGCTGAAGCGTTGGCTTCCCACACCCCCGCGTTGGTGCCTGAGAACGCGCGCACTCCCGCTCTGCTGTCAGAGCATGCGCGCACATGCAGCTGGATCACTCGTGTCTCTGAGTAGGCACCGCACCTCCGAACATGTCGCGCTTTCTCATGCGCACGGCGGGCTCACGTAACTACGTGCGCCAATCCCAAGCTGCGCGGCAACTTACTCCCTTTGTATCCCCTGCGGCCTCCCCACCTCGCTAACGGGTCCTTCCCCTTTTCCCTGCGCTTGTGAGGAGAGCACAAGCGTGACAGTAACTATTGTGTAATCATTGAACCAGTGAGGTGAGGGAACTGACATACTGTAGGAAAGAATAGTGAGAAAAAAACATATTGAAATTTCCAGACTTAATACCTAAAGAAAATAAAACCAGTGAGGTACAGGGTTATTTATACAGATGTGACTTTGCATGGTGACATGCTCTGGTGTGTAAAAGTAAAATGTACTGTATCTAAACACAGGTGGTGCATGTAACACAGAAGCGAAGATAGAAATACAGTATTGCACAGATATATTACTGGAGGTAGCACAGACAGTTAGGTAAATAATGACACTGAGGCACTTACAGGTGGTCCTGGGAGGAGTGCAGTTGTCAGTGGTACAACAGGAGGTGTTCATCTTGCTTTTGACTGCATGATTGCTAATACTCCCAGACATTCCACACTTGCTTTTGGAATCACAACTTCTGATCAAGACTGTTTCCATGTTTCCGGCTACAGACAAAGTATTAAAATAATATTCTTATTAACTGACCGAAATAGATACAGCAAATAACTAAATTGGTTAATCAGTTCTTACACAAGATTAATGTTAACAAATAGATTCTAGGCTATGTACTTTAGATAATGTGGCACTGGCTATTTCTTCAGAACTGTTCTATGAATCCGATTATTATTCTGTCACAGGGTTTTGATACCGCTCCAGTTTCTCAAAAAGATCTTAACATTTTCTATCTCTTTTTCTCTCCCATTGACGATATAAAACGATATAAAATGTACAGTATCTAATTTTCTTACCTCTAAAATAAAATAACCTCACTAGTACATTAAAGTCATTGACATATACAACAAACCTGCTGTGTTCTCTGTGTATGAAGACATGCAAACGTTATCAGGAGAGCAGATCTTAGACTTGCCAATGCAGAGTGAACCAAAAGTATCCACACACACTTTACATGAGAGCGAATAACCTGAAAGATAAATATATTGTTATTAGTTGAAGGCTCAGTAAGAGAGGCCGCGTCGTTGACTTTATATCAATCATTAACTTCACTGGCTGAACTATTTTACATATTCTTGTTGACACCGCACCACAAAATCAGTTTAATATCACAACTTTTACATAAAAATATCTTGAAAACAACACCTTGGTGATCATTTATTAATTTGTTTAGATGTAAAAACAGAGCTTGAAATGTATTAAAAATGAGAGGTACTATTCATCAAAAGGAAAAAACAAGTGACTCAGTGGTCACAGCTGCTCCAATCAGCCAAACACATTGAAAAAGTAAAACAAACTTTATTGATTCAAACAGTGAACATCAGCAAAGAGATACTCTGACGCGTTTCATCCAATGGTGGACTTTATCACTCTTTGATAAAGTCCACCATTGGATGAAACGCGTCAGAGTATCTCTTTGCTGATGTTCACTGTTTGAATCAATAAAGTTTTATTACTTTTTTTTTACTTTTTCAATGCGTTTGGCTGGTTGGAGGAACTGTGACCGATGAGTCACTCGTTTTTTCCTTTCCCTTGTCGTCACTTCCGGCAGGAGCACGCCGACACCACGAGCAGCCAGGACACAAGCTGCTTACACATCAGTGCTACAGGCAGACCACATCAATCTCCGTGAGTACTGAACAGCTGAATTGTGACATCGTTGGACACAGGGTGGAGGTGAGGCCGACGGATACCGGATACATTGACTTACCTTTAGGCATTTCCTTGGACGTGCCTTTCTGTACTTCTACCGGTGATATATGCTTCCTAGCCCACCACCCTGATTTAGTCCGGATACGTTTGAAGTTCTAATAGCTTTTATAGCAATATTTTATGAAGATGTGGTGTCTTTCTCCCTGTTCTATGGACTGATATATTTACAGCCTGGGTAGTAGCCTCGGTACATTTTGGGGGTCATTCCCCAATTTTTTCTATTCATCAAAAGTCCCATTGCTGCTAAACTGATGCACAATACATTATAACAAAATGTACAGATTTCTATCTGTATCTAAGACTTCTCCCCCTATCATGCACCATTACCTCTAACTCATGTGTTGGTCCTTGCTTGGTGGCTTTCAGTTATGATGGTAACAAAACTAACCTTTTCACTGCTGGTGGGATCTTTATGAATGTGTTGCAGCCCCATAACAGGAGTGGCTCTTACATTCCTTTCCATAACAATGGCAGTGGTGGGATTCAGCCGGTTCGCCTCGGTTCTGCGAACCTGTTCCTGGAATTTCCCAAGTTCACAGAACCGGTGCATTAACCAGTAGTAGAATCACTTGTGTCAGAGCAGGAGCAGAGCAGGACTGCAGGGGAGGTGCGCTATCGAGCAGTCTGACCCGGAACTTCCGGTGTCTTCCGCTAGAGCGCTCCTCACCTCGTGCTCTGCCTCAAGAGATTCTTCTACTGGCTGGGGGACTGCTGCCACTTCATACCATTTCCCCCCCACCTGTGTCCAGGCAGGCATTGAGGAGGGGAGGGAGAGATCTGAGGGAGATGTGAGAGGGGCTGAGGGAGATGGGGGGGGGGTGGACTAGGGGAGATGTGAGTACGCTGAGGGGTAGGGGAGATGTGGTGATGATGAAGGGGACTCGGGGAGATCTGATGAGAGTGACTGGGAAGATCTGATGAGGAGGACTGGGGTAGATCTGATGAAGGGGGGACTGGGGAAAATCTGTTGATGAGGGGGAGAGCTGATTATGATTTTTCACTATGCAAGGGCGGTAAGGGGAGAGAGAACCCGTTGCTAAAATTTCTGAACCACACCACTGAACAAGGGTAATTACTCACCTGCATCCTGAGATACAATATACACAGTTATGTATTACCTGCCTTTATGCACATTCCTGTATAATTATCTCCTTTAATTTGTAATGGAGGGAATGTGTTAACCAAGGCTGTTAAATGACCCTACAAATAAAATATTATTACTCATAAGAAAATGCTAATCACAGATTATAAGATAATACTTTTTACCAACTTTATTGTGCAAGGAGCACAAACCATACTTCTTAAGTGTAGCTCCAACAACATAGGGATTAATTATGTATTTTGTATACTGCTTACTAGTAATCTGTCCCTTTGAAAGAGTTAAACAGCACAAAATTCAGTGATAGTAGCACGTCCCTTCTTAGTAGAAACAGACTTACCTGTCACTATAAGAGCTGGGAGGACACAGAGAACTTGCAAAAGGAATCTCATCATGAGAGGATTCCGGACAGGTCAGTGCAGATAAGTGTGATATTAATGCAGCCGGAGACCTCAATGTTACACTCTAGTCAGAGGTTTGTTTAGTTATATATTAGGAAAAGAAGGCGTGTGAGGAATGAGATCACAAAAATTCAGAGGAGGTTACAAATGATGAATATGAACTTGTGGTACATAAAAGTGGACCAATAAAATAAGTCACCTGTTAAGAGATTGCAGACAGATTTAAGTATTTATTTAGACCTCTTGCGATTTTATTTATAAAATGTTTTACCAGGAAGTAATAAATTGAGAGTTACCTATGATTTTCAAGTATGTCCTGGGCACAGAGTTATAACAAATACATGGTTACATTAAATCTGGCCTGCACAACTCCAGTCCTCGAGGGCCGCAAACAGGCCAGGTTTTCAGGATATCCCTATTTTAGCACAGCTGGCTCAGTTAGTGGCTCAGTCATACTGAGCCATTAATTGAGTCGACTGTGTTGAAATAGGGATATCCTAAAATCTGGCCTGTTTCCGGCCCTCGAGGTCTGGAGTTGTGCATGTCTGCATTAAATTAACAGAGGATATACAGTCAATTCACAGACATTTCATGGACAGATAGAGTTGGAAAATTGGGTAAAGTTGTTAAAATTGCTGTATTTCAATCTGAAACTTTCCAACCCTTTTATCGGCAGACAATGGTGGCTCACACCCTTTAGCTATCCTTCGGCTGTGCGCCTTTGGGAAAATGCAGATGTAGACTGTAGGGGTTCAGATTGAATGTAGCTGCGATTTCAGAGTCCATTTCTCCTCCAGGGCATTGGCATTCCAGAGGGTGGGGCTGAAGAAACACAGCAGTAAGATTAACCCTTTGAGATTAACCCTTTGCACGCTGGTTATGTGCAAAGTGGAGCAGCTCTTGAGGAACCCCATCAGGCGTCCGCCTTTGGGGTGATGCAGATAGGAGCATGTGCAGAAACCTTTAAAAACCATTCACCTTGTTCCATTGAAACCAAACACTCTTATTTAAAACTGACTTACGAGAGGGGAGAAAATACACTCACATGCTTTATTGTATAGGATTAAATTCACAAAACTAGGTTACATCAGGCTTCATAACTGGACAGTACCTAAAACACTAGAAATTTTCCCCCTTGAGGTTAATGTATAACCTCAAAGCTAATCAAATGCAAAACCAACCTCCGTTGTACTGTATATCTTATTAGCATGGATGGGCTTAGTGTCACGTTATTGTAGCACAGCATTACTGTACATTAGCTTCCAATAATGTGCCGTTAGGACTTAGACTGTCATCCAGACCCGGGAAAATTACGTCTTCCGGAGAGGAAGAGAGGGTGATCTTGGGCTCTATATATCATTGCATAAAACAACTTATTTGGACGCACTGTACCAGTTTTGCTCCAAAATTGCTTCAAATGTTCCAAACGTGTTGCTCCAGTTCCTTACATAAGGCTCAGATTTCTAAGTTAGGCTTTGCTTATAGTGCCGGCGACGTCGCTCCAAAACAAATACATTGTTGTCGTCACAAGCGCATATAGTAAGCACCACGGAACGACGGGAGCGACGCAAAATTTGGAATCCGGTCAAATTTGATTTTTCAGAGGCCGTTGCCACATGTGACAGCCTCTGAACCAATCACCTGGTCGCCCGCGACGTCACCGGAAAGTGAATTACAACTTTCGCAAGCGGCGTTAGGTAACATCATCAGTTGCGTCGCCGGCACTATAAGCGCAGCCTAAGAAAGTTAAGTGACTCCCAACCTGGCTGATTTTTGTAGCGCAATTTGAAATGGACAAACAGTGACGCACATTGGTGGGGAATTTGATAACCCTCGTTATAATTAGTTCACTGTGTAATTCCTCCTTAATTCCTCCTTTAATGCTCCAGGAAAACCAAGTTGAAACACATGGTGCAAAAACTGGGACAAACCCCCTAATAAATTGGTGCAAAGATGAGTAACACAATTCTCCTGATTGCCTTTGTACATAAGCCCCATATAGTCTGTTTAATAGAGTATTCATTGACTTATATACGTCCCAAAATACTAATTTGTACAGAATATAGAATGTGAAAGTTTTTGCAATGGAGGAAGCACACAGGAATCTTATACAGTATGTAAGCAAACTTAATCTGTATTTAAATCATAAGAGCAGGCATACGTGTGTAACCCTGCTTCCCCCCATCCCCCAGACTCTACTGTGGTGTCTAGGGTGCATGAGGGCAGATTACATGCGGTGTGGTGTGTACCTGTGAGGAACAGGAGGGCCTGAGCTTCCCGCGATGTTGTGGGGGAGCCAGGACCGGGCTTCTGGGATGGTAGCCTCCATGATCTCTTAGTGGTGCAGCGCCTCCATCTTCTATACTCCCAGGAATATGGGACAGGACCTGTATAGAAGAACCCCTTGGGTCCCAGGGTAATACCTTCCAATTCACACTGATAGTCTTTGGTAATAACGGATAGTATCTTTTATTGACAGATCAGCAATCTCCCAACGGTAGTGGCTTCCAGTAGCCGCAACAACAACAGCAAAGACTTGTCATTACGCCGCTCTCCTTCCACATAGATAATTCCTCCCCTCCTTCCCTCCAAGTCTCTCCTCCGACAGGATGGTCTGGGCTAGGGCTTCAATACCCTGTGGCCCACCCCTGAGGTTATCCTCATGGCTAATGAGGATAACCTCAGGGGTCTTGGATTCTCCCCATCACCCCGGGCAGTGGGGTGAGGGCATTGGTCCTGCAAATCTATAGTTTTATCAGCTCTACTAAGGAAGCTGAATCTCTCCACTCCTCTCTGCTCCTGCACTCTGCGTAGGGGAGACCCCGGTCTCCTCCACCTCCTCGGACCGATCAGCAGGATTCTTCGACTCACGGCATACTAACTGAACTGCATACTCTCGGCATAACTAACCGCCAACTCCAGACTCTCGGTATCCTATAACTAACTAACTCTGATCACAGGAGTTGGCTGCTAAATATAGAGCTAGCCCCGCCCCTCGTGATGTCAGCAGAACCTCCCCTCTTGCTCACACCTGCAGCAGAGTCCAGGCCTGCATCTACCACTCAGGATAGGGCTATGAAGGGTGAAAACCCATGATGAGTACTGGTGCCTGATCTTAACAGGACTTACCACAGTAGAAGGAAGATAGGTATAGCCTGTGCTGTTTACAGGGGGCTACACTCTCCCTATGGTGGAATCCAATGGTCCCCACTTGGACCTATCTTTAGCAGAACCATCCTGCGGCGAACCACCTGGGAAACAGCACACATAACATTGTCATAATACATGGCATAATGAGGTAGTTCAATACAAGTACACCCGGGTACTCCCAACATGGAGGACCCTACAGATAGTGTCTTGGATCAGGCTTTCTTACCCGCCGTCTATTATGATCCGTGACGGTCACAGCGAACGACTGAACCGGCCCATGCTCAGGCCTGTATGTAACACCGTGCATGTAGATACACCTACCGATGCTCCATATGCATACTATCTCACTAATCTTATCATCATTGTGATACCCTCCCTGACCGAACTTGGTCCGATGGTATTCCTGGACTGCCTCCCTGAGCCAACTGTCTCGGTTCTCTTCAATTTCTCTCATGATGGGCTCAGGCACGTAGGGATACTCATACCCGTGTGACTGCCGGTATCTAGCGACTATGGCCCGATCAGCTTGACTTAGTTTGGTGAGTGTGCGGTGCACTGCCCTGCTTGGCAGTACCCAAAATACAGGCTCCTCTGGAGCTACCTCATCGTACAATGTACTGGGGCCTCGAAGTACCACACCTTTCTGTTCTATCTGCCTAAACCGGTGATCTAACTCATCCTCCACCTCCTGCGGAGTGAAAGAACCAGCCGCCCACCAATGGTCTACTACATCGTTCTTAATTATCAAGAACCGCGTACGGTCCATCCCCTCGTGGTATCCGGTGAACAAAGGCACCCACCATTTGTCGCAGTGTTCATACTCTGCGGACTGACTAGTGCGTTCTACATCAGACTCTACATGTGATGAAGAAAAATAATAAAGTGCGCAACCCAAAACACAACTTAACCATGTTGAAACAATGTCAAACAATACACCACTTATTCCTTATATAATCATGTGTGGGACAAAAAGTCCTACTACTGCACCGACACAGTTTATTCTAACATTTGCCCGTTATGAACGGGGCTTTTTTTCAGCTGGAGCCCGGCTGGCACCAAAACGGAGCCGCGAGCGAGCCGCATCTACCCCTTCCCGTGTGTTTAATTTAAATTCTTCCCATCCCCTTCCCCTCCCCTTCCCCGAACCCCTGGCTGCTCCCCCTGGCTGCGCGCAGCTTTGCGCAGCGTCCCCTTTACCCCTGCTGCCTCTGCAGCCTTCGGGGATACCGGGGAACCCTGGAACGTGTGACCGGCGCCTGAGTGACGCGCCACACGCGCCAGGGAAAGCCAAAAACGAGCCGCCGGTTAGCCAAAAATTTCCCCACAGCGTGGTTATGGCTGTATTAGAATAAACAGTGTCACCACTGTATATAAGGCACTTCCCTACTGTGGAAGTGGTAAAAAATGTGTTTAAACCATACAAAACCGTTGGTGTCGGCGTATGCAGCTATAATTAAAGAGTGGCTCAGCACTCCCACGCACTAAGAGATAAAAGACAAAAAAAGCGCAAAACGCAAATGGTGAAGTATATCAAAAATAGTGATTTAGTATAAAAGAGGTAAGTATTCTGCGTACAGTACATCATAAATGAACATAAATCGCATTCACGTGTAATATTACACGAAGTTACCGCACACTCCTCATCAGAGATGGTGGTCTCGGAAATGTAACCCCAGTGGATCCTTTCCTGCTGTTATTCTGACGTCATCTGTCTCTCACATGATGTTGTCCTGCAATCAGCATCTAAGGTACTCCAAAGGTATGGCTCGACACCACACTGTAACGTCCTTTCTGTACAATGTACACGTCACAGCAAACAGTCTCTATGGCGAAATTGAAGTCTCTGTAACTCGTGGCATGCACCCGTGTGGATCTTCACTCACTAGGGGAGGGCGACCGGCATCCAGCGGTGGTGTTCTGCCTTGAGGAACGCGCGCTCCAGTGACGTCACTCGTAAGGCATGAAGCAGAGCGGAGCGTGACCAGAGCAGATGTAAACACCATCGCTGGGCAGGGAAAAGTACCGTGCATGCAATAACGCTCAAATGAGCAACAGCAACCAGTACTAATATTACAATAAAAAGGTATCACAGCAATAATTAATCCAACGCGTTTCGAAGCTGTAACGCTTCTACGTCAGGGATAAATTTAATGGCACTAACCCCAAGTAATAAGTACACAGACCGCTATCCTTATTGGGACACTGGGAGAGTCAATTTATTTGGGCCAATAACCCTTTCGCCAGTAATATCATCTTGTGGCGACGGTATATAGATGACGTCCTGGTTGTCTGGGACGGAGACATTGAATCAGTCAAGCAATTTGTTTCTTTTATTAACAACAATTTATACAATGTAGAGTTCACTTATCAAACAGATGCAAGTACTATAAATTATCTAGATCTTAAATTAACATCTACAAGAGAGGGAAGGGTATCGACTGAGACTTTCTTTAAGGAAGTTGATACCAACAATCTATTAATGGCAACAAGCAGTCACAAGGATACATGGATTAAGAACATTCCAAGTGGCTAATTCATGAGACTTAAAAGAAATTGTAGTGATAATGATACTTTTATGAAACAAGCAGAGTTATTGTTTGGTCGTTTTATCGAAAGGGGCTATAGTACTGAGCATTTGAAGAGGGAACTAGACAGAGTTCAACTCATTGATCGTAATGATCTGTTGACCCAGAAAACAAAGGGTCTAAATAGGGATAAAACAAAGAAAATAGATGTAGCATTTGTGACAAATTACAATACAGCCTATAAAACAATTGAGAAAGTGGTTTCCAAACACTGGGATATTTTGAGCAACGATCCAATCTTGGGTGAACATCTAGTAAAGAGACCTAGGTTCATATACAGGAAAGCCTCAAATCTAAAAAATATTTTAGCTCCTAGTGATATTGGGCAACAGATATATCCAACTCCCACTAAGAATTGGCTGGACACCAAACATAAGGGAAATTTTAATTGTGCCAAATGTTCTGTGTGCAAGTATATGCATACAAACCATAAGACCTTCTTCTCAAAAAAGACAAAAGAGGTTTTTACTATAGAAGATTTTATTACCTGTGATTCAAACTACATAGTGTACCTATTGGAATGCACCTGTGGATTACACTATGTGGGGAGAACTAAACGTAACCTTAAAGTAAGAATTCAGGAGCACATTCGTAATATAAAAAATGGTTTTGAGAAACATAGTGTCTCAAGACATTTCCTAACACACCATCAGAAAGATCCCTCCCTTTTTTAACCTTTATAGGGATCAAACATGTGCCAAGAAATAGGAGGGGGGGGAGACAGATTAAAAGCCTTATCTGCACAGGAATCTTTCTGGATTCATAAATTAGATTGCATGGCCCCTAAAGGGTTAAATGAAGATCTGGATGTGTGGGCATTTTATTAGGGTTTGGACCTATTAGATTTTATACATTATAGTTAACATACTCTATTGAGTATATTCGGTTAATTCCATTGAACAAGTGTCTGACCTCCTGATATAGACTTGGAGGTTTTATTCTCTCTCTTTATTTATGTCTATTTTATATGTATTTTTATGTAGCTTCATGTGTATTTTACTTACCAAATTGGGGTTTATATACATAATGCACGTCTCTAACATGTTCTTTTTTATTTATTTTTTTCTATTTCATTGCAGAGATTATTGATTAAAGATGTGTATATAATGTTTTTAATTATTCTTGTATATGCATTACGATTTAATGCCACTCCCCTAATGACGAGTGTACACATTGATTGGCCAATGGTCTTAATTGTTTGACCAATAAGGATAGCGGTCTGTGTACTTATTGCTTGAGGTTAGTGCCATTAAATTTATCCCTGAAGAAGAAGCGTTACAGCTTCGAAACGCGTTGGATTAATTATTGCTGTGATACCTTTTTATTGTAATATTAGTACTGGTTGCTGTTGCTCATTTGAGCGTTATTGCATGCACGGTACTTTTCCCTGCCCGGCGACGGTGTTTACATCTGCTCTGGTCACGCTCCGCTCTGCTTCATGCCCTACGAATGACGTCACTGGAGCGCGCGATCCTCAAGGCAGAACACCACCGCTGGATGCCGGTCGCCCTCCCCTAGTGAGTGAAGATCAACACGGGCGCGTGCCACGAGTTACAGAGACTTCAACTTCACCATAGAGACTGTTTGCTGTGATGTGTACATTGTACAGAAAGGACGTTACAGTGTGGTGTCGAGCCATACCTTTGGAGTACCTTAGATGCTGATTGTAGTACAACATCGTGTGAGAGACAGATGACGTCAGAATAACAGCAGGAAAGGATCCACTGGGGTTACATTTCCGAGACCACCATCTCTGATGAGGAGTGTGCGGTAACTTTGTGTAATATTACACGTGAATGCGATATATGTTCATTTATGATGTACGCAGAATACTTACCTCTTTTATACTAAATCACTATTTTTGATATACTTCACCATTTGCGTTTTGCTCTTTTTTTGTCTTTTATCTACCTGTGATGATACACCGGACGTACCCGCATCAGTAGATCGTGAGCAATCTCTCCTTCCCTTGGCATTATAATACGTAGTGGGGTTCATTTTGTGCACCACTTTGCGGGTAGACCCAGCCTTTACTGGAGGGTGAGACCCACAGGCCCTCCCTCTAGCTGCAGGAGAAAACGGCACAGGGTTAGGTACAGTATAACACTTGAATACGGTATCTCCCCATCAGACCCTTCCTCACTCAACTCCCAGTCCCACAAGTCAATGGCGTATTTGGGGAATTTCCATAACTTATCCCTGGTAGGTCCCGGTGGCACCACTTGTGACGGGGCAGGGGCCGGGGCAGTGGGGCTACGGGCCGGGGCTGGGGGAACGTCCAGGGCATTGTCCAGCAAGCAGGTGACACCATGCCCAATGAACATTTTCTTAGAGGCACCCCCCGCCATACTTCTGGCTTCTCGGGAGGGGCCTCAACTCTGTAGGAGAGCAAGGGCAATGGCTGAGTCTATGCTTCGAGAGGAGAACACTCCTCCAGGACTTTTCTTCCCGGTGGAACCGGAAACGATGTCATCAGGATCGCCTGCAGAATCTCCATCCGCTCCGTGGTCACGCACCGGAAGTGCGTCGAGGACCTGCAGGGGCGGTGGCGGAGCGTCCGGTACACGGCCGAACAAGTAGGCCTCAAGCCTCTCTTTCTCGTTCGCTCTGAGTGTGGTCTGCGCCTGGCGGGAGTAAGCGGGTGGTGGAGTCTCCTTACAGCTCCGCTGCTTTGTGATGACATCGGGCTCCTCTAGGATCATCTCGGTCTCCGTCTCCGCCGCACTGGGAGTCACCACTGCGGTGGGACTCTTACAGGCCTCCGGCAGCACCAGCGCTCGCCGTCGGATGGTTTCCGGACTCGTCTGGTCTCTCTTGATGCCTTTGGGGTGGTTCGCCGATAGGCGCATCGCCACCGATGTCACGCCAATCTCGTCCTTGGAAGAAATCATAATCGGTTCCTCCGCTGGGGAGTCACCCGGTTCTTCGGCGAAACAACCAGTGGGTATAGGTACAAAGTTTTCTCGCTCTTGTACCTTCACTGCGGTCGCGCTCTTCTCTGTTGCCAGCTCGCTCAGTTTAATAGCGAACGGAGCCTTGGTTCCTCCAGATATGGTATAACGGGGACCCAGGGCAGTCTTTTCTTTACCTTCCGCCACCTCCGTCAATGTCCCCGGAGAGGCACCCCGTGGGGTTCCGAACAAAGGCCACGGCTCGTTTGGCCAAAGGTAAAATGCGCCACATTGAGGGCATCGGGCTCTGGTGCTCGGTACCGCGCTCGGTATCCTGCAGTGGACGCACAAACACTGAATGTATTCGTGCTCATCTACCTCCACTACCAGTAGGCCTCCTGTTACTTGGAAGATGGAAGTACTCATCTCGGACATTATTCGCTCAGGGTGAGTACAGCTCAGTGTTCCAGCTCTTTGCTCCTCGAATGCCAGACAAAAGTGAAGCTCTTCTCTCAGGTTTCCGGTCCCTCCCTTTGCTGGGGAGGACTCTTCTGATTGGCTCTCCTTGTGCCCCCTCCCTCTGGTGGAATCCAGAGGTGGGATCTTTTATTCTTCAGCGTGATATGACCTGGCTTCCTGACCATTCACTGCACAGGTGGGTGGGCTTTCGGCTTTCGCGCCGCTCCGCTCCCCTTGCAAAGAATTTGGGTTTGGCGCCAAATTATTACACATGTCCCGCCACATTCTCCTAATAGTCTCTGTGCACAACACACGTGGTTGCTCCAGGCTTGGCGGGAACCGCCATTTTAGATCACTGTTCTTGTTCCGCGGAGCACATGTAGGGATGGACGCCATCTTGGATGAGTCTTCCAAACGCCCATGTGCCCTAACCTCAATGTCTAACGGGTATCTCGTACCTAAACACTGACTGACTGCTAACTGTGTGCTCTGCATTCTGTTTCTCACTAACTTGAGGTGGCTTGTACCCCAGGCTCAGCGGAACTCCTCTCCTCCATGCACTGTACTCGATGTCTACCATGCAAGTGTTCTGTGGTGCGTGTGTCTGGGTGATAGCTATGGTACCTCTGTTCTAGGTACGGGGCATCTCCTGCTTTTGGCCACTCATAGAGCGGGCCCTGGGCCATGGTCCCTGGACTGGTTAACAGGCTGACCCCCCCAGTTGCCTCACGCTACCTGCCTCAAGGGACTCGGTCAGCTCTAACTATTCACCCTTCCTACTCCACCTCCTATGGTGCCCATCATTCTCCAACACTTGCACGGAGAGTGCATCTCACTCTGCCCGTTCCGCCTTGCTATAAGCTGGTCCTGTTCTGACATATATCTCAGCAGCGCCTCCAAATGTAACCCTGCTTCCCCCCTTCCTCCAGACTCTACTGTGGTGTCTAGGGTGCACGAGGGCAGATTACATGCGGTGTGGTGCGTACCTGTGAGGCACAGGAGGGCCTGAGATTCCCGTGATGTTGTGGGGGAGCCAGGACCGGGCTTCTGGGGTGGTAGCCTCCATGATCTCTTAGTGGTGCAGCGCCTCCATCTTCTATACTCCCAGGAATATGGGACAGGACCTGTATAGAAGAACCCCTTGGGTCCAAGGGTAATACCTTCCAATTCACACAGATAGTCTTTGGTAATAACGGATAGTCTTTTTTATTGACAGATCAGCAATCTCCCAACGGTAGTGGCTTCCAGTAGCCGCAACAACAACAGCAAAGACTTGTCATTACGCTGCTCTCCTTCCACATAGATAATTCCTCCTCTCCTTCCATCCAAGTCTCTCCTCCGACAGGATGGTCTGGGCTAGGGCTTCAATACCCTGTGGCCCACCCCCAAGGTTATCCTCGCGGTGGGTCTTGGATTCTCCCCATCACCCCGGGTAGTGGGGTGAGGGCATTGGTCCACCAAGTCTATAGTTCTATCAGCTCTACTAAGGAAGCTGAATCTCTCCACTCCTCTCTGCTCCTGCACTCTGCGTAGGGGAGACCCCGGTCTCCTCCACCTCCTCGGACCGATCCGCAGGATTCTTCGACTCATGGCATACTAACTGAACTGCATACTCTCGGCATAACTAACCGGCAACTCCAGACTCTCGGTATCCTATAACTAACTAACTCTGATCACAGGAGTTGGCTGCTAAATATAGAGCTAGCCCCGCCCATCGTGATGTCAGCAGAACCTCCCCTCTTGCTCACGCCTGCAGCAGAGTCCAGGCCTGCATCTACCACTCAGGATAGGGCTATGAAGGGGGAAAACCCATGATGAGTACTGGTGCCTGATCTTAACAGGACTTACCACAGTAGAAGGAAGATAGGTATAGCCTGTGCTGTTTACAGGGGGCTACACGTGTAACAACCCTATCCCACCCGGCTGTATAGAGCTATAGTGTACATGAATAACCGTCTCTTTCACTCTCCCTGACAGGGTTTAGACCAACTCATAGAGTGTTATCTCAGTGGGTTACCTCTTATCTCAGGGTCTTCTCTCATGGGGTCAGGTCAAGACTGTTAGAGGAGTGGAGTGTAGATGCAGGAAAAATAAAAAAGGCACCGGGCGCTTTTATCTTGATGGTATTTATTGATGCACAACAGTTCCTAGAGTCCCTTAGAACAGGGGTGCGCAAACTGGGGGGCGCGCTCTTTCCCCAAGACATTTAAATTAATTCTGGGGGATCGTGTAAGGCCTCTGCAACTTCACTTACCTTGTCTTCGGCGACGTGACGTGACATTGTAACGCTTGCGCGAACCCACAAACAAGCCAAAACCACGGTACTGAGGTGGGAAGGTGTAGAGCCACACACCCACAGCAGCGGAGGCGTGCCTGGAAGGCGTATTGTCAATGTAGCCGGGTCTGGGTTGGAGAGAGAGGGTTGGTACACGTGGAGACAAAACTGCAAGACAAGACAAGGCAAGGACAAGGCAAAGGCAAGGTAGAGGCAAGGCACCGCAAGGATTCAGCACAAGGCTACAACTGGTTATGCTCAGCAATGACTGAGAGCTGGAGCCGGGTATAAGTACAGACAGGAATCCAATCAGGCAGGGGGCGTATTGGAGAAGCGGCCCAGAGGGATCCATGATAGGTGCACGAGACAAGGGGCATGACGATCAGTTGCCGTGAAGCTGGGGGGCGGTGCGTGACGTCACACGAGCGTGCCGCGTGCTGGAGGAGCGCAGCGCATCTGGGGAGGGGGGAAGCCAAGCCAAGCTCTGTGGCGCTGGCATAAGTGCTACGCCTGCACGCGTGCTCTGTAACCAGAGTGGGGTTGTGCGCATGCACCGGTAGCAGCGCGGGTGACAGCGTGGAGCCAGGTAAGGAGGGTACACGTCGCAAAGGACGTTTTTCCCGATTCCTTACAGACATCATGTGACCCCGCAACGTCACTTGACGCCGAGAGCTGGAGACATGGTAAGGGAGGGGGGGCTTGAGCAGGGAGGGAAACAGGCAGGGGGACATAGCAGGGAAAGATTGCACACCCCTGTCTTAGAACAATGGATAGGGCATTCCGCCAATAGTACAGAAGAGTCAGCATACAGCATAGTCGGGACAGGTTATCAGTGAGCACAATTGAACAGCACATTACTCCAATAGTAACAATTTCCCTCCCCCCCCCGGAAGGAGTTCCATGCAAGAAATGGAGAACCTAGGACCTCACGCTTTTCATTGAATATGGAGTATGGTGTCCACCACCTCCATGCATGTGTAGCCTCCCTTGGTTACCTAGATCTAGGACCCTGCATCTCAGGAATCTGATCTCTGTCTGTTAGATCAAGGCCAAGAGGGTTTTCCTTTCTCTCACCTCCCTGGCTGTCCAGCTGACTCTATAGAACCTGCATCCCCTAGGAGTCACTATAGTAAAAGGATTTCCTGCAGCAGGGAACTCCTCTGGGGTCCCTCTCTCTCTCTCTGAGTTTGCGTTCCGCTGCAGTACAGTAGGTTGTAAACTCTTTTGAGTAGGATCCATCTCCCATTGTTTCCATTTACATTCATAGCACATAAATAGCAAAAATATAGATTATACAAATATATGAATATATTGATGAATACTATATAATAAGTGTGAGTATGGTGGTCCTCCAAAGGATCACTAACACTGAAGTTTATTATTGTTTTTAATTATTGTTAAACAAACACATATCGCTATTCTATTTGGAAATCAAACTGTTTAATGGCTTTGAGCTCTTGTACTTTTGTATATACACATGTTGTATTCTGCGCCTCACATAGTATTAGTGTCTGTGTTCATGCCAGGGTATTCATGTCCTTCAGATTCAGCATCAACAGCCTTATTTTTAGAGACTGGTGATTTTTTAGATATACTGTCGCGGCCGAATTTATTCTAACATTTACCCGGTCTCGGCCGCGACAGACACCGGGCGCGCTCCGACGTGTCCCGTGCGCGCCGGAGCCTCGGAGGATCGGTCCTCCGATCGAGGCACCCCCCTCCCCTCTCCAGGTCCACCGGGTCCCCCGGAGCCCCCCCACCGCCATCCCCCACATATCGGGACACCAGGGATCCCTTCGGGGAGCCCTGGGCATGCACACCGTGCGCGCACGCTCCCGATGAAGCGTGACCGCGCATCGGTGACGCGCGGCACGCCGAGGGGATTCGGCATCAAAGCCGGGAAACCTCGCGGCTTGCGGCTCTAGCCGCATTAGAATAAACTGTGTCGGTACTGTAAGTGTATCCTTATTAGGGGTTAGCACTTTGTTCTGCAGGACCTTCACAAGGTATACATGGCATCTATGCCGATGTGATTTGATGTTGTGATTCTTTCAGCCACCTTCCGTTCTTATACTATTTAGGAAGTTTTGTTTGGTATGTCATTAGGGGGTGGCCCTGGATTTTTGCACCACACCCCTCTATACAATTACTATTTTATCATTGATTAAAAGGATTTTAATATATCTTATCATTACTCATTGATCTACCCGAGTGCATTCAAGGGGGAATCTTTTGTTTGTTTGTTTGCATTATTCCCTGTCCCCTTTTGCACCTGTATATGATCCTTACGATTTTTTCACTACTCTCTCTACTTTAGCTGATGCGGGAGCCCTCCCTATCCCTTCCCTTTCCCCCCGTCTCTTCCCTTCCCCTGGCTTTCTGTCTGTGTTCATGCCCTGTTTCCTGTTCATGGCTGTTGGCACAGATTGATGTTGAACTGTCATTGTCTCCACCCCAGAGTGTCTTGTGGTGACTTCGGTATTTAGTAAACTATATTTTGGCTTATCTTCAATAACTTGTATTCATGATTCGTGCTTCCTCTATGAGTTCTTGGAAGCCAGTTGGGTGCAGCCTTGTTAATTCGTTTTATATTGATTATCCTTTTTTCTATGAATTATCCATTGTGAAACTTGTGGTGTGGAAGAAAGACTCTATTTAAAATCAAAATTCAGTTTTTCTTTTAACACTGATTTTCTTGCAGTTTTGAAATGTTAAACATATTGAGAGGCTGCCTGTTTCAAATGCTTACTCCCAAAATAATTTTCCTGCGTTTTGCTATATAGTATGTTTCTTAACCAGGATCATGTACCCTTTCAACATAAATTCACGTTTTCATTAAGGTTTTAAACACATATATAGTATGTGAGCTTGTCAAAATGTGTGGGATACGATTTATAATTCCTTCTGTTCAGCCTTACTTCAGAGGCATAATATAACATGGAACCAAAAGCAGAAAAATGCTCCAATATTGTAGTATATCAAGCAATGTAATAAAAAAAGCAGAATTAACTCACAATGTGTACTAGCAATAAAAGCCATTTTAGCCCACTCTGAAGCCATCTCCTACGTTCTTACCCTCCCCTCCAATGCTTCCGATTCAAGCTCCTGTGTTTTCGTGAGAAGCAAAAATACGTCTATGGCGCTAGGACAAATAATTGAATGAGATCAAACCCTTTTCTTTTTTCCCCAAAAACGAATGACTTGGGTATCCACTCCGTTGTTCCAATCCACTGTGCTAAAGATTGTTTTTCAAAATGACATACTTTGCTGGTAGGAAATATGTACGTGGAGGCAAAAAGGGTGAAAATGCCACAATAGTGTATCACCCTTGGAAAAAGTCACTTTGAGAACCTAGGTTGATTAACCTCAGAGGCCAATCGTGTAATCAAAGGATTATTTTAATAATGGATGATACCTATAGAAGATTTAAAAAACATATATAAAAACATATATAAAAAACCAATGTACAGCTTAACCCGTTATAGCGCGGTCCTCGGGGGCCACTCGTGACCACCGCGTTATTAATGGGGTCGCGGAAAAAAAATGGCCGCCAAAAAAAAAAATTAAAACATTTTTTTTTTTTTGGTGGTACTGTGTCCGCCGGAGGGGGAAAGCTGAGAACTCTCCCAGTGTTCCCAGACCTGGTGGGGCAGCGGCAACAGCACACAGCACTTACCCAGCATCTGGCAGCTCTTCTCCCTGTCTCTGCTTCCTGCTTCTGCTTCTGTCTTGCGAGAGCAAGCTCCCTTAAAGAGACAGCGTGTCTCTGTGTGTGTGTGTGTGTGTGTGTGTGTGTGTGTATTTGACTGTGGGAGACTGTGTGTGTGTTTGTGTCAGTGTGTCAGTGTGTGTGTGTGTGCAGTGTGCTGTGAGTGTGTGCAGTGTGCTGTGAGTATGTGCAGTGTGCTGTGAGTGTGTGCAGTGTGCTGTTAGTGTGTGCAGTGTGTTGTGAGTGTGTGCAGTGTGCTATGAGTGTGTGCAGTGTGCTGTGAGTGTATGTAGTGTGCTGTGAATGTATGCAGTGTGCAGTGAGTGTGTGCAGTGAGCGTGTGCAGTGTGTGTGCAAAAAAAAAAAATTCGGGGTCAACGCTCAAACCGCGTTATAAGTGGATCCGCGTTATAGCGGATCGCGCTATAACGGGGTTGAGCTGTATGTATCAATGTGTTGTTACACGATGCCTTCTCCTTGATTGGTAAAATTGGAACCCTGCTCACTAGACGTCTCTAGGACATGAGCCTAGTACAGTACATTGCATTTTCTGCTACGATGATCCCCACTCAGTTCGACGATTTTCCGTCCCACGTTCATGCCGCCATTCAGCTATGTTCTGTGGTCTGCTGCCTTCTCCAGGTATCATCACCACTCTCTCTGCTGTTGCGCCGAGCCAGGAGACACATGATCAGCTGCTCTGCTCAGTTCCATATGCCTCTCTGTCTGCTACCGTTTTTCATTGGTCCTGTTGGCTAGTATCAATGCTATCAGCTGTTCGGAACACTACGACCTGCTCCATCTAGTTAACCCTAAGCGTTTCAAGACTATTAGCGTCTCTTCTTAAGGGGTGCTGTACTTCCTTGAACGTCTTGTATTCTCTCGATTGCTACACTTTCTCAACACCTATTCTCTTCTAGACCCTCTACAATCTGGCTTCCACACTGCTCACTCGACTGAAACAGCCCTCACTAAAATAACTGATGACCTACATGCTGCCAAAAAAGAGGTCATTACACTCTCCTCATATTACTCGACCTCTCTGCAGCATTTAACACCATGGACCACCCTCTTCTCCTTCACATTCTCCATACTCTTGGTACCTGTAAAAAAGCTCTATCCTGGATCTCCTCTCACCTCTCCCATCGTACTTTCAGTGTCTCTTTTGCCAACACGTCCGCCTCCTCTATTGATCTCTCTGTGGGGGTAACCCCTGGGCTCTGTCCTGGGACCCCTTCTCTTTTCTCTTCACACACTCTCTCTAGGTGACCTAATCACATCTTTTGGGTTTAAATATCACCTCTATGCTGACGACACACATATTTTCCTTTTGTGAGGATTCGGGGGTCACGGCAGTCGCAGCTTGACCCCCCCCTTACCTCCTACGGCTCCCGCTGCCGTGGGACGTCCTCGCCGCTGCTCCCACCTGGTCCCCATGGATCTGGGCTTCCCCGTCGTCCCGACGGGCCACCGCTGCCTGGCAGGCACCCCGGCGGCTGCCATTTGTCCTGGGTGCGCACTCTCCGACATTACAGAGCGCGCCAGGCGAAGATAATTTATTCACTGCACTAGCAGTGAAACCACGCCCCCAACTTTCACACAGGCTGTCACTTAACCCTAAAGCTCCCCACTTGGCTGCCTGTCATAGGAACCAATCCATCACAGCTCCTCGTGTTCCTCCATGACTGCCTCCGCTCCCCATTGGTCAGCCACAGTATATAGTACCTGTTTTACCTCTCTCACATTGCTCGACATAGTCTCTGCTTACGGACGCTTATTCTGGCTTTCCCTTTGCTCTTCGTTATTCAGGTTGCGACCCGGCATGACGGACGTTCCTCTCTGGCTCTAGACCCCGGCTCCCACTTGACCTTGCAGCTTCTCTCATCCTTCGACTACAGCTTGGACCTCGACCTCCCGGATATCTCTCTCCCTGACTTTGGCTAACGGCAACGACTTTGTCTCTTCTGTACCGGTACCGGCAAGTATTGCTACACCTATTCACACCTGGCCTGGCAACGCCAAAACACCACACTCCGGACATGCTCCTTCTGCTGCGGGTGCGTGCACATATACAGTACGTCGGGGACGGGTCTGGTCTGCAGGCAGCACCGGCGTAACCCTTTTCAACCCCTGACCTTACACCTGCTATACAGACGAAAGTTTCTGAATGTCTCTCTGCTATATCATCCTGGATGGCCATCCGTCGACTGAAACTTAACATGGAAAAAACAGAGCTCCTTATACTTCCTCTCAAACCTGCCACTACTACCTCCTTCCAAATTAGAGTTGGAAGTACCATCATTCACCCAGTAGCCCAAGCACGCTGCCTAAGGGTCACACTCGACTCCTCTCTCACATTCGTCCCTCATATTCAAAACATATCTAAAACCTGGCGCTTTTCCCTCCGCAATATAACAAAGATACGCCCTTTCCTCTGTTGCTCGACTGCTAAAACTCTGACTCAGGCCCTCATTCTCTCCCGCCTCGATTACTATAACCTCCTGCTGACCGGTCTTCCTGCCTCTCACCTGTCTCCCCTACAATCTATCCTAAACGCTGCTGGCAGAATCACTCTACTATTTCCGAAATCTGTCTCACCGTCTCCCCTGCTGAAATCACTCTCCTGGCTTCACATCAAATCACCCATCTCGCACTCAATTCTCCTCCTCACTTTTAAAGCTTTATACTCTTCTGCTCCTACTTACATCTCAGCCCTAATTTCTCGCTATGCACCATCCCGACTCTTGCATTTTGCTCAAGGATGTCTTCTCTCTACCCCCTTTATATCTAAAGCCCTCTCCCGCCTTAAACCTTTCTCACTTTCTGCCCCGCACCTCTGGAATGTCCTTCCCCCCAATACCCGACTAGCACCCTCTCTATCCACCTTTAAGACCCACCTTAAGACACACTTGCTCAAAGAAGCATATGAGTAACACAGTGGCTAATACTATACACGATACATAAAGCTTGGCCCCTTGCAGACGCACTTACTTGGATGCCCTTCTACTTTCTCTGTATGTTCTCCCCACCAATTCGATTGTGAGCTCCCCGGAGCAGGGACTCCTCTTACGAAATGTTACTTTTATGTCTGAAGCACTTATTTCCATGATCTGTTATTTGTATTATTTGTTATTTACAGTATATGATTGTCACGTGTATTACTAATGTGAAGCGCTATGTACACTAATGACGCTATATAAATAAAGACATACATACATACAATATTCAACTTGTATTTATAAGACACGGCTCAGATAGTTCACAAATTGTGGTCTCCCATGATTGGACCGTAGCTAAATTAGTGTCCACAGGTTCATATTGTTCATATTATCAGGAACACATATTGTAGTTCAATCACAAAGGCTAAAATGTATATGTAACCCTGCTTCCTATCACTTGGCAAGCGATTACGCCGTGCTGTGTTACCTGCTGACTCACAGGGCCTGTGCCTCTGCCACGGAGAGCCCGGGGTGCATACAATACATATATATTTAGGTTCGGTGCAGCGCCTCCACCTGCGACAGATCCAGCCAAAGGGGGAGTTGGTCTTCGCAGGACATCTATACAAGAATTTCTCTCACACAACCATGTTATAAACCCAATATCGTTTACTGATACATCAACCTTCGATAAAGTACATGCCATGACATTCCAGCACACTGGTACATAACATTTAACACACCACGGAGGACGTACACATCATTGCGTCTCGGCGGACGCCAACAATAACTTGCGCCTCGGCGGACGCCAACAATAACTTGCGCCTCGGCAGCCGCCAAACTCTGCTTTCTCCCCAACCCGCCACCGGGTGTTCCCACCCCGTGTCCAAATACGTTAATCAGTTCTCACGCTCCCAACGGCCGTGTGTATGTGTAGGGGTGACTGCGCAGCCACTAGGTCTTAGGTGATTGAACGGGTTAAGTTGGTGCACTTGATGAAATACCTGCTGAGCACTCCAGTGCTCGGAACTGCCAGGGGTCTTCAAAAAGAGTCTCTGAGGATCACACGCTGCGATAAGGGCACTTCTCCTCGACAGGGTAGTCCTGAAACAGCAATTGTGTGGGGGCAAGGTCCTTACTAAGGGTGTCCCTAGCTCAGCTTGTCTCTACGGTGACTCAGGGCTAACTGGGCTGGGGGCACCTTGCCTACGCCTGGGGGTATCACCTCCCAGCGCAGTATCTCCGTCTCTTACTCTCCACGATCTGCTCCCACGTGCGCGCCACCACTGCCTATATCTCTGGAAACTCCTCCACCCATTGGCTAAACGTGCTAACCTGACCCTCCCTGCGGGGCTGCTGGGTCAAGGGACTGCGCTTTACCCGCCAATATGTATCCTCCTCCTTCACGGGCTCTCGCAACTAATCCTTGCAAGCGCAATCTCTCATTACTCGGGGTGAATCAGGGGTCACGGCTACATCCTCCCCCCTGTGGATTCCAACTTCCCCGCTTGGAGAACGACAACAACACAGCCATTTATATAATGAAAAACACTAATACATTGGTTCCTCTATCAACTTGTACATTTGACTGAACATGATAATCACTGATTGCACCCGACTGCGAGCCCACTGCTGAGACTCGTAATGAGGTGCCCCGAACGGATCATAAACCAACCTCGTGGGAGGGCTCTTTGGCTTCTGCGAATTGGCTCTTCCGCTACCTCCTTGGGGGAGTAGCAGGACTCATCGGGAGTCTCAAACTCGGCCCTTGAGGGGCGGGTTAGATCTGTAAAGTCGTTTTGGGATACAAAGCACGGGCTCTTGGGATTTAGTGGTGGACTGACTGGAGTCAGTGTCTCTGTCATGGGTCCAAGGGGCTCTTTACCCGTAGCTCCTTCGGGAGATGCCCCCGCGGCCTGAAGGCCCCTTTGAGAGGTTCCTTCCTGTGGATCGTTCAGACTATCATGTCCTGATGACAGTTCCCCACTCAGGGGAGATGTAGGCCACTCTAGCACTCCTTCTTCTAGTTGGGAATGGGGAGCAGATTATTTCGATGCCACGTCTTTATCCGACCCTCCGAGTCTTTTATCTGGTAGACGGGAAGGCCCAGCATTTGAGAAACCACTTCGTATACCCCTTCTCGCCAACGGTCAGCCAATTTATGTTTTCCCGGTACTCCCAGGTTGCGCATCAGTACGGCGTCGCCAGTTTTAATGTCTCTATGTTTTACTTTGTGATTATAGCGCCTTTTGTTCCCGGCATTCAACTTTTCAGTGGATCTTTCGGCTTGCCCATAGGCCTTCTGCAAATTTTCTTGTAATCTTTGTACGTAGCGGAAATGGTTGGAATTGGGCAGCCCTTCGGTGGAGACCCTTAACTGTATATCCACAGGCAGACGGGCTTCCCGGCCAAACATAAGAAAGTAGGGGGAGAACCCGGTAGATTCGTGCCGGGTGCAATTGTAAGCATGGACTAGAGTTTCCACATGGCGACTCCACTTAGTCTTCTCGACACCTGTTAGTGTGCCCAGCATGTCCAGCAGAGTGCGATTGAAATGTTCAGGCAAAGCATCCCCTTCTGGATTTTATGGAGTAGTACGGGACTTGTTGATGTGCAGGAGGTTCAGCAATTCTTTTATTAGTCTACTTTCAAAATCCCGGCCCTGGTCGGAATGCAGGCGTTGAGGTAGTCCATAATGCATGAAATATTTTTCCCAGAGGACTTTGGCCACCGTAATAGCTTTTTGATCCTTGGTCGGAAATGCTTGGGCGTAGCGGGTATAATGATCAGTGATGACCAACACGTTCCCTATGCCATGGGTGTCACGTTCGATGCACAAGAAGTCCATGCAGACTAAATCCATAGGTCCCGTACTATTTAGATGACCCATGGGGGCCGCTCGGTTGGGCAGAGTCTTTCGTTGGATACATCGCACACACCTATGATAGTGATGCTCTACGGATTCTCTCATTTTTGGCCAAAAAAAATTGTTTCTTACTAGTCTAAAAGTCTTGTCCACCCCCAAATGTCCTTGTTCATCATGGAGAGCTTTCAGCACTAAGTATTGTAGTCGTTTTGGCAACACTAGTTGGCGGCGATCCGGGTGGTTGTTATACTTCACTACTCGATATAACAGCAGATCTTGAATTTCAAATTTGTCTGCCTCCCGCATTAGTATGCCTCCTACGTCCCTCGGTGCCTGACGAAGCAGTTCCCGTCGCTTTTGTCGAAGGGCCTCCCGGATTATTCCTGCGACTGGATCCTGTTCTTGATAACGTACCATGTCTTCCCAGGCAATGATCTGGTCGGCGGCGACATGCATCCCACTCGGGTCTCGATAGGCTGCCGGTATAGCGGTGCTTGCACACCCTAGGGAGTCAGCCACTCGTAACTCCGAAAAGGCTACTTGTTCATCTATGATGGCTGCCGTGCCACAGAGGGCTCTTATTCCCGGGATCTCTTCCCACTGATCTTCGTCGTTGACAGGGACCAACCATGGTCGTCTCGACAAGGCGTCGGCCCCAATGTTTAAAGGCCCAGGTTTGTATTTCAAGGTGAAGTTATAATTGAAAAGCGCGGCCAACCACCGATGTCCGGTCCCATCCAGCTTGGCAGAGGTCATGATGTATGTTAGAGGATTATTGTCGGTACGTACTTCGAACGTCACCCCGTACAGGTAGTCCCGCAGTTTATCCACTATGGCCCACTTGAGGGCCAAGAATTCGAGCTTATGTACCGGATAGTTCTGTTCACAGGGGGTGAGACTGCGGCTGATGTATGCTATGGGCCGTAGCCCCTCAGGATATTTCTGATGCAACACGGCTCCCAATCCACTCAGGGTGGCATCCACCCAAAGGATGTAGGGTTGATCGCGGTTGGCGTAGGCCAATACCGGAGCAGCCGTCAGGCTCTGCTTCAAGTCGTGGAAGGCTTGGTCACACTCGGGGGTCCATTTATCCCCGAAGGGCTGTTTGGCCGAGTGGAGCTTCTGGTCTGTGTCAGACGGATATATGTGGAGCAGACTGTTGAGGGCTTTGGCCCTTCGTGAATACCCCTCCACAAAACGCTGATAATAGCCGCAGAAACCCAGAAACGAGCGTAGATCCCCCACATTCTCGGGGCGAGGCCAGCTAACGACAGCTTCTATCTTGGCGGGATCAATGGCGATTCCGGCGCCGGACACTATGTGACCTACATACGTTACTGATGTCCGACAGACCCGACATTTGTCCAGAGAGAGTTTGAGGCCTTCTGCGGACAGTCTATCCAATACCTTCATGAGACGACTCTCATGCTCCTCCAAAGTTTTCCCGAAGACTATGATGTCATCTAGGTATACCAGGCATTCTCGGGGGTTGAGGTCACCCAACTTTTTTCCATTAGTCGCTGGAAGGTGGCGGGCGCTCCGCATATGCCTTGGGGCATGCGAGTGAACTGATAAAACCCAAGGGGGCAGACGAAGGCAGTCTTTTCCTGATCTTCTGGACTCATCGGGACTTTGTAGTATCCAGACCGTAGGGCCAGTACTCTGAATCACTGGCTCCCGTGTAGAGCATCCAGGATCTCTTCTATACGAGGGAGGTTGTACTGATCCGGCACCGTCCGATTATTCAACGTCCGGTAATCTACACACAGCCATACCGTCCCATTTTTCTTTCTCACCACCACTATGGGGGAGGCGTAGGGGCTTCGGGACTCAGTAACAATTCCGGCGGCCTCCATGTCATGGATAGCAGCTCTCACATCCTACACATCTCTCGGAGCGAGTCGGCGCGAACGTTCTCTGAAAGGCCTCTCATCTATCATGCGAATGGTATGCTGGGTGTTGCGGCTGCACCCCACATCCATCTCCTCGGTAGAGAACACGGACCGTCTTTTTTCTAGATGTTCCCGTAACCGATTCCTCCAGGTTCCCGGCAATTCGGCCGAGCCGAAATCGAAGTCCAGGGCCGTCCCTGTTTCTGTCACTCGGGTCGTGTTCGCTTGTACTGCCCCTTCCACGGAACTGACTGGATAGATTCTTCCTATCTGCTGGCCCACATCAATGGCCAGGGGAAAGGGGGATAGATTCTGCACCATCACATCAATCCGCCTAGGGATGGCGCCCTGCCAATAGCGAAATTCGGGTACGAGCCGATATCCTCGCCTCACATCTTCCCCGGGAGTACTTTCAAGGGAGAATTGTTGGTCTTCGGCTAGACGTTCTGCATAAGCACACCAGGCGGATATTCTTTGCGTTTCTCCTGGACGTAGCTTTGTCCACCCCTTTCGGCCACAGAACAGCAGTCCGTAGTCATCTGGAGGCGGGGAAGGCTGGGCTGGATCGGATTGAACCAATTGCAGCTGCAGACTGGACATGGGGAGCTCTTTAGTTTCATGCAGATAAGCCCGGATGACTGCTTGTACGATATCGGCATTGGTGCCTGGGATAATAGGGTACTTGGGGGTGTCCCGGGGTTCCGGGCATACCAAGGCATCCAACTTCATGGGGTGAGACTTGCCCGTGTTGAGCTGTTGGATTTCTAGATCCACGGTCACTAACCCATCGATGGGATAGTCATCGTTGCTCAGTCCGCGTACCTTGATGTGATCCGCTGGTCGTAGTGGTCGCTTCTGAAGATGGCGATCATAGAACCCTCGGTATATGATGGTGACTTGGGATCCGGTGTCTAGTAGGGCAGAAGAGTAGATTCCATCCACTAAAACTCGGATCAGCGCTACTGGTCCCACTCGATTTCCATCTTCGAGGGATTCAGTCCCTCCAGGTGGGGGCCCGTCAGTATCAGCATCCGCCGCATACACCCCACAGACCATAGACTGGGACGGAAACTTCAGGGGTGAAGGGCTCCGGGAGCGAGAAGTGCCCAGGCGACAATCGTAGGATAGATGGCCCCGCTTCCCGCACTTGTAGCAGGACATATCTCTGGAGATAGCCCGGCGATCCAACGGAGGGGATGACCGTCCCGCAGAAGGCTGGTCCGGTGGTTCCTCTTTCTTCTCTGTACTTCCTCTAGATTTAGTGCAGCCACTAACTTTCAGTTTCGGAGGGGAGTGTAGCATTAGATGCGTCTCGTGTTCCTTCACCTGTTGCAGTCGTTGGATGAACGAAGGTGGGGGGCCCCTAGTGAGATGATCCCGAATCATGGTGGCTATTCGTTGAGACGGACTGGATCTGCGGAGATGCTGCTTCCGGAGGTACTCATCCATTTGGGATGGGTGTACGTATTTATAATGCAGTAGCAGGCCGAGCGATATTTGCACACGGTGTATATAGGCGGATAGCTCTTCCCCATCCTTCTGGTTTACGGCGTAATACTTGGCCCACAAGGCCCCGTCATCCTCCTTGGCACTATAGGCTTCGGCCAGGAATTCGATCATCACGCGAGAGGTTAGGTCGGGGTGCTGTTCGCGGTGTATTCTGATTAGCGTGGCCGGCGGGGGCCGCAGACACTCCATGAGCCGCTGGCGTTTTACTACATCTGTGCAAGAGCACGCTTCCATCACTCCCCGTGTGTGCTCTCTCCACGTCTCTACTCCATCTTCCCCGGCAGGCACCGGGAGGGTCCCCGAGAAGGCTTTTAGCTTCCGGTAGTTCTGAGCGTGGGTGGCTAAGGTAAGCGCTTCGACTAGCGGCGGCAAACTGGGGGGACTAGATAGTAGGTCTATTTTGTCATTCAGTTTCTTTAGTAGGTTACTACTCACTCCCGCTTCCATAGAAGCGCTGGATTCCAGGCTACTGGACAGAGAGCGGCAGCTACTGAGCTCCCTCTCGGCATAGTGGAGCAACGGAAGGGTGGGGTTGTCCTCCCCCAACGGGCATATGAAGGGGTTTCGAAGGGGGTAGACGAAAGGACTAACGCCGGGCGGTGCGTCGGGCAAGACCAGGGATTGTGGAACGGCAGTTTCTAACGCCAACAGATTACGCCGACAGTCTACGAGTAAGGTATTCCACTTGGAGTTGTGGTCTATCATTACATCTACCAGGCGAGCTTTGGCAAACCCCGGGAATTGTCGCAAGGCCGTCTGTAAAGTCTCTAGGGGCAATGCCACGGGTACTCGGGCCAACTCTATGGCGCGATGAGTGGGAGTGCGGACTTGGTGTGCCCAGTGTCGTATCTCTTGACGGGTGGGTAAAGCCACGGTGATCACAAATGAGGTTCGAGGGGCACCCCAGGTCTAAAATCTCAGCAGCGCCTTCAAATGTAACCCTGCTTCCTATCACTTGGCAAGCGGTTACACTGTGCTGTGTTACCTGCTGACTCACAGGGCCTGAGCCTCTGCCACAGAGAGCCCGGGGTGCATACAATACATATATATATTTAGGTACGGTGCAGCGCGTCCCCCTGCGACAGATCCCGCCAAAGGGGGAGTTGGTCTTCGCAGGACCTCTATACAAGAATTTCTCTCACACAACCATGTTATAAACCCAATATCGTTTACTGATACATCAACCTTCGATAAAGTACATGCCATGACATTCCAGCACACTGGTACATAACATTTAACACGCCACGGAGGACGTACACATCATTGCGTCTCGGCGGACGCCAACAATAACTTGCGCCTCGGCGGACGCCAACAATAACTTGCGCCTCGGCGGACGCCAAACACTACTTTCTCCCCAACCCGCCACCGGGTGTTCCCACCCCGTGTCCAAATACGTTAATCAGTTCTCGCGCTCCCAACGGCCGTGTGTATGTGTAGGGGTGACTGCGCAGCCACTAGGTCTTAGGTGATTGAACGGGTAAAGTTGGTGCACTTGATGAAATACCTGCCGAGCACTCCAGTGCTCGGAACTGCCACGGGTCTTCAAAAAGAGCTCTCTGAGGATCACACGCTGCGATAAGGGCGCTTCTCCTCGACAGGGTAGTCCTGAAACAGCAATTGTGTGGGGGCAAAGTCCTTACTAAGGGTGTCCCTAGCTCAGCTTGTCTCTACGGTGACTCAGGGCTAACTGGGCCGGGGGCACCTTGCCTACGCCTGGGGGTATCACCTCCCAGCGCAGTATCTCCATCTCTTACTCTCCACGATCTGCTCCCACGTGCGCGCCACCACTGCCTATATCTCTGGAAACTCCTCCACCCATAGTCTAAACGTGCTCACCTGACCCTCCCCGCGGGGCTGCTGGGTCAAGGGACTGCTCTTTTCCCACCAATATGTATCCTCCTCCTTCACGGGCTCTCGCAACTAATCCTTGCAAGCGCAATCTCTCATTCCTCGGGGTGAATCGGGGGTCACGGCTACATATAAAATAAACTTCTGTTAACATTTAATACATTGGAATAGTATATTTCAAAAGGATAGGAATACTAAGATATTTATGGATAGTATGGATATGTTACGGCAGTGCTGCCCGCAGACCAGACCCGTCTCTACCACTGAGGTGGGAAGTACTGTCCCGGCCAGCTTTATTCTAAAGCTTGCCGGGATAAATGCAGGGCTTTTTTTAAATTTGAACGCGGTTTCCCGCGCGGCGGCCGCTTCAACAGATAAGCGCTAATGGCGCTTATCATTGAAAGCGCCCGCAGCACGGGAAAACTAAAAAAAAAAAACGCGTTTAAAAAAAATGGGGAGAAAGCCGCATGAGAGTAAAGGCGGCCGCCACTGTAATTATACACGCACCCGCAGCAGAAGGAGCGTGTCCGGAGTGTGGTATTTGCATTGCCAGGCCAGGAGACTATTGCTAGTACTTGCCAGTTCCAGAGGATAGAAGAGCTGTAGTGGTTGCCATTGCCGAGATCAGTGTAATTTGTATTATTTGTTATTTATATGATTGTCACGTGTATTACTAATGTGAAGCGCTATGTACACTAATGGCGCTATATAAATAAAGACATACATACAATATTCGACTTGTATTTATAAGACATGGCTCAGATAGTTCACAAATTGTGGTCTCCCATGATTGGACCGTAGCTAAATTAGTGTCCACATGTTCATATTGAAAGCCTTGTCTGCATTAATCAGCTCTTATCGGGAACACATATTTTAGTTCAATCACAAAGGCTAAAATGTATAAAATAAACTTCTGTTAACATTTAATACATTGGAATTATATATTTCAAAAGGATAGGAATACTAAGATATTTATGGATAGTATGGATATGTTACGGCAGTGCTGCCCGCAGACCAGACCCGTCCCTACCACTGAGGTGGGACGTAATTATACACGCACCCGCAGCAGAAGGAGCGTGTCCGGAGTGTGGTATTTGCGTTGCCAGGCCAGGAGACTATTGCTAGTACTTGCCAGTTCCGGAGGATAGAAAAGCTGTAGTGGTTGCCGTTGCCGAGATCAGGGAGTAGAGAGATCCGGGAGGTCGAGGTACAAGCCAAGTTCGAGGGACGAGAGAAACAGCACAGTCAGGAGGAAGCCGGGGTCAGAACCTGAGAAGCACTGTAACGAAGAGACAATCAAAGTACACATCCACTAGCAAAGACTATGCAGAGCGATGTGCAGCAGGGAGGATAGGGATTATAAAGGTGGGCTGACCAATGGAAGGTGGAGGCAGGGCTGGAGGAGTGTGTGGAGCAGCACAGGATAGGTTGTGCTGATGAGGGTATGTTGAGAACAGCTGAGAGGCAGGAGAGTGTGCTCGTGAGCCGTGTGATTGCCAGAGGCGTGGTCTAAGCTCCAGAGGGGTGAATAAATTATGAGTGCCTGACGCGCACTCTGTAAGGCTGGTGAGCGCGCGTGCAGGTCTAATGGCCGCCGCATGTTTACCCGCTGCGTGCAGAGCAGCGGCTGCTCGGCGGAGGTACCGACGGAGAGGGAGTGGAGAAGAGACAATGGAGGTCGCGGGTGGTAAGGGAGGGTCACGCTGCGGCCGCCGTGACTCCCGATTCCTTACAGGATGCTATTAAGGAATACTAAAATATCTATAGATAGTTACTTTTTAGGCGGTAGTATAACTTGTATACAAATGTTACTAGTGTTACTAAATATAGTATGTTAATGTTAGACTGAAGTGAACTTGTTTTGTTTCAAAGGTCCAATTTGGAATCACATATTTGGTGTTAATATGCCTAAATACAATGCCACCATTTATAAACAAATCAATAACTATATCGAATCATATTAAATCATAGATGGATGCATATACTAAAAGAAAATGGAGTGCCGTTTGTTACACAATATAAAAAAATGGCACCCCAGATTAAATACATTCTAAATAAGCACTGGGAAATTATTAGGAAAGATTAATTTCCTAGATATATTCTCCCAGTAAGACCACACATCTTTTTCAGAAAGGCTTTTTGTCTTAAAAGTACATTATCACCAAGCTGTGCTATTAGTAAGGATTTATTTTCTACTAAGACTAATATTATGGGATATTTTGCCTGTTCCAAATGTACCGCCTGTGAGTATAGTTCAAATAAGAAAACTTTCAGTTCTAAGAACACAATAAAAGAATCCCAGATACAATCGCATATCAACTGCCAGAGCAAGTTTTTCATCTACTGAACATGCTTGAATGCCCCTGTGGCTTGCAGTGTATTGGCAGAACTAGTGGAGTATTACAATGGATATGTGAAGTCGACTCTACTTTCAAGTTAAAAAATCTTCTATTTTTCTTCTTTAAACCGGTTGGCTGTTCTTAGATGTCTTGTTCTGTAAAAGATAGAGACAATATTAATAATTGCACCTTACTTAACAGAGACCTGATTTTTTTTTTGGGGGGGGGGGGAGTTGGAGAGAAGAGCATGCGTGTCTTGCCATTTATGCACGTGGGTCATAGCAGAAATTGAAAATAATAGAACGGAGTACACTACTTACATTATGATTACATTATCACTCTACATGACACTGAATACATTATGCAATTCTGAGTTTTTGGGCTGTGGACGAGAAAGCATGGCATGGAGTACAGTTCATTACCAGGCAGTATTGCTAGATGTCTGTCCTGCACCAATGGGGGTGTTTCCTGTGCGTTAGCTTTGCCCGGTTCCAGATATGCAAAACACAAAAGAAGCAATAAACAGTGAAAACAATGAGAAGTTTATAAAACACAACTTTTTTTTTATTCTATGTAAAACATTCCCGGCACATTTTTAATTTGAAATTAATTAAACATGTAGTCCTCCCCATAGCCGTTGGGGTTCCAGGCAAGAATCCTTTTAGGACTCAAAAAGGGATTTATGTTGTCTTTTCACGGCTTGGTAAATAAGCGGGGTCATATTGAAATGACGTTGGATTTCGTCCATTATAGTTCTGTGTAAATTCACAGGAAGCGCTCTCTTGCCCCTCGTGCCGTCATAATTAACTTGTTGGTACCAGTCAAGGTAAAGCACAAAACTGACGTATGTTTCTAAATGAGAAGGCCTAGTCCGGACGCATTTCCTCTGCTTCTGGTAAAGTGTTTCTCCCGTCTGCTCTGTGGGAAGTCATTTAGCATCATCATCATCATTGTCTGAGATCGAGATCGGATCAGGATGCATCACCGTGGCATTTGAAGCTCTACTCTTCTGGGTGCAGCGGATGTTGCAGCAGGTGTGCTTCTGTCAGTGGGCGAGGATAGATGGCCTGGGAGGTTTGCATCCTTGGTGACATTTCAGCTGTACACCCCTGTGTGCAGCAGGTGGAGTGGGTGTGCTTCTGTCAGTGGGTGAGGCTAGAGTGTCTAGAAGGATGCTTTCCTCCTGTCGTACCTGTGCTCTTACCGGGGTTGTCATTGACTCGGGTGGGCGGGGGTCCTCCTGTGGTATGGATTGTCTTGGCGGCGTGCTGGTCAATTCCAGTGATGGAGAGGGTACACAGGGTGGATGCGGTTCCTCCTGGTCGCCCAGCTGCATCGGACATACAGAGGCAGGGACAGCAAACCAAAAAATAGAGCCCCGCGATTTTACTCTAAATGTTGTCCATGCGAACACCCATGCACCTCTCCATCTTCTCTGTGAGAGGCCGATCTGGTTAAATTGATTAATAATAAATTAATGTCATAAAAAATTCAATGTTTTCGGTGCCTGAGGCACATGGAGATAAGGTGACTTGCCCAAGGTCACAAGGAGCTGAAACCAAGAATGGAACCAGGTTCCTCTGATTCACACTCAGTGCCATTGTTTACAAAGTCAGCATCTTTACTCGCTGAGACGTCCTTCTCTGTTTATTAATAAGCACAGTTTGTGCTATTTATGCCCCTCATGCCCTTAATGTATTTTACATTTACCTACTGCAATAAACTAATAAGCAACCTAAGATGTTATAGTCATTTTCCCATTTATGTGTTTGGATTTGTACCAGTTAGAATGTGCTTTCCATTCACTCAGTATGAAAGGAATAGTAAAGCAGAGCTGGTTTCCAGTTCCATTTCGTTTATCTGCTCAGGGAAAACAGAAATTTAACTGCAACTAAATACGTTTCTTCTTTCAATGCAATTGCTGTATGTTTTAGGGCAGTGCAGAAATACTTTGAAATCATTGGCAAATTACATTTACAAAGTCGCTTAATCTCTATTTGCTTATAATGCAACAAATAGTTGTAACTATTAGCTTTTAGTGCCATTGCAGGGTACATGGTCCAGGTTATTAACAATATATGACACAACACAGAGATACACTCGCTCAACAGATATATAAAGTTGTAAATTTGGTGCACTAAGGGAAACCATTTTTATATGTGTACAGTACATAGGGAGAGACAGAAAAGTCCCTAATTAGAAATGGGCAAACCCGTCTATATCGTTCCCTGGAATTTACCGGGCTTTCCCTTCAAAATCCGTTTCACGGGGTAAAATCTGCAGACGGATTGTATCAACTTCAATCGATGCATATTAGGTCATTTCCCACTATAAGGCTCGGCTGCTGTGCAGCTTTCAAATAACCCCATGGCGGGATTAACCTAAATCCATTCCACGGATTGTGTTTATTGCAAATGCGTCATTGTAATATAAGAAGAAAGAATTTAATCCGTCATACAGTAGGACATTAAAAAAAAAAAAAAACGATCGGTCATTAAAAATTACAGCCGGAGTAATATCATTTTAGAATAAAAAAATGTTCTCACAATCCAGGGGAACCATGGGAGAAAATCAACAAAAAACAATATCTAAGGGCAGATGTTTTCCGTAAAACCAGGAAGCACTGCTACAGCGGCCGTTATTTGAACACTTCACGCGTTGTTTACCTCAGAATATCCATGTCATGGCGCGTAATTTCTTCCAACCTACCGCCTTAAGACGCGAGTGCAGAAAATGGCATTTTAGTGTTCTGGTTTTTAAACACCTGAAATTAACACAGTAGCACAGTACTATACACATTACAATTCATTCATTTCATTGCATTTCATTGCACCCAAAGAAAAAGAATCCATGAAATTCAAACAAAGCAACCGCGATAAACACGGGTGCCTGGGGTGATTGGCCGCGTTAATGCCACATGGAATACAGCAGAGCACACGAACACGGCTCCATGATATGTTCTAATAATGGCCACTGCATCTGTACATGTGAGTCTTGGTTCATATGGAGTGTCTACTCACAGTGTGTTGAAAAAAAAAGCGCAACTCCAAAATTGTAGCTAAGTCTGTGCTTGTGTAGATTCTCAGGAGAGATGTACCTCAGTGTAGGAGAGAAATACAATCCATAGCGCAGATCAGTAAATAAACGTTTTTATATTATAAAAGAAAATAAGAATCGCATCTACAGTGTGTTTGACAATAAAAGGCAGTTATCACATCAGGATGAAGCCAAGCGATTGGCGAAATGCATAGAGTGTGAGGTCCCTGTTGGCAGATCACTCACAGTCGCATTCCCAAGCTGAAACCCGAAACCGGAAATGACGCGGAATCCACTGGAAGTGACGTAGCAGAGCCTGGGATCGATGCCAGCAAGGAGGCTACCAGCTGGAGAGGTATCCCCAGACTAACAACGTCATAGAGAAGACGGAGGTGGTGAGTGGTTCAACTCGCGATGTCCAGATATTTGTGATAACTGCCTTTTGGAGTCGCGCTTTTATTTTCAACACACTGTGAGTAAACACTCCGTATGAGCCAAGACTCACATGTACTTCCTGGTTTTACTAAAACCGTCTGCACTTAGTTATTGTTTTATGTTGATTTTCTCCCATGCTCCCCCTGGATTGTGAGAAGAATTGCAATGTTTGAGACAGTGAAGACAGTCCCAACCAGAGGGTCTGAGCAGGGAATGACAACTTTATTCTTCTCTCATTGGACATTTTTTTTGCACAATATATGTATTTTTGCTATTCATTGACATTTTCACATCATTCATTCACTTTGCATTTTTGCACTTATCTTTGATCACTTTATTTGTAGTGACTACTCTCTATGGGAGTGCCTAAGTAATCACTTTACTGTGTGCTTATAATAAAAAATGTAACATTGTCTATAGAGAGCACATTTTGTTCTGTCAACAATCAAATAAATGCTATGCACATTCCTACATTGAACTAGGAAACACGTGACTATTAATTAAATGGAGTACGTGTGCTAGACAAGGAATGTGTGTCAATCGTGCTGTAAGTTACCTACACAGTATAACTGCTACTGTGCACCTAAAACCGTTATCCCTGCCACATACCCACTTTATCACATGACAGTATGTAATTTTTTAAATAAAACATCAGGACTAATACTGTATATACATTTTTATGTCAATTGAATGTCAAATCCGAACCGGCGCCTCAGAAAATGTCCATTAAATGTCCGAATGAACCTCTAGATGGTGAATAGACTTTAAATGGAAGTCCAATCTTGAACCCCTGGACCGGATTGATGGGTCCGTGGAGACACGTCTCACGATATGTGGGATTTAAGCACAAAAGAAAATCATAGTGTATACTGCTGGCAGAAATACATCACAGATAACAAACACAGACAAACAACATGAAACTGACAGACAAATCACAATAAGCAAGGCTACAACAGACTGAAAACAAAAGACAACCACAAAAACAGCTGATAAACAGTTAAGCTAATTTATAAAAAAACATTCAAAAACTATCAAATTGAACAAATAGTGTTGCGTGATGCTTCTGGTCCAGTTATAAAAACCAGAATCCTACTCACAACAAATACGGAGTAAACGGTCAAGTCCAAATGTGGCAAAAGAGCTGCTACTATCTAGAGGTTCATTCGGACATTTAATGGACATTTTCTGAGGCGCCAGTTCGTATTTGCTGTTGTACTTTGTTGATCCTGTATTAGGCGGCCTTATTTTATTGTAATCGGGTGTGTCTCTTTCTACCTGTCTTTCCCCCGTTACATAAGTCCCGGCTAGCTGCAGGCTTTAACAGGTTAAATATATGGGCTTTTGACCCCCCTTGTGGTGACTCATGGCCCTGTTGCAGCCTATCTGATATAAGTACAGACCATGAGCCGTCCCCTTCTTGTTCCTCCTATGATGGAGTGGCAAATTTAGTGTTGTCATGTTTCTGGTTCTGAGAAGAACGGACGCAGAAAGCTGTGAGTCGCTCCCATGGCGGGATGAACGTTCTCACCCTCAGCCTTGTGGCTGAGGGAACATCTGACTCAGGAAGATGGCCCTGTACTCTCAGGGTCAAGCACCATCCATAGGTTGGAACCCTCTGAACCCTTGCACCACTGTACGACCATTATCCAGTGCCTGCCAAATAAAGATCCCCTTGTTCTATTATACACCTGTCTGGACTTAGTCAGTGAGAAAGTGTGTGAGAGTGCTTCAGAGGGATCTGCTCCTGGTACTTCCAGGATACCCACTGAAGCTGGAGGCGCTGACACTGACCTAGAGATGATATCCAAAAGCCTGTCCTGATCTCTGTGTCATCGTAGATCAGCTCTGTGCTCGTGAACCTACAGGTACTGTATGCCTCAGCACCACATGGTAGCCACAGAGTAAATCTCCCAGAGGGTGGTGGAAACAGTGCTACATACTGTATATGTATATGGGTTTCCTTTGTACTATTGATTTAAATTAATCACTAGACATCACATTATTTTTGTTCTACACAGCACAAGCGTTATTAGCACTTTTTTTCTTTTTATGTCTATTGAATGTGTTACTGACGCAGACACTTCTTTATTTCTTCACACACAACTTGGACTTTAAGCAATTGTGGGTGGCTGCCTGATGACAATTGCCAATTCTGAAAGAGATGTTAGGGACGGGTGTAGCACTGCTTCCATGGCACAGCACTGACAGCACTTAAAGGGCTGGCTTGTTTGGGACACTACTACAGGATGTTAAACATTCAAATATATAATGACAAAATTGCTTATTTGGACAATACGATAATGATGTGGATGATGGTATGGTGGTTTGTGAATCATCATATGACAGAGGGTAGGATCATGTAAGTAACTGAAGGCTAGACAAGGAGATAATTAACCCCGCATTGTGTGGTGCCAGCAGCCGGTCAGCCATAGTAGTTTTAGCTCCAATAGAATTCATTAAACCAGATAGTAATTTGATGCTCTGACTCATGTCGGGCGTTCCCAGGGATTACCCCAAAATTCCATAGCAGGCCAGAATTTCCAGAGATGCCAATCTTTATATACACATAAGAACCCATTAATAATAATCATTTTTATGATCAAAAAGTATATCCTGGGTGTGACGGTGAAGGGTACCGAGGCCGTAAAGAAAGGTACTATGCCCGGCTGGGTGCCCCTGAGCCAGATTGGGAATTGTAGAGCATCAGCTCTGCAACCCAGCAAGGGTGGTAATACTGCAAATGTATTAAAAAAGGCCTGTGTCTCTGCCCCCAGGGATAAAGCCGCGGGCATGGTCAGCGCTTAGGCGCTAACCCGTGCTGAGGCACGCTCTCACTTACCAGTGAGCCCCTGCAATCGCAATGAGACCGGCTTTAGCAGCGGCTCGCGCACGCTTCCGCAAGCGTGCGGAAGCGTAGGTCTTTGTAAAATGTTAAGTTCGCACGCTCACGGGAGCGCAGGGCCGGTCACGTGAGCGGTTCGCCCAATGAGGGCGAACCAGCTTCGTGACGTCACTGGCCCGCCCCCCGACGTTCCCGGACGGCGTGCTAACCAAGGCCAGGGAAAACACCCGCTTTCCCTCAGCCTCAGCACGCCTCCGCACGGGCTGAGTCACCATGGACTCAGCCTAAGGGGGTGAGAGTAATGCTATGTATGACATGTATAAGTCATGTAACAGAGTTCCCCTCATGTGGTAAATGTGAAGTGTCAGCTCTGCAGCCCAATGCTGGCTGCAAGCCTGTAATAGTATTATTACTGTCTGTGTGTGTCCCGCTAGGCATAAGGGGACCACATTTTTATCATAAGCTACAATGTATGTGTTATTGTGTCCAGGTTTCCGTGTAACCGCGCAAGTAAAAAGGTTTTAAAAAACATCATAGCACATAGCGTATAGATAACTTTGGCTGAGAACGTCCTAGAGCGCTGAGTTTTGAGGTGAGTGCTGCTGGGGTAAAACCATTCAAAAGTTTATCACACAATTTTTAGATAGCCTTATAAAAATTGATGAATTAAAGTTACCCTAGTTTAACTGTTTTAACATTATAGACATAAGGGGCTTTTTCCTTCTGGCGTCCAGGACAGGAGGTAACACTTACGGTGCGAGTACTGGGCTTTAAAAAGCTTGTCAGGAAATCCAGTGAGTAAGCAATGCATAATTTAGACTTCTGAGCCACCCTGCTGATTAGGTCCCCCTGTGTCGTGAAACAGGCCATAGCTCAAAAGAATTATCCAAGTAAGGTGTTAAGTGGGGAGGGGGAGAGGTAAACAGTTTGTCCCTGACAGATGTCCAGCTGTCAGGGGACAGGGAGACAACCTGTCGCCAGGGAAATGAGATTGGCTAGGTACAGTATGCTAAGCGGCTTCTAACGCAGTGTGATTGTGGACCCCGAATATTTAAAAATAATATATTATTTTTTTTTTGCCAAACTTCAAACACACACACACACACACACACACACACACACAGTCTCTCCGACTCCTGCTGCCGCAGGGTGGGATTGTAACAACCGGGGAGTCACTCCGCCCTCGGCGCACTCCCCCTTCACCTGCTACCCTGCCAATTCCTCCCGCGCTAAGCAACCAGCCTCCCTTCAGCACGCCGTTCACTGCTACTCCTAGGAACGCACGCCAGCATGCTCCTTGTAGTACTGGCTCTGGGTGCGCACACGGTCACGCGCTCGCAGGCACGGCCACACGGAGGCGTGGCCACATAGTGGCTCCCCAACCTCTTAAAGGTACACTACACCAATGTAATGCTGCAATGAAATGCAGGCTTACTACTGGGCTCCATAGCCCCTCCCCTGGGAGCCCTTTTGGACCTATCCCTGCCGCAGCCTGGCCCATCCACAAACCCCCACCTTGCTACCCTGCCATTGGATCCTCTCTCCTACATATACCCTGCGGTTTCACTGACTCATCAGCTGAGCATAGAACCAGTTGTTCTCATTACTCTCTGCCTCCCTAATCCTGTCTTGTCTTGTTTTGCAGTCTTCCTCATAAACCGAACCGGCTTCCTCTTCGACTCTCTGTACCTCTGGCGCCCCGAACTTGGCATACGGCAATACGACTCTCCGCACCTCTGGCATCCCGAACTCGGCAAACGGGTAAAACGATTACGTCTCTCTCTCTAACCCCGGACTTGGCTAACATCACCCACTACCATCCGTACCTCTCCTGACCCGACTCGGACACCCAGACCATTCTACTCTCGAGACGTGCCCTCATGGCTGTGGGTTGCGTTATATCCTTTCCCACATCAGCACCGCGGTCCCGCCTCGTTTGTGGTGAGCTCGACCTGACAGGGATAGAGCCTTGTCTTGGATATGATGCGGATGACATCACCAAGGCTTCCAAACTCTGACAGCGCTGGGAAGCAAAAGGGCACGAGAGCATGCAGGGCTCGCGGGCAGTGACTCACCTCCAGCCACCCTGCGAACAACGAGCGGAGGAGCCGGCGTGCTATGTAAGTGACCCGGGTGAGAGAGGGCTTCTGACTGTAACCCGCTCTACTGGAGAGAGGCTGTTTGTGTTGTTGATATTGAGGCCTGGCTGCTGCTATTAGGAGGGCTCAGCCCATGTGCACAATGCAGGGAGACTGTGGGAGCCAGCAGCACAGCGGGCAGGATGGGGCTATGTACCAGCATTGTGCTGTAGGCAGTGACTCGCTCTCATTGCAGGAGCTGTTAAACATTGCTCCCAGCAATGCGCAGCACTGTGAGATCCAGTGACTTCCATACCAGAGGACTTTCAATATGTGCAATCAGTGCACAAGAAGCAAGGTGTTGCGTCCAGTGAGAGTGAGTTTAAAGAATTGTCATGCAATTCGTTTTCAGTGAGTAATGTATGGAGTCATCTATTATAGAAAACACACACATACTACCTACCTCTTTTGGTGCTGGGGATAGCAGCGCCTCACTCCTGACTCTTTCCTCCTCCTTCAAATCAGGCGCGTGGTGGCCATTTGTTTTTTAAATTAGCGCGACCCCGGTTATTTTTTTTATTTATTTATAAAATATTTTACCAGGAAGTAATACATTGAGAGTTACCTCTCGTTTTCAAGTATGTCCTGGGCACAGAGTAAAACAAATAATACATGGTTACAAGTACAGTTACATAAATGAACAAGGTATACATTATATACAAGACATTGCATGCACAGTTAAAGAAAATATATATTATGAGCGTATGAAACAGTTACAGACCAGATTAAAGTGTGAGACAGCCTTAGATTTGAAAGAACTTAAGCTGGTGGTGGATATGAGAGTCTCTGGTAGGTTCTGATCGGGTAGCCCCTGAGGACCGTGTTATAACGGGGTTCAGCTGTATTTTATAAATCAAGCTGTGTATGTTCATTTTGTAAATAAATCGCAATTTATTTTATCTCAAGTTTTGCTCAATTAAAGGATCCGGGTATTTATGTGTTAAAAGCATTAATCTCCCATGACACTGGGATTAATCTCCCATGACACTCCTTCCAACCCCTGCGTTACTGAGAGACATTACAGTAACTGTGGTTAAAATATGGATATAAAGTACATAACAACAAAACAAGCCAAGCATTGTGCATTTCCAATCTATTTGCTATGGAATTACTGGTTGGTTATCTGGCAAGGTTTCAATTTTCCAATTGTCATTTCTGCCAGAGATGTTCGGACAGGTGCAACACTGCAGGGCACTTTGAGTGCTGCTGTATGGTGTTGTTGGGTACCTCCCCAACAAGATGTTCCAAATTATCTTTTAATAACACAGAAAATGGAATATTTTACAGTTTTTGGATTTGTCAATAACATAATGATGACAATGATGATTCAGAGTATGACGGAAATGGCGCTCCGATAGTTCCAGAATGTAATGAAAATCCTCACTTAATACAACCTATAAATAAACTATTGCATGGAGTGGGTATAATACTATGTGTATTCAGGGAATTTTCAATAAAAAGCAATAATGCACTCTCCTGAATGTACAGTAACAAGCAAGAAAGCAGCCCTTCCATCCTGCCTAGGGGACAGGGTGCCATGCGTGGCCTTCCTTCCTGGTGATTGGTCGGTGAGGCGGCTGTAGGAGGAGTGGGGAGGAGACGAATGGGTAAGATTAGTGGCCAGGAGTGCATTTAGTCCCTTTGCTCCTGGCCACGACGGTTTTGCTATTCCTTCTCTGACTCCACTATTTGGTAAGTGAGCCATGGGGGGATTATTGGGGGAGCACGGGCCTTGTCCTCCCCGGTGCACTTCACCTCACCACCCCCGGTTTACATGCCCTTCTGTCCCCAGTTACCCGGCGGCCTCGATGGGCAACAGGAGTGGGGGGATGCAGCGAGGTGGTGGCCTAGGCCGCAATATACGAGAATCGGGCATGGGGGGTAATGCTATGTCAGGCATCAGGAGTCCCACTTTCAGTGAGAATTGTGTGGCGCGACTGACTTGGCTTTTCTCTCCCGCCCCCGTTGCAAGGCGGCATGTGAGCACAAGCTGGGTTGGAGGGGTTGCCGAAGCTGCTCCCTTACCCTTCACTTAACCGATTGCTCCCCCTGGCAGAGTAGGCACAGAAAGTAAAAGGTTTCCACAGATGTAACACCTGCAAAGCATGCAAACAGGGAACAAAAGAGAAAATTCAGTTTAGCTCTAAAACAACAGGAGAACAGTTCAAAATTTCAAGTTTCATCAATTGTAAATCTGAATTTGTAGTCTATCTTCTAAATTGCCCCTGTGGACTCCAGTATGTAGGGCGTACCAGTCGACCACTACGGGTACGCATTCTGGAGCACCTAGGGAACATTAGACGGAAACTGATGACGCATAGTGTATCAAAACATTTTGCGCTACACCACCAAGGAGATCCATCGGGCCTTGAATTTAGGGGCATTGAAGTAGTCCCCCCACATTGGAGGGGTGGGGACAGACTGACAACTTTATCAAGAAAAGAAACTTTTTGGATCTATAAATTAAAAAGCCTGGCCCCTACAGGCCTCAATGTAGAGATAGACATTGCAGCCTTTCTTTGAACACACACTGATCCGTTTCATTCCCCCTTTTTTTCACCTACAATTTTTAACACACACTGACCCGTTTCCAATCCCCTTTTTTCATCCAACAATTTTTAATAGGAGTGCACGTCTTAAATACGAATTCACCTTGAACCAGTCCTTGAAGACCCTACTGACGCATACCATCGTGGCAACTGATGAACATGCTTAGCTTTATAAAATTATTAAATTGTAAATTGAATTTAAGTATAAACTAGTTATCAATAATCTGTATTATATCTTTTGAATGTCTTTAGGTTTTTTAGATCTTTAATATATTTGTCCAAATATGTATAGAATTAAACAGCCAAGCGTGTAACAGCATTCTGATACTAATATTAGCCACCATTAGGGATTTACTATGTATATGTAATTTCAACACTCAGTCACATGATGGCACTATTGTCAAAATCACCTCTATAAACTGCATTGAAGTAGAAAGTTCTTATGTACAAATCTATAACATATTTCTGTGAAAAGGTTATTTTAGGTCCTTTTGGATTTTTGTAAAAAGGATCTTTTAGATTTCTAAATATATTTGTCTATAGGTGTATAAATGTGTGGTGTTACACTGTCCACAGTATTGAAGAATTCTATTACTAGCATCAGTCACCATTAAGAAATAACAATGTTGATGTAGTTTCCAAACTTAGCCACATGATGGCACCATTGTATTACAAATGGAGGAATTTTCACTGACAGCAAAATGTTTCACAAAGATGCAGCCCACGGAGCCACTTTGATAGGCTGTGTGAGCCCGCAAAGGTCCATAATATTCAGGATTATAGATGACACTGACCACAATATAATGTTCTACACTGCGAATCAATGTTTATTTCTATAACAATTTAGTTTTATTTTTTATAATCATTATTTAACAATTTTAAAATAAAGTTTGTTTTTAATAGACTGTTTTTAATACACTGATATTAACAAGTTGAAGGTATAAGTACATTCCATTGTCCCTGTTCCCAAGGGCTATGATCGGTTGGATTTACAAAGACACCATGAGTCTATTTGAAGTGGACAACTTTTATTGAAAGCCAGGTGTTTTACCAATTAATTAAAATGGGGCGCCTATATTATTTATTTATTTATAAAATATTTTACCAGGAAGTAATACATTGAGAGTTACCTCTCGTTTTCAAGTATGTCCTGGGCACGGAGTAAAACAAAATAATACATGGTTACAAATACAGTTACATAAATGAACAAGGTATACATTATACAGCACCGACATTGTTTATTGAACTAAATCACGACGGCACGCCGAGATCTACCCCAGCTGCCGCCAGTAACAACCGCGCGCCGCCGCGTTTCCCCCACGCACCCCCCCTCCACTTCGTGCGCAATTTACCTCCCTTCCCGATCCCGTACCCGGCTCCTGCTCTGCCCCTCTGCTTCCCCGCACCCCCGCTTACCTTCATTTGATCTCCAGGGGTGTCGAGGAAGCCTGTGGAAGCCGGGCGCGCATGTTACTGTGACGTCACAGTGCGCCGCCACGCGCCGCGGCTACCCGCTTCCCAGCCGCATGGAGCCGGCGGCTTTTGCTTCAATAAACAATGTCGCTACTGTATACAAGACATTGCATGCACAGTTAAAGAAAATATATATTATGAGCGTATGAAACAGTTACAGACCAGATTAAAATGTGAGACAGCCTTAGGTTTGAAAGAACTTAAGCTGGTGGTGGATATGAGAATCTCTGGTAGGTTGTTCCAGTTTTGGGGTGCACGGAAGGAGAAGGAGGAACGTCCGGATACTTTGTTGAGTCTTGGGACCATGAATAGTCTTTTGGAGTCTGATCTCAGGTGATAGGTGCTGCATGTGGTAGGGGTGAGGAGCTTGTTCAGGTAGCTGGGTAGCTTGCCCAGAAAGTATTTGAGGGTGAGACAGGAAAGGTGAACTTTGCGCCTAGACTCTAGTGATGACCAATCTAGTTCTTTGAGCTTTTCGCAGTGATGTGTGTTGTAGTTGCATTGGAGAACAAAATGACAAATTGAAAGGGTGTCAAGTTTGCTAAGGTGGGTTTGAGGAGCCGAGCCATATACTATGTCTCCATAGTCAATAATTGGCATTAGCATCTGCTGTGCAATACGCTTTCTGACCAGGAGACTTAGGGAGGATTTGTTCCTGTAAAGTACCCCTAGTTTGGCATAGGTCTTGGTTGTCAGGGTATCAATGTGCATCCCGAATGTTAAGTGGGAGTCAAACCATAAGCCCAGGTATTTAAAACTAGTGACAGGTGTTAGGGTGGTTTTAGCGTTGGTTCTAATCAGGAGCTCAGTCACTGGAAGCTTTGCAAATTTAGTCTTGGTCCCAAATACCATTGTTACAGTCTTGTCAGTGTTTAAAAACAGTTTGTTTTGGGAAATCCAGTTTTCGAGTCTCAAAAAGTCAGACTGAAGTACGTGTTGAAGGTCAGAGAGGCTATGGCTGTGTGCATACAGGATTGTGTCATCTGCATACATGTGTATTGAGGCTTCCTTACAAGCTGTGGGAAGATCATTAATGAACACTGAGAAGAGTAGGGGCCCCAGAACAGAGCCTTGCGGGACACCACAGGTGATATCCAGGGGGTTGGAGTTAGAGCCTGAGATGGACACATGTTGGGATCTTCCTGATAGGTAGGACTGAAACCAGTTTAAGCATGTTTCCCTATTCCAGAGCTCTGGAGTTTGTTAAGCAGGATAACATGATCAACTGTGTCAAAAGCCTTTGCAAAATCTAGGAATACTGCACCAGTGAGTTGTCCCCGTTACATTCCACACTGGATTTCATTGCAAACTTTTAGCAGGGTAGTTACGGTGGAGTGTTTGGGATGAAAGCCAGATTGGAATTGGCTAGGGAAATTTGTCTTGGTGTAGAAATCGCTTAATTGGGAGTGGACACATTTTTCCATAACTTTGGATAGAATTGGGAGAAGTGAGATTGGTCTGTAGTTTGAGACAGTGTTTTTGTCCCCACTTTTGAAGATTGGGACAACTCTGGCAGTTTTCCAGGTCTTAGGGATATGGCCTGCAGACAGGATAGAGTTGACTATGGACGCAATTGGTTTGGCAATGGCTGGGGCACCAAGTCGTAGGAACCTAGATTGTAGTAAGTCGGGTCCACATTGGCTGCTTAGTTTTAGTTTGAGGAGCGCTTGTGTAATCTCCTCTTCAGATACTGGGCCAAATTGAAAATTGTGGGCAGTGTTGGGAGGGGGTGGGACTGTAGGGATACTCCCAGGATGAGATTCATGTTTGGGGGTTGTGCTGCGTTTCGCTAATAAGTTAGTGGCACACCCCACAAAGTAATCATTGAATGCATTTGCAATATATATACTGCACACAGTGAGCATCCGGCAGGAACCTGACGAAGCTTATTGCGAAACGCGTTGTTCCCTGCCGGAGCTCATTGAGAGAGGGACCCAGCCGACCGCATGACATCCGGTGCAGATCCCCTCTTCCGGTTCCACTGCCGGACGCGCCAGTGAGAGCAACAACGGAGGAGGAGATCGTGCAGGATCAAACCAAGCGGCTGATGCTGGGCAACAGAAGTTGCAATTGAGTGTGAGTGTGCTTTTTGTTTTGTTTTGTCGATTTCACCTTGTCATATATTGTTTTATAACCCTTATGTTTTTACAACATGTATGCTTGTTTATGCTCATGTCTTAACTGTTAACCGAATAAAGACCTGTTATATTGCTAACCCTGGTTTGCACACATTCTTTTGGTCTTCTGGGAAACGGGGAGAGGAGACACTCACACATCCATACCTATTGGGGGATATTTTTATCATTAGGCCGTGTGAGTTTTATGTTTATTGAGACTCCATTATATGAGTCTGCATTAACCCACTACAGTCTGCGTTGAGGGAGAAATACCACACAAGCCCGTGTGAGTCACTGAATCCATATGTTTATGTTTTCATTGATTATATAGTGGAAATTCACCATCATCCCTTCCATCGTATCCTCCATCCACACCTATCCCCCCCTCCCCCCCCTTCATCCCCCACACATGTGGATGCTATGCACTAATACACTGGCGACACACTTTATTCGAGCTCGGCTAGTCCCACGAATTCGGGTATACCCGGGTGTATTGAGGTTTGTGACTGTTTTCTGCCCGAGTGCATTGAGGTATTTTCCAGGCAGGGATTGAAGCATTTTATTCCTGCTGGCTGCAATACTGCACAGTATATATATATACTGCATTACAATTCATGAATTTATGCCATCTGGTAGACACGCGAAGCATTGCAGCCTATTAAATCCTAATCATTATCATTTAACAGATCAGCCGCCCGTCAGCCAGGCATGAACCCAGGCTGGGAAGGCAAACGCAACGGGGCTTGTCAGAGGTGAGGAGCGGCGCATTCCAGGTATCTGCCAGGTACATACCGGGTATTTGCTCGAATAAAGTGTGTCGGTGCAGTACTGTGTTTTTATTCCTTTTTTATTCAACTTCATCCGGTTTCATCAATATCGTGAGGTCCATGAGTTTTGCGCTGACCATCTTCACACTACCATTGCCACGTTAAGAAGGACATGGGGTTCCCTTCTTCAAGGTCAAGCAGCAACCACAAAATCATCAAAAGGGCCAGTATATATTTCTATATACTCTTTTACACCACGAACACAACCTCTTATTTATATTTTTATTATTCTTAATATAGTAAAGGCATTGTAGCATATTTTTTAGCCACACATTTTGGGGAGCGCCGCAGTACAAACATCCTCAGAGTAGGCAAAGGTGACTGATATATTGTTGCGTAGGGAGGGAAAAGGTTCTCACAGACCAACATACAGTGCCTGTTAGCTTTCACAATACATGACTCAGACCTCTCAATACCTGTTTGCATAATGCTTAATAACCTAAAAGATTAAATCAGTTATTCAAGTTGCTTATTATGTTTACCTATATTTTCCATGTGGCCATGGGTGCAAAAATAGGTGGGGTCAATGACAGCATGGCGACTGTCCCCCTCCCCTGTTATCTAATTGTCATAATGTGTTACACAGAAGAAATCTGGCTGTGGTTTGTCAAGGAGGGCTTCTGAACCAATGTTAACATATATTTTGTGTTGATTACAGTTGGAATTTTAAATTGTTCAAGCAACAATTAATTTGGATCAATACCTAGATAACAATTAATTTGTCCCTGGATTCAAGTTCATCTCTTTCGGTGTCGCAAGTCAATACACACACACACGACATTAAGTCGAAAATATCACATATACCTTGCTTATCTTCAAATCACAATAAAGATTATAGCATACAAGCACAAGCTACCATCTCTCATACACTACCGACAGAAATGTCTCTCCAACTTAGAACCATTCAACTACTTGCAGAAGCACATAACCACGAGGAAGGATGGTTCCAGCAGCAGTTACATGCACTCACGCATGGAGCAGAGAGCAGACAAGGGCGGACGAGGAGAGCAAATGGACAAGGAGATTACGCACCAACTTGTGCGGACACGTGGTCCTTATCAAGTAGTAAGTGTGGCCCAAGTCAGGAACCGCAACAGTCGTACAACATGTCAACGCGTAGGTATTTAAGGCCATCGTCTGTCCTTGACAAGACGCTGGGGGTTCTGCCTTAGTCTGTAATGGCAGACGGGCTGAAATTTGCAAGAGAAACACGGAGATATTTAAGGCCATCTGCTATCTGTGACAAACCACTGGGGGTTAAATCTCATTCTTTGATTTCAGATGGGTTGGAGATAGCTGAGACGCAGTCGCCAGCGCCACCCGGCATTGGTGGGACATAGTCAACAGCTCAGAAATGCTTCGGTCGCAGGGGGAGACCTTTGACCAGAAGGCAGGACAAGGGACTAGGCCATGTCACAAATTTTGTGTAGCTAAACTTTGTTCAAGCTATAATCAACAATACCACAAATTAAAATGACCTAAGCATTATCTCAATTCTCAAACAGTCACGTTGCTGCTGGTACTGCAAAAAAATAAATAGAAAAAGGAGATACTTTTCCCAGTATAGACTTGGTAGCTTGAGAATCGATATGCTTATTGTAATAACACAATTTTAAAACATTCAATAGTATTACTAATACAATCGATTATATTCCCAAATTGCAGTTAATTATTCACTTGATAAGCCCCAAGGGATGAATATATTGTCCTTTTGTTCTGTTTTAAGGTGATATCCCCTCTTCCCTGATTATGGGGATAAGATGTTTACTTTTATTTCTTTAATATTTACTTCATCTTGGTACATAACTCCTTCTGGTTTAACGGCGAACATTTTCTACAACTAAAGGGCACAATTTCAGTAAAACGTCCATTAAAATTTTGGATTTAAAAATTAGGGTTGAGGAGGGGGCGCTGCATACTAAATCTTACTTTAAACCCGTTAGTTGCAACCATTTTGTTTGGCAACGAGTGAACACAAACAACAATGGCTAGACAATATCCCCTATGGGGAGTTCCGAAGACTAAAACGGAACTGCTCAAAAAATGAGGATTTTAGTGTTCAAGCATCCTCTCTTTGGGACAAGTTTGTAGAGAGAACATTCAATAAACACACAGTTGACAAGGCTCTACAAACAGTTAATCAAACAGCAAGATCAGAAATGTTGACTTAAAAAGAAAAAAAATGAGCAACAAGGGGTGAATTCGGATTCCTTTATTAACTTTATCACAAAATATAGCAGCGAATCTTTTTATTATTATTGATTAAAAGGTTTTTATTAATTGTATCATTACACATTACATCTCTGAGTACATTTTACACTAATTGTTTATAATTGTCTAATTGTTCGTAATTCTACTATTGTCCTATCGCACCTCAATATATTCTATATTATTTACCGATAGGCTGTTACGAGAGTAATTTTCCCTCCCCCCCAGTGCCATCTGTGTACATAGCGCTTCACAACAATTACAGACGTGACAATAATATAACAAAATAGAAATAAGCGCTTCAGACATGAGTAACATTAGGAAAATAAGTCCCTGCCCTGAAGAGCATACAATCTAAGTGGTAAGTAGTAAGAATGTACAGAGACAATAGGAAGGTGTTCCGGGAAATGCGTCTGCAGGGGGTCAAGGTCGATGAGGTGTAAATAATCAGCCACAGCACCAACCATATGCTTGGTTAAAGAGGTGTGTTTTAAAACGGAAGGTCAGAGGGCGCAAAAAGGAAAGGCGTGCATGTGAAATGAGAGGTGGAGAAGAAAGGGGAGATTGAGATATTTAAATGGCGTTAGAGGAATAATGAGGCGGGAAGAAAGACACATGTACTTTGAAATGAAGAGAGGTCACAGCAAATATAAATAGTAGAGGAGGCTTGGCAGGGGTAGTAGTGATAGTTTAGTATTGAGAGGTGCGTGAGGACTGGGCAGTGAAAATTAAGTTAGGATAAGGACAGAGTGGAAGTTGAGAGAAATGCAACATATGAGTGAAGGTTCTCTAGAGTGAAGAGAGCTGCGTCTTCTCGAGTCTGTGATAGAAACTCTCCTCCTTTCCAACGCAGATCAAACTCAGAATACAGGGCAAGAAGATGTCCACTTCTTGTTCCACCCTTGTTGATCTCCCTGTTAAACTCCACACTGTATGCCACTTAAAAATTGCCACTTTAAAGAGGCCCTCTTTACATGTACACTCGGCTGCAGCCCATGCAGTCGGCTGCTCCCCTAGTCTGTCTCTAGCAATATAGGTCTAAGATGTCACCCGACTCAATTAAGTTCTGCCCGGACAAAACTCAAATGAGCACATGTGAGGCACAGAAGGTTCTTGTTATTTATAATCACACAGTTCCTATACACAGTTAGCAGATGGAATTACTAAAATATACACCCAACAAAAAGGTGATTAATATATATAATATGTGTGACGACTAAGGAGATTCCTTCCTCTCCCTCTCTCCCATCTCCCGTTATCCTTTCTGTCCCTTCTCACTCCTCTCCTTCACCGTCTACCTCTCTCCCCTTGCCGCAGCGCGTTCCCCGCAGGTCTCGCGTACCTACGCGTTCTCACAGTCCCTGCCATAATCCTTCCTGCTCCCTCTCCCCCGCGGTAGCTCCCTTACCTTCCCCTGTGGTGCCATCCATCCCGTTACCTCCGCCGCCTGTGGTGCCCCCAGCGCGGCGTTCCGCACGCCTAGTGACGCGTCCGGTGCGCACGCCCCCTCAGCCTCGCCCACGTTTCCCTCTGCTTGGCTCCGTCCCCCTCCTGCTGCCTTTTCCTGCTCCGTGCGGGCTGCACCTGTGTTGCAGCCTGTGCGCGCGCATCCCCACCTTACAAGGGCCGCGCGCACAGACTCTCCTTATCAGGATTTCCCTGTCTCCGCCTCCCAAGCTTTTCAGGCCATTCCCATGACTGCCCCTTCTGTCTCCTCTTCTCTCCCTGACCTATCTCCTGCTTCTCCCACTTCTCTCTCTACTCCTCCCCTCTCTACCATTGATGCACCTCCCTTTATAATCCCTGTCTGTCCACCTCTTCCTCGCTCTGCATAGTTCCTGTTTCCCTGTATGTTACCTGTCCTATGCTGTGCTCCCTCTGTGCTCCTGTGAATACCTGCTCCTGAGTTACTTTGGATTTCCCTGGCTTTTGACCCCTGCTCTCCCTAGACAACCCTGCTCTCTGGTTACCCCTTGAACCCTGCTACGCATACGACTTCGCTGACTTCTGGCTTCCCAGGACCTGGCTTGCTCTCTGACGACTCTACTCTCTGGATCCCCTGAACACTGGCAAACGGACACGACTATTCTCACGGACACTCCCAAGCGTTGCAAGTATATGCTAACAACTCTTTCAACAGGCCCAGCAACGCTATACCACACTCCGGGCTTGCTCCCACTGCTGTGGGTGTGTGGTATCATACCGTTCCCACCTCAGTACTGGGATCTAGCTTACAATTATCTTCCCTGTCCACTGCACAAATCACTTTTATTAATGATTCCATTTGGTTTTTACTTACACACAATTATTTCCTTTTTGATTCACTTTTTTATCTTCAAACACAAGGCACGGCAATGGGGACTTCCTTTGCCTGCTCCTATGCCAATCTTTTTATGGGTTTATGGAAATCTGTTCACATTTTTGGTAGCACTAACATTTTTCGTTCTAACATTATTTTCTATAAACGTTACATTGACGACCTGATTTTCATTTGGGATGGTGACCTACACACCCTGCACACCTTTATTGACACTTTAAACACTAATGACATTAATCTCAATTTTACATTCAACACTGATCCACATAGTATCAATTATTTAGATGTGACACTCCATGGTGACCCAGATTCTGCAATATCAACTGACATCTTCACGAAACCCCATTCAAGGAATTCATACTTGTATGCAAAAGGCAGCCAACCCAGATCCCTGATCCGTGGGATTCCAAAGGGGCAATTTTTGCGTTATAAAAGATTATGCTCGGACCATGACAATTTTCTCCAACATTCACATAACCTAAGTTCAAAATTTACAGACAGAGGGTACTCTAAGAAAGACATAGATCAGGCCTTTACTTTTGCTGAATGTTCTGATAGGACAATGTTGATAAAAGGTAACAAAAATCAAACAAAGACAAAAAATAAATATCAAGATAATCCTTTATTTATCACCAAGTTCAGCAGACAGGCATCTCAGATCAAATACATTGTATCCAAGCATTGGAACATATTGAAACTAGCTCCTGATTTGGAGCCATTTATTCAAAGAAGAAGATTTGCATTTAGGAGGGCCAATACTTTGGCCACATCCCTCTCCAAAAGTCTTTTTCAGTCACAACCTCAATCTAGAGTTAGAAACATACCTAAAGGTTTTTTTAGATGCGGCTTTTGTAAATGCTGCCAATATGCATTACCTACTAAAAAAGTTCACTCTGCCTCCACTGACACCAAATTTAGAATTTCAACATTTATAAACTGTCACACGAGCTATGTTGTGTATGTGATTCTATGTGGTTGCAACGCTAAATATGTGGGCAGGACCATCCGCCCAGTACACTAAAGAATATCTGAACACATTAGACTGATTAATAAAAAGGATATTTTACATCTGGTATCCAAACATTTTACATTATGCTCATCTGGTGGTTTAAAGAATTTTAGATTTTTTGGCATTGTACATGTCCCCACACATGTTAGAGGTGGGGATAGATTAAACAGGTTAAACAAAATGGAAATGCAATGGATCTTTTCTCTAAATACTCTCCAGCCATATGGTCTTAATGTCGACTGGGAACTGCAGCATTTTTTCCACGATTAATGCATCCATCCAGTTCTCATTGATTATTATGTTCTATTATACACACCCCATTCACCAGATCACCCCCCCCCCACCCCCCTCTGTTCAGTCAAAATATCTTGTTCTTGGACTTTGGTACTCGGCAACTTAATTTTAATTGTATGCTGGATATTATTAAAAAAGCAAGAAAAATAAATGTGCTCGATGTTAGTGGGATATAGAGAGAAAAAGGGGGAGCACAGGTTGAAGAATTTGGGGTATGTATAGTATCTTATTAGATATTTGTGGGTGTGCTTGAAAGATATATTAAATCACTTACACGGCCTTGTGTAAATGCTCTCACAGCAAGGTTTACTTGTCTTTGTGTTCTCTTGGTTGGTTTCCTTCTTCTTTTCAGGGCTTGGTTTTCTTCCTGGATTTCTTCAACAGTCCTCGGCTTACAGTGAGGATGTCTCCCTCGGAGTGAACAGATTGAAAGACAGTTGTTTAGAGGGGAATACAGACAGTATTTATAATGTCCAATACTTTCAACTCTAAATATATATATATACACAAAGGCAGTAAATACTGCCAGCACTCACACGGGCAAGTGTAAGTACAATCCTAGGGGAAGGTATCTTTTTATCCAAACTGGTCTTCACACGTGGTGATCTATAGGTGTAATTAGGGTCTGGTGTATAATGATAAATGTAAATCAAATGATACTCACACGGCCTTGTGTGAGTAAATACACATCAAGGTGTCTTTAAACTAGAATATTTTCTTTCTTCTTTTCAGGTTCTTGATCTTCTTCCTGGTTTTCTTCGGCGGTCTTCAACTCCCAGTGAGGAAATCCCCCTCGGTGTGAACAAATTTGAAAACAATTGTTAGTGGGAAAATATCAACATAATTCTGTGGTAACCCACTAGAAAAACCCAAGCAGATATGTAAAAGCAGCAAATGCTGCAGGCACTCACACGGGCAAGTGTGAGTGCAATCCTAGGGGAAGGTATCTTTTTTCTCTGTTGGTGTCTTTACACCTGCTGCCTTGTGAGGGTAATGGTGGTCTGATATATAGGGATCTATAAAACTAAAAATAATACTCACACGGCCTTGTGTGAGTGAATACACATCAAGGTGTCTTTAACTCCTTTGTAGTACTGATAATGTTAAATTCCAAGTGGGCAAGTGTAGGTAGATGACCACTCCTTGGTGTTGATATAAAATGGAACAATGTCACGATTCTGGTGGACTACAATAAATTTTATTCTCAAAAGCTCTAAAAACAAAACATATATAAAAACAATGAAAAAATGCATAAAAAGAAGAAGCAGCCCGTCAATAGGAAATTGCTCGTGGGTCTCGTGGAGTGCAGCTAACTTGCTCCGCGTCCGGATATAGTGCTGCCTCATCTCTGATCCACTCCTTGACGGTGGCTGTGCTGGATCAAAATTGCTTAGTGGTGAGAGCAACGCGTTTCGACCCTTTCTGGTCTTCCTCAGGCTCCGTAGCTCGATGTTAGTGACCTGTGTGTAACCCAAATGCTCTGCAGAGAGGTGAATGATGTGTAGCCCCACCCGTTGGGGTGAACAGTGGAGTGGGGAGGAATGTAATCATTTAAAGGTGGAGTCTTAACTCCTGATTTGCAGGGTTGGGTATTTCAGCTCATAGGTGCATATGAAGTTATCCTTTGCTGCAATGTGTTGTATAGATATGACATGAACCAGAATAAATATTGTACCACAATGTTAGGTGATAAAAAGAATTGAACCTAATTCAAAACAGTAACCCCACTCAAAGATCACAGCAGATGTTCCCTGCTCTACCTGGAGAGAGAAAATTGCAATTGGTTATGTGTTGCAAAAAGTCCTTGGTATTATCAGTCGAAAAAAGGGAGTGTTTGCTGCCAGGGCTGCCCCATTGACAGGATTACCTACCCTCCAGGAAAGAAAGAAAGAAAGAAAGAAGAAAGAGCGCAAATTGTACCAACACACAAACTTTATAAAATGTAAGTAAAACACTCAATGCATGAATAGCAGGAGATGAATACAAGCACGGTAAATGCCTGTATTGGATAATAGTTTCTGCCTGTGCCCGATTAGGGGAAATCCTTTTTGTCCGTCTCTGCTGTCCTCTGAGCCGGCGCTGGGGAGGGGAAGCTGATATTACCACTTTGATGCCATTCCCTTCGCTGGCGTGATGACCCTCTGGGTTTCCACTCGTTCTTGTGTATCGCGGTGGCTGGCATTCTCCTCTGTTTTTGCCGGTACCGGAAGTGACGTCTGTCACGGTAGCTAGTGATAGGTTATAATACACACCAAAATATCTGGGATGAATTGAACATGACTTAAATATAATAAATATAGTTTATTCCTTAAAAAAGGTTAACACACAAGATATACAAATCACAGACAAGAATTAGCACTTACTTAATGGTTGAACAATGAAGCAATCAGGATACAGGATTGGCAATTGATTCAGCAATACAGGTTCAAATGAAGACATCACAGAAAGACACCAAGTATAGAGATAACACTCGTTTATATGGAGTTTCACTCCTATGCTCTGGCATTGAGTGCAAGTCATTGGAGAACAATTATCTGCACCTAATCCCTCCTTGCCACCTCACTTGAGGGGCAACGTAATACCTGCCGACTGGTGGGATATTATTCTAATCAGGGGCTTTTTTCCATAGCCCCCCTCCCAAAAGCCTGGCATCTGAATGTCTGCTTGGGCCAGGAAACCCTTTGTCCCAGGGTGTGAAACACAACACTTATCATCAAGTACCCACGTCCTGTTTTTCTTTGTGCTCGCATACACAAGCAGGGTGGGGGAATCTTTGATCAGGGGTTAATTGTAGACCACTTGACTCCCCCCCTGAGCATTAACATACCATATGGGCTCTGGGTTTTTCTACCAGACCCAAAATACAATACCTTCTTAATATCTACACATATTAAAATAATCCATTCTGTGGGTCTGAGCGGGCTGAAAGTTGCCAAGTCCTCATGCCGGAAGACCTTTGACAAAGTGGCCAAGTTTCAGCCTACCATGACCCCCAGAACCGGAGATACAAAAAACAAGTTAAAATCCCCTATTAACTTTAATGCAGGATTCTCCTGTTGATTTAATAATCCTACGCTATACGTTTCGCCACTTGGTGGCTTCCTCAGGGATATCACAGGAGGGGGATGTTCCCCAGTTAAATACACTGGGACTGCAGTGCCACTCAGTTTGATTGGTGAATGTGATTGCAGTGGATTAACCAATTGCACTCCTGTCCAGGGATGAACCCTCCTAGCACACATGTATTTCTGGGGGCATCCACCTCATGTGGTGCTAAGGTGGTTGATGTCATATATGTGGAGGTTGAAATAACACTTTACAGCAAGATAAAGAATACACAATACAAATTAAAATCGATATTGCATTACTACTGACCGATGGACCACAATTTAGGTTCTCAGCACTCCAATTAAACACACAGAGATGTTGTCTATGTAAATATTAACTCAATTTGTATTGATAAGGCAACGTAACCCGCAACCTACTGCGTACAACAACCTAAGACTAAAAAAACTGTGCAATGGAGAAAGGCGCAACCTGTGGGAGAGGATGGGGGAAGATAGGGAGTGGGGAAGGGTAGGGGTAAAAAGGGATATCATAGAAGAGTGAGGAAGGGGAAAAAACCTAAATGGAACAAATGGAGGGAAATAAGGGTGGGGGGGCAACGTTTCGGTGTCAACAACCCTTTTTACCGGCCCATTTCCAAGGTCCCCAACAAAAAGAGACTAAGGTATTTCCGTACACCCTCACGTCCAGATCCTCCCACCAGGGAAATAAAATCAATAACAGTAGTAGCAACGATAAGGGGCGGACCTAAATAACAATGGTCAGTATAATATATCTCATACAGAAATGAATTGCACCGTGGCTTGTGTGTCACAAAAAGAACTACGCCGTAGTGTTAACTACATCAAAAATTTGCTACACCAAGCACAACGCCGCACAATGTGGAGTCAATGTAGGAGAAACAAAGGCATAATTACATGGGGGTGTAGCTACAATTGTGGTGTACTAACAAATCATAACCAGAAAGCTGCTGTGCTGATGGATAGATAAACTATTCCAAAACATAATGTGCTGGAATAATAATAGCAGCAACGCCACATACTTTCTGTAATACAACTGACCGTTCAGTGCAAACTTGCCAAGTGGTCAAATAGATATACTTAGATTAAAGTACATACTGTACATTCAGAGGAACAACATTGGCAGTTGGCTACTGATGTTGTTACAAAATTAAAACAACAATTGCATAGTGAAAGTCGAACTGTTTTTAACCACACTGTTGCTTGTATATCAAATAAAAGTCTGGCTGATTTTGTTTGTGTTGTTATAGTGTATCAACCCAAAGCTTAACACCCAGTGTGTGGTCTCATAATCTAAAGATTCTCTTTCCCCTGTGGTCGTAGCTGAAATGGATAAAGTAATATTGCATCAACACATTGGGAAAGAAAAAAATAATATTTTTTTCTCTATTTACATTATATGGTGTCTAGATAGTCCTTATAATGTGTGATTATTAAAAGTGTTCATTGATAAAACTTATTTTTTTGTTTGTTTTTCCTTTTTAGGTATTTTTATTCTAGTTCTTTACTTCATGTACCTCTCAAGTTGATAAACAGGCTCGGTTTTTGGAATCAATAAAAAGAACGGTGACCCCTAGCATGATGCGGGCCGCACCAGAATTTTGTTTTATAAACAGTCACTTTTTTTGTGTTTTCCTTATTAAAAATATGTAAATGTCACTGGTATCTCTCTCCCTTCCCTCCCATCCCCACTTTCTCCCCACTCCACATCTTTCTCTCTCCCTCTCCATCCATTCTCTCCCCCCCATCCTTTCTATCTTTCTCTCTCACCCCCATCGCTTCTCCCTCTCCCTCTTCTCTCTCCCTCATCCTTTCTCTCTCCCCATCCCTTATCTCTCTCCTCCATCCCTTCTCTCTTCCCCATCCCTTCTCTTTCTACCCCATCCCTTTTCTTGCTCCCCCCTCATCCCTCCTCTTTCCCCTAATCCTTGTCTCCCTCTCCCCAACCTTTCTCTCAAACTCCCCCAATCCATTCTCTCTTGCTTTCTCCCCTACCACACACACGCACACACACAATACCCTTTCTGCCTCACAATATACGCCACACACACAATACCCCCTCTGCCCCACTACACATACACACAATACCCTCTCCCAACAATAGCACCGCTATACCCCCCTGCCCCACATAAGCCCTCCTCCCCAACAAGTTTCCCACACCTGCCTCCTCTTCCACAATAGCCTCACAATTTCCCCCCCTCCCTCCACCTACCCCTCATAAGTGTAGCCTTAAGGTATTCCTCACTACATTACACTGTATACTGACAACACGGGGATCATTCACAAGTCATTCAAGCAATTCATCAACCATTGCAAACACAATTATCATATTTTTCTAGCTAATAGTGACTATTACATTGATTATTCTGGTATGCAGATATTCCATTTTGGAACACACAGAGCTGTCTCTCAGTATACACTTGCACTGGCCCTGTTCCCACGCTATGCTGGTGAAGGGGTTAACTCCTCCCGCAACCTTCCCAGCAGCCCTAAAATAATTTTTTATACACAGGATTGACACCTGTGTATTGAAGCTGGCGGGTGTCTCTGGTTGGTCCCCGCGGCGGTCAGGGGGTCCCATGGTGCTCCCCATGGGTGTCTGGGGGCCCTTGGGTGGTCCCCACGGGTGTCTAGGGGCTCTTGGGGGGTTCATGTGGGGATCCTCGGGTGGTCCCCGATTGTGTCTGTGTGTTCTCTGGTGGTCCCACTGTATCATGTGCCCGCCTCTTTTTTTTGTGAAGGATGTGACGTCCTCTCAAAGGGAGACAATCCCATTGGTTTCTGTACCATGTGATAGGCTACCTTAGTTCAAAGGGATGTGATGTCACTTTAAGGGACGCCCTTCATAATTGCAGGGGTAAGGAGAAAGGTTTATTTACTTTACACCCACTTTATTTACCACCCGAGGACCCCTAGACACCTACGGGGACCACCCAAGGGCCCCCAGACACCCATGTGGAACACCTGGGAGCCACGTACACCGGACACCCACGTGGACCACCTGGAGGCCCTCGGTCACCTGCGGGTACCACCCAGGGACCCCCACCGGCCTCTGGTATCAATCCTGTGTCTAAAAATATAAAATCTGGTTTTATGTGGGGGCACAGATGTGGGTTGTGTATTTGTATTTAGTACATATTGTAATGTTTATTGGGGGCTGAGGGGATAAATGAAGGGCCATGTACCCACTTCACTCACCCCCTCTGCCCTCAATAAATCAGCTATTGTGTCTTAACCCCTTCATTGCCTTAGTGGCTATCCGCTAAGGTAATGAAGCTGCGTTACTGTATGAGCAGGGGGTCTCCTGAGCTGAACCGCATTGATTTCAGCCTCGGGGACCCCTGCTTCCCGAGTTACAGGCCCAGATATGGGTTGCCGGTATCTGCTTCATTATTTAAATCCCCCAGTCACGTGATGCGGACGATTTTAAAATGGCGGCGATACTGGCACCCGATGCTCCATACCAGGGCCTGTAACTCAGGAAGCAGCTGATCGCTGAGGCTGAAATCAAAGCACTTTAGCTCAGGAGACCCCCTGCTCCTGCACACTATTAATAACCATTACATTAAAGGAACTTCATTACCATATCAGATAGCCGCGACGGTAACGAATGTGTTACATTTTTAATTATGGTTTTATTACAAGTGTATTGTAGCGGGGGGTCTCCGAAGCAGAACCGCGTTGATTTCAGGTCCAGGGACCCCCTGCTTCCCGAGATACAGGCCCCGTTATGGGGTGCCGGTATCTCCTATGCATGTAAATGTCCCGTGTCACGTGACCGTGGGAATCAACTTTATTCAGCTCCGGAGACCCCCTACTACATTACTGTAATGTTAGAATTTTAATAAAACCCCTGCGATCGCGCGTCTATTACAGGCAGCCAGACCCCGGTAGGTCTCACAAAGCAGGGATCCCTGCTGTGTTAATTCGATGGGCCATTATATCTGCAACTGACCATCTCGGGCCCACCACGCGGCTTAACGCTAGATGTACCCAGGTAAATGTTTGAATAACGGCCGCTGCATCTGTATACCAAGACAAATTTCCCTAGCCAATTCCAATCTGGATTTCGCCCCAAACACTCCACGGTAACTACCCTGCTAAAAGTTTGCAATGAGATCCAGTGTAGAATGGAACGGGGACAACTCACTGATGCAATATTCCTAGATTTTGCCAAGGCTTTTGATACTGTTGATCATGTTAGCTTGCTTAATAAACTCAAGTGCTCTGGAATAGGGAAGCATGCTTTAAACTGGTTTCATTCCTACCTATCTGGTAGATCCCAACATGTGTCCATCTCAGGCTCTAACTCTAACCCCTTGGATATCATCTGTGGTGTCCCGCAAGGCTCTGTTCTGGGGCCCCTACTCTTCTCAGTGTTCATCAATGATCTTCCTACAGCTTGTAAGGGAGCTTCAATACTCATGTATTCAGATTAGATAATCTTGTATGCATATAGACATAGCCTCTCTGACCTTGAACACATACTTCAATCTGACTTTTTGAGACGTGACAATTGGATTTCCCAAAACAAACAGTTTTTAAACACTGACAAGACTGTAACAATGGTATTTGGGACCAAGACTACATTTTTAAAGCTGCCAATGACCGAGCTCCAGATCAGAACCAACGCTAATACCACCCTAACTCCAGTTACTAGTTTTAAATACTTGGGCATATGGTTTGACTCCCATTTAACATTTGGGGTGCACATTGATACCCTGACATCCAAAACCTATGCCAAACTAGGTGTTCTTTATAGGAACAAATCCTCCCTAAGTCTGCTGGTCAGAAAGCGTATAGCACAGCAAATGCTAATGCCAATTATCGACTATGGGGACATAGTATACGGCTTGGCACCCCACACCCACCTTAGCAAACTTGATACCCTCTACAATTCATTATGTCATTTTGTTCTCCATTGTAACTACAGCAAACATCACTGCGAAATGCTCAAAGAACTAGATTGGTCATCACTTGAGTCTAGGCGCAAAGTTCTTCTCTCCTGTCTTGCTTTCAAATACTTTCTGGGCAAGCTACCCAGCTATCTGAACAAGCTCCTCACCCCTACCACATGCAGCACTTATTATCTGAGATCTGACTCCAAAAGACTGTTCATTATCCCAAGGTTCAACAAAGTATCCGGCCGCTCCTCCTTCTCTTACCGTGCACCCCAAAACTGGAACAATCTACTGGAGACTCTCACAGCCGCCACCAGTTTAAGTTCTTTCAAAACTGAAGCTGTCTCACATTTTAATCTGGTCTGTAACTGTTACATACGCCTAAAATATATATTATATTTAACTGTGCATGCAATGTCTTGTATATAATGTATACCCTGTTCACTTATGTAACTGTACTTGTAACCATGTTTTATTTGTCACAACTCTATGCCCAGGACATACTTCAAAACGAGAGGTAACTCTCAATGTATTACTTCCTGGTAAAACAATAATATAAAAAAAAAAATCATGTGCTACGGTAATTCTGTTAAATCATTTCAGCCCTAATTGTTTATGTCAATAATGGGATTTGTCTTGTAACGCTGTATTTAACGGTGGAATCCCACTTTGCAACATGTTTACTTGTTTTCCAGGCTGTCAGAGACCCTCTAACACTGTGATTCTCAACTGGTGGGGCGCACCTCCCCAGGGGGGCATTTCAGGGGAGGAGGGTGCAGTTAAAAAAAAAACATATTCAATAGTATGATATAATTTTCTATTTGGCAAACGGAAAATAGAACAATGACACCAACGCATCTTATTGCATCATCCTATGACGTGCCATATGGCGCCTATTATCTTTCTTTCCTACTGTAAATGAGTTACCACTGGCATTTTATTCTGTTTTACGGTGAGTTCATGTTTTATTTAAAAATAAACATTAGTATTTTAGTACAAAAATAAACCATAAAATACAGTGCAGTATGTACAGTATAGTGCGCTCACGAAGAGGTCTGGGATTAAATATAAAAGTCTGAGCATATTTCAGCACATTGAAGTATTTGTTTTCTCGTGTTACTGGTTTGTTATCAAAGATTAGGAATATGCTCAGAACTCAATACCAGCAAAGCCCTTCTCCGGTGGATGTAGTCAAATACAAAATAAATACATAACTAAATACTTTTTTCCGTTGTGCTCTATATTCCACAGCGCCCCGTATCCCAAAGCTTGTGGCGAGCGCGCAGCCTCACTGCGCACATTGTCCCACTGGTAATTACTGAAGCAATTCATGTTTGTTTAATGTAAAAAAAGAAATGAAGATCTAAATATTATTTTTTTCTAAATTTACAAATGCTTTGATTGGTTTTTAGTCGCAATATTTAAAATGTAAAATAAAATGATTGGGGGAGGCAGGTTTGAAGGGGGGTGAGATTTTTATGTTTATGAAAAGGGAACATCCAAACATGGGTTAGAAATGGCTGAGAAACACAACTAAGGCTGCATCCACGCTGCCTCTGACCACGCTTGGTGTGGTCAGTACAATCAATTTTAATTTGTCCGGCCATGCTCACATGGTGCGCGCGCTCGTGAGCGTGCACCTACACTCACAGGGGCGCTGGGCGAGACAAATTAAATTGACTTAGAGGCTCGCTAAGTTGTCACATGACCTCCTCAGCCAATCAGCGCCAGTCAGTGTTTTGGCCACGCCCACCACTTGCTCTTACAGAAAAAGTTGCAGGACACCCTAACGCTCATACTTGTAGACTTGGTGACGTCACCACTCTAAAGCATGAGCACGGTCCGCAGCACGGGGGACGCAGCCTAACACTTATCAATGGAAAATAGATACACTTTGTGCTCCTTGTCGGGAAAGTGCAAAATGGATGACACCGAGACTTCCAAATTCCCATTGTTTAACTTCCTCCTCCATGCATTGTTTGTATTTTAATTCTGTAAAACTCAGCGTATATTGGTGGCGCTATATCAATTAACATATTTCTATCCAAATGAGAATCTTCTGTGGAACATTTTATTGATAACATATTTGCAATGTTCCTATATATCGGTTTGCATGTATTATGAGCGCTAAAATATACCCGCTGACCTATTTTTTGTAATGATCCCATCAGACCCCACACACTGCTCTAATCATCTAAACATTCGAGTTTCCATCAGTCAGAGCAGGAAACAGACGATAGATCCCTTCCGTGCTCTCACACACTGGTAGAAGAAAGAGGTATAATAGGTGTAGCTGGTATTCATTAGGTGCAGGATACAAAACAGATACAGTATTAACGAGGTAAAGTGGTAGATATGAGATTATATCATTTTGGACGGCACAATAATGTACAGTAGTTTAAAGTTAAAGTAGCTATATTGGTCCAGAAAAAAAGTAGACTTGATGTATATTGTGATACCTTTTAGTGAGCCAACTAGTTTTTCATAGATGAAGTTACAATGTACAGCACAGAGCTTTTGAAACCTCACACTGTGCATACGTGTACATGAAGGGAGAATAATAATATTACTGACATGCAAAACATCAGTGATTCTCAGCCTGTGTTCTGTGGAACCCACCGGGTTCAGTGGCAGGTAACCCAATTTACCCTGAGGAATATTTAGTAAAGGCGAATGTTTTACTTTTCATAGTCCAATAAAGATAGAAAGCTGTTAATAAAAATAGCCTGGCAAATGCTACAGTAACTATAATATTTTTTACATACATAGGATGAGTCCCCATTGTCACAATCAGGGCTGCCGACAAGGGGTAACAGCTGGGACTTCTGTCCTGGTCCTGGTGAGTCAGGGGTCCCGGGCCCCCTGCCAGTCATATGTCAGTAAAACAAACACTAACATTCTAGCTTTAGGAAATCCAATCTGGGCCTTCCTCATAGGTGGGGCCTAGCTCAAATAAACAAAAAAACAGATGGGAAAATGTGTTTGAATCTTCCTGGCTGTGCAGCTGATTATACAAGATCAAAGTGTTTCTGTGTTTCTCAACATACCCCCCACCACCCCAAACCTACCTGCATCCTGCGCAGGCCTCTCCATGGGCTGGTGGTTCCACCAGGGCCCCCAGCTGGCTATTTGAAGGACCCCCATCAGTGGGCAAACAGCAGCTCCTCCGATGCCCCCATGTGCCTTGTGAAGGCCCCTATGTGGGCTGTACAGCTCCTCCAAGGCCTCCAGCGGACTGTCTGAAGAACCCTCCATGGGCAATCACCAGCCCATCGAAGGACCCCCACTTTCCTTATTAAAGCCCCTCCTTGAAATTCAAGCCCTCAAGGTAAGCTCCCAATGGCTCTTAGTGCTATAACCATCACACTCCTCGGCCCATACCTTCCCACCCAAGCCCATACTTTTCCCCATCCACCCCGATGCTCATAACTTTTCCCGTCCACCCCAGACCCATACCTCCACCCCTAGGTCAATACCTCTCCCACCCAATAGACACACACCTTTCCTCCTCCCCCTATGGCAACATACCTTCCCCCCATAATTCCCCCCTTAGGCCATAACTTTTCTACTCCTTCTCCAGGCCCATACCGTCTCCCCCCCCTGACCAATACCTTTCCTCCCCCTCCAGGTCCATACCTTCCCCCACCACACCCATATATTTTCCCCTCCCCCAGACCCATACCTTTCCTCCTCCCCCCCAGATCCATATCTTCCCCTCTCCCCCCACCTCAGGTTCATATTTTCCCTTCTCCCCCCTCAGGCACATATCTTCCCCCACAGGCCCATACCTTTCCCGCACCCACCAGGCCCATATGTTCTCCCCCAGGCCCATACCCTTCCTCCCCCCCAGGCCCATATCCTTCCTCCCACCCAGGCCCATACCCTTCCCCCTGGTCCATTTCTTTCCTCCCCCCAGGCCCATATATTCCCCTCCCCCCAGGCCCATACCTTTCCTCCCCTCCAGGCTCATAACTTTCCTCCCTCCCAGGTCCATACCTAGCAAGTTTTGAGGTAACTTAATGTAGCCCTCTTTCGCCCGTGTCTGGATAGGAACTACCTGTACTGCTATTACCTGTTGGCAACCAGGAGGCCTGAGCCTCCGACACTGGGAGCCTGGGGTGATCTCTCATTCATCTCGATTTAGAATGAGTGCCTGCTTCTTTTCTACGTACTGGCCTTTTTTGGGACATCAGGATCTCCCTGGACCCAGTGCACCAGCAGCTAAGTACCCCCCTCTTTACCAGTGTGATTGAGTGCGTGCACTACCTTCTATCATATCTCCAAAGGCTCATGGGAGTTGTAGTTCACCTGTGGAGCTACGGGTATAATGGCTGCTGCTAGCAAGGCCTCCTACGCATGCGCAAGATGGCCTCCTCAACTCTGGGTATTCTCTGTGCATGCGCGAGCTGCTACTGCGCATGCGTGGCATAGGGCAAGCAAGCTCCCTGCACCACAGCAACCCCCACTGGGGCCATCCCCCTCACACAGCCTGGAGAAAAGAGGGGGACCTGGCAACTAATACAAATATTTAAAAAAAAACGATTGCTTTGTAATATACAGTAAAAAAAAAATTCTAAAAAATATTATGTTAGGAGCACTATGGGGACCCTAATCCTCACATTTGTCCTGGGTCCCAAGATTTCTGTTGGCGCCCCTGCTCACAATACATTTTAAAGCAGTTGCACAGTTCTTACAATTTTGAAAATAACAATTATATAAAATAATTCAAGTTAAAGTCTATATATTTTTGTAATCACAACAATTAATTGCAGGAGAAACAGCAAAACATCTGCATCCTTGTACACATGTACACAGAAACATCTAATAATCTGAATCTATATGTACACAGAAACATCTAATAATCTGAATCTATATGTACACAGAAACATCTAATAATCTGAATCTATATGTACAGAGAAACATCTAATAATCTGAATCTATATGTACACAGAAACATCTAATAATCTGAATCTATATGTACACAGAAACATCTAATAATCTGAATCTATATGTACACAGAAACACCTAATAATCTGAATCTATATGTACACAGAAACATCTAATAATCTGAATCTATATGTACACAGAAAATAAACAATATTAGTATTGTACGTTTTATTATACCTATTGACAGTCCAAATAAAAAAGGTGTCACCTAATGCAGAAGTATCATATACTCTGCATTACGTAAAAGGAGAGTAAATCTTATAGGCTTTTTTACGATTGTACTAAAACAAGAGTTTCAGCAGCAGAAGAGCCATAGCTGGAAAGAAAAAGCCTGGGTGGAGACCAATACTTCCATTGGTGCATTTATTTTTCACCTCTGTGGTTATATCACCGTCGCTGCTCTCAGATTTGCTACCAACATTGCAGAAACTTTCAGTGGCACATCCACGTATGGCCACTGTGCTTGATATGGATCCTAAGGAGAGAAACATGAGTAAATACAGTGTAACTCCAGTGAAATGCGTTTACAGTATTCTTGCAGTTGAACCTCAGTGGAGTGAGCAGGGTGAGTACATCTGATCCATGCTGCTCACTGCTTGTATTATTCTACACTGAGGTTACTGAGTAATTACACACTGCAGATAAAACACGACCATAACTCTGATTATAAGGCACAGAGACAGCTTGATGCAATTACACGTGAGTTTTACTGCACATTGTAACTGTTCTTTTTCTCCCTGTATTACTGTTACATTGCAAATTCACAACATAGGTGCTACTTACTACACTGGGGCTGCATTGTAATAACAGATTAAAAGTACAGTGCAGAAAAGATAACTTTGACTGACCGCACTGACTGTCCATACAAACTGGCCCTCACCTGACACATATTACACTGGAACTATGTATTAAGGCCGCATGTAATACAGTATATGGGAACTGCACCAAAATATATGATTCTTCCCTGCATTGCAGTAAAGTGATACGGTATTAGGCTACACAGTTACAGTATACAAAGCAAATACGCTATAAAGCAATTAGAAGGTTTGTTACATTCTTAAGAAACTTCATCCATAGTGGATCAAAACAAAAAGAAGGTATTTTAATAAAGGCTTCATACAGATGTTTCTATTTTATGTTGTACCTTTGGAGATATCAGATGCTAATAACACCTATACCTACCGAGTATTGTGCAGTATTTAAAGATGTTTAATTAACGAATCTACATTTGCAGTGTTACTAATACTGTGTTACAGTGACGCACGGAGTGGTGCAGCTATAATGAGACATAGGGTAGCATTTCTGTGCATTATATAGTGAGGCAGTGAGCCAGATTGGGAATGTGTTATTATGCTGAGGGTGTAATCCTAAATAAAGAAGAGGACAATGTTTTTGCAGTAAAGTAAGCAGTGGGAAATATCTGTGACGTTTGATTACTTAGATTGTAAGCTCTCTGGGGCAAGAATCTCATTTTCTATTGTTTCATATTATATTTTATTGCACCGATTGCATTATTTTTCCATGTATTATTTCTTTTGTAAAGTGCACTGTTCTTTGTTGGTGCTATAGTATATAAATATAAAAATACATACATTCGGTATGTTATAGTATTACCTAGTGTATCTCACTATGCCCTCCCTATTTCTTTTTCTGTTTACTGTTTCCTCACTCCGTGAATGTCTCTGTTCTCTCCAATTTCCCCACTCCCCACTGCACCACTATTTATACACCTCTCTCCCAACAACTTCTTTACCCCTCAATAAAAAGCACCCCCACAAATACTCTATTCACACCCTCTATCTACTCCTTCATGCTGATGGGGATCTCACCTAAGCCTGAAGCCAGACATACACACCTGATTTCACCCATGCCTCCCTGCCATCTCTTCCCCTGTAAAGTGTGTTAACCCTTTAGTTATTTGACTAACCATAAAACTTGCTACCACCCATTGTGACCAAGCATTGCCATCTACAGCATTTATTCCCTCACCTACTGTCTCTTGTAAGTTCCCCGTCAAAACTCATAGATGGTAAGCTCTTTGGGGCACGGATTTCCTTTCCTATTGTCTGACTTTGCTGCACTTATTGTATTATTATCATTCCCTGTAATGTATTCTTTGTGAAGCGCTGAGTACACTTTTGGCGCTATATAAATAAAGACATACAATACAATACAATACAGTGAGACACTGAGCAATGTGTGTGCAGTAAAGGAGTCTGTGCAATATGACTACTGTATAGTGAAATTACCTGTACTTGTTCTAGATTGAAGAAGACATTTCTTCTCCTCCCCAGTGCACTGTATGGTTTCCGAAGTGGAACAATAGTCAGAGACTAAATTCATGCAGCTTGGGCACGTCACTCCATTCTTTGTATTGTTATCAGCTGGCACTTTAAGTGAGAAAGAGGAAGAGAATCAGATGCTATGAATATTTCAGTCTGCCTTTATTTTGTGAACTCTTCATGGGCAGGATAAATAAGCAGGAAGAAATTGCAGAGCACTGACGGATTTTATCATTCTGATTAATTAAAGCCAAAAACATACAACATTTCGACATGGTGGTCTTTCTCAAGTGACATAGTGGCATCTGTCAGTGCTCTGCTATTTCTTCCTTCATAAGTTCCTGGTTATGCTACAGGCTATCATTTTCTCGTGTGGAGCACTGGTAATTGTATCAACCTTCTTTTTCTTCTTTTATATAGGTTTGCAGTATGTACCTTTGTCTTTCAGGATAATTAGGCAACATGAACAAAACACTAAGGAGTGTTCTACCATAAGGCACCTTTGGTGCTGGTATACAGCACATTACAGCCTATTCAAACAAATTAGTGATTTACTGCATCAGAAGGTGTCACATGTCAGAAGACTGATTATTGCATATGCTTCTCTATCCCAGAAGAGGGTAGTAATAATAATAATAATAATAATAACACGTATAGCACTGCGAGTTTTACGTAGCGCTTTACAGAGTCATTTTGCAGGCACATGTCCCTGCCCCGTGACGCTTACAATCTGATTTGGTGCCTGAGGAGCAGGGAGATAAAGTGACTTGCCCAAGGTCACATGGGGATTTCCCTGATTCAAATTCAGTGCCAGCCAGTGTCTTTACTCACTGAGCCGCCCTTCTCCCTTGGTAAAGTTCTATGTAGAAGCATGAGCACTACGTGAGAAGTAGAGCTCAAAGGTTTGCTGGCTGGTGGTGCTATCCATCAGCAGTTTTAGCTCATTCCAGTCATTGGGTGCCTCAGGCTTGTCTACTCCCTCTCTCTCTTAATCTACTGGCAACATTCTTGTCCATACTCTTATAGTTCCTTGCCTCTTGCTGTAACCAGAACCATCAACAGAAATGTTTGGGTCCAGCCAGGGATGCCGAAAGGGAGGTGAGAGCCTAGAGAACTGTCCCACTAACTTTGGGGGGCCTGGTCAACTAGAGGTTTTGCCTGGCCAGAGGTCGGGCCCAACATCTGCATGTAGATGCCGGGCCTCTGATCTCCCCCCTGAAGAGGGCATCTCCCCAATCTGGGGTCCAGCCTCCTGTATAAGTTCCATCTGTGTGCGCATCGGACTTTGGGTCCTACTTCCGGATTGGCGTTGCATCAGAGCTGTGTCCCCTCCAAGGGATGTTTTTTGGGACCCTAGGGTGGAAGAGTTATTATGTGTATGGTAGAGCCCTGGTGGGTTTATGCTTGGTGGAAGGAGTTTCTTTGTGTGGGGGAGGGGCAGTGTTTATTATGTGTGTGGGGTGTTATGTGTATGGGTAGGTGGATATTGTGTGTAAGGGGAAGTGGGAGGTAGGGGCATGAGAGAGAAGGAGGGTTGGGACACTGGAAGGCATGTGGGGGGCGTGAGGAAGAGAGAGAGAGAGGTGAAGGCTTGAAGGAGAGAGAGAGGTGGGTACATGAGGGAGAAAGAGAGGTATGGTCTGGTGGGAGAGAGAGAAGTGGGTGCATGAGGGAGAGAGAGAGGTGGGGCAGGAGGGAGAGAAAGAGTTGGGGAAGTAAGGGAGAGAGCAGGGGGCATGAGAGAGAGAGGGAGGAGAGATGGGGGGGTCTTACATGGCTGCCAAAACTGGGGGGGGGGCAGTTCAAACCTATTCCTGGGCCACTGGAAAGCTATCTGCAGCCCTGGACCCAGCACAAAGGAACAGGACTATTCCACCCTCTCGGTGCACTGGTTTTGTACAATATGTTTGCTTTTCTCTCTTTACCACACACGTTTCTGTCTTCATAGCCATTTTCTGTTAGTCATACTAATTCATATCACCCTTACATGTCTATCCCACTTCTCTATTGCTCTCGTGTGCCCCTTGTCTATCTCTCTCCTGCGCTAACATTTCTATTCTGCCCCTGTGTATTTTTTACTCGATTTGAGTTGAAAATTGGCTCCGGAGGAAGCTCAAATCGAGTGAAACACGTAGGATGAGTGTACAGACTAATCTGGAAATCCCCAAGGTTTGTGTTGAACAACTCTGAGGATTTTGGACCAACTTTTTGGTTATCCCCTCCATGAAACTGGACATCTTCCACTGTGGACGCCATCATAGATGTATCATCAGAAAGGAGTGTTGCAGTCCTCAACCACAGTCTAACCCAGGGTGGTCCCAATGCACTTTTGAATCTACCCATCCCGTCCATACTGTTCCTGAGAGGCGCCCTCTGAGAGTATCTGAAGAAAACTTCTGTGAGTTGGTTACTCTAAACAACAGCACCGCCTATAACAGTCTTCACAATTGTGAGTGAGATACCTACAAACTTTCACCTTAATATTAATTTTGTTCAAACGAAATTGCACTATATGTTGTTTTTCTGGTGTTTCACTTAATCCTGGAAGTATTTGCTCTTGATCCTCTGCTTCAAAGTTCATAATAAGCCTAAGACACCAACGTAATGACTGGAATGGTGAATAATCCAACAAGACTAGAACCCACAGACACTGCTTTTCTATGTCACAGCTTTGACAGGATTGTAAAACATTCTCTCTGTCTCTCTCTGTCTCTCTGTGTCTCTCTGTGTCTCTCTGTGTCTCTCTGTGTCTCTCTGTGTCTCTCTGTGTCTCTCTGTGTCTCTCTGTGTCTCTCTGTGTCTCTCTGTGTCTCTGTATCTCTCTCTCTGTAAGGTTATCGGGGAATACATCCTTTGCGACGTGTTTCCTCCTTAACTGCCGCTGCGGCTGCCTCCGCTCCTAACCCTGGCCTTGCGCACTCCTCTCCCCCCCCCCCCCGCTCTGATTACAGAACGCGTGCACACCCGCAGCTCTTCAGGCTACCAGAGAGCTTGACTCCGCCCCTGGACATGTGACAACATGCAACGATCCCCAGCTGCGTGTCAAGCACCATTAGTGCATCTTGTCTCCTGCAACCTATTCCAGCCTCCGCTGGGGCTGCTCCTCCACTCCGCCCCCTCTCCTATTGATTCTATCTGCCAACATTTACCCTGCTCCTGCTCACAGTCAGAGCATAATCTCATGTAGCCTTGTTGCTTCCTACAGTTGTGCCTTGCCTTTTCCTAGTCTAGTCTTACAGTTAACCTCTTGTGTAACCAACCGGCTTGTAAGTGAACCCCCTCTGGATACTGAACTCGGTCTACCCTCTACTACGGCGACTTCTCCAACCCCTGATCACAGCTTCACAGACTTCGACGATTCTACCATCTACAATCCCAGACCACAGCTAACGGATTTATACTATTCTACTCTCTCCAATCCAAAGACCCGGCAAATATTCAAGTTAAGCCTCTCTCTCCAACCCAGACCCGGCAACGCTAAATAATCCATCTTCGAGGCATGCTTCCGCTGCTGTGGGTGTGTGGTTTTGTACATTCCCATCTCAGTGTCGGGGTCTTGTCTTGTCTTGTTTGTGGGTAGCGCTAGCGTTACAGTCTCTGTCTCTCTCTCTTTCCTTCCCCCATGTTATTTTCTCTTCCATTGATGCCCTGATGTACCTGTCTCTCTCCTTCCCACCAACAGGTGACTTTTTCCCTCCTGTTCCTAACAGATATCCTTATCTCTGTCCTCCACATTCCTTTCTCTGTCAGCAGCTCTCCACACACAGGAAAAATCAGTCTCGATCTCTCTCTCTCTCTCTCTCTCTCTCTCTCTCTCTCTCTCTATGATTGCGAATGTTCGGTGATAAGAATCAAAAAGTGAATGTACATCTTTGAGACTGAACAGTGAATATCTGTGGCTGGAAGGAACTAGCAGATTCATAGCTAACTTGGATATTGGCGAATAATTCACACATCTCTACTCTTACTGGCTGAGCATGCATTTCACCATTGTATTAATCTTGCATTATTTTGGATACCAAAGTGTATTTCATTTTGTACAGCACTGAATTTAACATGACATAAGAAATGTAATAATAACACTAACAAAGAATAATTGATGCTGAAATAGCCCTTTGTCCATATATTGAAATATCAAAGATGGATATCAACAGCTGTAAGTGCACATACAGTATAGTGTATTCCTAATAGTTTGCAGAAGTGGGCATTGTCCTTGCAGTACAGGTAGTCCTCGTTATCCAACGTTTCACTTTACAATCAATGGCATATCCAACGCTTTACAATGCAACCCTAAGGACAGTTTTCCAACGCCTGAATGCATTATCCAACACTCACTGCCACTGATTAACATGGGACTCACTTTACAATGGGTTCAATATCCACGCTACTTTCAGAATGGATTCTGTCGGATAACCGAAGACTGCCTGTACAATACTGTAGTAGTGTAGAGACAGTGAGAAACATATGTGCAATGTAACCACCTAGTGTAGTGAGACATTTAACATGGTGACACGCTCTGGCATATAAAAGTTAAATGTATCTAAAGACAGGTGGTGTAAGTAACACAGAAGCAAAGATAGAAATACAATCTGGCACAGATAGATTAATGGAGGTAGCACAGACAGTTAGGTAAATAATGACACTGAGGCACTTACAGGTGGGTTCGGAAGGAGTGCAGTTATCAGTGGAACAACAGGAGGTGCTCATCTTGGTCTTGAATGCAGTAAAGGTCAAACTCCCAGACATGTCACACTTGCTTTGTGACTCGCAAGTTCTGGTCAAGACTGTATTCTCTATTCCGCCTATAGACAATGTGAAAAGAGTATTCTTATTAACTGACCGAAATAGACCCAGCAAATAACTTTGCAAGTAAATTGGTTAATCACTTTTTCACAATATGAAAGCTAACACATAGGTTCTAGGTTATATCATGTGGCACTGGCTATTTCCTGAGAGCTGTGCTATGGATCCGGTTATTATTCTGTCACAGGGCTGTGAGACCGCTCCAGTTTCTCAAAACGATCTCTCTGTAACTTTACATTTTCTGTCTTCTTTTCTCTCCCAATGACGGATATGAAATGTAACTAATTTTCTTTCCTCTGAAAAAAAATAACCTCACTAATACATTAAAGTCATTGACATATACAGTACAACATACTGTACCTGCTGTGTTCTCTATGTATGAAAACATGCAAACGTTATCAGCAGGGCAGGTCTTAGAAGGGCTAGTGCAGAACATACCATCCATATCCTCACACACTATACATGAGAGAGAATAACCTGAAATATAAATATATTGTCAGTAGTTGAAGGCTCAGTAAGAAGCAGTCTTTATATCAATCATTAACATCACTGGCTGAACTTTCTTCAGTCGATAACAATACTGGTAACTATACAGAGAGATTTGCCTTACTATTTGCCAAACTAGAGATGGACGAATGAGTCAATATTCGATCGTCAAACTTTTCCATTTTCTGCAAACTCACGAAAATGTGTTTAAATATTTTGTTATTAAAAATGTGCTTTGAATATGCCAATGTGTCATTTGAATATATTTAGCATATTCTTGTTGCCACCACACCACAAAATCAGTAGATGAGGTTTAATATCACAACTTTTACATAAAAATATCTTGTAAACAACACCTTGGGGATCATTTAATAAATTGTTTAGCTGTAAAAACAGGGTGAATTTATTAAAAATAAGGGGTACTATTTATCTAAAGTCCAGTTGCTGCTAAACTGATGCAAAATACATTATAACAATATGTACAGATATCTGTATCTAAAACTTATCTCCCCACCTGTCAATCTCATGCACCATTAACTCTAACTCATGTGTTGGTCCTTGTTTGGTGTCTTATGGTTTATGATGGTAATAAAACTAACCTTTTCACTGCTGGTGGGATCTTTAATGAATGTGGTGCATCCCGGTAACAGGACTGGCTCTTACATTCCTTTCCATAACATGGGTAATAATAACTCACCTGCATCCTGAGATACACTATACACAGATATATATATTATCTGCCTTTATGCACATTCATGTATAATTATCTCCTATACATTGTAATGGAGGGAATGTGTTAACCACGACTGTTCAATGCTCCCTACATATATAATACTAGCTGATATACACACCGTTGCCCGGAATTTACCCCCCTTCACAGATGGGTCCCCCACCCCTCCTTCACAGCTGCGGTCTCCCCTCACCCTGCATTCCACATGACTGTCCACCCCCGTGCACCCCAAAAAACTGCCCCCTGCACCCCACATCACTCTCCCCCCTGCACCCCACATCACTCTCCACCCCCTTGCACCCCTCACCACTGTCCACCCAACATCACTGTCAACCCCTTGCACCGCACATAACTCGCCGCCCCCTGCACCCCTCCCCACTGTCCACCCCACATCACTGTCAACCCCTTGCACCCCACATCACTCGCCCCCCCTGCACCCCACTTCACTTGTCACTTCCCTGAACCCCACATCTGTCTCTCCCCCCTGCATCCCACATCTGTCTCTCCCCCCTGCACCCCACATCTGTCTCTCCCCCCCCCTGCACCTCACATTATTCCCCCCCCCCCCTGAACCACACATCATTGTCCCCCCCCAGGCATGATCCCCCAGTCCTCGCGAGCAGCGGTTTCAGATGTCCCTCTCCTCAAAATGTAAGGTAAGGGATTAGGGAGGAGAAGGACTCCGTGGTGTGGTGTGGCCGGCCCCGTCCTCCATCTGCGGCCGTAGTGCAGCATGGAGCAATCGGTGGCCGGGCAGGAGCGAGAGAGGGCCGGGACTCCAGTTGGTCTCCTGTGTGGTGCCGCCTCCCGCCCCCCACACCGCTGGCTGCAAGCGGGGAAGCCAGGGGGAGAGTGTGCTCGGTAGGAGCGGCTGTTAGTGTTGTGACCGGGGGGGGGGGGGGGGGTTGTGGTGGGGGAGAGGTGAGGCCTGCGCCGGAGCGGCTGTTAGTGTTGTGACCGGAGGAGGGGGTTTCTGGTGGGGGAGAGGTGAGGCCTGCGCCGGGGTGGCTGTTAGTGTTAGTGGCCAGGTGGTTGTGGGTGGGTGAGGAGGAAAAGAGAGTGGCAGTTGGGTGACGTCATAGAGCCACGCAGGCCAATGAGAGGCATGCGGGGCGGGGCAGGGATACGGACCAATCTGATATGCCAGAGGCTGAGTGACAGACCCACAGACCAATCGGATTCACCACATCTAGCAACAATGCCACAAAATTCAATTTTATATATATAGATTATTTCTCTTATTAGTATATCAGAAAATGCTAATCTCAGATTATAAAATAATACTTGTTGCCAACTTTATTGTTGCAATGAGCACAAACCATACTTCTTAAGTGCAGCTCCAGCAACACAGAGATTAGCTACGTATTGTGTATACTGTTCTGCTTACTAGTAATCCATCCCCAAAGAGTTAAACAGCACAAAATTCACGGACAGTGGCACATTCCTTCTTAGGCACCTTCTATACTGCGTGAGCATGCTATGCCGTGCGCGCGCACGGAAGTTATAGATGGCTGAGGTTATTCAGCCCTTCTATACAAGGGCCGCGCACGCGCACGTCAGGGAGCGGGGAGCCGACAGACAGCGGCGAAGACCAGAAAATAAAGATTTTGCGCCGCTATCACCGATGAAATGTGTGTATGTGTGTATGTGTGATTGCATGGATATGTGTGTGTGTGTATGTGTCAATAAATACAAATATATTTTCTTTTTATTTATTCGACTTTTTTTTTCTTTAAAATATCTTATTTAAGCCATTATTTCACTCACACAATCTATACACACACATATACACCCACACCCACACTCACACACACAGTACCTGTCGCTCCCGGCAGCACTGAGACTCTACTGTATAACAGCAAAATGCATGCGGTACCTGTACGCGCGTTCGCACAGGCACGCACGCTCACACGGCCGCACACTGTATAGAACGGGCCTTAGTAGAAACAGACTAACCTGTCGCTACAAGAGCTGAGAGGACACAGAGAACTTGCAGAAGGGATCTCATTATGAGAGGATTCCCGGACAGGTCAGTGCAGATAGGTGTGATTTTAATGCAGCCCGAGACCTCAATGTTACACTCTAGTCAGAGGTTTTTTTATTTATATATTAGGATAAGGAGGCGGGGGGAGGAATGAGAGCACAAAAATATAGAAGAGGTTACAAAGGATGAATATGAACTTGTGGAATTTAAATGTGAACCAATAAAATAAGTCACCTATTAAGAGATTGCAGACAGATTTAGGTATTGTTTTAGACCGATTTTATTTGATTTATTTATTTTAAAAAATACCAGGAAGTAATAAAGTGAGAGTTACCTCACATTTTCAAGTATGTCCTGGGAACTGCAGTTGTGATAACAAAGTCCTTTTGTCCTCCAGGGAATTAGCATTCCAGAGAGTGGGCTTAGGAAACCCAGCAGTAAGCAAATACAGAGATTAACCCTTTGCGCGCTGGTTATGTGCAGAGGGGAGCAGCTCTTGAGGAACCCCATCAGGCGTCCGCCTTTGAGGCGATGCAGATAGGGGCATGTGCAGAAACCTTTAAAAAAATTCACCTTGTTCCATTGAGACCAAACCCTCTTATTTAAAACTGACTTACTAGAGGGGAGAAAATACACTCACGTGCTTTATAGTGTAGGGTTAAATTCACAAAACTACGTTACATCAGGCCGCATAATGGGACAGTACCTAAAACACTAGCAATTTTCCCCCTTGAGGTTAAGATGTTCCTTCAAAGCTAATCATATGCAAAACTAACAGCCGTTGTACATTATCTTATTAGCATGATGGCTTAGTGTCACGTTACTGTAGCATAGCATTATATAACTTAAGTAATAATTCCCAAAGAACAGGGCATTACTGGCCAATAATGCCCTGGCTGGAAGAGTTGAAGGCCCGAAGTGAAGGCGAGGGACCGTAACCCAGCCAGGGCATTATTGGCCAGTAATGCCCTGATCTGAGGGGATTATAACTATTATAGGCTAAATGTAGGGGAGAAGAAAGAGAGAGGTGAGGAAGGGGAAGAAGAGGGTGAGGTGGGAAGAGAGAGGGGTGAGGGGGTTAGAGGAGAGAGATGTGAGGGGGTTGGGGAGGAGAGAGGTGATGGGGAGAGGAGATGGGTGATGGGGTATGGGAGAGAGGTGGGGGGGGAGATGTGAGGGGGGGAGAGAAATTAGGGGGGAGGGGAGATAGGTGATGGGGAGGTGAGGGGTGTAAGAGAGAGAGGCGGGATAAAAGGGTAGAGAGAGGGAGAGGGAATGGGGAAGTGAAGAAGGGGGAGAGAGGGGGAGGGGGGAGAGACAAGGGGAGAGAGTGGGGAGGGGGGAGAGAGTGGGGAGGGGGAATAGACAGGGGGAAGGAGGGGGGAGAGAGGAGGGGGGCAGCAGGGGGAAGTAGGGGGGATGAGGGGGAAGGAGGGGGAGAGAGAAGTGAGGGTGGAAGAGAGAAGTGAGGGAGAAGAGAGAGGTGAGGGGGGAAGAGAGAGGTGAAAGGAGAAGAGAGAGAGATGAGGGGGGAAGAGAGTGTTAAGGGGGGGAGAGAAGGGTGAAGGGGGAAGAGAGAGGCGAGGGGAGAAAAGGGAAGTAGGTGGATTGGGGGATGGCGGGGACTGGAGGGGGAGAGGTGGGTGGAGGGGAGATGTGGACGGGAAGTGGGGGACAATAATATTAACTACAACTAAATAAAAAGCTAATACAAATTACCTTAGCACAAGCTACATATGTGGTGAGAAATATTACTTTGTTGCAAGTAACAAAGTTACCAGTTGGGACACACAGCTTCTGACAGCACTAGCAGCTGTGAGAGGGGGAAGAGAGAGAGAGAGAGAGAGAGAGAGAGAGAGAGAGAGAGGGGGGGGGGGGGGGGGGAGAGACTGCATGTGCTGCCTGGCTGAGCTTTGTGAGGAAAGGTGCTATGAGAGAGGGAGAGACTGCATATGCTGCCGGGCTGAGCTTTGTGAGGAGAGGTGCTGTGAGAGAGGGAGAGACTGCATGTGCTGCCGGGCTGAGCTTTGTGAGGAGAGGGGCTGTGAGAGAGGGAGAGACTGCATGTGCTGCCGGGCTGAGCTGTGTGAGGAGAGGGGCTGTGAGAGAGGGAGAGACTGCATGTGCTGCCGGGCTGAGCTTTGTGAGGAGAGGTGCTGTGAGAGAGGGAGAGACTGCATGTGCTGCCGGGCTGAGCTTTGTGAGGAGAGGTGCTATGAGAGAGGGAGAGACTGCATGTGCTGCCGGGCTGAGCTTTGTGAGGAGAGGGGCTGTGAGAGAGGGAGAGACTGCATGTGCTGCCGGGCTGAGCTGTGTGAGGACAGGGGCTGTGAGAGAGGGAGAGACTGCATGTGCTGCCGGGCTGAGATGTGTGAGGAGAGGTGCTGTGAGAGAGGGAGAGACTGCATATGCTGCCGAGCTGAGCTGTGTGAGGAGAGGGGCTGTGAGAGAGGGAGAGACTGCATGTGCTGCCGAGCTGAGCTGTGTGAGGAGAGGGGCTGTGAGAGAGGGAGAGACTGCATATGCTGCCGGGCTGAGCTTTGTGAGGAGAGGTGCTGTGAGAGAGGGAGAGACTGCATGTGCTGCCGGGCTGAGCTGTGTGAGGAGAGGTGCTATGAGAGAGGGAGAGACTGCATGTGCTGCCGAGCTGAGCTGTGTGAGGAGAGGGGCTGTGAGAGAGGGAGAGACTTCATATGCTGCCGGGCTGAGCTTTGTGAGGAGAGGTGCTGTGAGAGAGGGAGAGACTGCATGTGCTGCCGCGCTGAGATGTGTGAGGAGAGGGGCTGTGAGAGAGGGAGAGACTGCATGTGCTGCCGCACTGAGCTGTGTGAGGAGAGGTGCTGTGAGAGAGGGAGAGACTGCATGTGCTGCCGCGCTGAGCTGAGTGAGGAGAGATGCTGTGAGAGAGGGAGAGACTGCATGTGCTGCCGAGCTGAGCTGTGTGAGGAGAGGTGCTGTGAGAGAGGGAGAGACTGCATGTGCTGCCGAGCTGAGCTGTGTGAGGACAGGTGCTGTGAGAGAGGGAGAGACTGCATGTGCTGCCGAGCTGAGCTGTGTGAGGACAGGTGCTGTGAGAGAGGGAGAGACTGCATGTGCTGTCGGGCTGAGCTGTGTGAGGACAGGTGCTGTGAGAAAGGGAGAGACTGCATGTGCTGCCGGGCTGAGCTGTGTGAGGAGAGGGGCTGTGAGAGAGGGAGAGACTGCATATGCTGCCGAGCTGAGCTGTGTGAGGAGAGGGGCTGTGAGAGAGGGAGAGACTGCATGTGCTGCCGGGCTGAGCTGTGTGAGGAGAGGGGCTGTGAGGGAGAGACTGCATATGCTGTCGGGCTGAGCTGTGTGAGGACAGGTGCTGTGAGAGAGGGAGAGACTGCATGTGCTGCCGAGCTGAGCTGTGTGAGGACAGGTGCTGTGAGAGAGGGAGAGACTGCATGTGCTGCCGCGCTGAGCTGTGTGAGGACAGGTGCTGTGAGAGAGGGAGAGACTGCATGTGCTGCCGAGCTGAGTGAGGACAGGTGCTGTGAGAGAGGGAGAGACTGCATATGCTGCCGAGCTGAGTGAGGAGAGGATCGGAGGTGCTGCCGGACCTTGGACCACGAGAGGTATTTACAGTTAAGTTTTAAAATTGGCGTTTTATTCTCAGCGCGCTCTCCCTGCGTCTCTGAAAGGTGAGTTAGCAAGTTGCCAAAAATTCCGGGCATTACTGAAAGAATAATGCCTGGAATTCTAACCAATCAGAGAGCAGGGATTTCAATAAGGCAGAAGGAGCGGCTCAGTGAGTAAAGACACTGACTGGCAGGGGGACCTGATTCAATTAACAGTCTCGGCTCCTTGTGACCCTGGGCAAGTCACTTTATCTCCCTGTGCCTCAGGCACCAAAACCATAGATTGTAAGCTCCACAGGGCAGGGACCTGTGTCTGCAAAATGTCTCTGTAAAACTAGCAGAGCTATACAAGAACACTCTATGATTATTATTATAATGCCCGAAATTTTACTGCTTTAGCCTATAATTCCCAATAATGTGCTATTATGTCTTAGCCTTACTACCATCCAGACCCAGGAAAATTACGTTTTCTGGAGAGGAAGAGAGGTCTTGGGACCTATATATCAATACATAGAACAACTTATTTGGACGCACTGATCCAGTTTTGCTCCAAAATTGCCTCATACTGTATGTTCCAAACATGTTGCTCCAATTCTTTGCATAAGGTGAAAGTTAAGTGAATCCCGACCTGGCTGATTTTTTTAGCGCAATTTAAAAATGGACAAACAGTGATGCACATTGGTGGGGAATTCACTGTGTAATTCCTTCTTAATTCCTCCTTTAATGCTCCTTTAATGCTCCGGAAAAACAAGTTGAAACACATGGTGCAAAAACTGGGACAAACCCCCTAATAAATTGGGGCAAAGATGAGTAACACAATTATGCAATTCGCAACTCACCGGGTAGGGACAGATTAAAAATGGTTTAATGAAACTACATAAAAACATATTGGGGGACACAAAACAAAAAAGGGGGGTTCTCCTCCCAGGCGTTTCACGCTGTCGTAGCTCTTTTTTCATTTTTAATCTGTCCCTACCCGGTGATTTGCGAGTGCTTTTTTTTTGGCTTTTCTGGCTTACCGCCAATCCCCTCCGGTGTTTTCAAATCTCCCAGAGGGTGGGGTAAACACCACTACAGTAGCAAACACAAACTTTATATAAGTAAAACACTCAATGCATGAATAACAGGAAATTAATAAAATCACGGTAATTGTCTGTATAGGATAGTAGCTTCTTCTGTGCCCGATTGGGGGAAATCCCTTGTGTCCATCTCTGCTGTCATCTGAGCCGCCGTAGGGGAGGGGCAGCCGATGTTACCACCTTAATGCCAATCCCTTCGCTGGAGTGATGGCCCTCTGGGTGGTAGCCTCAGGGGGTTCCCACTCATTGCTGGGGTCGCGATGGTTGGTGTTCTCCTCCGTTTGTGCCGGAACTGGTAGTGACGTCAGAGTGTGCTGACCCGGACGTGACAGTTTCCTCTTCTCTAGATAGGGATTCCTTGGGCCTGCAGTTGCTGTTCTCCAATCTGCTGGAAGAGCTCCGTGCAGTGAGGGAGTCCACAGCCTAGACAACTAATGCGTGTTTGTGCTATCTGGTGATTTAATAATCCTACGTTATACATTTCGACACTAGGTGGCTTCCTAAGGGATATCACAGGAGGGGGATGTTCCCCAGTTAAATACACTGGGACTGCAGTGCCACTCAGTTTGATTGGTGAATGTGATTGCAGTAGATTAACCATTTGCATTCCTGGTCCAGGGATTAACCCTCCTAACACACGTGTATTTCTGTGGCCATCAACCTCCTGTGGTGCTAAGGTAGTTCATGTCATATATGTGGAGGTTTAAATAACACATGTTGCAGCAAGATAAAGAACCATATCTGGATCACCCATGACTTTGGCACAGACCTGGTCCTATGGCGGAGGTACATTGATGATGTGTTTTTTATCTGGAGGGGGAGCAAGGATCACTTGCCCTCTTTTTAGAATACATTAATCGTAATAATATTAATGTAGTTTTTATTTCCCATAAAAGCTATGAATCTATAGATTTTCTTGATTTCACGATCTATATTGAGGACAGTCAGATTAAAACAAAAAGCTTTTTTTAATCAGGTAGACTGTAACAACACCTTTTTAATTTGGGAGGTTCTGGCATCTTGCTGAAGGGACAAGACTCATTGCAGTTGCTTCCCCTCATACAGAGGTAAAAGGAAGGGTTCAAAGTTTTAGAGTTAGGACCTGCATTATTGGTTATACCTTGACGATTTGGTATGCAGGCTTACGACGCTTTGGCCAAAGGGTTTAACTAAATAACCAAGTTATTACTACTATTATTGAAGTATTTAAACTTTGTACTTATTACCATATACAGTATGTTTTGTCAATTTAATGTAGCATTGGTCACCCCAGTCTTTAGTTGTATACATTTGCCACGCCTAGTAGCACTCATTTTGGCATAAATATATATTCATAATGTGGTGGGTGTAGGAGTTTGAGCTATCAGGGAATGTGTGTGTGTTAATTTCTGACTCTAACAGTTAAATGGAGGTAGGTGGAACCTCCCCCCAGAGATCACCCCTCCCCATCTTTTTAACTTGGGAGGTTCTGGCATCTTGCTGAAGGGACAAGACTCATTGCAGTTGCTTCCCCTCATACAGAGGTAAAAGGAAGGGTTCACAGTTTTAGTGTTAGGACCTGCATTATTGGTTATACCTTGACATTTGGTATGCTTACGACGCTTTGACCAAAGGGTTTAGCTAAATAACCAAGTTATTACTATTATTATTGAAGTATTTAAACTTTGTATTTATTACCATATATGTTTTGTCAATTTAATGTAGCCTTGGGCACCCCTGTTTTTTGTTGTATACATTTGCCACGCCTAGTAGCACTCATTTTTGCATAAATATACAGTATATTCATGATGTGGTGGATGTAGGAGTTTGAGCTAACTGGGAATGTGAGACCGTAACAACAACCTGCTTAGGAATAGCTGCCATCATAGAAGATGGCTAGAGAACATACAGTACCCCCACGACAATATAGGAGGGTGCAACGAAACTTTACAGACGACCATGTCTTTAGAGAACAGTCAGAGATTTTAAAAGAAAGGTTTGTGAGCAATTAAAAAAACTGGTACACTAAAGAGGGATGATGTACTGAAAACTAATGTTAAACAACCAATGGGAGATTATGATATCCCATTTATAACACAGTTCAATCAGGACCATTTGAAAATACAGGCTATTCTTAGAAAGCACTGGCACCTTCTTTTAAGTGACCCAGTTTTAAAAGAACAGCTTCCAGAGCAGCCAAGAGTTATTTTTAAACGGCAGACAATGTCAAGAGCAAATTGGCACCAAGCCTGTTCAAATCAGAAGGCCAACAGAGAGACCAGAGTTGGCTGAAAAAACCCAAAGGTTTTCACAGATGTTTCACGTTCAAGGCCTGTAAACCAGGTTCTAAGAATAAAACCGAGTTTATGTCCATCACGATGGGTGAATCTTTTAAAACCGATCATTTTATGAACTGTCGTTCTGATTATGTTGTGTACTTGCTGTGTTGTCCATGCGGTCTCCAGTATGTGGGGCCAGTATGTGGGATGCACCAGTATGCCACTAATGGTCCGCATACTGGAGCACATGGGCGACATTAGGAAGAAACTTGTAACACATAGTGTGTCCAAGCACTTTGCACTTGTACATAATGGTGATCCCCTTGGCCTTTTGTATAGAGCCATTGAGCAGGTACCTATTAACTGGAGAGGGGGAGACAGATACACACAATTGGCCAAAAAAGAAACTTTTGGGATTTTTAAACTTAAAACGTTAGCTTCCCGGGGTCTTAATATTGACATTGATATAGGTGCTTTCATATGATGGATGTAGGTCAGCTTTTTATTCCTCTTCGTTCCCCTGTTCCCGTTTCACACAGTATTTTATCGTTTTTATTTTTGTACACGTATTTATATGTTTTTAATATTACCAGTCCAATTTTATCCATTGGACATATTAATTCTACATGTTTTCTATTCCCAGCTTCAACCCATCTGTCATTCCGCCGTGTTCAGCCACAACGTATTTTTTATCATGCTGCATTTTACACTATGCTGTATTTTTTACCATGTCGTATTTTTTACTAGGATATATAAAATGTATTGGTATTTATTGATCACCTTCTACTTTGTATTTGTAGACATATTTTATTGCAATTTTTGTGATAGTTTTGTCGCAAGTGGTCCCAAGGAAGATGATTTCCAACAAGTAGTATTTAACAAGCATTTTCCCTTAAGCTGCCCCTAAATATACAGCCTTCAACTTATGCTTTGTAATCAATAAGTAAGCTCTTCGGGGCAAGGATTTCCTTTCATATTGTCTGATTTTTGCTGCACTTATTGTATTATAATTCCCTGTACTGTATTCTTTGTGAAGCGCTGAGAACACTTTTGGCGCTATATAAATAAAGACATACAATACAATACAATATTTATTCTCCATGTGCATTATATAAGCTTGCCACTAGAGAGAGCCCCATGCTCAATGATTCTATGAAAACCTGCGTTTCAACACAGTGGTATGTGACAGTGTTACAGTACATTAAGGGGCCTATGCAGAGAAGTGCGAATACATGCCGTTTGGCATGTATTCGCCATAATTTGCTTCCTGAATGCAGAGAGGCTTTTATCAGTGGCGAAAAAAGATGTATTCGGCAGAAAAATTTGAAAAGTACATGCTTCCGCCAAACGGTTGGCGAGAAGTGTATATTTTAGCAAATTCGCCATGTGTATAAAGTCTCCATATGCAGGAAACGTAAATGTCACATATTCGCCATGTGTTGTGTAATTTTATGCGCACAAATTGCCAATACAGTTCGGCAGAAAAAAACGGCAATAACCGTGCCTTCACATGGCGAGAAGTGCTGGCAGTGCGTTTAATAAATAAATAAACTGCCCCAAGCCCAGCAGCTGATCCCGTTGTGAAGCCCGGCACTCCGCAGCAGTACTCACCCCCCTCCCTCCCCCCAAGCCCAGCAGCTGATCCCGTTGTGAAGCCCGGCACTCCGCAGCAGTACTCACCCCCCTCCCTCCCCCCAAGCCCAGCAGCAGATACCACACCAAACTACACAGTTTACACAGTGATATGAAAACACTACAAAGCGTTTTCGTTCTTCTGCCAGTGACAGTCACAGAAGGCCGCCGTTTGTATGGTACTCAAATGCAAACTACGCGTCCGGCAGACGAAGTGACAGCAATCAGCTGTTTACTTCAGAAATTGGGCGCGCAATTCAAGTCAAGTCTCGCGAGACTGACGAGATGAACTTCACAACTCACTGCATGATATTATCGCCGAATGCAAGTACCTCCCTGTGTAATGCCTACATAACCTCTCGCCATTTCTACACATTGAGATGTTCTTGCCACTATGCTGTTTCTGCATTTGGAAATCTCATAACGCCAAAATTTGGCAATTGTGAAACTATGGAGATTTTTTTTTTCCAACGTCTCTGCATAGGCCCCTATATCCACACGAATAGTTAAACATTAAGGGGCTTATGCAGAGAGGATAGAGAAGGGAAATAGCACCATATTTTGGAGAAAATACTTCCCAGAGAAGCTTCTCCTGCAGAGAACATGGAGAGATTCATAAAATTCTCCACAGCAGGTTTCTTTACTTTAAAAATTGCCAAACACGTGGAGAGATTGGTAAATTCGCCATGTTAAAATAGGGTGGTATGCAGGTAGCATAGATGCACTGCAACTCGCCATTCTGCCCTATATTATAGTGAGTTCAATCTAGCCAGAAAAACTTGGCAATTTTGAATCTCATCAGAAAAATTAGGTAACGCAGCTTTCTGCATACGACCATAACTTGCTCCAATTCTGTGGCTATTTTCTTGCCGTTTTCACATTAAATAACGTTCCTCTCTGCATAAGGCCCTAAGAGTCAAGGGGTGATATTTCCAAGCACCGGCTAAGCACCACTTTTTTGTATATATTGTATTTATATATTTTCATGTTTCCACGTGTAAAGTTTGAGAATCTAAGACCAATGCTGTTAAGTAGTCACCACTAGTAACAGCCATTTAAGGTGGCTGCACGTGACCAAATGTGAATGAGTACTTTGTACCATTTAGCATGTTATTCATTATGCTTATATGATACTGTGACAGGGTGAAGTCAACTCCTATCAATTATGCATGGGAAACATATGTCTGAGTGCTTCATCCAGCACTCATAAGGGTTAACTCAGGTGGACGTTAGGTAATCAGGAAGTAAGCTGACACCTGAGAGCCAGGAAGGTAGATAAGGATCTTGTTACCAGCAGTAGCTGCCTGTCTCAGATGAGAGCACATGGATAGATGTGCTGCTAGCCAGAAGGATACAGCACACTACTTACTGCAGCCAAAGTAAGATTTGTTTCATTTGTTTGCATGACTGCTTAAAAAGACTCTTAAGGTTTGGTTATGGTTTAGCCAGCCAGCCTGCTAGCTAGGAATGCTGTGTTAGTCAGTTTTCTCCCAACGTGGAGCAGGATTTATTTTGTTAAAGGGACAGTGTACCCGCATGTTATGTTACTGTGGAGAAATAAAGCCACAGAACGTTTTCATTTATCCTGAAACTATACGTGTGGACTGTTCCCTGACCTCGGCTACAGGCCGTCCTGCCACAGGTGGTGTCAGAAGTGGGATGTCGGACGGCCCCTGTATCTGAAGGGCCATACAGAAAAAAAAAAAATGGAGAATTTTTTTTCTCAGTACCTTGAGCAACAGCTCCAGCTAGCAGAGAAACAAGCTGAGCAACAGGCCCAGCAAATACAATGGCAGGCCAAGCAAGCAGAACATCAAGCCCAGCAAGCTGAGCAACATGCCCAGCAAGATGAGCGACAGGCCCGGCGAGAGGAAAAGCTACTCCAATTGCTGGCCGAAGGCCCAGCCCCAGGCAGACCAGGGATTCCAAATAACCCACCGGTGAAGCTGCATAAAATGAAGCCAAATGAAGACCCAGAGACATTTCTCCTCACTTTTGAAAGGGTAGCCACGGCCCACGGCTGGACAGTTGATTGCTGGGTAATGACTCTGGCTCCACTCCTCATAGGGGAAGCTCAGGCAGCATACCAGGCTCTTCCAGCAGACGAGGCCATGGACTATCAGCAACTAAAGGCGGCTATTCTGGATCGCCTAGGCCTCACTCCAGAGACCTACCGACAGCGGTTCCGGACAGTCAAATATACAAACAGAGACAGAACCCGGGTCGTAGCCCACCGCTTATTAGACTTATGTTCCAGGTGGATACAACCGGAAAAACATGACAAGGCAGAGATCCTTGAACAGTTTGTGCTCAAGCATTTCATACAGATACTGCCCCCCTCCTCCCGCTCCTGGGTAAAAAGACACGCTGCATTTCCCTGGATTCAGCGGTCTGCTTGGTGGAAAACTTCCTGGGCAACGACACCCAACAGGATAGCTGGGAACGGCCGGTGCAAACACCAGTTGCTTCCGGTGATGCTAGAGGCAGGAGAGCAGACAATCGAGGGGGCTACAACCCGCCAGCTCGGGAGATCCAGTCAACCCGATCGGAAGACCCTTTCCCATCTCGGAGGGTTCCTGGTACAAACTCCCGCAGAGACGCCCATCCTGGGTCCAAGGCCACTGGATCACTCAAGGGAGGCCGCCACCCACAGTATTCCCCGAGAACCTGGACTCCTGTCACCCACCCGGTGGAGAGGATAACCCCACTAATCAGAAGGGAGGACCCCATCCAACAGCAGAGAGGTCCAAACACCGAGCCCCGTCGAGAGCTTCCGCTGACGACCAAGGTTGCGGATTCAGGAGATGATGAGATGGACTGTTCATATGGCAGAACCACTGCCATAGCTTGTCTCCGAGGGGACCACAATCCGTGGTTAGTCCCAGCATCTCTGGAGGGGACAAAAGTAAACGCCATGCTGGACTCGGGCTCTGAAAAACCCTGATCTTAGAGGGCCTAATTCCAAGCAATAGACTATCTTATGACTCTCCTTGGAATATCGAGTGTATCCATGGGGATACAAAGAGATACCCGACGGCGCACGTTCTACTGCGTATCCAGGATCAAGAGGCTAGCCTACTAGTGGGAGTTGCTCCCTGGCTACCTGCTCCTGTTTTACTTGGCCGAGACTGGCCCTACCTCGAAACATTGTTGGCCCTCACTTCTACGGAGCCTACTTCTCTGGTAGCGGAGAAGCCCGGAGACTTGTTCCCTTTTTCCCCAGAGATTTTTCCCCGTAGACACCATGTCCCAAAGACACATAAACAGAGACGTGCGGAAAAAGAGGACTGGTTAAGAAAGGCTGGGACTCTTGGTAACATTAGTCAGCCGAAAGGACTGCAGGTCATGGCCGGGGATGACCAGGGTGGGGAACAGATAGACATTGGAATTTTGCCAGACCTGGATCTTCCTGACTTCCGTCAGAGGCAGAGGGAGGACCCAGCTCTGGCTAGACAATATGAGAAGGTGGTACAGGTCAACAACAAGATAATGGAGGAACAGGGTGTAAAAGTGTTTCCACATTTTGAACTGTTGAATGACATACACAAACAGGGGAGGTCATTCGACAGATGCTAGTCCCTAAAGGGTTGATTAAAACGGTGTTCACCCTAGCCCATACTCTCCCATGGGGTGGTCATTTGGGCAGAGATAAAACCACGGACCGCATCTCGTCCCAGTTTTACTGGCCAGGCATACATGGTGACATCATGAAACTATGTGAGACATGTCCTGAATGCCAGTTAACTAGCCAAAAAGGACAGAAGCCGGCTCCCTTGGATACTCTGCCCTTGGTAGCTGTCCGATTCGAGAGAATTGGGGTAGATCTGGTCGGACCTTTAGAACCCTCTGCGAAGGGAAATAAATTTATACTCGTTGTGGTAGAGTATGCCACCAGATATCCTGAGGCCTTCCCTCTGAGATCAGCCACTGCTAAACAGGTTGCTCACAGGCTGTTAGAACTGTTCTCTTGGGTAGGACTTCCCCAAGTAATGTTAACTGACCAGGGAACAAATTTCATGGCAAAGTTAATGCAGGATGTCCTAAAGTTATTGGAGGTAAAATCCGTCCGGACCTCAGTCTACCATCCTCAGACTGATGGATTGGTAGAGAGGTTTAACCGTACTTTAAAACCATGCTTAGGAAGTTTGTGGACACTGAAAAGCGAGCTTGGGATGAACTTCTCCCTTTCCTGTTGTTTGCGGTATGAGAAGTTCCCCAATCATCCACAGGCTTCTCCCCGTTTGAGCTCCTATATGGACGCCAACCTCGGGGAATCCTGGGAGGAGGAGCCCTCCCCCTCCAAGAATACCCTTCAGTATGTCATAGACCTTAGAAATCGCCTAGACATGATCGGTCGGTTTGCTAAGGAAAACCTCAAATCTGCTCAAGAACGTCAAGAAAGGCAGTATAACCAAAATGCTCGCTTGAGGGTCTTCCAACCTGGGGACCAAGTGATGCTACTACTACCGACATCAGAGAGACGGATTTGGGTCCGCAGCTTCCAAAGTGTAGTACGTACAATGACCATCAGGTTCCCAATGGGGGGGCAGTTAACAACGGAACAAAGGTCAGACCTACTAGAATTATGTGACCAGTTCCCAGAAGTTTTTTCGGAGCTGCCAGGGCAGACTAATTTAGTGTCCCATAGGATTGAGACAGAACCTGGAGTAAAAGTACGGTCCGTCCCTATAGATTGCCAGAGGGCCGAAAAGACCTGGTAGAGAGGGAGATAATAGACATGTTGGAATTGGGCGTGATCGAGGAGTCCCACAGCGAATGGTGTAGCCCTATCGTGTTGGTCGCTAAACCAGATGGGAAGGTGAGGTTTTGCGTGGATCTGCGAAAGGTAAATGCTGTATCCAGATTTGATGCATATCCAATGCCTAGGGTGGATGAATTGCTTGACTCGCTTGGTAAAGCAGGGTATATCTCTACCCTAGATCTCACGAAAGGATATTGGTAGATACCTCTAGCGGAAGAATCCAAATGCAAAACTGCCTTCGCCACCCCTCTCGGGTTATACCAATTCGTCACTATGCCATTTGGGTTACATGGGGCTCCAGCCACGTTCCAAAGGTTTATGGACAAGGTACTACGACCCCATAGGGCATATGCCGCGGCCTACTTGGATGACATTGTTGTGACGATGGAGAGGATTTGGCCCGGGTTTAAAGGGGTTAAACCCCAATTGGCCACCTTTTAACCTCACCAGGGAGACAAGGGGTTAACTGGACTGAGGTCCAGAAATGTGATTTAACCCCTGTCATAACCTGTAAATGTGTATTTCCCTGTTTCCCCTATGTCATTGTATCCTCAGTGTCTGCATCATACACACACTAGAATCCATCCGGGAGCACAAGGGTTAATAGTCCTTTAATACTGTGTCCCAAGGTATGGACAAAGAGAAATTCCTTTGCATACCAGGATAGCAGATGGCCCCCAGAAGCGCCCCAATGTCTGGGATTTAAGTGTTGTGCAAAGGGTCTTGTCACCCTCCCTGATGATTTAAGGGTGGAGTAGGCTCATACCAGAGTAGTTTTTAAGTGTCCCACTTATCACTGTCCAACACAGGTTATCTTGCTAGAGAGCCAGATGAGTAAACTGGCTGGCATTCCATTTGCACATGTGGGGCCTCAGAAAGGAGACCCCAGAGTTCTACTGCGCATGTGCCAGCTAGCAGGTGAGCCTGTCCTAAAATGTGTTCCCCCATCAAAGATTGGCTGGAGATAATTGAAAACCAATCACAGGTACTTAATGTTACAGATAGAGGGACAAAAAGTTTATAACCGGCTGTTCCCCATATATCCTTTGTTAGTCTTCATGTAATGTCTTGATGCCTGCATGCAAGGCTTCATGTTTCCATGTCCTGCATGTGCTTCATAACTTTGCCTGTCTTGCTGTGATGTCAGCTGAACTATGGAAGAAATGGCCCAGACTGTAATCCTGATGGCTTTCTTGTCATAATCTTTAAGTAAGTGTCTATATTTTGCTGTTATTTGTATAATCTGTTGTGTTCACCTTTATCAAGGAATAAATTATATTTTATCATATCTAAGTCTCGTCCCAGTTCAAACCCAGGTTTATATATGTTTATATATATTTTTGGTGTAAATTACAGCCTGTCACAAGCTACCGTGACAATTGTCATCTATAGCAGACACTGGCAGTCTCATATAAAAAGGTTAAGGGCAGTCCTAACGTCCTTAAGAGAAGCAGGGCTCACTGCAAATCCAAAAAAATGTGCCCTTGGTAAATCCACTACAAAGTACTTGGGCTATGCCGTTGGGGGAGGGATAGTAAGGCCACTAACTAGCAAGGTGGCCGCCATAAAGGAAGTCCCCACCCCACAGACAAAGACACAGGTCTGCTCCCTTTTGGGGTTAGCAGGGTATTACCGGCGGTTTATCCCCAATTTTTCAGAAATATCTGCACCCCTAACAGATCTGACAAAAAAGAGTGCCCCGACCCAAGTTAAATGGTCTTGGGAGTGCCAAGACGCCTTTGACATGCTAAAAAAGTGCCTGTCAGAGGGCCCCGCTCTTCGGAGCCCAGATTTTAAAGAGCCCTTCATCATCCAGACGGATGCCTCAGAGGTAGGACTGGGAGCAGTGCTGTCTCAGCAATTTGATGGTGTTGAACACCCCATACAGTTCATCAGCCGGAAGCTGTTCCCAAGGGAAGTGAGGTATTCCGTTATTGAGAAGGAGTGCCTCGCTGTAAAATGGGCAATTGAGGCCTTGAGACATTATGTCGCCGGAGTACACTTCACCCTGGTCACTGACCATGCGCCCTTGAAGTGGTTAAACACCATGAAGGACACAAATCCAAGGTTGACCAGGTGGTATATGGCCCTCCAACCCTTCTATTTTGATATTCAGCATAGACCTGGAAAGGACCATGGAAATGCTGATTTTTTGTCAAGAGAAGGAGTGGAGGGTCGGGCTTCAGCTGTGTGGGACACTAGCCACACACAAACAGGGGAGGTATGTGACAGGGTGAAGTCAACCCCTATCAATTATGCATGGGAAACATATGTCTGAGTGCTTCATCCAGAACTCATAAGGGTTAACTCAGGTGGAAGTTAGGTAATCAGGAAGTAAGCTGACACCTGAGAGCCAGGAAGGTAGATAAGGATCTTGTTACCAGCAGTAGCTGCCTGTCTCAGATGAGAGCACATGGATAGATGTGCTGCTAGCCAGAAGGATACAGCACACTACTTACTGCAGCCAAAGTAAGATTTGTTTCATTTGTTTGCATGACTGCTTAAAAAGACTCTTAAGGTTTGGTTATGGTTTAGCCAGCCAGCCTGCTAGCTAGGAATGCTGTGTTAGTCAGTTTTCTCCCAACGTGGAGCAGGATTTATTTTGTTAAAGGGACAGTGTACCCACATGTTATGTTACTGTGGAGAAATAAAGCCACAGAACGTTTTCATTTATCCTGAAACTATACGTGTGGACTGATCCCTGACCTCGGCTACAGGCCGTCCTGCCACAGATACTATGTAGCAGTATTACAATCCTGTATGTGTAATATTCCACTGAGTTGGCATCATGATGATTTATTTCACAACAAACTTTTAATGAAACCAATCTGCCAATTACAGGTATTCCCTATATATACCACTAAGAGTACAAGCATCCGGCAGGAACCTGACAAAGCAATTAGATTTGCGAAATGCGTAGTTCCCTTGGACACGAGCAGCCACCGTACCTCAGACGAGACCTCGGCGACCGGTCCCGCAGTCGGACGCGCTTGCAGGAGCTCACCGTGGAGCAGAGGACTTTCCTAGCGATTCGGAGCAGTTTCGTGACTTTTTAAGTGTGAGTGTTACTATTTCTGTGTTGTTACCATAACATTTTATTGAGAATTCACTGTGGCTCTGCCAATTTTCCTCACTTGGGACTGTGGGAGTGACACCATCTACTCACCGACACTCACGCTTTGTCCAACTGAAGGACCAAAGGAGGAGAGAGTCTATTTATATGACCCCAAGATCTGATCTATATGAAGTGGCTCACACATGGCCGTGTGAGTATCTGTTTTATCTATATAGTGTCACTCCACATTGGTGTTGATCACTCTTGTGTTCAGGGGTCAGTCCCCTGTTTCCAGCCAAGTACTATACGATTTGTGTATTTTTTACTGTCTTTAATATTGAGACTTACCCTGGGCATTCTTGCGCTGACCATAACCTCACAATTCATGCTGCTTTATGAAGATTATGGGATGATCTTCTTCTGGTCAAGCTGCAATATCCTCTAAAGGGCCAGTATTAATTTCTTATTGTATTGTATTCTCTGGTCAAACATTATTTATGTTTTAATCTACTACAGTATTATGTATTGGTATTTTTGGTGGTTTCAAGTGTACACCTGCATTCAGGGAATGCCCCAGTCCCTTTATACTAGGAACCCTCCACAGCTGCAAGCAAATACACTCACTCTCCTGTGCCTTGCAGCCTATCTCAGTCTCTGCAGAGGCCATACCTCCACACCGCCTCTCAATTCCAGTCATGCATCTCTCCTATTTAAACCCTGCTCTTTCACTTCCTCATGGCTGGACAGACTTTGCAATTTTTCTGCAAATATCTGTGCTTGCCACCGGCTTCACTGTTTGGCCTGCTGGGCCTCCATGTGCCTTTGCCTTGTTCTCCCTCAGCCTTACCTGTCTTCTCATGCTGAAGCGTTGGATCCCCAGCACTGTGGCTTCTGGTTCTTTGCCTTCTCCAAGCAGAGGCTATTCCTATGCTGAAGCCCCTGTGCTGAAGACTCCTGCTTCTTAAGGCCTTTCTGCTAAGTAGCCCCGGCGCTGCTTTACTTCACCCTGGCAGACTTCGCTTTTGCCGCGCTGAAGGGCCACAATGACATCCTCAGTGTTTTCTGTGGCGTCTGCAGTCCTGGATTCCCGTGGCCTTCTCCCTCACCCTTTTCCTGTTGCCTCTACCAGGGTCCCATTGCGCTGCAGCAACTACGCTGAACGCCTTCGCTGAAGTTTTCTTGTTGCCGAATTTTGCTTGTGACCTCTACTTTCGATCCTGTGCCGCCTGCCCTGACCCTGGCTTGCCTATGGACTATGCTGCTTTCTCCAATGCTGACCTTGGCTACGCACGACTATGGATTACTCAACCCGGACCCAGCTTCGTGGTCTAAGATCGGTGTGTACACATCCCCACCTCAGCACCGCAGTCCGGCTCTGGTTTGTGGTGAGTACATTTGTTACACAGTGCCAGTTTGTGGCTGCTGCAGGGAAAGGCATCTAGATAGGGACATTTCCACTGTAGCCTTATGAGTGTTAGGCATCTTTGATCAGACGCCGCGCAGTGATTGTTGCATGTGGTCTGGGACCAGACCCCCACTGAACCAAGAGATTCCTACGGTGAGATCCTCCCGCGGGAGTTCACCCCACGCAGAGGCGGACACCTTCGTGGGACAGACTGGACTGACATACGTCAGTGGATCAAATGGATCCTTTGTGCTATTAGGTGGTACCCAGGTACATGAGTGCCCGGCAAGGTATAACATCTAAGTGCACCAACGGTCCTCAGGGGTAGCGCTACTCCTACACTACCGACACACTTTATTAAAGTGTGGCCGGTACCGCAAGCCGGGAGATTTCCCGGCTTGCTAGTGGCCGCCCCTCGGCGTGCCGCGCGTCATAGATGCGCGGTCACGCGTCTTCGGGAGCGTGCGCCCCCTGCACGCGCGTCCAGGGGCTCCCCGAGGGAGCCCTGGTGTCCCGCGATCGCGGGACAGCGGCAGGGGGTTCCGGGGGACCCGGCGGACCCGGCAGCGGTAGGGAGAGCGCCCCGATCGGAGGGCGCTCTTCCGCTGCTTCGGCGCGCGCCCGTCACTCTCGGGCGCGCGCCAGGCTACTGCTGCGGCCAAGAACGGGCAAATGCTCGAATAAACTTGGCCGCAGCAGTACACTTTGGGTGGGGACTGACATTGTGGGATGGACACTGGGACACTAGTGCCACTGCACACCAAGTATTGTGGGGATACTCTTGGGTAATATTGTGTTATGTAAGTTGTATAGTGTTGATTATATGTTCAGTAAATATTCCTTATAGTACCAAGCGGGTGTATTTACTGCTGTATTGTCTTGGGAGGGGCTATTCTACTGTATTAGGATACTTCTCAGGTGGAGGCACTGTGTGTAAGTAAAACAAGGTTCCCCAGGCTCCCTTCCGCGGAGGATCAGGCCTCCTGTTAGCAACTCAGGTAACGGCAGTGCAGGTTGTTCCCCAGACACAGGTGAAAGGGGGCTACATATATAATGTATACCCTGTTCACTTATGTAACTATGTATTTGTAACCTTACAGTATTTGTCATCTTAACTCTGTGCCCAGGAAGTGCTTGAAAACGTGAGGTAACTCTCAATGTATTACTTCCTGGTAATATGGTCAGAGTTTTTAGTCTTGCACACCTTAAATGCTACAATGCTACAATGTTAGCAGTATACTTGCGTTTTGAGGTACCGGTGATCCGTGGTTCAGGGAAAAAACCTGTCTGGTGTATTTTCAGAGTACATGAAAGTAAGTGGAAGATCCAGGGCACTTCGGATTTGCATAAAAGAAATGTATTCTTTAAGTGGCACTAAAGTGTGCCAATAAAAGAATACATTTATTTTTTTCAATTCCGAAGTGCCCTGGATCTTCCACTTACTTCTAGTAAACTATTTTATAAATAAATAAACACTATAGTAGGTCCCAGGTTTTGTCATGCCAGCCCTGCACTTAATCACATTGGGGCTTTCTCCTGTGGGGGGATCTTTCTAAAGACTATTTGTACTTTCTTGGGGTTGTAAATAACTGAACATATGTGAATACATTCTCTCTGCTATAGTACAGGTACCTGCTGTGTGCTTTTGTCCTGTACGTAATTTGCAAACTGTATTATTTATAGATTGTTTCTCTTGACTCAGAAATACTGTACAGTATACAGTACAATAATGTATATAACATTTTTAAAGCAATAATATGTATATACTGTATATACCTACCACATGCAGAACTTATCCTCTGAGATCTGATTCCAAAAGACTGTTCAAGGTCCCAAGGTTCAGCAAAGTATCCGGCTGCTCCTCCTTCTCTTACCGTGCACCCCAAAACTGGAACAACCTACCGGAGACTCTCACAGACGCCACCAGTCTAAGTTCTTTCAAAACTAAAGCTGTCTCACATTTTAATCTGGTCTGTAACTGTTACATACCCCTGTAATATACTGTATATTATCTTTAGCTGTGCATGCAATGTCTTGTATATAATGTATACCCTGTTCACTTATGTAACTATGTGTAGCCATGCTGTAAAATGGTCTGCAGTTTTCTCTCCTGCTGGCAGTAAACCTGGTAAGTTACAGGGGTGCCAGCAGTAATCATGGAGGTTTGCCCTCACACCCTGGTGAGGTGCCCTATGTATGGATGGGAGTGGCTACATACTCTGAGTCCACAGTTAGTGACATCAGAGATGTTCCTGTTTCCTGAGGTATATAAGGCACAGCACTGCCCAAAGTTAGTGCGTCGTTGGTTGCGTTGGAGGAAGGAATAAGTCTGTGTTGAGACTTGGAAATGAAGGGCCCACTAGTGCAATAACTAGTGGCCCATTTCTACATCAAGTAGCATCAAGCCTGATAAGGCCACACTGTGTCCAGGAACCTGGCATAGGGATGATCTCCCTACGGGGAGAGGGGATCCCCCTCCATTGGGAGGGTGTACCTTTTCAAGGGACAGTACGGCGAGATGTGCGGCTGAGCTAAATGCTGCAAGGGGCAGTTTGCCCATACTATCATCAATAAAGATGCCCTGTTCAAAGAAACCCCACTGTGTGAGTGTGAAGTTACTCTCCAGTGGAAGGCACCACCAAGAAGGAGTTCCTCATCAAAACCATCTCCCTGCGGATGCAGAGATCCTGATGAGGTGGAGGCGCTGCACGTGATATAGGTAGGACTCGCACACACTACCTCAGCTGCCTGTCTGGCTTGACAATCCCCAAACGCCATCATGCGGCAGACTCAGGAGTCCTGTTGCCTACAGGTGCACCACCAGACACGACCATGTAATGGGGGCTGGTTATACCACACGGGCCAATATGAGATTGGGTGGGTCAGACTAGAGGGAATACCCATTACATATGTATTTATAACCATGCATTGGTTGTTATCTTAGCTCTGTGCCCAGACTGACACACACACACACACAGCCACTGACTGACACACACACACACACACACACACACACACACACACACACACACACACACACACACACACACACACACACACACACACACATACATACACACACACACACACACACTGACTGCACCCACACACCCACTGAGTGACACACACACAGCCACTGACTGACACACACGCAGCCACTGATTGACACACACACAGCCACTGACTTACAAACACACAACCACTGACTGACACACACAAACACAGCCACTGGCTGACTGACACACACACACAGCCACTGACTGACACACACACACAGCCACGGACTGACACACACACACAGCCACTGACTGACACACACACACAGCCACGGACTGACACACATACACAGTCACTGACTGACCCACACACACACAGCCACTGACTGACTGACTCACACACACACACAAAGACAGATTGACACACACACAATCTCCGAGGAGCAGTCGCAGGGGGGGGGGGTGTCCTAATGTGTCTTACCTTTCACTGTGGAAAATGGGATGAGAAGCCATCTTGGGCCATGGCAGCAGGCACCTCACTTTCGGCTCTCACTGCTGAGGCTCCGCTGTCACTAACCCTGCCCCCACCCTCTGCAGCTAACCCCACCCTCTGCAGCTAACCCCGCATCCACCCTCTGCAGTCCGACCGGCCTCAGCTCTGTTCCTTCTCTCCTCTCTTCCTGCATTCTCTGCTCTCTGCTCCCCCCCATTCTCTGATGGCCAAAACTGGGACAGCCACAAAAACTCAGGACATTTTAAAGAATGTCAGGCAGCCGGGACAGACATTTAAAAACCGGGACTGTCCCGGCTAAACCGGGACATCTGGTCACCCTATCCAAGGGCCATCACAAGCCCCTCGAGGGCCCCTCAATTTTGTTATTAAGGCCCCTCCTTGGACCTCCAGCCCTCAAGGTAAGCTCCCAATGGCTCTTAGACCTATAAACCTTACACTCCATGGCCAATACCTTCCCCCCCAGGCCCATACCTTTCAATCCCCAGGCCCATACCTTTTCCCCCAGGCCCAGGATGGATGGCCCTATCCACTCCCAGGCCCATAACGTTTCCCCTCTGCCCCAGGTCCATACCTTCCCCTCCAATAGACCATACCTTGCTATCCCACAGGCATCATACATTTCCTCCTCCCCAGGAAATATACCTTTTCCGCCCAGACCCATACATTTTCCCATCCCCCACAGGCCCACATCTTTCCTCCTCCCCCCTTGCCCATACCTTTCCTACTCCCCCCCAAACCCATATCTTACCCTTCCCCCCCATGCCCATACATTTCCCACCCTTCCAGGCTCATACCTTTCCCACCCCCCAGGCCCATACCTTCCCCACCCCCAAGGGCCATTCCTTTCCCATCCCCACAGGCCCATACCTTCTCCCCCCCAGGCCCATACCCTTCCTCCCCCCCACAGGTCCGTACCTTTCCTCCCCCCAGGCCCATACGTTCATCCTCCCCCCAGGCCCATACATTCCCCCTCCCCCCAGGCCCATACCTTTCCTCCCAGGCCCATGCCTAACGAGTTTTGGAGGTAATTTAATAAAAATATTAAAATAAACAGATTGCTTTGTAATTTAATATTTTTTTAGTCATTTTTGTTATGGTAGGAGCACTATGGGGACCATAATCCTTACGTTTGTCCTGGGTCCCCAGATATCTGTTGGCGGCCCTGGTCACAATACATTTTAAAGCAGTTCCACAGTTCTTAAAATGTTGAAAATACAAGTTAGGATGGACCGCTCACTAAATTGTAAATAATATAATTGCAGCCGGTGCAAGAGGGATAATTAATGGAACACCACACAAAAAAAGGGGAGATGACAGAATCTCTCCAAGATCCCAATTATCTGCACTCAAAGGCCGTTGAATAGTGTTGGGGGTAAATTACTCCCAGACCTAATAGTCAAAAGGGCTAATATAAGTACACAAAGTAACCGTTCCCAACACTGTGGACGGACAGTAACCAATAAAAAGCCCCAATGGCCCAAAAATAAAAAACTTTAATGTGACAAAAACGGTGACGCAACACAGATAATAATACACGCGAATAGGTAAAACAACTTAAAGGGTGATAGTAATACACCTAAGAGGACATGGAGTAGTAAATTCTATTAATTATTGAGTTCCTCAAAGTGATTCCTCGGTCGTCCTGTCTGTTAGGGGACACCTCAAGTACTGTAGGTGTGCAGTGGGAATAAAATAGTGCACATGATTGATTGGTGGTAGATAGTGGATGTGTCTTCAGATCTAAATCATATCACCATTATGTCAATGTCGTCCAAGTAATAGGATAGGTGATAAAACACTATGGTAAGAGTATGTATTATGGCACGATGTGGTTTTTGAGCCTGTGATGGGAATTGTGTTCCAACTTCATTCATCAATTGACTAGGATGACTCATGTGACAATAGTGTTTTATCAACTATCCTTTTACTTGGATGATATTGACATAATGGTGATTTGATTTAGATCTGAAGAAACATCCAATTTCTACCACCAATCAATCATGTGGCACTATTTTATTCCCACTGCACACCTGCAGTACTTGAGGTGTCCCTTAACAGACAGGACGACCGAGGAATCACTTTGAAGAACTCAATAATTAATAGAATTAACTACTCCATGTCCTCTTAGGTGTATTACTATCCCCCCTTTAGTTGTTTTACCTATTCGAGTGTATTATTATCTGTGTTGCGTCGCCATTTTTGGCACATTAAAGTTTTTTTTATTTTTGAGCCATTGGGGCTTTTTATTGTAACTGTCCGTCCACAGTGTTGGGAGCGGTTACTTTGTGTACTTATATTAGCCATTTTGACTATTAGGTCTGGGAGTAATTTACCCCCAACACTTTTCAACAGCCTTTGAGTGCAGATAATTGGGATCTTGGAGAGATCCTGTCATCTCCCCTTTCTTTGTGTAATGTTGAAAATAACTATTATATAAAGTTAAAGTCTATATATTATTGTAATCACAAGAATTAATTGCAGGAGAAAACAAAAAATCTGCATCATTGTACACAGAAACATCTAATAATCTGTATCTACATGTACACAGAAAGTAAAACAATATTAGTATGTTTTATAATATCTATTGTCAGTCCAAATAAAAAAGGTGTCACCTACAGTAAAATATATATACTCTGCATTACGAAAAAGGGGGAATTAATATTATAGGCTTCTTTACGAGTGTATTAAAACAAGAGTTTCAGCAGGAGAAGACCTACAGCTGGAAAGAGAAAGCCTTGGTGGTGACCAATACTTCCATTGGAGCATTTATTTTTCACCTCTGTGGTTATACCATCACTGCTCGCAGATTGGCTACCGATGTTGCAGATACTTTCAGTGGCACAACCACGCATAGCAAATTTGACAATGTCTCCTAAGGAGAGAAACATGAGTAAATACCGTGTAACTCCAGAGAAATGCATTTACAGAATTCTTGCAGTTAAACCTCAGTGGAGTGAGCAGGGTGAGTACATCTGATCCATGCTGCTCACTGCTTGTATTATTCTACACTGAGGTTACTGAGTAATTGTACACTGCAGATAAAACACGAGCGTTACTCTGATTATAAGGCACAGTGACAGCTTGATGCATTTACACATGGGTTTTACTGCACATTGTAACTGTTCTTTTTCTCACTGCATTACAGTTACATTGTAAGGACACAGCATAGGTGTTACATACTACACTGGGGTTACATTGTAATAACGCTGCATAGACAATCATCACTATATCATCTACAGTTACAAGCATTCATCTGCAAAGCATCATTTCCTATTGTCTGATTTTATATTTGTTCCACTGATTGCATTATTTTTCCACTTGCTTAAGGAAGCATACGTGTTGCAGCGTGGCTAATACGATACACAATACATAAAGCTTGGCCCCCTGCAGACGCACTTACCTGAATGCCCTCTTACTGTCTTTGTATGTTCTCCCCACCAATTAGATTATAAGCTCCTCGGAGCAGGGATTCCTCTTCCGAAATGTTACTATTATGACTGAAGCACTTATTCCCATGATCTGTTATTTGTATTATTTGTTATTTATATGATTGTCACGTGTATTACTGCTGTGAAGCGCTATGTACACTAATGGCCCTATATAAATAAAGACATACATACATACATGTATTGTTTCTTTTGTAAAGTGCGCTGTACTTGGATGGCACTGTATAAATATAAAAATACATACTGCACGTTATAGTGTAACCAAGTGCAGTGAGACAGTGAGCAATGTGTGTGCAGTAAAGGAGCCTGTGCAATGGGACTATAGCGGGATTACCTGCAATTGTAGATTGAAGAAGACACTTCTTCTCATCCCCAGTGCACTCTATGGTTTCCGAAGTGGAACAATAGTCAGAGTCTGCAGAGGTGCAGCTTGGGCACGTCACTCCATTCTTTAGATTGTTATCAGCTGGCACTTTAAGTGAGAAAGGGGAAGACAATCAGATGCAATTAATTTAACTAGTTAAGCAACATGAACAAAACACTAAGCAGTGTCCTACCATAAGGCACCTTCGGTGCTGGTATACAGTACATTATAGCCTATTCAAATAAATTAGTGATTTACTGCATCAGAAGACGTCTCATGTCAAAAGACTGATTATTGCATATGATTTTCTATCCCAGAAGAGGTTAAAGTGCTATGAGAGGTATGAGCAATCAGTGACAAGTTGAGCTTAAAGGTTTGCCGTGACAGTGGTGTTATCCATCAGCTGGTTTAGCTCATTCCAGTCATTGGGTGCCTCAGGCTTGTCTTCTCCCTCACTCTCTTATTCTAATGGTAACATTCTTGTCCATACTCTTATATTTCCTTACTTCTTGCTGTAACCAGAGCCACCAACAGAAATGTTTGGGTCCAGCCAGGGCCGCTGAAAGGGAGGTGAGAGCCGGAACAACTGTCCCACTGACTGCGGGGGCCTGGTCAGCAGAAGTTTTGCCTGGCCAGAGGTCAGGCACAACATTCGCATCTGGATGCTGAGACCCTGATCTCCCCCTCTGCAAAGGGCACCTCCCCCAGCCACCGGTATAAGCTCTACCTATGTGTGTGCCGGACGTTGGGTCCTATTTCTGGATTGGCATTGCACAATAGCAGAGGCCTCTCCCAAGGTATGTGTGTGTTTTTGGGGACCCTCGGGCAGGGGGGAGGAGAGTTATGTGTGTGGTAGAGCCCTTGTGGGTTTATGCTTGGTGGAAAGAGTTTCTGTGTGTGATGGAGGGGCAGTGCTTATTATGTGTGTGTGTGTGGGGTGTTTATTATATGTGTATGGGGGTTATTATGTGTATGTGGGGTGTTATGTGTATGGGGAGGGGGATATTGTGTGTAAGGGGAAAAGGAAGGTAGGAGCATGAGAGAGAAGGTGGTTGGGACATTGGAAAGACTGGTGGGGACATGAGGAAGAGAGAGAGAGGTGAAGGCTTGAAGGAGTGAGAGGTTGTTGCATGAGGGACAGAGAGAGGTTGGTGCATGAGGGAGAGAGAGAGAGAGGTTGGGGCTGTAGGAAGAGAGTGAAGTGGGTGCATGAGGGATGGAGAGAGGTGGGGGAGAGAATGGTGGGAGTGTGAGGGAAAGAGGTGGGTGCATGAGGTAGATAGAGAGGTGGGGAAGTAAGGCAGAGAGGAGGGGGCATGGGAGAGAGAGGAATAAGAGAGGGAGGAGAGGGAGGAGTGTTACATGGCTGCCAACACTGGGGCGGGCAGTGCAAAACCTATTCCTGGGCCTCGGGAAAGCTGCCTGAGGCCCTTGCTCCAGCACAAAGGAACAGGACCATTCCTCCCTCCCGATGCACTGGTTTTGCACAATATGTTTGCTTCTCTTTCTTTACCACATATGTCTCTGTCTTCATAGCTATTTTCTGTTAGTCAAACTAATTCCTATGACCCTTACATGTCTATCCCACTTGTCTATTTCTCTTGTGTGCCACTTGTCTATCTCTCTATCTCTCTATCTCTCTCCTGGGCTAACATTTCTATTCTGCCCCTGTATATGTTTTACTCAATTTGAGCTGAAAATGTACCCATGTGGAAGCTCAAATCGAGTGAAACACATAGGATGAGCGTACAGAATATCTGGAGACCCCCAAGTTGTGTGTTGAACAACTCTGAGGATCCTGGACCAAGTTTTTGGTTCCCCCCTCCCTGAACCTGGACATCTTCCACTGTGGACGCCACCACAGATGTATCATCCGGAAGGAGTGTTGCAGTCCTCAACCACAGTCTGACCCAGGGTGGTCCCAATGCACTTTTGAATCTACCCATCCCTTTCATACTGTTCCCTCTGAGAGTATCTGAAGAAAACTTCCGTGAGTTGGTTACTCTAAACCAGGGGTGCGCAAACTGGGGGGCGGGAGATTTGTCTGGGGGGCGTGGTTAGTTGCAGCTGTTCCACGCTCTTCCCCCAGGCATTTAATTGAAATGCCGGGGGATCGTGTGAGGTCACTGCAACAATTAAGCTTACTGTGATTCAGATGCGTCTCCATGGCAATGTGGCGTCATGTGATGGGACATCACAGTCGTCAAATGACGCCACGGGTCATGTGACCTGATGTTATGTAACCCTGAAGCGTCATTTGATGCAGCAGCCAGGTGTGGGGGGGTGGGGGGGAATGGGGCGCAAGCTCCGGAGCAGGCACAGAGGGGACGCAGCAGGAAAAGTTTGCACTTCCCTGCTCTAAATAACAGCATCACCTACAACAGTCTTCACAATTGTGAGTGAGATACCTGTGAACCATAACCTTAATATTAATTTGGTTCAAACGAAATTGCACTATGTTTTGTTTTTCTTGTTTTTCACTTAATTATGGAAGTATTTGCTCTTGATCCTTGGCTTCAGAGTTCATAATAAGCCTAAGACGCCAACCTAATGACTGGAATGGTGTATAATCCAACAAGACTAGAACCCACATACACTGCTTTTCTATGCCACATCTCTAGCAGGATTGTAAAAAATGTGTCCAAAATTGTGGATTGCTCTTTTGGAGAGTGATCCGCAGATCAAAGGAACCGCCCGATTCAAGGCGGATCCAAATCCACAAAAAAAAAATGCCCATCCCTATGTGTAGCCATATTGTTGAAGCCAGACACCTTCACACTCATTGATTCTCTCTCTCCACCCAAATAAATGTACCTCTCCTGTTCCCACAGTTGTATCATCTTTTTCCTGTTAGCTAAACATCCTCATCTCTCTTCTTCCCCAACATGTTCTTCTCTCTCCCTATCAACATGTGTCTCTTTCCGTACTGTGCCTCCCAGATATCCCTATCTCCACTGTCCTGTCCCCCACATTCCTTTCTCTGTCTCGTGTTCTCTCACTTTTCTCTTTCTCCTTTCCATCTATCTCTTTCTCTTGCCACTAAGGCCTAAATACACAAAACTCCATTACAACTGAGTTAATATTGGAGCAGGACATTTTTTTGACCTCAATTCTATGACCGAAGTGGCAAGTCGAATTGCGGGAATATTAATAATAATATTAATAATTAATTAATAACTGGTTTTAATATTATTTTACTTGATGTGATGCGGGAATTAACACGACCATGAATAACGCGTTGATTCTTGCATCCCAATCACATTACTAATATTTCTACCATAGGGTTCTGTAATAATAGTTACACCACAGGCATAAAAAGATTATTTGATAATAATATTTAACCACACCACCTACCTGCTTGTTTACCTTAGCGGCTAGTAAAGCATGGCCAGGAAATGCTTTACTAATGGCACAGGTCATCAAGAGGTTAACCCCAACCACCACCATCTGCAGGGGCCTAACCACCCTCATGGGGGCAACTACTCTCATCCCTCCCCGTTCCCAATTCCCTATTCCCAACAAATCTAACCCCTTCTCATGACTAAAGACCATTAGGCCTATTAGCCAAATGTGATCACTTTTCTGTCTCTCCCCCTGCTGTCTCCTCATACTCCTCTAATTCTCCCTCTATTCCCCTTCCTCTCTATCTCTTCCCCCTCCTGTCTCCACCACTTTTAAACATTGAATGTACAGTACATGAATTTCAATTTGACTGTGAATGATCAGTGATAAGAATGAAAAAGTGAATGTACATCTTTGATACATATTTGAGACTGAACAGTGATTATCCGCGGCTGGAAGGAACTAGCAGATTCATAGCTAACTTGGATGTTGGCGAATAGTTAACGCATCTCAACTCTTACTGTCTGCCCCATGCATTTCACCATTGTGTTAATCTTGCATTCTGTGTTATACCAATGTTTATTTCATTTTGTACAGCACTGAATTTAAAATGACATAAGAAATATAATAATAACACTAACAAAGAATAATTGATTGATGCTGAAATAGCCCTTTGTCCATATATTGTAATATCAAAGATGGATATCGAGTTGTAAGTGCACATACAGTATGTATAGTGTAATCCTAATAGTTTGCAGAAGTGGGCATTGTCCTTGTAGTATAATAGTAATGCATCGACAGTGAGAAACATCTGTGCAATGTAGCCATCAAGTGTAGGGAGGCACTGAACAATGTTTGTACAGTAACATTACACAGTTTCTGTGCAACGTAACTATTGTGTAATGAACCAGTGAGGTGAGTGAACTGACATACTGTAGGAAAGAATAGTGAGAAAAACATATTAGAATTAACAGACTTATAACTAAAGGAAATAAAACCAGTGAGGTACAGGGTTATTTATACAGATGTGCCTTTGCATGGTGACATGCTCTGGTGTGTAAAAGTAAAATGTATCTAAACACAGGTGGTGTAAGTAACACAGAAGCCAAAATAGAAATACAATCTGGCACAGATAGATTACTGGAGGTAGCACAGGCAGCTAGGTAAATAATGACACGGAGGCACTTACAGGTGGGCATGGGAGGAGTGCAGTAATCAGTGGAACAACAGGAGGTTCCTATCTTGGTCTTGAATGCAGAAAAGGTCAAACTCCCAGACATTCCACACTTGCTTTGTGACTCACAAGTTCTGGTCAAGACTGTATTCTCTATTCCGCCTATAGACAGAGTATGAAAAGAGTATTCTTATTAACTGACCGAAATAGACCCAGCAAATAACTTTGACAGTAAATTGGTTAATCACTTCTTACACAATATGAAAGCTAACACATTGGTTCTAGGTTATATCATGTGGCACTGGCTATTTCCTCAGAGCTGTGCTATGGATCCGGTTATTATTCTGTCACAGGGCTGTGAGACCGCTCCAGTTTCTCAAAGAGATCTCACTGCAACTTAACATTGCCTGTCTCTTTTTCTCTCCCATTGACGGATATGAAATGTATCTAATTTTCTTTCCTCTGAAATAAAATAACCTCACTAATACATTAAAGTCATTGACATATACAACATACCTGCTGTGTTCTCTATGTATGAAAACATGCAAACGTTATCAGCAGGGCAGGTCTTATAGAGGCTAGTGCAGAATATATCATCCGCATCCTCACACACTATACATGAGAGAGAATAACCTGAAAGATAAATATATTGTCAGTAGTTGAAGGCTCAGTAAGAAGCAGGGTCTTAATATCAACAATTAACATCACTGGCTGAACTTTCTTCAGTTGATAACAATACTGGTAAATATACATAGAGATTGATCAAATGTTTCAACCATTTGGCTTACTATTTTCCCAACTAGAGATGGACGAATGAGTCAACATTCAATCTTCAAACTTTTCCATTTATTTGCAAACTCCCGAAAATGTGTTTAAATATTTTGGTATTAAAAATGTGCTTTAAATATGCCAATGTGTCATTTGAATATATTTTGCATATTCTTGTTGCCACCACACCACAAAATCAGTAGATGAGGTTTAATATCACAACTTTTACTTACAAATATCTTGTAAACAACACCTTGGGGATCATTTATTAAATTGTTTAACTGTAAAAACAGAGGGTGAATTTATTAAAAATAAGGGGTATTATTTATCTAAAGTCCAGTTGCTGCTAAACTGAAGCAAAATACATTATAAATACAATATCTACAGATATCTGTATCTAAGACTTCTCCCCACCAGTAAATCTCGTGCACCATTAACTGTAACTCATGTGTTGGTTCTTGTTTGGTGGCTTTTGGTTTATGATGGTAACAAAACTAACCTTTCCACTGCTGGTGGGATCTTTAATGAATGTGTTGCAGCCCCGTAACAGGACTGGCTCTTACATTCCTTTCCATAACATGGATAATAATAACTCACCTGCATCCTGAGATTCACTATACACAGTTTTATATTATCTGTCTTTATGCACATTCATGTATAATTATCTCTTATACATTGTAATGGAGGGAATGTGTTAACCAAGGCTGTTCAATGCTCCCTACATATATAATATTATAACTCTTATTAGTATATCAGAAAATGCTCATCTCAGATTATAAGATAATACTTTTGCCAATGTTATTACGCAAGGAGCATAAACCATGCTTCTTAAGTGCAGTTCCAGCAACAAAGGGATGATGTATTTAGTATACTACTTACTAGTAATCCATCCTATTTGAAAGAGTAAAACAGCACAAAATGTGGGCACAGTAGCATGTACTTTGCTACTAGAAACAGACTTACCTGTCCCTACAAAAGCTGAGAGGACACAGAGAACTTGTAGAAGAGATCTCATTATGAGAGGATTCCCAGACAGGTCACTGCAGATAGGTGTGATATTAATGTAGCCAGAGACCTCAATGGTACACTCTAGTCAGAGGTTCTTATATTTATATATTATGTAAATAAGGCGGGGGAGGAATGAGATCACATTAAAAAAAAATAGAAGAGGTTACAAATGATGGATGTGAACTTGTGGAATTTAAATGTGGACAAATAAAATAAGTCACCTATTAAGAGATTGCAGGCAGATTTAGGTATTGATTTAGACATGTTGCAATTTTATTTATTTGTAGCCCCTTTACCCCCACCCTAAGCAAGATCTGGTCTGCTACTCCATATTTACTGCGGTGTGGTGCATACTTGTGAGGTAACAGGATGGCGGTGTACTTCCGCGTTGGTGTTGGGATCAAAAGGACAGGTTTTACAGGGTACCTTTGTTTGTGGTTGCAGCGCCTACTGTCAGCGTGGATCCTCTGAGATAGTAGGATGGTCCAGACTGACAGTTCCTTTAGCCCAAGATAGTGAATCACACTGGTATCTGGTTCCATGGTATTTATTGCATTGGTTCACACCTCTTGTTTCACTTAAGAAGGTCACTTTAAGGCTTGAGGCCCATCCAAGTTTCCTCCTGCATGGTGCTTCTCCTGAATCCCCTTGTGGGACCAGGGAAGTTGTTGCTCATTCCACACGGGGAGGAAAGAGACACACCCTCTTTTGGGAGAGAGCCAGTATTTATACCCTGGGGTTGGGCTTGTAACCCTGCCCCATAACAGGGCAGGTCAGATACTGATAAGTGTCACATCTGCGAATATGACCCAGCCAGTACCTCCCCCAGGCTGACACTCTCTGGCTGTTGCTAGGCCTATCCTTAGATACAGTTACTGCATATAAGGCTGGAATAGCAAAGCAAGCCTTCTGGAGGAATTGTATTGTATTGTATTGTATGTCTTTATTTATATAGCGCCATTAATGTACATAGCGCTTCACAGCAGTAATACATGTGGTAATCCAATAAATAACAGATAATATAAATAACAGATCATGGGAATAAGTGCTTTCGACATTAAGGAAGAGGAGTCCCTGCTCCGAGGAGCTTACAGTCTAATTGGTAGGTAGGGAGAACGTACAGAGACAGTAGGAGGGAGTTCTGGTAAGTGCATCTGCAGGGGGCCAAGCTTTATGTGCCATGTGTTCAGAATAGCCACAGTCCTATTCATATGCTTCTTTAAGCAAGTGTGTCTTAAGGTGGGTCTTAAAGGTGGATAGAGAGGGTGCTAGTCGGGTACTGAGGGGAAGGGCATTCCAGAGGTGAGGGGCAGTCAATGAAAAAGGTTTAAGGCGGGAGAGGGCTTTAGATACAAAGGGGGTAGAAAGAAGACATCCTTGAGAAGAACGCAAGAGTCTGGATGGTGCATAACGAGAAATTAGGGCTGAGATGTAAGGAGGGGCAGAAGAGTGTAAAGCTTTAAAAGTGAGGAGAAGAATGGAGTGTGAGATGCGGGATTTGATCGGAAGCCAGGAGAGGGATTTCATGAGGGGAGATGCTGAGACAGATCTAGGAAAGAGTAGAGTGATTCTGGCAGCAGCGTTAAGGATAGATTGTAGGGGAGACAGGTGAGAGGCAGGAAGGCCGGACAGCAGGAGGTTACAGTAATCAAGACGGGAGAGAATGAGGGCCTGAGTCAGAGTTTTAGCAGTCGAGCAACAGAGGAAAGGGCGTATCTTTGTTATATTGCGGAGGAAAAAGCGACAGGTTTTAGAAATGTTTTGAATGTGAGGGGCAAATGTGAGAGAGGAGTCGAGTGTGACCCCAAGGCAGCGTGCTTGGGCTACTGGGTGAATGATCGTAGTTCCAACAGTAATGTGGAAGGAGGTAGTAGGGCCAGGTTTGGGAGGAAGTATGAGGAGCTCTGTTTTAGCCATGTTGAGTTTAAGGCGGCGGAGGGCCATCCAGGATGATATAGCAGAGAGACATTCAGAAACTTTGGTTTGTACAGTAGGTGTAAGGTCGGGTGTTGAGAAATATATTTGTGTGTCGTCAGCATAGAGGTGATAATTAAACCCAAAAGATGTTATTAGGTCACCTAGAGAGAGTGTATACAGAGAAAAGAGAAGAGGTCCCAGGACAGAGCCCTGGGGTACCCCCACAGAGAGATCAATAGAGGAGGAGGAGGTATTAGCAGAAGAGACACTGAAAGTACGATGGGAGAGGTAGGATGAGATCCAGGATAGAGCTTTGTTCCGAATGCCAAGAGTATGGAGAATGTGAAGGAGAAGAGGGTGGTCCACGGTGTCAAATGCTGCAGAGAGGTCGAGTAATATGAGCAGAGTGTAATGACCTCTGTCTTTGGCAGCATGGAGGTCGTCAGTTATTTTAGTGAGGGCTGTTTCCGTGGAGTGAGCAGTACGGAAGCCAGATTGTAGAGGGTCTAGGAGAGAATAGGTGTTGAGAAAATGGAGCAAGCGAGCGAATACAAGACGTTCAAGGAGTTTAGAGGCAAAAGGCAGGAGGGAGACAGGCCGATAGTTAGAAAGACAGGTAGGGTCAAGCTTGCTGTTTTTGAGTAATGGTATGACTGTTGCATGTTTGAAGGAGGATGGAAAGGTTCCAGAGCAGAGGGAGGAGTTAAAAATGTGCGTGAGCGTAGGGATTATAGTAGGAGCAAGAGGTTTTAGGAGATGGGAGGGAATGGGGTCAAGAGGGCAAGTGGTAGAGGGAGAAGAGGCGATCAACAGCGACACATCCTCCTCTGAGACAGTGGAAAAAGAGTCAAGGAAGGCAGGAGGAGAGTTAGGAAGAGGTGTAGGATGGGAGGAAGAAACAGAGGGGATGTTCTGACGTATGGATTCCACCTTTTCCTTAAAATAGTCAGCAAAGTCCTGAGCGGAGATGGAGGAAGGAGAGGCAGCGGAGGGTGGTTTGAGTAGAGTATCAAAGACAGAGAACAGTCGGCGTGGGTTAGACTTGTGCATGTTGATTAGTGAAGAAAAGTAGGCTTGTTTAGCTTGCGAGAGGGCAGAGTTGAAACAGGATAGCATAAATTTGTAGTGAAGGAAGTCTGCGAGAGTATGAGATTTCCTCCAGAGGCGTTCAGAGGAACGAGTGGAGGAACGCAGCATGCGCGTGTGGGAATTTAACCAGGGTCTAGGGTTAAAAGGGCGAGTGCGGCAGAGAGAAAGCGGGGCATGTAGATCAAGAGAGGAGGACAAGGCAGAGTTGTAGTTCCTGACCAGTTTGTCAGGGTCTGTAGCAGATCTGAGAGAGGAGAGGGAGGAGTGTAACGTGGACTCAAAGTCAGGTAAGTGAATATGGCGCAGGTTTCTGCAGAACCGGGGTGTAGATGGAGGTGGAGAAGTTGAGAAGCGAGATAGAGAGAATGAGATGAGGTGATGGTCAGAGAGAGGAAAAGGGGAAATGGAGAAATCAGAGAGAGAGAAATTTTTAGTGAAAACCAGGTCTAAGTAGTGGCCATCCTTGTGGGTGCTGGCTGCAGTCCACTGTTGAAGGCCAAAAGAAGAGGTTAGAGAAAGAAAGCGGGAAGCCCAATGGAGAGAGGGGTCATCAATGTGGCAATTGAAGTCCCCAAGGAGAAGAACAGGGGAGTCTGAGGAGAGGAAGAAAGAGAGCCAGGATTCAAAGTGAGAGAGAAAGGCAGAAGGGGGATGAGTAGAGGTAGGTGGGCGATACATGACCGCCACATGAACAGGGAGAGGAGAGAAGAGCTGGACAGTGTGAACCTCAAAGGAGGGAAAGGCAAGAGAGGGGGAAATAGGAATAGTTCGGTAACAGCAGAGAGATGAGAGCAGGAGCCCCACACCTCCACCCCTGCCATCAAGGCGCTGAGTGTGGGAGAAGGAAAGGCCACCATAAGAGAGGGCAGCTTCCAGAGCAGAGTCAGACTGAGTGAGCCAGGTCTCAGTTATAGCAAAGAGAAGCAGGGAGTGAGAGAGAAAGAAGTCATGCACAGAGAGGAACTTGTTAGAGAGGGAGCGAGCATTCCAAAGGGCACAGGAGAAAGGGAGAGAGGAGGGAGGGTGGCAGGGGATGGGTATGAGGTTGGAGGGGTTAACACCAGAAGGAGTAGAAGTTGTATGTGGGAGGCGAGGACGAGAGCAAGTAGAAATAAGGCAGGGACCAGGATTGGGAGAGATATCCCCAGAAGCAAGGAGGAGAAGCATGGATAGAAAGAGGATGTGTAAGGATGATTTGTAGGGGTGTGTTTTAGTGCAGGAGGTATAGCTGTGTGGTGACAGAGGACGCAGGTAAGAAAGGAGTTCATGTGAACTGAGAAGTGGGGAAGAAAGGAGAGATGGAGATATATGAATAGAGTTAGAGACATAAGGAGACTGGTGGAAGGAAGTGCATAATTTGAAAATAAGTGCGGTTGCAGCAAATATAAAAAATAAAGGCGGCATCACAGCAATAGTTAAGTGTTGAGATGTGCAGTCTTAGATAGATGATATCCTCTTTTCCAACGTAGATCAAAAGCAGGAATCAGAAGCAGTAGGTGATGTCCACTTTTCCACTTCTTTTTGAACTTCCTTTTTAAACTTCATAAATACTTGAAACATATATACTTAAAAGCATATCTGCTTAAAAGCATGGCTGCTAGGATGAATTAACCCATCCACTGCCTGTACCTAACTGGGCTTATACTGGTAGGGTCCAGGGAAATAAGTAGTGGCCGGAGGCTAGGCTACAATCCCCCCCTGGTGAAATTCCAACGTACGTGCTTGGTTAAGTGGAACACGTAACATCATGTATTGTACAACAACCTGTAAACACAATATGCATCACATCAGTATACATTGACAGTATACATTGAATACATATTAATAATGTACATTAGTACCATACAATATCAATCCCAGGTTGAAACCTGGATATAATGTGAGTGATACTTGGGCTACCTTAGTAGTAGTGGGCCGGATCAGGCTTCTTGATCACATTGCCCTGACTATCAGGCACCTTAATGGAGTACAGAACATAGGGAGTGAACCCGCTCTACCTATACTAACCCAGAGGTCAATGCACAGACAGGTGCACTAGGGCTGGTGAGAGAACAAAAGCAAAAGAGAATACTGTGACAGCAAGGCACTGTCAACAGATAAGGCCTATATAACACGCACAAACTGTCTGTGTGTGGGAGGCACTATATGTAAGTGTAGGCATGGAGATACTGATAACGGTCCCAAATGTAATGTAATGTGTATGGATTAAATTAAAACTTCCATTTATTGATATACTTTAAAATATATTGGACCACACCAGAGTGAGTAAAACTAAAAAATGCTAATGAATATTAACAAAAATTACCGCCTATAGCAAATATGCTCTTGTCCAAGAGTTACGCATACTGTATAGCCAGCGATAGACACTGATTGGTTAATACCCAAACGTATACTCTTGGCTGAGATGCATATTGTCTTCAGAGATGGACACGTGACCTGTTATAAATGAACAGATGGGTGAATTACCCTAAACACGGTCTCTGAAGGATGACCACATAGGAGCAAGTATACTAGAATGTAGCAGTGTAATCCTTGAAAACCTACACACAGGGGAGGTGTCAGAAAGTACAGGTTCCTGATGCTAAATCCGGTGCTGGTACTGCTAAAGTGAATATAAATGCACACTATCTAGTAAAAGGACCACCCACACACGCACCCCTATCCCTCAAAAACATACCTCCACGCACAAGGGGGGGAAAGGGGAGGGAAGTAGAGACAGACAGGGGGAACGAGGACCCTGTACACTTATCTGTCCTGTCCCTGTGGGTAGGGGTGCATCCACAACGGGCTGCGGTATGAGTCAGCGCGGCTTCATCTTGCAGTGCAGGGACCTCAGTCCGGTTGATGCAGAGCTGGCGATCAGAGTGTGACGTGGTAGCTCCTCCCTCTGACACTACCTTTAACAGTTGTTGTCTATACTCCCTCGGTACCACTAACTGTCTTCTACCTGTCCAAACCCTATCTGGAACTGTAGAACACTGCTCTCTATATAAGATCCCACAATGCCAAAAGAACCGATCTGACCCACTGTCCAAGGCAGACTCGGATGCCTGGAGTCTCATGCCCTCCAAGCAGGGATCAGATCTCACCACTTCCCTAAACTGTCCGTATTTCTGGCCACCCACCCTTAGTCTCTAAGTTGGGGGGAAGGGAACAGGTAAAGGGGAAGGTAATAAACACAGATACCCAACAAGCTCTGAGAAAACCCTACCATTCCACAATATATATATATATATATATATATATATATTTTTTTTTATATATGTATATAAGTGTCACAAGGAGTGCTAGTGGGCGTGGCTAAATATATACAACTAAAAACAGACAAAGATGTCCAAAACTACTTTCAATGTGACAAAAATACACAGTGCAATATCTATATATGCTCTTGAAAAAAGGGACATTTAGTTTAACCCTTTGGCTAAAGGGTCTTAAGACTGCTGCCACTTTCAAGGCATGACTGTAGCAGGTCCTAACACTCCCTTGGTTAAAATTTTTATTAACCTGTATAATTACAGGAAGAATGATCACATTGGATCTGTCGTAACCTGGCAAAATGAAACTGACTTGCCAACTTGGAAAGTGGGGAGAGGCAAGCTTAAACATTAGGGGGGAGTGGCCACTACCCTCCAAAAAGCAGCTGAGACCAGAATAGAGGAGTGGATGCTGTAAAGGAATTAGCTATTTCTGATTAATACTGAGATTAAAGAATATTGATACATATTAAAACTTCATATACATATTAATATAAGGCAAACCATTATCCACACTGAAATACGCACAAATTAAGAGTAAGGTCTAGGCAGCCGAGCAGACTTTGAAATGATATCCACTGTATTGTTGGCAGGTGTCCTAGTTAAAATAGAATTAAATGAAGAAAAGGTGGCAAAGAAATCCATAGCAGTCATGGAGTAGGACCACAATAAATCATAAATGTGTCCCTACAGTATGTAATCCACCCGCAGGTTTCTGGATTTAAAACAGAAGCTGACCTCACCCCAAGAACCAATTGAGTTTTAGTCTTTCATTTAGGTCCCTATGTGCTACTGTGTCTAATATGCTTCTTTCTGTAACAGAATTCTCTCTCTGTCTCCACCTCTCTGTAGTGGTTTTACATGGTCGATGACCTGGTACTTTATCTCACCTGTGCTGAATTGTGGCCCATACTGTAAGTCTGAAATGACGATCTACAGAGGTATCCGACAGGATATTCTTGATATTTCCTTTAAGTTGTGCTACCCTTTCTTTCATGTATTAATTGTCTTCTCATATAGATAAGGCCACAGGGGCACTTTAGGAGATAGACAATGTGCAGTAAGTGCTAAGGCATGTGTAGAAGCTTTTAGTCTTAAACTGTTCCCCTGTATGGGGGTGAACGAAATTCTCTCCTCTAATAGCACCATTACATTGGCTACAACTTCTGCAGGGAAATGTATCAACAGATGGTTTACAAGAAGAGAGGTGAAGATGTGTAGCACTGCCTCGGTTTCCAACTCCCAATGAGACCGGAAAAAATAATAAAGTGAGCACTCAATTGAGCAACAGGCCAGGTTTATTGCAGGGTGGTGCAGCAAAAGGACAGCAGAGCAACACGAACGCACCTACGCGTTTCGTGCACTAGGAAAGTGCCTAGTGCACGAAACGCGTAGGTGCGTTCGTATTGCTCTGTTGTCCTGTTGCTGCACCACCCTGCAATAAACCTGACCTGTTGCTCAATTGAGTGCTCACCTTATTATTTTTTCCGGTCTCATTGGGAGTTGGAAACCGAGGCAGTGCTACACATCTTCACCTCTCTTCTTGCTGGCTATTTACCTGGATGAACTGCACGCCCTGGATATCTAGAAGTCCTGCAAGCACTAAGGTAAAGGGCCATAGTGCCCCCACATACATGTATATGGTTACCAGTGCCTCTGTTTAATCTAAATTGGTTACTAGGGGGGGCTGATATGGTGTTTTAGTTGTGGAGGTCAAGTGGACCCCACTAGACTCCTAGCCCGTACCTGATAAATTGCCATATTACTCATGGACTTTCTACTGTTATCCAGTATCATCTATATATGCTATGGAGGAATTTTGACCAATTCTGATGCATCACAATTATCCTGTTCTCAACAGATGGTTTAGACAGAAATGACTGCTTGCATGGTTTTAATGAGTCTGTGTTTACTATTGTGTCCTTAATATTCCTAGGTCTTTTATATGCAAAGACAGGTGGTTCCTTAAAGAGATGACCTGTGGTATTGCACATTTGCAATAGATGCCAGTTCTTGGACACCATCTTTTGAATATGTTTTGATGCTGCACTAAAGTTAGTCACGAAGGGGGTACCTTCCTTTTTCTGATTATATATATACTGTATGTATGTTTGTATGTACAGTATGTATTTATGTCTGTATGTATGGTTTTAATTAAGCACAAGCATGAACAGATTCCCTGCAGAATGCACTCAGAGATGTAGTGTGTAATGATACAATTAATAAAAAACCTTTTAATCAATAATAATAAAAATGGTTTTGGATTAGTGTAAACAAATCTATGGTCAATCCACGGACAAGACTTACACACGTATACCTTACACATGTATACCGTACATACGTATACCGTACACATAAACAATAGCAAACATAAAGCAGGTAATCTATTGCAACCACTTCATATTATAGTGGAACTTCACATGGTAAATAGACTGAGTACTCAGTAATTAGAGGTACCTGTACTGTGACAGTCTACACCTTCCACTCCTAAATATTATCAAATATATTCCAAGGGGATATAGAATCAGACTTGGAGCACTAAACCTCTCAAATATTTACAATAGAGGCTACAAGAAGGGTGCAATCAATATGACTGCTGCATTAAAAATCATAGAAAGGGCTCTGAAGCACTGAAAAAGTGTGTTGATTTCACAACGTACATGCATGGGGTGGCAAATTCGGAACTGACTACCAATGTTTGCTACACATTACAAGGAAATAGAGATACTAAGAGGCTATAACTTTATACGATCACCAGAGCCGTGCCTCTAGGTTAAATACACAATTGGTGGGTCTACTCTCTTCTCCTGTGCATACTCTGTTCACTAATAACATCTATGAGATCGTACATCTGCGGGACAGGATTTGCTTCTGTATTTACTTCTATACCCCCTATCTAATAGGCTCTCGGCCCTTTTGGGCTAAGGTGTGTCTGAGGTGAGGGCTATATTCACCAGCACATATAGATTTACAGACGACATTAATTTCTCTGCGCAGATCATTACTATGGGATCCTATGACGTTTGGGGGGAGGTAAACTTGTAGCCATCTACAGTACACATACCTGTATAACACAAAGGAGAAAGAGATCCTAAGGGGCCATCATTTGACACAGCAAACTCAGCCGCACCTCTTGGCGAAACACACAATTAATGTGCCTACTTCTTGGTCCCAAGTGCATTTTGCTCGAAATTATCAAACGAATGATCTTGCATTGGTGGGAAAGGACGTGCTGTACCTAATCCTTTTATCGTAATACACTAGGCACCACAGAGAATGTGTATGCATATTATTGTACTGCGCCATTAGTTAATACGTTGTGACCATATTGGCGGTAACAATTTAGGCTATGTGCAGTATGCACTTACTACGGTTTTTAATGCAGCATTCATATTGATTGCACCATCCTTGTAGCGTCAATTGCTAATATTTGATAGGTTTAGTGCTCCAAGTCTGAGTCTATATCCCCTTGGAGTTTATTTGATAAAATTTAGAGTGGAAAGAGTAGACTGTCACAGTACGGGTACCACTAATTACAGAGTACCCAATCTATTTACCACATAGAAACAATCTATGTGAGCTTCCACTATAATATGAAGTGGTTGTAATTGATTAGCTGATTTATGTTTGCTATTGTTTATGTGTACGGTATACGTGTTTATGTCTTGTCCGGGGATTGGCCATAGATTTGTTTACACCAATCCAAATTCATTTTTATTATTATTGATTAAACGGTTTTTATTAATTGTATCATTACACACTACGGGCTCTATGCAGTAAGCGCCGAAAAAATGCTCTCGCCAAGTGTTCCCTATCGGCATGATTTTGCCAATTTGCTCTCGCAGTATTCAGTAAGGGCCGAATCCCTGCCGAATCCCTGGCGAATCACTGCGAAAGCAAAACGCAGATGAGCCGGTGATAAAAGAGCCTGGCTCCCGATAACCTTCCGATAGGCCGTTTCTGCCGATATGTGTTTGCAGCAGAGAGAGATCCGCCACTCTCTCTGCGCAAACATCGGCACATTAAAAAGATATCAAAACAACTTTTACTCATAGTTTACATGTGCAGGGGGTCTCCGGAGCTGAACCGCATTGGTTTCAGGTCCGGGAACCCCCTGCTTCCTGAACAGTAGTCAGATAATTGCAGTCCGTTTAATTAACTGCAATAGACGAAAAGCTCTGTTGAATGGCAACGCTGCAGTGCAACATAGCAGGGAATTGGATCTGCTAATGTCCCTCATTAGTTATCAAGTATCAGAGTCCAGTTTTGATAGCGGGATGTAGGTATTTAAACACAGCCAGCACGAGACCTATAATCTACGTGTAACACCTTAGGCCAGTGATTTTAAACTGGGTTCCGCGAACACCCCTCAGGGGTTGCACGGTCGACAGAGTAAGTGTGTGTTTGTAAGTGTAGCCCCCTTTCCCTTCATTTCTAGGGAAACTACCTGCGCTGCCATTACCTGAGTGGCTAACAGGAGGCCTGATCCTCCGCTGAAGGGAGCCTGGGGTGATCGCTTTCTATCTGATGACAGCACCTCCACCTGGGAGGGATCCAAGCGCATCTGGATAACCCCTTCCCAGGAACTCACACAGTAAAGAATAAATATACACAAACGGTGGTATAACAGCTTATCTTTATTGACAACACATAACTCTAACTCATAATAACAGTACATGCCCCACAATGCAATACCCACACACAACGTATCAACACACCCCAGTGAGATTCCCCAAAGTTCTGAGGGTGCCATGGGCACCTGTAACCCGAAGGTTCACAAGAGCAGGCCCACCCAAATGTGAGGAGTAGCGCTACCCCCTTATGTGTGTGGCCGTTGGTGCATGTTTCCTGATCTCCGGTCCAGACCAGGATATCCTGAAGATGGTGATCCATCGGACCGCACTGTTAGCCCACAACGCGGTCTCTACAATCCTCTCGCAAAGGTGTCCACTTCTGAGGGGGATCCCGCTGGAGTGTGTCCCTATAAAGTTAAATTTTAAGTAGTGGTGTGCATTAAAGTGAATTTTCTCCGGGACACAATCTTTTTGTGTTCCTTACTTCACTAAATTATAACTGTACACATGATATTATTAAAAAAGTAAGACAAATACATGCGCTCGATGTTAGTGACCTGTGTGTAACCCAATGCTCTGCAGAGAGGTGAATGATGTGTAGCCCCACCCGTTGGGGTGAACAGTGGAGTGGGGAGGAATGTAATCATTAAAGGTGGAGTCTTAACTCCTGAATTGCAGGGTTGGGTAATTCAGCTCATAGGTGCATATGAAGATATACTTTGCTGCAATGTGTTGTATAGATATGACATGAACCAGAATAAATAGTGTACCACAATGCTAGGTGATAAACAGAATTGAACCTAATTCAAAACAGTAACCCCACTCAAAGATCACAGCAGATGTTCCCTGCTCTACCTGGAGAGAGAAAATTGCAATTGGTAATGTGTTGCAAAAAGTAATTGGAATTATCACTCCAAAAAGGGGGTGTTTGCTGTCAGTGCTGAACCAGTGACAGGATAACCTACCCTCCAGTGAAGTGCCTCAGAAAGAAAGAAAGGGCACAAATAGTAGTGTAGCCATGCCTGTTTTGGCTACTAATCTGCCTTCCCTGACACACAGGCCCTGGTAACAGTGCAGACAGTGTCAGGACCAATCCAGGGTTTTCCCCACCAGTAATAGCTCCCTTGAGTGACAGGGAGGAGGTGGGTTAAGGCCTGTGTTCTGACCAATAAGGGGCTCAGACCTTGGACCTTCCCCCTCAATACTTAAGGGGCTGCATTACTAAATTTAGTCAGTTTTCTCTCCCCCTTGAGAGAGAATGGTATCACACAGAGGTGTTCATAGTTCTGGCACCTGTTGTCCCATTTCCCTTGGGGAGTGGGGGGTGAATACCATACCTCTGACTCTAATAGGGAGTCAGGGAAGAGCAAGGACCATCCTTGGTGCCCATGGCCAGGGGTGAGAGTTCAGGGACTATCCAGAGGTTGAAGGACCAGGGAGAGATTGCTGTCCAGTGTATGCTGTATATGCTGTGAAGAATAAAGTCCCCTTTTGTTAAAGTATACTCCTGTCTCATGAGTGCAATCTATCAGGGGGAGTAGTGTAAGTGCTCCTGTGGGAATTGCCTTCACTTTCCTGGAACCTGGAAGAGATGGGCGCGCTGACACCAATGAGATAAAGACCAATCAACTATCCCAGAAACAGTCCTGATGTCCCCACTACCACCGTCAGAATACTCAGTATCCTGTAAGCCAGCAGGTACCAGCACTACACACCTAGTAGCAGGGCAAATCTCCCAGAGGGTGGGGAAAACACTGCTACAGTAACAAACACACACACGTTATATAAGTAAAACACTCAATGCATGATTAACAGGAAATTAATAAAAGTACGGTAAATGCCTGTATTGGATAATAGCTTCTACTGTGCCCGATTGGGGAAATCCCTTTTGTCCGTCTCTGCTGTCCTCTGAGCCATCTAGGGGAGCCAATGTTACCACCTTGTTGCCAATCCCTTCGATGGAGTGATGGCCCTATGGGGGGCCTAAGTCTAAGGGGGTTCCCACTCATTGCTGGGGTTGCGGTGGCTGGCATTCTCCATTTCCGCCAGAACTGGAAGTGACGTCAGAACATGATGATCTGACTAGACAGTTTTCTGTTCTCTAGATAGGGATTCCCCGGGCATGCAGTTGCTGTTCTCCAATCTGCTGGAAGAGCTCGGTGCAGTGAGGGAGTCCACAGCCTAGACAACTAATGCATGTTTGTTCTATCTGGTGACTCAGTAATCCTACACTATGCATTTCGCCACTAGGTGGCTTCCTCAGGGATATCACAGGAGGGGGCTTTCCCCAGTTAAATACAGTGGGACTGCAGTGCCACTCAGTTTGATTGGTGAATGTGATTGCAGTAGATTAACCATATGCATTCCTGATCCAGGGATGAACCCTCCTAGCACCTGTGTATTTCTGGTGCTACGGTGGTTCATGTCATATATGTGGAGGTTTAAATAACACATGTTACAGCAAGATAAAGAATACACAATAAAAAATTACAATAAAATTACATTACTACTGACCGATTGAACACAATTTTGTGTTCCCAGCACTCCAATTAAACACATGGATAAGTTTTGTACGTAAATATTAAAACAATGTGTGTTGATAAGACAACATATCACACCGCAACCTACTGTGTACAACAAACTAAGACTAAATAAACAGTGCAATGCAGATAGGCTCAGCCTGTGGGAGAGGAAGGATAGGGAGTGGGGAAGGCAGAGGATAGGGAGGGGAAGGCGGAGGATTGGGAGTGGGGAAGGGGGAGAATAGGGAGTTGGGAAGTGGGAGAGGAATAAAGTGATGTCACAGAACAGAGAGGAAGGGTGTAAAAAACCTAAATGGAACAAATGGAGGAAAAATTAGGGGGGCAACATTTCGGGGTCAACAACCTCTTCTACCGGCCCATTCCCAAACTCCCCAACAAAAAGGGACAATGTACTTCCCTACAACCTCACGTCCAGATCCTCCAACTAGGGGAATGAAAACAATAACAGCAATAGCAATGATAAGGGGCGGACCTAAATAACAACGGTCAGCATAATACTGGTATATCTCATATAGAAATGAATTGCACCGTGGCTTGTGTGTCACAAAAAGAACTACACTGTATGGTACTTAGTGATAACTATATCACAAGATTAGCTACACCAACCACAACACTGCGCAATGGGGAGATACAGAAGGAGAAACAAAGGCATAATTACATGGGGGTGTAGCTACATTTGGTGGTGTACTAACAAATCATAACCAGACAGCTGCTGTGCTGATGGATAGATAAACTATTCCAAAACATAATGTGCTGGAACAATACTGGCAGCAGCTCCACATACTTTCTGTATTACTACTGACCATTCAGTGCAAATGTGCCAAGTGGTGAAAAGATATATATGTATACTATCTCTCTCCCTTCCCCCCTCCCCACTCTCTCCCCACCCCACCTCTTTCTCCCTCCCCATCCCTTCCCTCTCCCTGCCATTCCTTCTCTCTTTCACTCACCAACCCATCCCTTCTCTCCCCCATCGCTTCTCTCTCACTCTCTCTACCTTCTCTTCTCTCTATCTCCCCATCCCTTATCTATATCTCCCCATCCCTTCTCTCTCTCTTCCCCATCCCTTCTCTCTCTTTCTACCCCATCCCTTCTCTCTATCTCCCCCCATCCCTTCTCACTTTCCCTATCTCTTTTCTCCCCACCCCTTCTCCCTCTCTCTCACGCATTGCCTCTCTCTCCCCATCAATTCTCTGTCTCTTCCCCATAAATTCTCTCTCACCCATCCCTTCTCTCCCCCCCCATCCATTCTCTCTATCTCCCTCATGCATTCTCTGTCTCCCCATCCCTTCTTTCTCCCCCAATCCCTATTCTCGCTCCCCCATCATCCCTTCACTTTCCATGATCCCTTGTCTCTCTCTGTCACTCTCCCCCTATCCCTTCTCTCACAGTCCCCCAATCCTTTCTCTCTCTCTCTCTTGCTCTTTCCCCTACCACACACATATGCACACACAATAACCTCTCTGCCCCACAATATACACACACACACACACACACACAATAACCTCTCTGCCCCACAATACACACACACACACACACACACACACACACACACACACACACACACACACACACACACACACACACACACACACACACACACACACACACACAATACCCCTCTCCCCCACAATAGCACCACAATACCCCCCTGCCCCACATAAGCCCTCCTCCCCACAATTTTCCCACACCTGCCTCCTCTTCCACAATAGTCTCACATTTACCCCCTCCCCCACAAGTGTAGCCTGAAGGTATTCCTCTCTATATTATATACGGATAACACCGGGGTCATTCACAAGGCATTCAAGCAATTCATCAACCATTGCAAACACAATTATTATCATTTTCATAGTCATTGTCACATTATTATGCTGCATATTGATTAATTTTGTTTCTAGTATTCACTCCCTGCACTCTCCAGTAGGGGGACCCAGCATACCCAGTCATGTTGTATCTACCTAATTGCAAGGAGCTTCTCTTTGTGAAAGAGCAGTGAGAAATAAATTACCCAAGAAAGATGAATACTGTCACTCACCCACCATAACATATTTAGTGTATGGTTGAAACCACTTCCAGCTTCACATTGCAAAGCCAGTTTAACCATCTGATAAGACCCAACATGTTAAAACAGATGTCTGAGTAGGTTTACTGGCTCTGCACAGGCTGTGCTGAAAGCTGTTTAATACGGCAGTCATAAGCATATAGGGGTGCATGTTAAAATGGACGTGAAACAAAAGGTGACTCTGTGTGCTCATTTGCATGGCATTTCCCAGAATCACTGGCTGCAGTGGAAGCACTGCACACTTAGATATAATGGGGAAAGGCAGGGCTGCAGATGCAGACCTGTGTGAGATGTCAATGTGCTCACAAGTGATATTTGTATTTGCTGTAAGACAAATCAGAAGCTTGTTGAATAATAAATAAATTATCTTCAGTTGGGTATAACTGCATGTCTCTCACTGCCCTCAGTTACGTATTTGATATACTTTTGTAATATGGTTAGTCCAGACTAACTCTCTTTCCCCTGTCACGTAAGTCCTTAGCAGTCTAGGCTGTGACAGGTTATCCTGTTGAGCTTTGACCCCCCTCATACTACTCTCTGAGTGACTGAAGGGGTGTTGTCTCAGAGCCTGTGTACAGCCTATAAGGGTACAGACCTTGAGCCCTCCCTTTCTGGTTGTTCAGAGAGGAAGCTCCAAATTATAGGAGTTCTCTTCCACCCCTCCTAGGGAGTGGAGGTGTGTGGGCTGTCTTCTCCTGGCTGGGAGTGAGAGAGGTCAGTTAGCCCCTCATGGGTTGGCTGGTCATTAAAGATCCAAAGCCTTCATATTAAGAGAGCCAAGCCCAATCAAGAGGCCGGGAATCCTCTGAGACCCCTGCATCTGCTATGTATAAGAACTGCAGTGACTGCAATAAATCCCTTTGCTTTTATATACTCCCTGCGTGAGTGTACAGTCCATTGGGCAAGAGGGGAAAGAATACTGCTTTGGTGGGGACTGACTTGGACATCCTGGAGTCCACTGAAGCTGGAGGCGCTGATACCCTGAAAGGAACATCAGATCATCAAAAGCCTGTTCTATCTCCACTACATCCCAGACAACTCAGCTCTCCTGGACACTCACAGGTATGGCCGCACCACAAAAACCTGTAGCCGCAACAGTATCTTCCAGAGGGGGGAGGGGATAGGGGGCACGGTGAAATGTGCCACACTGTTATTGCAATATATTTTATCCATCTCTTACTGTCTCAATGTTTGTCCCCTTTTTGCTAATTGCCAAGATCTACAGTACAATCTCTGTGTCTTGCTTGTCATATATTTCCTCATATTTCTTATACTCATTCTCTTCTGTTTGTGCACAATATGCAGGACTCATATACAGTTTAGTTCTTGTACCGACCTCTATGTCTTCAAGAGAAAGTTTGATCCCATTCCCAGTACTCAGTCCTACCTACTCCTATTACTGCCCAATGTAAAAGGTGCAGTTTCTACTTTCTTTTTTTTCCGGGGGAGGGGGAGGGAGGGAAGGAGGGGGGTGGGGAGGGAGGGGGGGGGGGGGCGTGGGGAGGGATGGGGGGGGGGACTCAAAATGCAATATTTTCAGCTTTAGGGACTCCCTGATCCCTGAGACACATGACATACCTGTAAAGGTGGCGCTGGTACTGCCTCCTCTAGGGAAAATAAAATGGTGGCTCATACTGTATCTTTTGGGATAGGAAGCTGCAATGGTGGTGCCTGTTTATCTTATGTTGCCTTTCTTTTGGTAACAATAATGGCCACAACGTCTTACTTAGCAGCTTTAGACAAAATAGGTTTCCTTATTTTTATGACTATTGATTAACATACCGTTTAATGTGTATATGATAATTGTGCCACCTGCAGCAGGTTTGAGAATGTTTCTTCTCTTACAGTCTTTATGGTAATTGCGCCACCTGTTGGAAACTTCAGAAAATGTTCTGTTCTTACAGTTTTCTTGTATATGTAGCCCCCTTCCCCCGTGTCTAGGAAAACTATGTGTGGTGTGTTACCTGAGTGGATCACAGGAGGCCTGATCCTCTGCCGCTGGGAGCCTGGGGTGATCACATTCATGGTACACAGAGAAATCCTAACGCAGTAGGATAGCCTCTCTCAGGAACCCAATGCGGACAGTAAATACACACAACCGGGTATATAACAACTGTATTTACTGACACAAAACACACACAACAATATATATAAATGACCATCCAATATTCTGCCACCCACAGTAACACCACCCTGGTGAAATTCCCCAAAGTTCTGAGATGCCTGGGCACTTAACCCTCTAGTGCCCACAGACCAAGCCCACCTAAAGTGTGTGTGTGTAGAGTAGCGCTACCCACAGTATGTATGGCCGTTTGTGCACTTAGTTGGTGATTCCTTCTCGGTCACTCCATGTCACGAGTGCTAAACCACAAACAAGGCTGGACCGCGAGGCTGAGGTGGGGATATTGATAGCCACCGACCTACAACCGAGCAGACATGTGCAGAGTTGTAATCGTGTAGCCATGTTAGGGTAGGAGAGGTTTGATCGGTCGAGTTACTTGCCGTGGTCAAGAAGGGGAGAGATCGGATAGTTGTTAATGCAGTGCCGGGGACAGGGATAGAGAGAGTAGTTAGTCGAGTCCGTAGCCATGGTCCAAGGGTCAGAGAAGTCAGGAGTCTGGGTGTAAGCTCAAGTCAAAATACAAGGAGTGAAACAAGACGAGGCAAGGCAACAGTAAGCTAGAGGTAAGCACACAAATGAAAACAAGTTTATGCTCAGCCAATTTGCCAAGGGGCTGGCTGAGCATATAAAGCACAGAGAGCCAATGGGGAGGCTACAGGGAGTGAGCAAAATAGGTATGCTCTGTACCAATAAGCAGGGGCAGAGTCGGTAGCAGTTGTGGGATAATGGATTAAATTAACCCCTTGAGTGCCTTCAGTGTCGTGAGACGAGTCCAATCCATGACCGCTTTTACCTTGGCTGGATCCATGGCAAGGCCTGTATCCAATATGATGTAACCTAGAAAGGTCATCGTGGTCGGATGAAACTGACATTTCTCCAACTTAGCGAATAGGTGATTCTTTACACAGACGTAGAAGTACCTGTTTTACCTGACCCAGATGTTCCTTATGTACTTGGAGAAAATTAGGTTATCATCAAGATAGACAATGACAAATTGGCCAACTAGGTCCCTGAAAATTTCATTAACAAAGTCCTGGAATACTGATGGAGCATTGAAAAGGCCGAATGGCATCACTAGGTATTCGTAGTATCTGTCCCGGGTGTTGAAGGCAGTCTTCCTTTTGTCCCCCTGACGGATTCTTACTAGATTATAAGCTCCTCGTAATTCCATACAAAAAAATGGATAAGGCGCCTATATGCACATATTAATGCAAGCAAACAGATGAAAAAATAATTAATAAATATTATACAACCATATACTGATGTGGGACACAAATGCCATACACTGGTGATGGACACAAAGCCCTGGATCATCCAATGAAGAATATATAGTTGTGTTGAGGCGGTCACAGCATTTGGAGTCCAGTCAAAGGATGAAGATAAAATCAGCTTTATTAGAACATGCTGTACATCGCAGAAGACAAACTCTGACGCGTTTCGTCTCTGTCCAAAATGCGTCAGAGTTTGTCTTCTGCGATGTACAGCATGTTCTAATAAAGCTGATTTTATCTTCATCCTTTGACTGGACTCCAAATGCTATGACCGCCTCAACACAACTATATATCTGCACTTTATTTGGCTGGGCACGCAGACTCCTCACCATGATATACCCTGAGAGCGCTGACGTCACACCCCCTAACCACGGCACGCCAGAGCGCAGTGAATGCAGGGACGCACCAGCGGCTCCTCCTCTCAGTGGGAAACAGCGTGCGCTGATTCGGAATCAGCTGGTCTTCACATAGAAGCTGGGTTGGCGCGGAAAAACATCTAGGACGCCACCGCAAGCTCCCTCGTCACAGGAAAGACGCCAGGGGAGACGTTTCAGCAGGACACACAATTCAACGTGTACAGCAACTTTTCCGAGGATACAACAGACACCGGGCGGGTAAGGGCAGCAGCTAACGGCACAAGGGACACAGGAGTGCGGTGTCTCTGGACACTTCATATTCCTGGACCCAGCCCCACACTGCAAAACGGGCCCCCCACCACGGGTGAGTTACACTATCCTCATATTATTCTTATGTGTCTTTATAATTTATGTCAATGGTAAGGAGTCATTTTCGGTACAGCGGACTGTGGATCATTCCCATTAACCCCTCATATACTTGACTCTGGCAGCATCAGCTTCTGGGTTCATTCCCTTGTTCAAATTGAGCATCCAATGAAGAAGATGGTTCAAGGGCATGAAAGACAAAAAGAGAAAACATACATAGTTTAATACTATTAAAAAATACCACTAAAGCGGATGCATATATTTGGGGTGGAGTGATCTAATTGGACCTTGGACATAGTACTAAAACATGACATACAACAAAAAACCTATAGAAGCCTCAAGGATAGCAAAAAAGTGATGAATACTGAATAATAAAACAACACATTTATTAAAATAATGGTTAAATAATAGCTATTTATAGCAATATTGAGCAATGTGTGCCCATAAATCTCTCAGCTGCTTCAGGTGCAATTCCCACTTACTAGAAGGAAGAGGGTTTAGAGCAGTGGATAGGATTGGAGAGCATCCCCTCTCATAAGTGGCACATCTACTGCAGGGTAACTGCTGACATCTGTGGTCTGCGGATCACCACTGGTTGTCCCGTCTGGTATAGATACCGGTTCCGATGATCTCCTGGCGATGGCTGATGCTGGAGTAGGCAGTCAGACCGATGGTCCCCTCTCACACTTGGGGCGGATGACGGCAAGCGCCAGGTTCTATTCGTCCTCTGTGGAGAGTTCAAAGCCAGTCCTCGCGTCTCTCCTCACAACCTAGAGCGGGGGTGTCAGAAAGCGCTGAGATCTGTCCGTCCTCTTGTGTGACGCACCGCCGGTGCTCGCGTCTCGCGAGACTTGAATAACTTTACAGCAGAAAAGCCGGTTCCGGTCTGGAACTAATGCAATTTATTATTTTATTCTATTGGAGGAATTGTCAACAGGGATTCTTCCTCTTTATGTATTGGCCTCTGTTTCAGTCCCTAGCACCCCTCCCCTCACATTATTTTTGGTTAGCATCGCATTAGGCAGAGCGGTCTCCATCTCTCTCTCTCCCTAGGTTTGCCAGGAGCAATCATGTGTTTTCCCCACACATGCAGCTCAGTGAGTCAGAGAAGTTGGGTAATCAGGCCTGCTGTCTATCAGTGACAGAGGGTGGTTCTCATTGGAACTGATTTAGTGAGTTGCACTTCCTGATTTAGCCAGTTGGTCTCTCCCCTTTGAGAGAGACAGGTTGCCCTGACCAAGCTGTCAGGGCTCTGGCAGGCTTGAGGCCCTACCTCCGGGGAGCGTGGGTTAACCATACCTCCTATACCGACAGGGGATAAGGGAAGAGCAAGAACCGCTCTCGTTGACCTTGGCTGGGAGTGAGTTCAGGGACATCCTGAGAGTGGATACCCTAAGAACTGCTGCGATCTGGCTGCTGAAAGAGGAAGATCAAATAAAGTAGCCTGAGTTTTTATATACCTCCTGGCCTGAGACTGAAGTCTATTGGGAGGAGGGGAGAAGAGGTTCTTTTGCAGAGACTTCACCCCATACATCTGGGGGCTGCACAAGATGGAGGCACTGCACCTGTGAATACAATTCGGGCAAAGCCCCAGATGCCTGTCCTGTTCGTCCCCTATACCATTGTGCGGGAGACTCAGGGCCCCTCTTACCAGCAGGTATGCACCACACACAGCCATGTAACCAGAGTAGCATTTCCCTTAGGAGGCCAAATGTGAGATCGGTTGGTTGAAACAGGGTTACACATGTATTGCTGATTTCATCTTCGAACTGTACACACAGTGAAGTGTGAAGTGTGAAATGCTGATACCTATTTTACACATTTAAGAATAACTTACCTTAATTCACTAATGCTGAAGACACATACATAACAATGTGAAATAATTAACTGAGCATTATTAAATGTTTCATGGGCATACATATGTGAACTAAACAGCACAGCTATTTTCATGTCTCAAGGCTAGTTATAATGACATGAGAAAGATCTAATTATTTTGTACACACAGATAAACATAAGAATTTATTGGGAACAATGTCCATTTTTACAAATACACAATATTATTACACAAAAATGTATGTATCAGAGTTTGGCTAATTAATTATTTTGAATCTGGCCTGGAAAATTGTGTTACGCTGGACACCTGTATGTGGTAGAAGATTTCATTGACCCTATTTACTTTGTCTAATGACCTGGACTGTCTTGACACATTCCCAACAATTTGATACTTAGGTACACAAGATGATTTGAAAGGAAGACGTAGCGTTATTTCCCCCCATTCCATGAGAACACGCCGTTAGAAATGTCTGCTAACAAGAAACCTCTGTTGTGTTACGCCTATCTAATATATAAGCACTATTCAATACCAAACAGAGAAAAGAGCAACTGTGTTAGAGATAATTTGACCATATCACTGCCAAATACCCATTTTATAAAAAGCATCCAATGCAGAAGGTATGGTGAAATTCGATCAGGCGTACTTTATCAAGCAATGATTGTTTTATTTGGAAGTCACCGTCTGCAGGAAACAGGGGTGGCTGTTGGGCAGTGCATGAATCATGTGTAGCCCTGCTTCCTATCGAACACAGGCCACTATCATATGCTGTATTACCTGTAGGCTCACAGGGTCTGAGCCTCTGCCACGGAGAGCCTGGGGTACACACAATACCTATAACTTGGTGCAGCGCCTCCACCTGCGACAGTTTCCGCCAGAGGGGAAGTGGGTCTTCGCAGGACTTATATACCTTCAACACACACACAGCAATGTACCTTAACCAATCAACTTTACTTGCAATAGTCTTACACATATATCCACAGGTGTCCCTCCCTAGAGGAAACACTATAATCAGCGTCACGCCGAACGCTCACCCTCCCGTCTCCCTCCATCGGGTGATCCCACCCCGTGTCCAGTTCCCCTGGGAATAGTCCTCCCACCCTAAAGTGAGTCAATTATGTGTATGAGTGTGACTGCGCAGCCACTGTGTCCTGAATGAACGATGGTACCGTTGGTGCACTTAGAGAATTACCTGCCGGGTATTCCAGTACCCGGTACTGCTATAAATCTTCACAAAGGATCAGCGAGGTGCAGATGACGTCACCCGTGGATGTCCAGGGCGATCCCACCCGGACACGCTGCGGCTTGCTAGCGGGGTCTGAGCCCAGACCTCCCGCCACTTAGAACTGTCCCGGTGATGGTAGTGTGGCACTAAAGGGAACCGGAACCTCACTATGGCAAGTCCCTAGCTCAGCTTGTCTCTACTGGGACTCAGGGCCTAACTGGGCCTGGGGCATGCGGCCTACGTAGGGAGCGGTTGGCCTCCCCACACCAAAGCTCCTTCTCCTCTCCTCTCCTCTCCAGCCAGCTCTGAACCAACGTGCGCGCAACCACTTCCTTTTCCTCCTAACCTCGCAACTCATTGGCCCAGCTCTATCATGAGGACCCGCGGGGGCTGATGGGACCCGTATCGCGCTACCTCCCTCCAATCGGAACTCTCCTCCTTCGCGAGCTTTGCTTACTCTTGCCTGCGCATGCGCAACCTCTGGCTAGGTTAGGTCTGCACTGATGCCATCCATAACATGGCGGCAACCTGACGCGGAGCCTCCGTTATCGGAGCATTCCCTACTGCAGCATACCCACCCCCCAAAATCAACAAGGGCGAGAAGGGGGTCCCGGCGACACATGTATGCGTATTTTTGCTACTGGACATTTAAGAAGAAGAGCTGCATTATAACGTTCTTCTGCAAGGGTTTGAGTATTACCCAGTGGGGTCAGGAGCCAGGGCCGGCTTCTATATCCCGAGTCACCTATAAGACAGTTAAAACACCTGAATGTTGAGATAATACGTAACAAATATTGCCAACATTGCCGATTGACTTTTCCTAGTACATGAAAATGATTGAAGAATGTATCACACATGATATTAAATCCAGTATTCCTAATTTAATTGCTTTGACATAGTGTCATGAGGACATCAGTTTAACATTATAAACATGAGACCTCTGTGGCTGTAGTATTAATACTGCAATATGTAAGCAATTACTGTTTCTAACACAAATTCACTATTGTTGTGAGATTAATCCTTTAACAAAATTTTAAACTGCCTAACATGGATTATATTTTGTGTATTGAGAAATAAACATATAAAAAGTTTTAAATGATTTGTTGTTACTTATATATTTTCAAAACAGACTGAAACATTAACCAGTAGATAAACTTTAGATCTAAGTGCAGTTTGTATTACATTGACTGACCCAATAGCCAACCGTCCTCAAATTCCCCTGCTTCAAATGCATGGAAGACTAAAGAGTTCTGCAGGATGTGGGAATCGTGGCAAGCACCTGGGAATAGGGCTACTACACTCAGAATTTTCATGTTTGCGTCACATACAACTTGCACATTCGAGTGGTAATGTTTCCTGCTACGGAAACTCCTCTCACCTTCACGAAGCGGGGTAAACGCAACATGTGTGAAATCTATAGCACCCATCACATTGGGTAGCCCTGCTATATTATAAAATGCAGTCTTCCGTGCCTGCCACTCGGTCTGCTCACTAGGAAAATGTATATAATCCCTAGCGCGTCTAGTCAGTGCACATAGAAACTGGCTAAGGATCCGCGAGAATGTTGGCTGCGAGACCCCGCCTACTATGCCCACAGTTGTCTGAAAAGACGCAGAAGCAAGAAAATGTAATGAGCTCAGCAATTTAACAAGACCAGGCACTGCATGACTCCTGTCTGTTGTTGGCTCTAAATCTTCTCTTAACTCTCTATAGAGTTCCAATATAGCCACTGAGCTCAATCGATAGCGGCAGATGACATCCTCCTCACTTATTCCCTCTAGGGAGAATCTTGGGCAGAAGTTACGTGGCGCCAATGTCCGCCTTACTGCAATTTGCCTCACCCTCCTCTCCCTCCATTGTAACAGAATCTCGCGCCAGCTCCTCACTACAAACTCCAGCACGGCCAAATTGGCAAGGACGTCCATTTCACCCTCGAAGGGAAGTGTTTCCCATAGGCTGACTAATCAACACATTAGTGTTAATGAGACCACGTGTGTTGTATAGTATGCAGAACATGGGTTTTTGATTAATCCAAGCAGTCATTCTATTTCGAATGAGATATGTTGCTCACATAATATAAAATGAAGTAATCCTAAAAAAAACACCATTCATTATTCCACAGTGAAAGCGATGATGCGAAACAATATTACTAATTGTTGTTAAAAATCTAATAATCATGACATTTGGATGTAACATGTTCGGTCAGGAAGGTGTTAAATCACAAGAAGTACTTGGTTGTTTCTCGAGAGGTGGGGCTGAAGCCTTGATTATTGTCAGGTTGTTTTGTGAACACGTGAGTATTACCCTTACAATTAACCCCCTCCTGACTCCACTTTCTGACGGTGCTCTACTCCTCTCGCATCTACCTTGGACTTACCAGCAGCAGCACGTCATCCATACAAGGAGGTGTCCGTGAGTCTATTTGCCTTTATGCTGTATTATTGCCCCCAATGAAATTGATTGTGGTGAGTTTTCTCATACACTTTCGGTTTTCAGGGATTCATGGCTTTATTCTGCTTCATGGACTAACTCACATTTATGATATACACCTACCTGTGTTTTGGGATTGATTATTCATTCTACAGCTGGGTATTCTGAGCATTCTAGCAACTTTCTCTGTCTCATTCGATTCAATTCATGTGAATGATCTCCATATACCCTGGGGGAGCCAGAAATATTCACGTCAACACAGTGTGACCTCCATACACCCGCAAGGTCCACCCGAGGGCACCCAGACACCTGTGGGCACCCCGCAGGGTGCACTGTGGTGCCTGCGGACACCCGTCGGCATGTGATATAAATCCTGTGTGTACAAAAGTACATGTTTTATTTATGTGGGGGCACAGGGAGTGGGTTGGCTGTGCATTGTTGTTTATTACATATAGAAATTTTTAGTGTGGGCCTAAGAGATGGGTAATGGGGAGGGTGGATTAACCCTTTAAGTACTATAGCAGTTAGTAACCACTAAGGTGATTAAGGGGTTAGGGGACATTAGAATGTATTTTTTATTGTTCTGTATTGTTTGTAGCAACGGAAGACATGGACGGTGATGAGGATGAAGATGGCCTTCATCGTGGCAGCCTGGCAGGGGTGAGTGCATTATTTATTTACTTTATTAATGCTGCTTATTGTTGCATTTTAAATGGGCAAATGCACTATTAACCATATGTGTATAATATTAATTTTGACCATTACTGTACTGTACAGTATGTCTTAGGGGGCGAGGGGGGTGTATTTATTTTAAATATTGTTTATTTTTTGGGGGCACACCATTGGTACCGCAGGCCCGCAGGGACCCCCATACATCCGCGGGGACCTCCGGACTTCCACGGGGATCACCCGGTGACCCCCGCGGGATCACCTGGGGACACCCGCAGGCCTGTTGTATGGATGGTGTGCCTGCAAAAAGGTAAACAAAGAACATGTTTCTAAGTCCAGCTCCTTTTGTGTTTGCCTTCAGCTGGTGCGTTTTTCCAGCGCGTTTTAAAGCACGATTCCCATAGCGCTGTTTAGTGAATCCCAAGTACTGGCAAAAAATTGGCGCGTTTCCTTGATCGGGCACATTTTGTGCGCAGGGCTGAAAAAAGGCCTTTTAAGGGCGATAAAGCGCTGTTATCACTGCTTAGTGAATCACGCTGCACGTTATATCGGCATTAAAGGGCACTTTGCGCTCTTATAGCCACTTATCGGAGCTTAGTGAATCGGTCCCCAGGAATGTCCAAAAAAAGTTCTAGTAGTTATATTGGTCAAGGAGAAAAGTAGATGTGATGTAGGTTGTGTTACCTTTTATTGAACCAACATTACAGTTTTTCATAGATTACGTTACAATGTACAGCACAGAGCTTTTGAAACCTCACACGGTGCATACATGTACATGAAGGGAGAATAATAATATTACTGACATGCAAAACATCAGTGATTTTCAGCCTGTGTTCTGTGGAACCCACGGGGTCCAGTGGCAGGTAACCCAAGGTACCCTGAGGAATATTTGGTAATGGCAAATGTTTTACTTTTCATTATCCATTTATGGAAAGCTGTTAATAAAAATAGTCTGGCAAAGGCTACAGTAACTATAACATTTTGGCAGTGCAGCTGCTTATACAGGATCAAAGTGTGTGTGTGTACTGAGCCCCACGACCTCTGTTGACTGCCCTGGTCACAATACTGTACACTTTGAAGCAGTTTCAAAGTACTTACAATGTTGACAAATAACAGTTCTATAAAATAATTCAAGTTAAAGTCTATATGTTTTTGTATTCACAAGAATTAATTGCAGGAGAAAAAGACACAAATCTGCATCCTTGTGCACATGTACACAGAAACATCTAGTAATCTGAATCTATACTGTATGTACACAGAAACACCTAATAATCTGAATCTATATGTACATAGAAAAACCTAATAATCTGAAACTATATGTACACAGAAACATCTAATAATCTGAATCTATATGTACACAGAAACACCTAATAATCTGAATCTATATGTACACAGAAACATTTAATAATCTGAATCTATATGTACACAGAAAAACCTAATAATCTGAATCTATATGTACACAGAAACATCTAATAATCTGAATCTATATGTACACAGAAACACCTAATAATCTAAATCTATATGTACAGTACACAGAAACATCTAATAATCTGAATCTATATGTACACAGAAACACCTAATAATCTGAATCTATATGTACACCGAAACACCTAATAATCTGAATCTATATGTACACAGAAACATCTAATAATCTGAATCTATATGTTCTGTACATAGAAAATAAAACAATATTAGCATGTTTTATAATATCTTTTGTTAGTCAAAATCAAAAAGGTATCACCTAATACTCTAAGAAAAAGGGGGAATACATATTATAGGCTTCTTTAGGATTGTACTAATATAAGAGTTTCAGCAGAAGAGCCACAGCAGGAAAGAAAATGCCTTGTTGGAGACCATAGTTCAATTGGAGCATTTAGTGTTCACCTCTGTGGCTATATCACCGCTGCTCACAGAATGGCTACCAATGTTGCAGAGACTTTCAGTGGCACAACCACGTAGAGCCACTGTGATTGGTTCAGATCCTAAGGAGAAAAACATGAGTAAATACAGAGTAACTCCAGTGAAATGCATTTACAGTACAATATTCATGCAGTTGAACCTCAGTGGAGTGAGCAGGGTGAGTATATCTGAACCATGCTGCTCACTGCTTGTATTATTCTACACTGAGGTTACTGAGTAATTACACACTGCAGATAAAACACGAGTGTTACTCTGATTATAAGGCACAGTGACAGCTTGATGCATTTACTCATACATTTTACTGCACATTTTAATTGTTCTTTTTCTCCCTGTATTACAGTTACATTGTAAGGTCACAGCATAGGTGTTACTTACTACACTGGGATTACATTGTAATAACTCTGCATAGACAATCTTCACTATGTCATCTACAGTTACAAGTATTAATGTGCAAAGCATCACTGTCCCTTCTGGCAACAACAGATTAAAAGTACAGTGCAGAAAAAGATAACTTTGACTGACTGCACTGAGTTGTCCATACAAACTGGCCCTCACCTGACACAATTTACAGTACACTGGAACTATGTTTTAAGGCCGCATGTAATGTATGGGAATTGCACCAAAATATATGATTCTTCCCTGCATACCAGTAACGTAATATTAGGCTGCACAGTTACAGTATACAAAGCATATAAGCTATAAAGCAATTAGAAGGTTTGTTTTATTCTTAAGAAACTTCATCAATAGTGGATCAAAACAAAAAAAGTATTTTAATAAAGGTTTCAGAGATGTTTCTATTTTATGTTATACCTTTGGAGATGTCAGATGCTAATAACACCTATTATTATACTATTATATATAATATATTATTATATATTATAGGATGTCCTATACCCAGTAGTGTGCAGAATTTAAAGATGTTCTATGAACAAAATCTACATTTGCAGTAGTGATGTACCGAGCACTGGGTAATTACCCAGTACCCAGTTTACCCGGCGCTTCTTCAGCTACCCGGAAATTACCCGGACCCGGCAGCATGTCGGAACCCCCCCCCCCCGGGTAATTTTAGAGTAGCTGAAAATACTTCAACACTTACCTGCTGCCGGGGACAGAAGGTGATGAAGATCGCGGCGACATCTGGGAGCAGCAGCAGACATCCTGGTGGCAGTAGTAGCAGCAGCCCGTGTTCAGCCGGCGGGAGCAGCAGGAACACAGCACACAGCTAATGCCGGTGGAAGCCGGGGAACCACGTGACTGGAGCACGAGCGTTCCTATTGGACAGTCGGGGAGGAGACAGCTATCCAATAGTAACGCTCCTGCTCCGGTCACATGGTTCCCCAGCTCCCACCGGCATCAGCTGTGTGCTGTGTTCCTTTGCTCCCGCCAACTGAACATGGGCTTCTGCTGCTGCTCCCACGATGTCACCGGGTCCACCTCACACTTCGCAGCGGTCTTACTCATCCTGCAGGTAAGTTCCGTCCAGGTAACAGTTACCCGTTTTTCGGAAAATTTAGGACCCGGTACAACACTAATTTGCAGTGTTACTACTACTCTGCTACAGTGACGCAGGGAGTGGTGCAACTATACTGAAAACATAGGGTAGGGTAGCGTTTCTGTGCATTTTAGTGAGGCAGTGAGCCAGATTGGGATTGTGTTATTATGCTGAGGGTGTAATCCTAAAACAAGAAGAGGACAATGTTTTTGCAGTAAAGTAAGCAGTGGGAAATATCTGTGCTGTTTGTTTACGTAGATTGTAAGCTCTCTGTGGCAGGAATCTCATTTTCTATTGTCTGATTCTATATTTGTTGCACTGATTGCATTATATTTCAATGTATTGTCTCTTTTGTAAAGTGCGGTGTACTTTGTTGGGGCTCGAATATGGCGCCATCTTACGCAAATCTGTATATGCATATATATGAGCACATATATATTACATGATGCACCTCATGCTCAATGTATCAGAAAATATAATCGCTATATAGATAACATCTTTATTATATGGGACGGTATGGAGACAGATTTATTGGAGTTCATGGATTATATGAATACTATATCTTCTACAATCAGATTTACAATAAGTTTTAGTTTCAAAGAAATAACGTTTCTCGACACAGTGGTCTATGAAATTGATGTCATACTTGCAACTAGGGTTTACCTGAAACCAACTGATAAGAACATCTTACAACAGGCATCTAGTCATCATCCAACACCCCTTAAATGAGATTTACCCTACTCGCAACTTCTAAAAGTCAAGAGAATTACAAGCGACCCTGAAGAAGCGGACAAAGCCTTATTATCAATGCCAAAAAGATTCTACGAAAAGGATTTACAATTCAGCGGATATTGAAGATGCTATTTCCAGAGTAAGGGAGACGGATAGATGCACACTTTTTTGACATCTGCCAATAAAAGAGATGAGACCAAACAGTTTAATGTAGTAAGTACATACACTACATCGTGCAGCTTTATTAAAGACAGTGTCCAAAATCACTGGCACATCTTGTCAAACGGCAACAAAATAGGCAAATACTTTACAGAACCACCATTGTTCTGTTATCATCGGGGATGAAGTTTGGGAGATATGCTTACTGATGCAGATCCAGTTAACAAATATGCGCCCAGTAAGACTTGGTTAACCAAAAAACCTGGATCGTTTCGTTGTCACGGATGCACAAACTGTCAATTTATGCAGCTTGGCCACACATACTGTCATCCACACAGTGGTATTCAAATTAAAATTCAACATCATCTCAACTGTGAATCTAAATTTGTAGTGTACATGATCTAATGCCTGTGCAGACTACACAATATTGGCAAGACAACACGGATGCTAAAGGAGAGGATTGCAATACATCGCTCAACAATAAGAAAAGCACTACAAAGCAATACCGCGGATGAGGATTTGAAATATCTACCAGTTGCACGTCACTTTAAACAACAACGTCATTCTTTGGCAACCATGCGATGTATGCCTATCTTACAGACTCAGCCACTACCCCGTGGAGGCGATAGGGGTAAACTTTTACTCCAACAGGAAGCAAAACTTATCCATGACCTTAAGACAATGTCACCATTTGGACTAAATGAGGACCTTAACTTGGTTGTTTTCTATAATGATATATATTGTAGATATGAGTTCAAATTTTGCTAGTATCCTTTCTTTGCATGATTCACTTTATCATCCTACATGACACACTGTTGTTTCACCCTGTCGTTACACTTAGGTGTTTTTTTTGTCTATTCCGCTTTGTGGGTCTTTTTTACCTTTTTATCCCTCCTTATATGCTTTCATATCATTTTTGTATAATGTGTCATAAATTGTTTAGGCATAGCCTTTTTGAACCAATGCCTCTATTTTCCTCAGTTACCGACCTTTAATCTTTTTTGTGTTAACAATCTTGCAGCACCACATCAGTGTGCAAGGGTCTTTAGGCTATTGCGGATTACCTTAATCGTCGAGTATTGTATTTATCATATGAGTTGATAACGGTAGAACTTTGGGACATTGGAGATTCAATAGGTAATAAATATTGATATTGTTTATATTATAGCAATCATACTATTTTAATATGACGTCATGTTGGAAGTAACAGGGTGGGGGGTTGTTTATAATTTTATTATTCCCACTATTACATCTTTATGTGCTAGACTAAGATTGTACAAGTATGTTGTTGGTCTTTATGGTATGTCCGGCTGCATTTTTAGCATTTCTGAACTGGTGTGTGTGTCTTTGGACGCATATATTTTGAGACTGCAGGCGGATTGCTATGGGTACTGGGGACGCTATCAGCCACCCATGCGCATTACAGCAAGCAAGGCCTCTTTGTAAATATTCTGTATCATGCGCCCTGCTGCAGTGTCAATGGTGCCAGGCAGTTGCGCATGCGCACATTGGCGCCTTTGTGAAGCAAGTCGGGCAATCATGGATACAAGAGGTGCTACAGATCACGCATGCGTGTTTCTATACACGGCGATCCAGCTGATCTAAGGCTGCGGTCCCAGTCACTGCCACAGCGCACGGCTCGGCTTGCGCTGTGCGTGTAAGCACCGCCCCTCAATGGGGAAGGGCCCAGTATGCACCTTCACGATAAAGGTGCAGCCGCGCCGTTCTGCAAGATTTTTTAAACTCAATGAAATTGAGTTTAAAACTTGCGACAGGGGCGTGGCCACGACCCCACCGGCGGTTCACCCAATGAGGGCGAACCTGACGCGTGACGTGATGGCCATGCCCCCGCAAATCCCTGACCACGCCCCCTCCCATCACAAGCTCCCTCTCTCCCTGTCAGACCGCAGATTGCGGTTAGCACTGTGCACGCGCCTCCCCCCCCCACCAGGCGCGCGTGTCACAGTTATAACTGGGACCGCAGCCTAAGCAGCCTGCATGTTGAGGTCTTGCCATGTTGCGGACACCAAACACACCAATGAACCACGAGTATGCTGCATTAGGGGCAGAGATACACAGACCTATGAGGTGAGTTGGGATTTCCCATTATTGATGAGCCTATCAACCGTGTTGCTTGAAGTGACATGACTACAACAAGTACTATGATTGGCACATTTAGATCCAACTGTTGCTGTTGATTTTCGCGGGTGTTTGAGTTGTTTTTATTGGTTGATTGGGTGTTTTAGGTGCAGTGGTGGGGGTATAAGTTGCAGTGACTTTCATTCTAACACTGTACAACCCTGAGGAAGGTTCCGTTTGCAGGAACCAAAATGTTGTTTTTTTGAGTGTTCAATACATCACTTTGAAGTATATCCCGTGTGTGCTGTCTCTCCTTACTGGACCACTATCTGGTAAATTGCATATATGTATATATATATATATATATATATATATATATATATATATATATATATATATATACATACATACATACATACATACATACATACATACATACATACATACATACATACATACATACATACATACATATATATATATATCAATTATTAAGGTTACATATATATATATATATATATATATATATATATATATATATATATATGCAAATATAGCTGTATGCTCATCTGCATGTCTTAGGCAGGTCTGCAACCCCGCCTTTCCCCATTATCACCCAGCATACAGCACTTCCACTGCAGCAAGGGATTCTGGGAAATGACATGCAAATGAGCACACAGTGTCACTTTTTGCCTCAATAACCATTTTTAACATGGTTCCCTATAGGCTTAAGCTTGCTGCATGGTCACAGCTTTGAGCACAGCCAGGGTTAAGGTGCATACCCAGAAAACCACCCACAGACAGCTGTTTCAACCTTGATGGGTCTCATCAGTGTGGGGTTGATTTTACTGGGATGCAAGAGAGGCTTATGGGATAGGCCAAACCATAATACTGAGTTAAGTTATGGTGAGTAAAAAAAGTGACAAAAACCCTCCACAGGAAAGCAAATATGCAAATATAGCTGTATGCTCATCTGCATGTCTTAGGCAGGTCTGCAACCCCGCCTTTCCCCATTATCACCCAGCATACAGCACTTCCACTGCAGCAAGGGATTCTGGGAAATGACATGCAAATGAGCACACAGTGTCACTTTTTGCCTCAATAACCATTTTTAACATGGTTCCCTATAGGCTTAAGCTTGCTGCATGGTCACAGCTTTGAGCACAGCCAGGGTTAAGGTGCATACCCAGAAAACCACCCACACACAGCTGTTTCAACCTTGATGGGTCTCATCAGTGTGGGGTTGATTTTACTGGGATGCAAGAGAGGCTTATGGGATAGGCCAAACCATAATACTGAGTTAAGTTATGGTGAGTAAAAAAAGTGACAAAAACCCTCCACAGGAAAGCAAATATGCAAATATAGCTGTATGCTCATCTGCATGTCTTAGGCAGGTCTGCAACCCCGCCTTTCCCCATTATCACCCAGCATACAGCACTTCCACTGCAGCAAGGGATTCTGGGAAATGACATGCAAATGAGCACACAGTGTCACTTTTTGCCTCAATAACCATTTTTAACATGGTTCCCTATAGGCTTAAGCTTGCTGCATGGTCACAGCTTTGAGCACAGCCAGGGTTAAGGTGCATACCCAGAAAACCACCCACAGACAGCTGTTTCAACCTTGATGGGTCTCATCAGTGTTATATATATATATATATATATATATATCAATTATTAAGGTTATGGTGGGTAAAAAAAGTGACAAAAACCCTCCACAGTAAAGCATAAAGCAACTATAAATATTACTGTATGTTCATTTGCATGTCTTAGACAGGTCTGCAACCCTGGGGAAAGATAGGGTTGCAGACCTGTCTAAGACATGCAAATGAACATACAGTAATATTTACAGTTGCAATATATATATATATATAAGTAAGTGTACTTCTTGTCTGTTACTGTATAATTTCGTGTGTTCACCTATCCTAAGGAATAAAATCACTTTAATATATATTAAGCCTCGTTCAGTTCAAACCCAGTTATTTTTGTGTAATATTAATAGACCTGTGTAGGCTATCGTCACAGGCGTATTAATAAAACATCGCCGGAAGAAGAGATCAGTGTATCTCGAAAGCTCGCACAAATAAAAGAATTTCGTTAGCCACAGAACGGTATCATCTTTTTATTTTTTGATTATTGAAGCTCGGCTAACACGGTACTGATACCTCTACATGTATATATATATATATATATATATATATATATATATATATATATATATATATATATATATACACATACATACACACATATTGTACGTTATAGTGTAACCTAGAGCATGTGTGTGCAGTAAAATAGAGTCTGTGCAATGTGAAAATAGTGAAATTACCTGATATTTTATGAGTTTGGAGAATACACTTCTTCTCATCCCCAGTGCACTCCATGGTTTCCGTAGTGGAACAATCATCGGAGTTTGCAATAAAGCAGCCTGGGCACGTCACTCCATTCTTTGTACTGTTATCAGCTGGCACTTTAAGTGAGAAAGAGGAAGATAATCAGATGCTATGTATATGCCAGTCTGCCTTTATTTTGTGAGCACTTTATGAGCAGGATAATTAAGCAACAGGAACAAAACACTAAGCATTGTTCCAACATAAGGCACCTTCGGTGCTGGTATACAGTACATTATAGCCTGTCCCAGGGATTTACTGCACCAGAAGGCGTCTCATGGCAGAAGACAGATTATTGCATACGCTTCTCTATCCCTGAAGAGGTTAAAGTGCTATGTAGAGGTATGAGCACTCAGTGAGAAGTTGAGCTCAAAGATTTGCTGTGACAGTGGTGCTATCCATCAGCTGGTTTAGCTCATTCCAGTCACTGGGTGACTCAGGCTTGTCACCTTAGTATAGTTCTTTTGGGAAGCTTCTTACAAGTTGAGGGAAGTTACTCATTACATTTATTTATTTATAAAATGTTTACCAGGAATTTATACATTGAGAGTTACCTCTTGTTTCCAAGTATGTCCTGGGCACAGAGTTATGATGACAAATAAATGACTGCGGGGGGACAGCCGGTGTTGGAGGTTGGACCTGGCCAGAGGTATGGCCCAACTTCTGCATCTCCTCCCCTGCATAAGGCATCTCCCATTACTGGGGTCCAGCCACCGTTATAAGCTGTCTCTGCTCTATGTGCCAGAAGTTGGGCCCAACTTCCGAATTGGTATTGCACCATAGCAGAGGCCTCTCCCAAGGTATGTGAGTGTTTTTTGGGGTCCTGAAAGCGGGGTGTTATTTGTGTGTGGTAGAGCCCTGGCGGGGGGTTATGATTGATGAGAGGGTTTTATATATTTGTTGGGGGATGCAGTGTTTATTGTGTGTGTGGGGTGTTTATTTTCTGTGTGGGAGTTTATTACTGTACGTGTATAAGTGGATTATTATGTGTATGGAAGAGGGGTATTGTGTATATGGTGTGTTGTGTTTATGGGGGGAGAGAGAGTTTGGGGCATGAGAGAGAAAGAGACAGAGAGAGAGAGTTTGAGGCATGAGATAGAGAGAGTTTGGGGTATTAGAGAGAGTTTGGGGCGAGAGAGAGAGAGTTTGGGGCGACAGAGAGAGTTTGGGGCGAGAGAGAGAGAGACAGAAAGAGACAGAGAGAGACAGAGAGACAGAGAGAGACAGAAAGACAGAGAGAGACAGAGAGAGACAAAGACAGAGAGACAGAGAGAGAGAGAGACAGAGAGAGTTTGGGGCATGAGACAGAAAGAGACAGAAAGAGACAGAAAGAGACAGAGAGAGACAGAGAGATAGACAGAGAGAGACAAAGAGATAGAGACAGAGAGACAGGAACAAGAGGAATGTCTGCTGAAAGTGCTGGGCAAAGAAGGCCTGACGTTGTCTTTGGACAAATGCCAGTTCTTCCGCACATCAGTGACCTATGTGGGACACATAGCGTCCGACCCCACCAAAGTCAAAGCTTTGGTGAACTGGCCGAGACCAGAAAACATCATAGAGCTATGCTCCTTCTTAGGATTCAGCGGGTACTATCGCCGCTTTGTAAAGGGACATGCCAGTAAAGTGAAGGTCCTAAATAACCTTCTCAAGATATACCCAGAGAATACAGGGCGGAAAGCTACCTCCGCGCAATTACCGTTCGAAGACAAGTGGACATCCACTTGTGAACAGGCATTCATCGTCCAGAAGAAAAGCCTAACGGAGGCGCCACTTCTAGCGTACCGCCGATCCCGAGCAGCCTGTATGATATGTGTTGGTGTGTATTAGTATATCTATGTTCAGTAAACTTGTTATTATATACCCGTGTGTGTATTCATTGTATTGGTCCTGTGAAGGGGTTTTCCAGCAGTGCTAGGATCCTTCACAGGTGGAGGTGCTGTCACCAAACAAACCAGGTACACCCCAGGCTCCATGCAGCGGAGGATCAGGCCTCCTGTGAGCCTACAGGTAACAACGCACCACACTTAGTCACCTTAGTCACACGTAGTCACCCTAGACACCGAGGAAAGGGGGCTACACGCCCAAGTTCTCAAAATCGAACGGAGCGGTCGCGGCTAGCAATTGATGCCGAAAAGAGTACCTGAGGTATATCCCGGTCAGGGTAATCTCATCCAAGCGGCGTCCTGCACCTAGGAAAACCTAGATTTTTTCCCCAGTAAGTTCCCCCAACTGTTCCTTGTTGTTGTACGTGGGTTTACCTAAATAAACGCAATTTGTTTTTACAATCTTGTTCTGCCTAATGAATGATCCTGGTAATATATAAATGGTGTAAAAAGTACCTGGTGTCCCGTGACAGTGTGATCACAGTGTAACCACCTAGTGTAGTGAGACACTGAACAATGTTTGTACAGTAGCATTACAATTATCACAACTGCAATGAGACAGCAACGAGTTTCTGTGCAACGTAACTATTGCGTAATTAATGAACCAGTGAGGTGAGGGAATTGGTATAGGAAAGAATAGTGCGATAAAACATATTGGTATTACCTGGTATAAACCTATAGGAAATAAAACCAGTGAGGTACAGTACAGGGTTTTTTTTTAAACAGATGTGACTTTGCATGGTGACATGCTCTGGTTTGTTTAAGTGAAATGTATATAAACAGGTGTTGTAAGTGTAGTCCTGGTAAGTTTATGGGCTATATTTCTCCTCCTGGCAGCAATCTCTGTGTAAGGGCAGGTCTGCCAGGAGTAATCATGGATTTTCCCTGCTTCAGATATTTGCCCTGTCAGTGAAGGTAGGTCACCTGACCCTGTGTCCAATCAAGACACACAGGGGCGTTGCCTATTGAAGCTACTTAGAGCAGGGCCATTTCCTATTTAGAGAGACAAGGTTCAGTGTGTGGTAGTAGGCGAATGAGTTAGCCACCTGATGAGTAGAGCTGTTAGATATTTAGGTGGACCAAATACCTCCTGCCCTGTTTAGGGGGCAGGGGAAGAGCTAAACCCACTCTGGGTGGCCCTTGGTGGCACAGACAGTTAGGTACAGTAAATAATGACACTGAGGCACTTACAGGTGGGTAAGAGGGAAGTGCAGTTGTCAGTGGTACAACAGGAGGTGTTCACCCTGGTCTTGACTGCAAGAATGCTAATACTCCAAGACATTCCACACTGGCTTTCTGAATCACAACTTCTGGTAAATTCTGAATATTCTTTTCCGCCTATAGACAGAGTATTAAAAGAGTATTTTTATTAAATGACTGAAATAGATACAGCAAAAAAACTATAATTTATTTAAAAATAACTTTGACAGTAAATTGGTTAATCACTTCTTACACATGATTAATGTTAACACGTAGATTCTAGGCGATGTACTTTATATAATGTGGCGCTTCCTATTTCCTCAGAGCTGTGTTATGTATCTGATTATTATTCTGTCACAGGGTTTTGAGATCGCTCCCGTTTCTCAAAGTGATCTCCCTTTAACTTAACATTTTTCTGTCTCTTTTCCTCTGCTGTTGAATAACATGAAATGTATCTAACTTTCTTTCCTCTAAAATAAAAGAACCTCATATTAAAATAATTAACATATACAACATAAACAACAACAACATATACAACATACCTCTTGCGAACACTGTGTACGAAGACTTGCAAACGTTACCAGCAGGGCAGGTCAGGGAGGGGCCTGTGCAGTTTGTATCATTGTAAATCTCACACACTGTACATGACAGAGAATAACCTGAAAGATAAATATAATGTCAGTAGTTGAAGGCTCAGTAAGAAGCCGAGTCGTTGACTTTATATTCATCATTAACTTCACTGGCTGTGATAACAATACTACTGGTAACTATACATAGAGATTGACTTAACTTGGCTACTGTTTTCCCAACTACAGATTGGCGAATGTGTCAAAATTTGATAGTCAATCTTTTCCATTTGTTTGCAAACTCCCGAAAATGTGTTTAAATATTTTGTTATTAAAAATGTGCTTTAAGTATGGCAATGTGTCATTTAAATATATTTTGCATATTCATATGTGAATACTGTATATGCCAGGTGATATTTTTGTGTATAGCAGGGACCCCCCTTGATTCCCAGGTGCCGCCGGAGGGGGAAGACAGAGGCCGGGAGTTGCAGTGGGGGCTGGAGCGACGAGCACATGGCCAAAGGCTCCCGGCGGATATCAGTAGGGCGCCACCATGTTATGCGTGGGTGCGCATGGGCAGTGGAGTTGCGCATGCGCAGTAGCACAGATAGTTCCAGCAGCCATTACTCATGCTCCACAGAAGATAGATAAGGGACTACGTCCAAGCAGCCCTCGGGGCTTCAGCAGCACATGAGCAGGCTTAGCCATTCTCCTGGACCCAAGTTGATACAATTTGCGTGCTGTGAGCCACGCCAGTCGGATCAGGGACACCAGGAGGGTAGGGTGTGTGTGCAGGGTGTCAGTGACCCCTGCACTAAGCCAGAGATCCCCTTAGGCCCCAGTTGGGCCCCAACTCACCTCAGCTTGTGGTTGCAGCAGGGACAGGCCCATCAGATAGGGACAGTGCCCCTGTAGAACCAGTGTGAGGGACACCGCCAGGACGTGGCTGCATCCTGACATCACGTGGTCTGGGACCCCATCTCAGATAAAGACTCTTGTCAGTGTGGGACCCTCCAGCTTGATACCACCCCACGCAGAGGCGGACTCGTCGCTGATAACAACTTTCACTGGATCAGTGGATCCTATCCTTCTGTGGTGGCGTTACCGAGTGCTGGAGTATCCAGAAGGTATCAACAAGTATACCAATGTACACACTCTAGTGGGGCAGCGCTGTCTCACACACATGGGCAGGTGGCTTCTTGTGGACACTAGGGTAGTTGGGTGCCAAGGGCCCCTAGGTAATTTGGGACTGTATACCAGGTGTGGGACATATAATGTTTTGGAGAGTACGGTCGTGCATGACCGGATGGTTATGACTATATATATATATATATACACGTTCAGTGTTTCTATGCATGCAGTAAACTGTTACATTTATTAGTGTGTGTATTTATTGCATGGGGTCCTGTAATGGGGTTATCCCACATAGTAGGATCCCGTACATGTGGAGGCGCTACCAAGTGACGACTCAAGTACACCCCAGGCTCCCAGCAGCGGAGGCTCAGGCCTCCTGTGAGCCACAGGTAAAGCAGCACATACACCGTAGCCGCCATATCTCCCAAAGGGTGGGGGAAAGTGTGCTACATGTGTGTCCTTAAAGGTGTGTTTTGGGTGATATAGAAGTCACCTGGAACAGGAGCAAAATAGACTCTCGCACTCTCTACCAATATGTCAGGTTGTGGATGAAGTTTAACATTTTATGAAAGTGAATCTCCATGGCCAAAATGCAGAATCACAAGCTCGTAGTTGGTTTTTTTTTTTTAAAGGCTTTTTAAAGTTAGATGAACCAAACTTTTGAAAAATTGTTGAATATTGATGGCAATACAAATTTACGTAAATATTCACTGATCGCTATTCCTAACCTACGTATGTATTAAAGACAGTGGACTGCAAAACTGGAATGTAGAAAATCCCATTGTTTTCTATAGCGCCTTTAATAAATTGGGTAATATTTTTCTTCCAGTATTGCACTAGTTTAGCAGCTGGGATACTTTTATATAAACCTCTAATGTGTTAACTACACTTTGATTTTCTGTAATTTTTTGCCATATTTAGCTTCTGATTAAAAATCTCCTATTTGGATACAGGCATTTTGGAAATGTTATACTACTATTGTATACTGTACATTCATTGTTCTTCCATTTTCTATTAAAATGTTCCCCACCATTATTTTCATTTTTAGTACATTATCCAAGCTATAGCCCTTACCCCACAGTATTGTGCGTTATACATCGGAATGTTATTAGCAGGAGCAATGAAGTGTAATAAAGTTGCCTTTCTTTATTCTGTAGTTCCTTACCGTTACTCACACATATATACACATATGTGTACACTTCAGTCCTTTCTTTTATAGAATCCCAGTGAATGTGACAGGTTGTGCTTGTGTATCAGTTACATATACTGTAAGCAATATACTTTTTTCATTGATCATACATCTAGAACACTGTCAACGATGAACTGTGGCATTGTCCTTCTCTTTACTAGCACATCTGCCCATACAGTCAGACATTCTACTGTTCCTCTCCACTACTGTGTTACATTCTTCATCCTTTTAGACCATAATACTTGTTGCTATACAGTTGTTTGCTTCTCTATTTCTTTACGACTTTTACACTTGATTGCAGTGAAATACCTCTCAAGTGGTCTACTTTCTCATCCAAAAAGCGGTTAATATTACTACGAAAAAAAAAATATTGCCAACTAACAGGGGAGAAGGCAGAAGGGAGTGTGATCCGAGGAAAATTATTTAGGAGAAAGAGATTGGGGGGTGGAAGCAGAAACAGGAAGAAGGCAGATGAGGTATGAATAGAAAGAAGGGGAAGAAGTTAATTTAGAGGAGAGCATCTGAAAAGGAAGGGGGCAAACTGAGGGGGAGGAAGTTGTAGGGAAGATCCTTATAGTGCATAAAGGTGAAGAACATAGATGAAAAGAGACCAGCTGAAAAACAAAAAGATACAAACACCAAAAAATAAGATAGTGTAGGAAAGAAAGGGTTTGGGGGGAGATTATATTGAACATACCGTGTGACTAAACATGAAGACAAAAGATAGAATAATGTTACACAGGGCATGCATGGAAAGGGGGTTGATTGAAGAACAAGATTAAAGATAGATATTGTAGAAGGAGTGATGGGCAGAGACATAATGTTAGGGATTTGTTTAGAAACAGACCAATGTACTCAGCATCTTCAAAATAAAATTGACACCACCATAGTCGGACAACCCATCACTACAAGTGTATAGTCAGATTATCCTCTCCCAAGTTTTCATAATTAATGTAAGCGCCTGTAAAACACACATCCAAATGCATTGTTTCCACCACACCATGAAATCAGTAGATAGGTTTTAATATCAAAACTTCTACATACAGTAACAATCTATTGGAAACAACACATTGGGGATCATTTATCAAATTGTTTAGCTGTTAAAGTTGAGTGTGAAATGTATTAAAAACATATTTATCAAAAGTCCTCTTGCTGCTAAACTGATACAAAATACACCATAACAATGTCTACAAATATCTGTAACACACACAGAGAAGATACTGCATGCATGCCAGCATACTGTATCAGCTAGTCAACACCAAGTGGTGTATGCTGGTGGTGCTCCCAAGAAGGGCATACTATAAGAACACAAAGAAATTCTATAGAGGAGCACACGGGTTTACCAATGAAAAAATGAAAAATTAATAATACGAATGATAAAAACAGGGGAGAAAAAATAAAAACTTTCTCCTTGCCCTGACTCCTGCTTGGAGACTATTTCATCTGCATGCACCTCCCCTGTCATTTCTGCAGTTGTTTTTATGCCTTTCTACTGTATGTGATTTTTTCTTAATTATGGGCACTATACGCACTTAAGGGACATTGATTGCACACATACTCTGTGTGTGCCTGTTCCCCTGTGCCTTACTCTGCATTATTAATATGCACATTTTATTCTGGTTTAATTACTTACTTATAATGGTAACTATTATTTTTCCAGTTATTGGTCCCATATTAGTATTATATGAATATTACCTTGTCTGCCATATATATTGACACTGCATTTTTGTCAGCTGTTGATTATTCCCACTGCATTAGCCTTGTGGGATTCCCCTCCCTTTTATTTTTTCTCCCCTGTTTTTAACATTCGTGTTAATAAACTTGTCATTTTTTCATTGGTAAACCCATGTGCTCCTCTATAGAATTTATTTGTGTTATTATATATCTGTGTCTGTATCTAAAACTTCTCCCCACCTGTGAATCTCGAGCACCATTAACTCTAACTCATGTGTTGGTTCTTGCTTGGTGTCTTTTGGTTTATGATGGTAACAAAACTAACCTTTTCACTGCTGGTGGGATCTTTAATGAATGTGTTGCAGCCCCGTAACAGGACTGGCTCTTACATTCCTTTCAATTACATGGGTAATAATAACTCACCTGCATCCTGAGATACACTATACACAGTTATATATTATCTGCCTTTATTCACATTCATGTATAATTATCTCCTATACATTGTAATGGAGGGAATGTGTTAACCACGGCTGTTCAATGTCCCTACATATATATTATTATAACTCTTATAAGAATATCAGAAAATGCTAATCTCAGACTACAAGATAATACTTGTTGCCAACTTTATTGTGCAAGGAGCACAAACCATACTTCTTAAATGCAGCTCCAGTAACAAAGGGATTAATTATGTATTTTGTATACTGCTTACTAGTAATCTGTCCCTTTGAAAGAGTTAAACAGCACAAAATTCAGGCACAGTAGCATGTCCCTTCTTAGTAGAAACAGACTTACCTGTCGCTACAAGAGCTGAGAGGACACAGAGAACTTGCAGAAGGGATCTCATTATGAGAGGATTCCGGACAGATCAGTGCAGATAGGTGTGATATTAATGCAGCCAGAACTCTAGTCAGAGGATCTTTTATTTATACAGGTAAAGAAGGTGGAGGAGGAATGAGATCACAAACATGCAGAGGAGGATACAAATTATGAATATGAATTTGTGTAACTTAAACGTGGACCAATAAAACAAGTTCTCTAGTAAGAGATTGCAGGAAGCTTTCGGTATTGATTTAGATATTTTGCTAGAGGAGCATGTGCAGGAACCTTTAGAAATATTCACCTTATTTCATTGAAACCAAACACTCTCATTTAAAACTGGTTTACTATTGGGGAGAAAAAAAACTCACATGCTTTAATGTGTAGGGATGGATTAACAAAGCTGCTTTATATCAGGGCTCATAAGAGGACAATATCTAAAACACTAGCAATTTTTCCCCCTTGAGGTTAATGTGTACTCTCAACGCTAATTATATATGTAGCTATGTGTCTTTATTTGGCTACTAATCTGCCCTCCCTAACACATACTGTAAGCCCTGGTACCAGCAGAGGCAGTATTAGGATCAATCCGGGTTTTCCACTGCAGTAAGCAGCTCCCTTGAGTGACAGGTGGGTGGGTATAAGGTCTGTGTTCTGCCCAATCAGAAGCTCAGAACTAGGACCCCTGTAAAGTATGGAAGCCTCGCTCTAACCTATCCTGGAAAATATGCTGCCTAGGAGGAATGTACTAAGGAGGGTACGTGCACAAGACACTTGAGAAAGAGCTCCCTAGAGGCCCGCCAACAGGTGGGGACAGCAGGTACTGGCGTCCTGGGCCCGTTGATTAAGGGGGCCCGGTCACCCGCAGCCACTGCCAGGCCCCGTTTCAGGGAAAAAATAAATACATATCTGAAAAAAAAAAAGAGTCTGCCAGCCAAACGTTCTACACGCGCTTGTAGCACGTTGACCCATGAGACCTGCGCGCACCTCCTTACCACGTGCCCTGCGCGGGGCTTGGGCTACAGCAGTGTGTGGGTGGTGGAAGCCACAAAGCAGCTCCATCGCCATAGTTACAGTACCGAGATTGCGACGGGAAGAGGCTGTCTATGCTGGAGGAGTGCAGGAGGTAAATGGCCCTACAGAAGTTGGTGAGGAGGGAGAGAGGGGCCCTACAGGAGTTGGTCAGGGGGGTGTGAGGGGCCCTACAGGCATTGGTGGGGGGAGAGAGGGGCCCTACAGGAGTTGGTGATGAGGGAGAGAGGGGCCCTACAAGAGTTGGTAAGGGGGCCCTACAGGAGTTGGTGACAGGGGAGAGTGGCCCTACAGGAGTTGGTGAGTGGGGAGATGGGGCCCTTCAGGAGTTGTTGAGGGGGGAGAGGGGGCCCTACATGAGTTGGTGAGGGGGGAGAGGGGGCCCTACATGAGTTGTTGAGGGGGGAGAGGGGGCCCTACAGGAGTTGGTGAGGGGGGAGAGGGCCCTACAGGAGTTTGTGTGGGTGGAGAGGGACCCTACAGGAGTTGGTGAGGAGTGAAAGGAGCCCTTCAGGAGGTGGTGGTATTTTTATATGTATTTGGGAGCTTGGGAGTATTTTTATATGGGTTGGGTAGTTTTTATATGTATTGGGGAGGGTTGTTTTTTTATATATATTGTTTTATTTTTTTTAATGGATTGGGCACTTTTGTACTGTACTGTAGATGTTTGGGGTCTTTCTTTAGATGCATTGGGATTTGTTTATATGTATTTGGGTGGGTTTTATATGTTTTGTTTTTTTTAAATATGATATATATAGATATAGATATGTGTGTGTATTGTGACAAAAGTACCTTTTTGCTATGTACCTTTCATCCAGAGATCACCGCTTTTACACAGCCTTCCAGGTAGGGGAAACAGTCCTCAGACACAGAGGTGAAAAATAAAGCTTTGGCCTGTTTATTTTGCCACTAAGATGTTACAGCAGAAAATAAAAATAAATCAAAACCAACAAAAGTCCTTGCTCCACTACCCATTTGTTAATTCCTATCTACCAGGTGGACGGCTTACCCATCTACCAACATACAGTAATACAGGCTTTTCCCCAAGCACAAAACACAGCTCCCTTAGCACAGGCTTCTTTGAAATAAATTGGTCTGTATTGCTCTGCATACAGGTAGGTTTTAACAGCTGCTCTTTTTCATTAGCAGTTACAGCTGTATGAGACCAGGGAGAGCTAAAAGTCCCGGTCTGGATTCTACCTGGCAAATCTCCAAAACATGGAGTGGAGCACTGGCCCACCCTGCACTCCAAGTGCTCCGCCCCTGGGACCCAAAACACACCCAATAGGAAGCGCAACAATCCAAAATTATATACTGCATCTCCCTGGGGCTTAATTATAGCCGAGACCCTGCAATAATTGAGGGACAAAATATACACCCTCCACTACCGTCCCCTTATATCTGTCACAGTATGTATAAATATATATCCCAGAATCCCTTGCTGCAGTGGAAGCACTGTCTGCTGGGTGATAATGGTGAAAGGCAGGGTTGCAGACCTGCCTAAGACAAGTGAATGTGCTCACAAGTGATCTTTTTATTTGACATAGAGATTATATATATATATATATATATATATATACATATATATATATATATATATATATATATATATATATATATATATATATATATGTGTGTGTATTGGGTAGGTGTGTTTTTTGTATGCATTTGGGGGTGTGGGGGAGGTTGTATATATATTTAGGGGGTGGGGATTTTTATGTATGTTTTTGGGGGTGGGAAGTTTTTTGGTATATATCTCTTGTGGGGGGAATTGTGTGAGGGGGAAGGGAATGAGTGAGCGTGGGGTAATTTACTTGACGGAGTAGAGGAGCAAGGGGTTGAGTGAGACGTAGGGGAGAAAAATACATGCGAGGCGGGAGAGGGAGAGGGGGTGAGATGGAAGGGAGAGAAATACATAGGAAGAGGAGGGGGGAAAGAGGGGGCTTGTGAGGTGTGAAATGGGGGGTGGCTCGCAATACCACTGACACAGGGTGGGGGGGCTGCTTAAAATGTTTGTCCTGAGCCCCACGATTTTGTTGGCGGCCCTGGCTCCCTATATGGTGCACCAAAATCCAAATGAAGATATAATGTATGAACGTGTTTAAACGTAATATTTAATTACGATTAATTTAAAAAGAATTGGCACTAGAAGATATAATAGATTAATAATTCATTTAAAAAAAACCCAGATCTAGGTGTTGCAATAAATAGACCTGTCTGGCCAAGTAAACATCGCTAAGGGTGAATGATATAATTACGTGCATGTGCTGCACCCAGTAATGTTGATAAGGGTGTTACGTATGCAAATAATTTCTAACACACCTCATGGTGGTACGCTAATAAAGCAAGTTGATCTCCATCTGCTCTCTTGCATTAAGGGCGCTTGTGAGTGCTTGATTGATCCCATAGAAGGTTTAAACCAGATGTCTCTGTTCAAAACTCCTTTTGAAGGGCCTGCTGGGTGACAAAATTCCACCTTGCTACAAAACAATTTCTCAAATTAAGGGGCCTATGCAGAAAGCTCCGTCAAATAAATTTGCCGCTTGTTTGGATTTGCCATTTTTGCAGAAAGGCCCGAATACCAGTGAGAGTAACATTTGTAAACATGGCGAGTAGTCAGCAGCATGATTATATTCTGCGTGAAAATGAGGAAATGTCGTGGCATGTACAGTAACTCAACTGTTTGTTTTTTGTTTGTTTTTTATTGCATTGTGTGCGAATCTCGCGAGAACATCAATTAGTTGAGCGGCCTATTTAAATGGTGTATTTAGTTGTATCTTTCTCTGTGTTGTTGTGAGTGAGTGAGAGGTAGACAGAGCTAGTATTTGTGATTGTAATAGTTGGATTGAATTGTGATAGTGTTGTCTTGTTTATTCTAAATTTCCTTAGCCAATTTTTTGTCTTATTAGGTTGAAAGTGTTTGAGTGTAATTTCATTTATTTATTTGTTATTTGTGAGTGTTGGAGGTATGGAAGGGAGGAGTGGGAGTATGCGTGGCAGTGATGGTGGTGTGACTGTTAGGGTGAGTGGTGGTGGTGGGGTGACTGCTGCAGGTGGTGGGGTGACTGCTGCTGGTGGTGAGAGTGCAATTATCCTGCACTCTCTTCAATTGGAAGACGGAGAGAGCAGTCAGCGGCAAACCTCAGTGGTTGGATGTGGGCCTGATAATACTATTGCCAAATAAAGGAATATAAAATTCAACGATGAGGAAAACAGAGCCCTCGTTACATGTATTTTGGAGAATTATGATCGCCTGTATGGTCATTTAGTAGGTAAGAACTTAATTAGCAATGAATGTCCCAATTTATCTTGTAATGAATTATATAATTTGACGTCATTCACATAGAACTGACATTAACATAATTGTCATGTATGTATATGTACAAACATGTTATATTACAGTGTTAGCAACCATGTTACAAATAGATGCATTGTACAATAGTATGTAAATATGTGAAGCCAGGTCCCCTCTGGCTCCCCAGACCCCCTGGTTTTCCCCTCCTTACCTCCGCTTCCGTGCGAGAGGTTGCGTGGGAGGGTGACTGGTGACGGGGGCTCTGGTGGGCCCTTTCCTAAGGGCGCCGCCATTTTGTGTGTGCGTGTGCATGCACGGAGGTTTGCGCATGCGCAGAAGCGTAGGCAGTGGCAATTACACTTGGCGCATGCGCAGTGGAGTGTTTGGAGCCTGCACAGGAGATCGCGCGACGTGGTGGCCATTACAAGTTTGCACATGCGCAGATGCAAGCAGCGGCAGACATTGCCAAGTAGCGCATGCTGCTCCCATATTAAAGAGCTCCCTGGGGAACTAAAACTCCCAGCAGCCCCAGGAGCTCATAGAGATGTGATGCCACAGCAGCCAATAGGTATTACAGCTTCCCCTGAGGATAGTATACATTGTTGCACGCAGAGGAAGGAAGTTAGTTGGAGCTGGGACACAGATAGGGGTGGGTGTGTATGTACAGGGAGCAAGTGGCTCCTGTACTAGGCCAGAGCCCCCCTAGGCCCCAGATAGGTCCTAAGTCTTTGTATAGTTTGTGGCTGCTTTAGGGACATGCCCTAGATAGGGAATGGATCCCTTAGCATTCCAGTATAGTCAGGGACACAGCTGAGTACAAGTGGCCTTGCAAGTGAGATCTTGAACAAGACTTGTTTCACTACAGATAAAGAGACTACCTGTACGGTGAGATCATTTGGTTGGAAGGAGGAAGCCATCGCAGAGACTTCAGTGCTGGACACTGACGGGTCCTATTCGGTTATTCTGCTGTACCTGGGTGTGGGAGCCCCGGGCAGGTATAGTCATCAAGTGCACCAACTTTAACCACAGTCACACTTGGGATATTGTGGGACTCTTGGGGACTCTATGCAAGTTACACAGTATTGGGGATAAGGTGGGGATACGGCCCTGCGAGGTCTGAAGGATAGGTGTATTTCTAGTAATTATAGAGCACTGTGTGAAGAGTTGTCATTATATAGCCTGTTACAGTAAAGCCCTTTCTGTTTTACTAATGAGTAGGTATTCATTGCATTGTGATTGTGTCCTGTGTGGGGCTGCTCCCACTCTGCTGGGATCCCTCACAGGTGGAGGCGCTGTACCATATGGTAAGAGTAATTCACCCCAGGCTCTCCATGGCAGAGACTCAAGCCCTGCGAGCCAGCAGGTTTATGACAGCACTAGTAGCTTTCTGTATTCTTAGGGGAAACAGGGCTACATATGATAGTTACATCTATATTAATTGTAGACGTATGCCTACAAATAGTTTCTATGTACATGTGCTTAACAAACACGGTGGCAAACATCATCTCAAATAAATGTTAGCTGAGTTCACACATTGTTTAAAATGTTAAACATAGATTAGAAGATATGTCCATGACAAAGTTAATTTTCTTGTATATTTAAAGGAAAGACATCGACATCGGTGAAGAGGGAATTGTGGGAACACATTCGAGTGTCTGTATCTGGCTGTGGTAATCAAGTTTGAAGTCATGATAACTGCCGCAAGAGGGTTTGACAATAAAAAAAGAAAAATGAAAGCCAAATTTCGAAGCCAACACTTACATGCTTCAGGCACAGGTGGAGGACCTCCTAAACCCAATTTAAACCTGACTCTGTGGGAGGAGCAGTTAAGTGCTAAATTGCCACCATCCAGGTTGAAGGCTTGCCAGGGGATCTGGATATCGGGGTGTATATCATCCGTTTCCCGAAGGTAATTATTTGTGTCGATTAAAACAATTTCCTAGTAATACAGTTTTGTTATTGTTTTCACAACACTTTCATCAATTATGAATAATTAAAAATTAAGAATTTCATTACCATATGTTATTACCATATAATTTCCCTAGCCAATTCCAATCTGGCTTTTGCCCCAAACACTCCACCGTAACTACCCTGCTAAAAGTGTGCAATGAAATCCAGTGTGGAATGGAACGGGGACAACTCACTGGTGCAATATTCTTAGATTTTGCAAAGGCTTTTGAAACTGTTGATCACGCTATCCTGCTTAAAAAACTCCAGAGCTCTGGATTAGAGAAGCATACTTTAAACTGGTTTCAGTCCTACCTATCAGGTAGTGTGGGGTTCGACATACTGGCGGCTCTAGACCGCCTCCTTACCTCAAACCGGCTGCTGGCACGAACCCTCAAGGGACGCAGGCCCATGGCCCTGCTATGCGCGGGCGGATATTGAGTGTGGTGTTTGCTTGGCTGCGGCTTCTGGCTCCGCCCCCTGCTCTGACGCATGGCGGTTGCGCTCGTCCAGCCTTGCCTTCGAGTCACGCCCAGGTCTCCGCCCCCATCATGCTGACAACAGGACCGTTGTGGGAGTGTCTTGTGCACCGGACTCCACCCCCTTACCTCCGTGACGCGTGCAGCTCGGCGCACGCTCAGTTCTGCCTCCCTTCCTGTTCAGGCTACATCATAGGGCACACCTGTGTGCACCAGCAGCCTATCGGATTCAGTTTCCTGGTTCCACCCTGGCCTTTCATTGGAGGAAGCTCCTTTATATACCTTCCTGCTTCAGACTCTCATTGCTGAGCATAGTCTTGTGTGACACTGTGTCTTGCTGCATTATGTTCCTGTACCTTGTACTATCTTACCTTGCCAGTGATTCCTGCCATTGCCTGACCCTGCTACTCACCTTGGACTCCATGCCTCTCCTCTCCTGATCCTTTTTCTTACGACTATTCTCCAGTCTCCTGTCCTAAACCTTGGCTTGTACCCCGACGATCCGATACTCTCCAATTCTGAACTTGGTTTTGTACCCCGACGATCTGCAACTCTTCAATCCTGATTCGGCAAGTACCCTCTACTATTCTCACATCTCTAATCCTGATCTGGCTTGCATGACTAATCTACATCCTAGGCTCGCCAGCGTGGCTGTGGGTTAGTGCTACACAATTCCCTACCTCAGCACCACGGTCGCGCTTCGTTTATTGTGAGCTACGCGTTACAGGTAGATCAGAACATGTGTCCGTCTGAAGTGCTGTTTTTCTCCTTCATATATACCATCGCCACATCGACGAGACGTGCCTGGAGGGAATTCCACACACCATCATTTCCTATTGGGTAGCAGCCCTATCTGCTAACTGCATTTATACCACAGACATCTTGTGAGTAGATACACCATTAGAGCCAAGATTACATCTCATCATTAATCTCTTTATCAAAACGTCTGCACTTAAATTTTGCACTGTTTGTTCTTTTGTTTCCCATATATGCTCCTCCTGGATTGTTTGAAATTTAATCATTCCAGGAACATCATGTACAGTATTTTACCTACAGCAATAAACTTAGGGCACACCTACGATTGTGTAACTGTTTCTCCCACTGTATTTAGATTTGTACCAGTTAGCACATGTTTACTACTGTACGCACTCAAAATGAAAGAAATAGTAAAGCAGAACTGGTTTCCAGTTAATCTGCAGCAATTTGAATTTCTTGAAATCCCTCAGAGGAAACATACACTTAACTTCAGCCAAAAAGTTGCTACTGTACTTTCAAGGAATAAATCAAGCTGCTCACTAAATAATTTCTTTTTTAGATTAGTAACAAGGTGATTAGGAGAATTATTAGAGAAACACAGAGTTGATCCAAAGAGATACAGAAGATCCTCCAATCGTTTACACTCATTGTTTGGTACTCAAGTATATAAAGAGGATGACTGTGGTCCATCAGACATATTGTACTGCAAAGCCTGTCTATTGACATACTGTAGGATCAGTATACTTGCTAAAAAAAACAATAAAATGTTAATACATCCAATATATAATGTGTGATTCAGTGAATTATTTACAGTGTATTGGTTTAAAAAAAAACTAAAAAAAAACCATAATGGAGTAGAGGGTAGACAGAAGACTATATTAATATAGAATTACGGACTTGTGAAATCCATATTAGTACTGTATTTGTGTCCGATATTTGCTATGTATGATATGTCTACTCTGACATCTTAAGTTAGGTGGGTGTATGTCATGGTAACTTATGACAAGATATAAAAAACACCAAATATCTGGGTTGTACTGAACGAGGCTTAGATATAATAAAATATATTTATTCCTTAAAAAGGTGAACACAGCAATATAGTACAATTAACAGACAAGGAGGTAACACTTACTTAGGGTTGGGGAATGGAGAAGTATCAGCTAGCAATTCTCCAGCAATCCGGTGACATTCAAGGTGAAATCAGAAGAACAAGAACTGTAGGGTTGACATAGTTTATATACCTTTGTAACCATATTCTTAACATTGAATACAGACTATTGGTGAACAATTATCTGTATCCAAACCCTAACGTGGAAACACAGTTTAACCCATGCCCCCCAGCTGTTAGCCCATGCGTACTGGGACTCTGAAGTTCTTATTTCTGTAGCCCCATAATTAAATCAGGGGCGACGACCAGTCTACCAGATGAAGTATCTGGCAGGATCTTCATTGTTTGTAGGTGTAGATATAACACTTACAAACCACTCCAGTTTGATGCTTCTCCGCCCTCAGGTAAACCGTTAGAGTGGCAGAGTCTTTTGATCAGTACGTGGTTCCTAGACTTTGGGTCGCCCCCCTGACCATTTGCATTCCTTTGTGTGAAGGAATCTCCGCGGGTTTTTATCCCCGCCTTGGAATACAATATTAAAGTTAAAACACAGACATATTAATATATCCGGTTCCGTTAGGTCAAGCGGGTCCAAACTTTTCAGATCTTAATGCCGGAACTGGGACATCATATTATCCAAGTTTCAGCCTGCTGCGACCTTCAGAACCGGAGATACACAAATACCACTTAAACCGTTTCATACTTTAACACAAAATTCTCCGCTGTAAAATAAATCACAGATTGTCACTAAATCCCCATTGTGGTGTAGGCACTGACATTATAATGAAACATGGGAACAGGGGAACATACATTTTCCTGACATGACAAGGTGTAAGCCACATTCCTGGACCGCAGTCCAGTTAACCCCTTGCCTCCCTGGTGAGGTCAGGGGGTGGCCATATGGGGTGCAACCCCTTTAATACCGGGCCAACCCCCTCTCCCTCCACACCTCCCCTTCTTAATGGGTGACCTGTGGCCCACTGGCCCTAACGGGGAGTGGGGCACTGCTGGCATCCTTAACGAACTCAGTCTCAGAGGGATAGTCCTGACGTGAAAGTCCATCAGCATTGCTGTTTTCACTACCCTTTTTGTGCTGAATAGTAAACTCAAACTCTTGCAAGGCCAAGCTCCACCTTAGCAACTTGGCATTCTCCCCTGATGCCTTCTGCAGCCAACTCAGGGGGTTGTGGTCTGTGAGGACCGTGAAAGCCCTTCCATACACATTGGGCTGGAGTTTTGTGAGTGCCCACACAATGGCCAAGCACTCTTTCTCAATGGTGGCATAGGCCACTTCTCTGGGGAGTAGTTTCCGGCTGAGGTACACCACAGGGTGCTCTCTGCCATCATCCCCCACTTGGCTCAACACAGCCTCAATGCCATAGTCTGAAGCATCAGTCTGTATAAGGAAATGTTTGGTATTTTCCGGGGCAGCCAGTATGGGGGCCCCAGCAAGCGCAGTTTTCAGTGCCTGGAAAGCAGTTTTACAGGCAGGAGTCCAGGTGATAAGCACAGGAAGTTGCTTCTTAGTCAAATCAGTCAGGGGTTTGGCCACGGCGCTGTACTGTGGGACAAACTTCCTATAGTACCTTGCGGTTCCCAAAAATGCCATGACCTGTTTCTTGGTTTTTGGAACAGGCCACTGAACTATGGCTTCTACCTTGGCTGACTCTGGTTTGAGGTGCCTTCCACCCACCATGTGCCCTAAGTACAGGACCTCTACCATCCCTACCATACACTTAGTGGGTTTCAAGGTAAGCCCAGCCTCCCTGATCCTATCCAGCACCGCAGCTACATGTCCTAAGTGGGAGTCCCAGGAATTACTGAAGATAGCAATGTTATCTAAGTAAGCCCTGGCATAGCTCTGCATCCCTTCCAGTAACCTATTGACCAGGCGTTGGAAGGTAGCCGGGGCATTCTTCATCCCAAATGGCATCACCAAAAACTCATAGAGGCCACTTGGAGTGATGAATTCTGACTTCTCCCTAGCCTCCAGGGTCAGTGGGATTTGCCAATAGCCTTTGCTCAAATCCATAGTGGTCAGTTACTTTGCCCCCGCGAGTTCATCCAGTAACTCATCCATGCAGGGCATGGGGTAGGCATCTGACACCATCCCAGCGTTGAGCAAGCGGTAGTCCACACAAAACCGGGTGGTCTTGTCCTTCTTAGGGACTAGAACTACGGGCTTTCCCAAGGACTCTGGGATGGAGTAACTACCCTTAGGGTCAGCATCTCCTCTATCTCCCTTTCCATACTGGTCTTGACCTCTGCTGACACTCTATAAGCGTTCTTATGCAGTGGCTGCAGATCCCCTGTGTGCACTGGGTGGTTTGTGAGATGTGTGGTCCCTGGCATGTCAGTGAAGAGGGCCCTAAACTTAGTTAGCATGTCCCTGGCTTCTACCTGCTGTCTAGTACTCAACTGTGCCCCTATTTCTACCTGCTCCACAGTGTTTCCCTGCCTAGCCTCCCCTAGGAGATCAGGCAGAGAATTGCTCGCCGGATCCTCAAGCAGTGGGCTACAAATGGCCATTACTGCTCCCATACTCAGTGCTCTGTATTCTTTCAGCATATTGACGTGATATGTCTTATTCCTCTCAGGCTCTACCTGTACAACGTAGTTGTTCTCATTCACCTTTCGGATAACCGGGTACTGTCCCAACCAGGCAGCCATCAACTTGTTCTCCCGAGTGGGTTTAAGAACAAGCACCTGCTGTCCTGGGATGAATTCCCTGCTACAGGCATTCCGGTCATACCATAGCTTTTGCTTGGTCTGAGCGGCTCTGAGGTGGTCCTGGGCCACCCTCATGAGCATCTCTAACCGGTCTCGGAGATCTACTACATACTGGATCACTGAAGCATCAGTAGCAGTAGCCTCCCCTTCCCATCCCTCACGGAATAGGTCCAGAGGTGCACGTACCCTGCGGCCACATAGTAGCTCGAAGGGGGAGAAGCCTGTAGATTCCTGCAATACCTCTCGGTAGGCAAACAGCAAGTGCTGTAAATGAATCTCCCAGTCTTTCCCCTCCGCCTCTATAAAGGTCTATAGCATCTGCTTCAGGGTACCGTTAAACCTCTCACATAATCCGTTTGACTGGGAATGGTAAGGGGTAGTGCGCCGGTGCTGTACACCGCATGCATCCCAGAGACAATGTAACAGTTCACTCATGAACTGCGACCCCTGATCGGTTAGGATCTCACTAGGCAAACCTACCCTAGAAAAAATGTTCAGCAAAGCTGCTGCCACTGTCTTGGCATCTATGGTGCCAAGCGCTACCGACTCATCACCGTGAGGATGTAGCGCTTCCCTGACCTGCTAGGAATCATAAGGGGTCCTACAAGATCCATCGCTACTTTCTGTAAGGGTTCCCCTATTATCGGTAGGGGTTTCAGGGGTGCCTTAACACAGTCGCCCGCCTTACCCACTCGCTGGCAGGCATCACAAGAGCGGCAGAAAGTGCCCACATCTCGAGCTAGTAGTAACGCTGTAATAACCGGGCTCGCATTCTGTTGACCCCCTGATGTCCCGCTAACGGAATAGAGTGAGCTACCCGTAACAGTTGCTGTCGGTACCCCTGGGGCACTACTAGCTGTCGCTTACCAGTCAATCCCTCCTCTATCCCTGGGTTCCCTTCTTCTCTATTCAGGAGTCCCTTATACCATAGGCAGTGCTTAGTGCCTTCCCCTGCCTGAGATTCGGATGCCCGAAGTCTCACGCCGGCCACGGTAGGGTCTGTCTTCACTGCCTCCCTAACTGGGCTCCTAATTCTGGCCACTCCCCAGTCATGTCATTGTCCGGAGAATGGGGAAGGGTGAGGGTGAACAGTAAGTCAGTCTGTGGTTGCAACTGATCCTGGCTTACCTCCCCGGGCTCCTCTGCGCCCTCCGCTAACGTTGGTCCCAAAGGCTGGGGGACTGTCGCCGCCGCCATTGCCACTGTCTGGCTCTGGGTAACCGCCGCCACTGCAGCGGGTTTGGGCACTCGGTCGTAGGTGCTGGTCATCGGACCCAGATCGTTTCCAAGAAGAACTTCAGCATCCAAACCGGGTAAAAACCCCACCTCCCGCACACCCTGGCCCTCCCCCCAATCCAAAAAGATTCTGGCCACTTGCAGGAAACGTGGCTCTCCATCGGCCACAGTGATCTGTATCCCAGGGCCTGGGAGTAATTCCTCTGGCCGGACCGTATCAGGTCGGACCAGGGTCACTGCAGCTCCTGAATCCATCAAGCCGACTGCTCGGCTGGCCACATAGTCGTCTGCAAGCCTCGCCGCCTCCTGGTAAGTCTTGGGCTTCTTGTCGTCCACCCAAGCCTTCACCGCCGGCGGGCACTGCTGCATGAGCTGCTCCTGAAAGATGAGGTCCAGCAGGCGTTGGTAAGTCCGTGCCTCATAGCCCTCCACCCAGCGTATCCCGTACAAAGCCATGCGGGTCACGTAGGTACAGTAACATAAGACTCCAGGGGCTGCCTCTCTTCCTGCCGGAATTTACCCCTGTAGGCTTCAGGGGTAAAACCGTACTGAAACCGTAACAGTTCTTTCAGGTGGTCATAGTCATCAGCATACTCATCTGGAAGCGCCATCATCGTCTGATTAGCCAAGCCGGACAGTAAGGGGTCCAAACGTGCAACCCGATGCTGGGGAAGCACTTTGTACCGCCGACACTGTGTTTCAAAGTTCATTAGAAAACTGTCGATCTGATCGGTACCTTCCACGAACTTGGTGAGGTCACCATCTGCTCCGGCCGTCCGTCTGCTGCAGGTCCGCGCTGAGATGTCCTCCGCTCCTGGCTGTAGGCACCGATGAAACCGGGACAGGTGTGGCATGGGACATCTTGCTGGGAGTTGGTTCCATGACCGGTCCGGAGTCTTTGGTGGTAGTCACCCACACGCGGGCTACCGGCTTCGCAGCTGGGGTGCTTTGCCCATGATGGGGTCCGCCGGAACGCAGGGGTTCTGGGCAATCTGGTCTGATATGACCAGGCCGGTTGCAGTTGTAGCACCGGCGCTCGTGCCGGAGCTCCCCCGCCTTCGGTGGACTGCTGCCCGCAGGCGGCCTCTGAGTCCATTGGGGGGTATTGGCAGACTTTTTGGCCGGTGCCGCTGCCACCGCCGCCTTGGCTACTGCTTTGGCGGGCATCAGGGCTCAGCTGGCCACATAGTCGTCTGCAAGCCTCTCCGCCTCCTGGTAAGTCTTGGGCTTCTTGTCGTCCACCCAAGCCTTCACCGCCGGCGGGCACTGCTGCATGAGCTGCTCCTGAAAGATGAGGTACAGCAGGCGTTGGTAAGTCCGTGCCTCATAGCCCTCCACCCAGCGTATCCTGTACAAAGCCATGCGGGTCACGTAGGTACAGTAACATAGGACTCCAGGGGCTTCCTCTCTTCCTGCCGGAATTTACCCCAGACTGCTGCCCGCAGGCGGCCTCTGAGTCCATTGGGGGGTATTGGCAGACTTTTTGGCCGGTGCCGCTGCCACCGCCGCCTTGGCTACTGCTTTGGTGGGCACCAGGGCTCGGCTGGCAACATAGTCGTCTGCAAGCCTCGCCGCCTCCTGGTAAGTCTTGGGCTTCTTGTCGTCCACCCAAGCCTTCACCGCCGGCGGGCACTGCTGCATGAGCTGCTCCTGAAAGATGAGGTCCAGCAGGCGTTGGTAAGTCCGTGCCTCATAGCCCTCCACCCAGCGTATCCCGTACAAAGCCATGCGGGTCACGTAGGTACAGTAACATAGGACTCCAGGGGCTGCCTCTCTTCCTGCTGGAATTTACCCCGGTAGGCTTCAGGGGTAAAACCGTACTGAAACAGTAACAGTTCTTTCAGGTGGTCATAGTCATCAGCATACTCATCTGAAAGCGCCATCATCGTCTGCTTAGCCAAGCTGGACAGTAAGGGGTCCAAACGTGCAACCCGATGCTGGGGAAGCACTTTGTACTGCCGACACTGTGTTTCAAAGTTCATTAGAAAACTGTCGATCTGATCGGTACCTTCCACGAACTTGGTGAGACTGTGCTGATCCAGTTTGAGTTCATCTTTGTTGGGTTGGACAGTGGGGCAATAAGCGGGTCTGTTCACTGCCATAGTGATAAACTGCAGCCGCTCCTCGGGTGTCCCTCTGTCACCCCACGCAGTAATCAGTGTCAACATTTCAGGGGTGAACGGACTGGTAGCCGCAGCAACCAGTACCCCTCCTGTTGCACTGCTCCCGGGAGGTGCACTCGTTCCCTCCCTGAGATTCCGACGCCCCGGCACTGGGTTCCTTCCCTGATCTCCGGGTGGCTGTATAAGGGCAATCTGAGCTGTATCCTGAGGCTCTGCAAGCCGGGCTTCATAGTCACCGATTGCGTCAACCATGTCTGCGACCTCCTGGTTCTCATAGGGCAGTCCATATTCACGGCACTTGTCCTTCAGCTGAGCTCGGGTCCTCATGTTGGATGAGCCTTCAGCCTCGCTCATGGTTCATGGTCGCAGCAGTGAGGTGGTGTTACAACTTGTGTTAACTGTTGCACTACTGTGTGTTCAATATCTTTAGTCCCAGGAAGTCGCAATTCCCTTTGAGTTCCCACTATATTACAGGGTCCCGTAGTACACTGTAATACAGGTTCAGTTCAATCCCGCCGCTGCCACCAGTTAATTATATGCTTGTCACGGTAACTTATGACAAGATATAACAAACACCAAATATCTGGGTTAACTGAACGAGGCTTAGATATAATAAAATATATTTATTCCTTAAAAAGGTGAACACAGCAATATAGTACAATTAACAGGCAAGAAGGTAACACTTACTTAGGGTTGGGGAATGGAGAAGTATCAGCTAGCAATTCTCCAGCAATCCGGTGATATTCAAGGTGAAATCAGAAGAACAAGAACTGTGGGGTTGACATAGGTTATATACCTTTGTAACCCTATTCTTAACATTGAATACAGACTATTGGTGAACAATTATCTGTATCCAATCCCTAACGTGGAAACACAGTTTAGCCAATGCCCCCAGCTAGTTCGCCCATGCGTACTGGGACTCTGAGGGTCTTATTTCTGTAGCCCCATAATTAAATCAGGGGCGACGACCAGTCTACAAGATGAAGTATCTGGCAGGATCTTCATTGTTTGTAGGTGTAGATATAACACTTACAAACCACTCCAGTTTGATGCTTCTCCGCCTCAGGTAAACAGTTAGAGTGGCAGAGTCTTTTGATCAGTACTTGGTTCCTAGACTTTGGGTCACCCCCCTGACCATTTGCATTCTTTTGTGTGAAGGAATCTGCGCAGGTTTTTATCCCCGCCTTGGAATACCATATTAAAGTTAAAACACAGACATATTAAAATATCCGGTTCCGTTAGGTCCAGCGGGTCCAAACTTTCCAGATATTAATGCCGGAACTGGGACATCATATTATCCAAGTTTCAGCCTGCTGCGACCTTCAGAACCGGATATACACAAATACCACTTAAACCGTTTCATACTTTAACACAAAATTCTCCGCTGTAAAATAAATCACAGTTTGTCACTAAATCCCCATTGTGGTGCAGACACTGACATTATAATGAAACATGGGAACAGGGAAACATACATTTTCCTGACATGACAAGGTGTAAGCCACATTCCTGGACCGCAGTCCAGTTAACCCTTTGTCTCCCTGGTGAGGTCAGGGGGTGGCCATATGGGGTGCTACCCCTTTAATACCGGGCCAACCCCCCTCTCCCTATACAGTGTATAAATGCTAAATTCCAATTCATGGAATTGATAAGCAGAGATATATCCTTTTGCACAAAACACCTAAGGTCACGGTGTATAGGTATATAATGGCAGGTATTGATGTATACTCTATGTGGGATTAGTTTCCCATATGTGCATTCAGGTGCTCTCAATTGAGGCATCTTTTATCATATTTTCTTGGCGCTATAACACAGTCTCTATGGTGTAGGCAGAGCAATAAGAGATTTGAATGTATATCTCTATAAGAGTAGAATGGTCTCTACTGTACGTTGGTGAGTACTGTGTATTACTCTATTATCAGTATTTTCTCACTGTATAGTTCATACCCAGAGTGTAACACGTAGCTCACCACAAAAGAAGCACGACCGCTGTGCTGAGGTAGGGAATTGAGAAACGCCAACCCACAGCCATGCGGGCGCACCTAGGATGTAGAGTAGTCATTCAAGCCAGGTCAGTATTGGAGATGTGAGGGTAGTGGGGTACTTGCCAAGTTCAGGAGAGGAGAGTTGCTGATCGTCGGGGTGCGTAGCCAGGTTCAGGATTGGAGATAGTCGGATCTTCGAAGTACTTAGCCAAGGTCAGGACTGGAGACTGGAGAATGGTTTGTCAAGCCGGATCAGGACTGGAGAGAAGCGGAGTCTAAGTAACAAGCAGGGTTCAGGCAACAAGAGGCTTAACAGGCAAGGCAAGGCAGGGTCTCAGGAACAGGATGCAGCAAGGCACCACGTTACACTAGACTATGCTCAGCAAAGGTAAGCTGCAAGTGAAGGGTATAAATAGGAGGACCCTCCAATGGTAAGCCAGGGCGGAACCAGAAAGTGAGAATCCCATAGGCTGCTGGTGCACACAGGTGTGTCATATGATGCAGCCTGATCAGGGTGAGATTGGTTGCGACCTGCACGCGTCACAGAGGTCAGAGGGCAGGGCTTAGAATGCGCAATACTCCCACGCCAGTTCCGCGTGACGTCAGAGCAGGGGCGGAGCTTGGAGCACGCGTCACTGCCACGCTAGGTCTGTTGATCAACAGAGCGAGGGCGGGGTTTAAACCACGCATCAGGGGGGAGACTGGATGAGCGCCCACATCGTGCATCAGAGCGAAGGGCGGGGCCAGGGTCCGCGGATACCAGTTCAGACCGCGCGAGGTCCGCGCGCACGTCACAGGACCAGATGAATGCACTTCTTGAGTGTCTGTCACCGCAGGACCAGTGAGGTGAGGAGACGGTCCATGGCCACCAGGATGGTGATTCCTCACACAGAGCATGGTATCTAGAGATTGTAGGTGTATACTGATGTATACTTCCTAGACATTGTAATATTTCAGATGTCGCAGTTATTGTACAATGTCTCCCTCCTGTATTAGAGCGTAATAATAGGTTACAGATGATATACAGTAGGTCTATCTCTACTCACTAAGTCTTTGTAGCATGTACAGTATAATACATAAACACTTGCATACATCTATAGTTTAACCCAGGATATTACACTCAATATCACTTAGTATCTGCTTATACAGTAAAGTGTATCACACAGACACTTGATAATATAGTGGTATAACTGTATATCTCTATGGCATAGACTGAAATGATGGCAGCAAATATAACATATTTAGATGTATGGCGTCTGTCTAAGGGTCACCTATATAGTGGTGACAGTCTGTGTTAAGTGCGTACAATAAAATCTAAGATAGCATTGTTTTCCTACTAAATAGTCATTTACGGCAGACCCATTAGCAAGGAAAAAATAACACCCATATACAAGCCGTGTTCGTGAGGCCAAGATGTCGAATTCCTGTGACGTCAGACTCGATGTCCAATGACGCGCGTTTCACGTGTAATCATCTGAAGCATGGTTACACGTGAAACGCGCATCATTGGACGTCGAGTCTGACATCACAGGAGTTTGACATCTTAGCCTCACGAACACGGCTTGTATACGGGTGTTATATTTTGGGGAGAAAACACTTTTAGATTACTCATTAAACCTAATGAAAATATTAATAAAGAGAAAAAAATAAAAGAAAAAAGAAAAGAAAAAAGTCCTTGGCGCACTCTCAGGTATATAAACCTTATACAATGGAAGTCCCAATTCTCTGAATGTAGGGGCGATTTGTGGGTCCGGAATTCGATCTCTCAGAGTCCCTTGGATGGTGGATCTGAATCTGCAATTATACACAACAAAACAACCATTGCGCAGTAAGCTCTGATAAATCGTTCGCACCCACACCGCTGCTGGCTACTTACTTAAAAGTAGAAGATAAAGGGCCTTGAAAGGTATCTTTAACTTTCGCTCCGGTGTGCAGGCTGGATATCAGTAGGCTGCCAGATGATATAAACCCTCTCCACACAGTTGCGAATATATGCATAAATAGAATAGAATAGAAAAAACAATGGTATGATACATATAAAATTTAATAAAACAAATAAGAACTTACAGCAGTACACTCACATGCTGACCGGCCCTATAAACAGGATACAATGTGCCGTCCGCTAGCTTGAGAGGATAATGATGCGGTGCATATGGAGGTGAGATCTTGCGTTAACCTCCTCTTCGTGGCCGCGATTCAGAGCACCAGGTCCACCTACGATGAAGTCACTCCTAGAGCGCCCCTTCTCCTCTACAAACACGCGCACGCCGTATCACGTCCTGCTGAAACTCCACCCTACGCACGTTTCGTGACTGCTGACGTCACTTCTTCAGGGGTAATGAAGTTACAATGGGAATATGTGCTATTTAAGCACATACAGAGCTGCCCTCACGGATCCTATAGGACAGCTAATTCCAATAGGGAACTGCTAGATGTACAGCAAAGTGTATCACACACATACAGATTACGGACGTTAATCATGCATAGCAATTGAACATTAAAATGAATTACACATTATGTATTCCACCTATAATTCATAAACAGACACAAAATTAATAAAAATAAAATAAACATACTGGCAACTTGGAAGAGATATTCTAACCAACCTGTACTAACCTGATTCAGCTATATTATTAACTATTAGCTATACATGAACAGAGGATGCAGAGGAAAGATCGGACTAGTGGAACAAATGACAAGTAACTCAAAAATATATAGAACAGACCTAGCCATCTTTAAAAGAGGAGGCTAAATTGAATTCTATATTTAGACCTCTTGGGGTCAATGTTTTCAGGGTGTAGATCCGGAAGCTTTCACGTCTGGATATTACATTTATCTTGTCTCCCCCTCTCCAATTTTGTTTGGGGCATTCAATGCCCTTACAGACCAATCCTTCTGGATTTTGATTATGTTTGATTTTGAAGTGGTTTGAGACACTGTGTGTCTCTAAACCTCTTTTTATATTGTATATATGTTCTGCAAAGCGTGGTTTCAACGGTCTAGCTGTTCGCCCTACATATTGTAGCCCAGAAGGGCACTCTAACAGGTAGACCGTGAACAGACTCCTGCAGGTTATGAATGATTTAATTGGAAATGTTGCTCCGGTATTATTTGACTTAAATTCTCTACATTTAGAGCTAAACCTACAACCAATACACTTACCACATGTGAAGAAACCATTCAATTCCTTTAACCATGTAGTATTGCATTCTTTGGTTAGATTTAGTGGACAGCTAGGAGATAGCTTTAGTTTTAAATTATCCGCCTTTTTGAATACTATCTGTGGACACTTAGGTAATATCGTACAGAGTAGTGTATCGCCCTGTAGAATTCCCCAATGTTTTTTTTAATTATTTGAGTGATATTATTGGCCATTCCATTGCACTTTGTAATAAATGGAATAAATTCAACCCCTTCTTATTTATTTTTATTTTCCTTATTATTCATGAGGATTAGATCCTCCCTATTGGTATTTTTCACTGCTTCTAATGCTCCCATCACCTTAGTGTGGCTATATTCTCTGTCCATAAATTTGTCCCTTAGATTATCAGCCTGTGTATTAAACACTTCTACCTGAGAGAAGTTACGTTTCGTTCTTAGAAACTGGCCTTTAGGGATATTATTAATCCATCTCGGATTATGATGGCTTGATGCTAAAAGGTAGGTATTGGCATCCACTTTTTTATAGAAGGTTTTGGTTTCAATTAATCCCTTCTCTATGAACAAAGTTAAGTCTAGAAAATCAATAGTGAGTGGACTAGTTTTAAAAGTGAATTTTAGATTCAAGTTGTTGGTGTTGAGGTACTGTTGAAATTTACCTAGATCTTCCTCATTTCCCCCCCAGATACACAGCACATCGTCAATATAACGTTTCCACAGCACCAGGTCCACCCCGAATGGGTTGCGGGACCGGATATAATCCTCCTCCCACATACTCATAAAAATGTTGGCATAACTAGGGGCGAACCTGGTGCCCATGGCGGTGCCGCATATCTGGAGGTAGAAATTATTATCATAATTAAAGAAGTTATGGGTGAGGATGTACCTTATTCCTGCCAATATAAAGTTTTTAAATCCCAGTTCAAGACTATCATTATGATCTAACACCCTCCTGATTGCCTCGATGCCTAACTCATGGTTTATGACAGTATACAATGAGGTCACGTCACACGTGACCCATGTATAGTGGTCCTCCCATTTAAGATCATTGATTATATTAAGGACATGAGTTGTATCACGGAGATAGGAGGGTATCTGAGCAACATATTTCTGTAATGTAGAGTCTATAAACTGGGATAAATTGGATGACAACGATTTGATCCCAGATATGATGGGGCGACCGGGGGGATGCCAAAGATCCTTGTGTATCTTTGGAATAAAGTAGAAAATTGGAATCCTTGGTTGTTGGACATCCAAGAACTCCAATTCTCCCTTGGAAATAATCCCATCAGTGAATCCCTGTTGCAGAAAATTATTCAAAACCATTTTGAAATCAGCAGATGGATTGCATGTCAATTTTTGATATGTATCTGAATCACTTAGGATTCTCATGGATTCAGTCTTGTAATAAGCCGAATCCATGATGACGATCCCCCCCCCCCTTTGTCTGCTGATTTGATAACAATTTGGGTGTTGCTCTCCAAACTTTTAACAGCTTCCTTCTCTAATTTACTTAGATTATGATTTTGGATTTTGAACTCACTGGTTGCTTTCTCCATGTCCTGAATCACTAATTCAGTAAAAGTGTCTAGGAAATTGCCCTTAACATGTTTAGGATAAAAGACAGAAGGTCTTTTAAATTGAGTTTTTGGAATGGGGTCAGTGCTATTTTTATTATTAGTCTCCTGGATTACTTCCCTACTTACAGCATCTTTCATAAAGTACTTTTTTAAGGTGAGACGTCTCACAAATTTATGAGTGTCAATATAAAGATCAAACATATTGGGTCCCTGTGATGGGGCAAAATTAAGACCCTTGGAAAGGACCCTATTTTCAACCTCAGTGGTTTGATAACCACTAATGTTGAATACATTGTTAACCCCTACCGTTTGTTCCCTTGTTCTGATTTTTTTCTCTTTCCTCCTTCCTCCTCTTTTTCCTCTGAATCCTCTGTTTTCTTGCGTCTTGTGGAGCGTGGGGTGCTTTGTCGCCCTATCAGGTTTTCTGTCTCGCTGTTTCTCCTTGGAGGGATGTCGTACTCCCTGTCGTGATCTAAATGTTACGCCGGTGCTGCCCGCAGACCAGACTCGTCCCTTATACTGAGGTGGGGACATATATGTGCACGCACCCACAGCAGAAGGAGCGTGTCTGGAGTGTGGTGTTTTGGCGTTGCCAGGCCAGGTGTGAACAGGTGTAGCAATACTTGCCGGTACCGGTACTGAAGAAGCGAAGTAGTTGCCATTAGCCAAAGGTCGGGGAGAGAGAGATTCGGAAGGTCGAGGTCCAAGCTGAGGTCGAGGGATGGAAGAAGCTGCAGGGTCAAGAGGGAGCTGGGATCCAGAGCCAGGTAAGCACGTCCGCCAAGCCGGGTCGTAACCTGAATGCACGAAGACATAAAGAGAGCCAGAATAGACGTCTGTAGCAGAGACTATGTCGAGCGATGTGAGAGAGGCAGAACAGGCATTAAGTACTGTGGCTGACCAATGGGTAACAGAGGCAGGCCTGGAGGAGCCCTAGGAGCAGTACAGGATTGGTTTCCATAATAGGCTGCCAGGTGATAAGGTTTAGGGTTAACTAGTAACCAGCGTGTGGGAGGGAGGTGGGGCTTCACTGCAAGAGCAGTGAATAAATTAGCTGGTGCTGGAATGTGTTCCGTAACAGCAGGGGATGCGCGCGCAAAAGCAACGGCAGGCAGCCGAGCACCAGCCCCGAGCGGGGCAGCAGCAGCCCGATGGGGAGGATGGGGAAGTCCCCTCAGCAGGGAAGCCGGGCGAGGAGTGAGCCGCACAACCGCGGGAGGGGACAGAGGTGAGGGGAGGTCACGCTGCGACCGACGTGACACCCGAGTCCTCACAGTACCCCCCCCCTTCAGGGTCGGCCTCAGGACGATCCTTCCATGGCTTGGATGGAAACTTTTTCCGAAAGCGTTTAAGAAGTCCTGGTGCATGGATGTCGTTAAGAGGTACCCAAGACCTCTCCTCGGGTCCGAAACCCTTCCAATGAACCAAGAAATTGACTTTCCCTCTGGAGAGATGGGAATCTAGTATGGTCTGGACCTCGTTCTCTTCGTTGCCCTGTATGATCACAGGATCTGGTTTAAGAGTGTTGTCCGGGAACAGAGGGCTAGAGATGAACGGTTTGAGAAGTGATGTATGGAAAACATTAGGAATTCGCATGCTTGGGGGTAGTTGAAGACAGAAAGCCACCGGGTTAACCTGCTCCATGATAGGAAATGGCCCCCGGAATCTAGGAGCCAAATTAGGGGAAGGGGTTTTGAGGCGGATATTTCTAGTAGACAACCAAACCTTGTCCCCTGGTTTGTAGTTGGGTGCAGGTTGGCGACGGCGGTCAGCCTGGACTTTAGTAGACAGGGAGGCCCTTTGAAGTGCAGATTGAATTCTATCCCATGAGTACTGTAGGAGGGAGATGTGTTCATCCACAGCTGGAACTCCAGAGGAGATCTTGGAAATAGGTAGGCAAGCCGGGTGATAGCCATAATTAATAAAGAAAGGTGTCTCACCAGTGGATTCATTCCTGGAGGAATTAAAACCATACTCAGCCCAGGAAAGCAATTCCGTCCAGTCATCCTGGGAGTCAGAGACGAAGCACCATAAATACTTCTCGAGAGATTGATTGACCCTCTCGGCCTGTCCATTAGACTGAGGATGATAACCCAAAGAGAAGGAGGAAGCAATGCCCAGTCTTCTTGTGAAGGATCTCCAGAATCTGGAAACAAATTGAGAGCCACGATCCGATACGATGGACGTGGGTATGCCATGGATCCGGAAAATTTCTTTGGAGAAAATATCGGCTAGGGCGGGTGAGGAGGGTAATCCTTTGAGAGGAATAAAGTGTGACATCTTGGAAAACCGATCCACCACTACTAGAGTGGTATTCATGCCATTCGACCTAGGCAATTCGACAATGTAATCCATGGATATGTGGGACCAGGGGCGTTCCGGGATGGATAAGGGCAAAAGAAGACAATGGGGTCTCTGGCGAGGTATCTTGTTGCGTGCACATACTGGACAGGCCCAGGTAAACTCAAGAATAGATTTGGCCATATTGGGCCACCAAAAGGTACGAAGGATTAGATCCAAAGTCTTCTTGTAGCCTGGGTGTCCTGTCGAACGGGAAGCATGTCCCCATTCCAGAATCTCCGGAATAAACTTGGGCTCCACTTATAAGGTATCCTTCGGGATCTAAAGATCGCTAGGAAGGTGGCTTTGAGACTTGATGATCCTCTCAAGATTCTTGTTTGGGAAGGATAGACTCTGTAGTTTTCTCTGGTCTCTCATCAGAAGAATATTGTCTAGAGAGAGCATCCGCCTTGACGTTTTTAGTGCCGGGAATGTAAGACAAAATAAAATTAAACCTGGAGAAAAATAACGACCAGAAGGCTTGGCGGGGGCCTAAGCGACGGGCATTCTCGATGTATAAAAGATTCTTGTGGTCCGTGAGAATAGTGAACGGCTCTTTTGACCCCTCCAACAAATGCTTCCATTCCTGAAGAGCCAACTTGACGGCCAAAAGTTCTCTATTGCCTACATCATAGTTCCTCTCAGCTGGGGAAAACTTCTTTGAGAAAAAACCGCAAGGGTTAAGTTTATCCTGGGAAGAAAACTTTTGGGATGGAACAGCGCCGGCCCCACAGTCCGAAGCGTCTACCTCTAGGGTGAAAGAAAAATTGGTGTCCGGATGTCGAAGGATGGGAGCTGAGACTAAAGCTTGTTTTAGTGTTTCAAAAGCTATGACTGCCTCAGGAGACTAAGACGAAGGATCGGCTCCTTTTTGGGTCAGTGCTGTGATCGGGGCGATGATTGTGGAGAAGTTACGAATAAACTTCCGGTAATAATTGAAAGCCTAGGAACCGCTGAATAGACTTGAGGGAATTAGGTTGCGGCCAATCAATTACGGCTTTAAGTTTCTCAGGATCCATGGCCAATCCCGTGTTGGAAATAATATATCCCAGAAAAGAGGTGGTAGACTGGTGAAAGAGACATTTCTCCATTTTGGCAAACAGACAGTTCTCTCGGAGACGGGAGAGTACAAACTTGGTATGGATGATATGGTCCTGTAGATTCTTGGAAAAGATAAGGATGTCATCCAAATAAACAATTACAAACTGATTAAGGACAACCCGAAAGACGTCGTTGATAAAGTCCTGAAAAACCACTGGAGCGTTGCATAATCCGAAAGGCATCACGAGATACTCGTAGTGGCGCTACGGTTGTTAAAGCAGTCTTCCATTCGTCGCCCTCCCGGATGCGAATAAGATTATACGCCCCGCGAAGTTCAAGCTTGGAGAACACGTTAGCACCTTGAAGTCTGTCGAATAATTCAAAAATGAGAGGAAGAGGGTAACGGTTCTTCACCGTGATGCGGTTCAGTCCCCGGTAATCAATACACGGTCTGAGAGTACCGTCCTTTTTCTTGACGAAGAAGAATCCGGCTCCTGCGGGTGAATTGGAGTGCCGAATAAAGCCCCGTTTAAGGTTCTCACGGATATATTCGTTCATGGCTTCCGTCTCAGGAAGAGAGAGGGGGTAGGATTTGGACTTGGGCAATGTGTATCCAGGTACCAAGTCAATAGGACAATCGTAAGATCTGTGAGGCGGTAGTAGTTCGGATTGGGTTTTGCAGAAGACATCCAGAAAAGCAGCATACGGAGCGGGCAACCCTCCCCTAGGTTTGGATGCATTGGCCAGCAGTCGAGGCGGAAGTACGGCTGGTGGAAACGGCTCCTCCGACCTCGACCTCCAAGCAATAGGATCTTGGGATGTCCAGTTGATGAGAGGATTGTGCTTCTGTAACCAGGGTAAGCCGAGAGTGACCGGAGTTCCGGGATCGTGGATTACATCAAAGGCCAAGGTCTCCTTGTGTGAATGAGAGGAAAGGGTGATGGGGCAAGTCTCCAAGGAAATATATGCCGGGGTGAGCGGACGCTCGTCAATCCCGACCAAGGCAACGGGAGACTTCTTCCTAATGAGTGGAATTTGGTTCTGTTCAGAGAAGGCTTGGTCCATAAAATTTCCTCCCGTGCCGGAATCGATAAATGCCGCAATGGATGTACGGAAGGTAGGACCCGAGAGAGAGACGGGAATGGTCAATTTCTTGGGAAGTTCCTTCCTGGAAAGGGGACAAGGATATTTAGCACCCAGAGAGAGCCCCTTCGTACTCACTGGGTTTAGTTGTTTCACGGGCGAAGTGGACATTCACGGATCAGATGCTCGGAGGATCCGCAGTAATAACATAATCCACCGACTTGGCGAGCTTGCTGTATTGGTGTCCGGGAATGCTGGACTCCAAGTTGCATCGGCTCCGGAGCCTCAAAGCGGGTAGCGGGGAGACAGCAGGTCCTGTGGTTGGAGAGAATCTCAGAAAAGGAGCACGGAAGGGTGTAAATCGGGGAAGCTGGCGTTGGAGGCGGCGTACCTGAAGGCGCTGATCCACTCGATTGGCCTGGGAGATGAGTTCCTCCAGAAGCCCTGGCCTGGGTTTTGAGGCGAGCTCGTCCTTGACGGAATCCGTTAAGCCTCGCCAGAAGACTGAGACTAAAGCCTCCTGGCCCCATCGTGTCTCAGCTGCTATAGTCCTGAACTCCAAGGCGTACTGGGTCACGGAACGGCGTCCCTGGAAAGTTCAAGCAAAGAGTCAGAGGCAGTTTCTTGGCATGCGGGGGTATCAAAGATCTGTCGAAAGTCTCGTCTAAAGGCTGCGTAATCAAGGGTGATATCGGGACGGAGTTCCCAAATTGGGGAGGCCCATGCCAGCGCTTTCCCTGTAAGCAGGCTGTACACATATGCCACTTTCTTGCGACCAGTGGAGTACTGCTGTGGAGCCATCTCAAACTGAATCTCGCACTGATTGAGAAAACCGCGACAGGCGTGTGGATCCCCCGCATACGGTTTAGGTGCCGGAATCTTCGGGCCGGAAGTCGCGGCAGTACCCGGTTCTGGCGACAGTGGCGGTGCAGCCCCAGGTGGTGCCTGACAAGAAACATCCTGTATATGTTGAGTGAGGAGAGCCATTTGGTCAGTTAGGGCCTGCACTAGTTGATACATGGCCGTCATCATGGAGACCATGTCAGTCTGGTCTGCGTCTTGTGGGCTCGACATAATGTTACGCCGGTGCTGCCCGCAGACCAGACTCGTCCCTTATACTGAGGTGGGGACATATATGTGCACGCACCCACAGCAGAAGGAGCGTGTCCGGAGTGTGGTGTTTTGGCGTTGCAAGGCCAGGTGTGAACAGGTGTAGCAATACTTGCCGGTACCGGTACTGAAGAAGTGAAGTAGTTGCCGTTAGCCAAAGGTCGGGGAGAGAGAGATCCGGAAGGTCGAGGTCCAAGCTGAGGTCGTGGGATGGAAGAAGCTGCAGGGTCAAGAGGGAGCCGGTATCCAGAGCCAGGTAAGCATGTCCACCAAGCCGGGTCGTAACCTGAATGCACGAAGACAAAGGAAGAGCCAGAATAGACGTCTGTAGCAGAGACTATGTCGAGCGTTGTGAGAGAGGTATGACAGGCATTAAGTACTGTGGCTGACCAATGGGTAACGGACGCAAGCCTGGAGGAGCCCTAGGAGCAGTACAGGACTGGTTTCCATAATAGGCTGCCAGGTGATAAGGTTTAGGGTTAACTAGTAACCAGCATGTGGGAGGGAGGTGTGGCTTCACTGCAAGAGTAGTGAATAAATTAGCTGGTGCTGGAATGTGTTCCGTAACAGCAGGGGATGCGCGCGCAGAAGCAACGGCAGGCAGCCGAGCACCAGCCCCGCGCGGGGCAGCAGCAGCCCGATGGGGAGGACGGGGAAGTCCCCTCAGCAGGGAGGCCAGGCGAGGAGTGAGCTGCACAGCCGCGGGAGGGGACAGAGGTGAGGGGAGGTCACGCTGCAACCGACGTGACCTCCGAATCCTCACACTAAAAAAGACATTTGGTAATGATTATTCTCATGATTTCTAGGTGGTGCATTGTATGGTCTGAAATCATTATTTGGTCTAAACACATTATTATCATGACCTCTAGGACCATCTCTGGGTCCATCATGGTAATGCTCTTGATGTTCATATCTACCATGGCCATTAGTATATCTACCACGAGGTGGACCATGGTATCTATGATAATCGTTCCTAAATGGTACTTGTGGTCTAGTACCTAAATAGGGACGGGGGGGTGCTGCCATCTTTTTATTAGACAATTTAGTTGTTATACTAGTGTCTTTTTTGTTTTTGTGTCTTCCTTAGGTATCACTCCTTTATTTATGGGTGTATACAGTACTTCTCTTCCAATTTGGAAGTTTCTTCTGAAATCAGGACTTTTTACTCTGATTTCCAGTCCCTTTGTCTGTTTTGTTCATAGTCTTTCCTATCCCTTATGAACTGTTTCTGTTTGGAATTGATAACTTCCTTTTCTAATTTTTCTATTCTCTGAGTGATCTTTTCTTCGAGTGTTTTGTACACTTTGAGATCGGAAAAATTCCCTAGTTTTTCTTGGATTTCTACAAATTCTTTATCCAGAACGTCTAGGGATTTTGTCTTATACTGAATAGATAAATTAACTAAACCAAATGCACATGTATCAAGAATGTAATTCCACTCCTTTAAGAACTCCTCATTCTCAGTTTCAAGTGTCGGTACTTTGAGGACCCTAAGCCCTCTCGGTATTCTTTTATGTTCAATATATTTCTTAAGTGCTACAACTTCCCAAATTTGCCTCATTTCTTGTGTGAGGAGTTTTTCTACTTTATTAAATAGAGTGTCTAGATTTTCAGTGTCTAGATCTATATTCTCCACCTCTGTCTCATCTGCAAAGATGCTTTCTAAATTACAACTACGAAGTGCACGATTAGAAAATAGTGACATAATTATTATAAAATGGTCGGCTGCTGATATGGTGAAATGGATACAAATGTGATAAAAATAAAGGATGACTAAATATATACTAAGCGCTCAACCTATTAACAACCTAAACTATACAATACAAATTAATGAATGAAAGTGACGTGAACTGAATATAACTTCTATAAAAGGTATACCAGGTGTAAGGGGATCCCACAGACACGTGATAAGGAATGAGGGAGTGGCTGCCTAAGGATTGAGTGCTTAGTATATGTTTAGTCATCCTTTATTTTTATCACATTTGTTTCCATTTCACCATATCAGCAGCCGACCATTTTATAATGTACAAAAAAGGTTGGAGCGCAGAGAAAAAGAAAATTCGGTGTTAAACAATCATCACTTTATTGGTTAGTACACTGTCTAGTAAAAACTTACAATTAGGTATAAATGCGTGCACGATGGGGCTCCCACATTCTTCTGTATTAGGCGCCGTCACTACCCCTGCCCAAACCGTTCTCTCCTACTGCGGATCCTCGCAGGGTTCCTGAACCGGAACCGGAAGTCTACCCACTTGAGAATGGTGGGCGGGCTCTCACATGAGATAGCAATGGCGAAGGCAAAAGTAATAGCAGTACCAATAGCTAGCGGGGGTGACGCTAAAAAACAGGAACGGGTACCCCTATCGTACTGGTATTACACTCCTGGATGGACGTGTATACCAAACTACTGAGCAACCCCTGGCTAGGTCTGTTCTATATATTTTTGAGGTACTTGTCATTTGTTCCACTAGTCCGATCTTTCCTCTGCATCCTCTGTTCATGTATAGCTAATAGTTAATAATATAGCTGAATCAGGTTAGTACAGGTTGGTTAGAATATCTCTTCCAATTTGCTAGTATGTTTATTTTATTTTTATTAATTTTGTGTCTGTTTATGAATTATAGGCGGAATACATAATGTGTAATTCATTTTAATGTTCAATTGCTATGCATGATTAACGTCCGTAATCTGTATGTGTGTGATACACTTTGCTGTACATCTAGCAGTTCCCTATTGGAATTAGCTGTCCTATAGGATCCGTGAGGGCAGCTCTGTATGTGCTTAAATAGCACATATTCCCATTGTAACTTCATTACCCCTGAAGAAGTGACGTCAGCAGTCACGAAACGCGCGTAGGGTGGAGTTTCAGCAGGACGTGATACGGCGTGCGCGTGTTTGTAGAGGAGAAGGGGCGCTCTAGCAGTGACGTCATCGGAGGTGGACCTGGCGCTCCGAGCCGCAGCCACGAAGAGGAGGTTAACGCAAGATCTCACCTCCATATGCACCGCTTCATTATCCTCTCAAGCTAGCGGACGTCACATTGTATCCTGTTTATAGGGCCGTCAGCATGTGAGTATACTGCTGTAAGTCCTTATTTGTTTTATTACATTTTATATGGTATCATACCATTGGTTTATGGTTGGTTTATACCATCTGGCAATCTACTGATATCCAGCCTGCACACCGGAGCGAAAGTTAAAGATACCTTTCAAGGCCCTTTATCTTCTACTTTTAAGTAAGTAGCCAGCAGCGGTGTGGGTGCGAACGATTTATCAGAGGTTACTGCGCAATGGTCGTTTTGTTTTGTATAATTGCAGATTCAGATCCACCATCCAAGGGACTCTGAGAGATCAAATTCCGGACCCACAAATCGCCCCTACATTCAGAGAATTGGGACTTCCATTGTATCAGGTTTATATACCTGATAGTGCGCCAAGGACTTTTTTATTTTCTTTTTTATTTTCTTTTTTTCTCTTTGTTACCATTTGTACTAGCCTTATGGATAGGTTTGTTGTTAATCCTTAGGCAGCCACTCTCTCATTCCTTATCACGTGTCTGTGGGATCCCTTGACACCTGGTATACATTTTATAGAAGTTATATTCAGTTCACGTCACTTTCATTCATTAATTTGTATTGTATAGTTTAGGTTGTTAATAGGTTGAGCGCTTAGTATATGTTCAGTCATCCTTTATTTTTATCACTAATGAAAATATTAATTGAATTCAAATCCAAAAAACTGGGTAACATCAACCTGCAAATAGATAAACATCTAACTACTGTGCACACATGGAAGGAACATACCGACTTTGACAAATTTGACAAGAAACTTAAACTAGATATTGAAAAATTAATGTCAGAAATAAAAGATAGGAAACAGTGAAAATACCATTGTGACACAAATGACTTCGAAAGCGATAAAATATTCAGATATAGAGCACCTATCAAAAATAGTGGGTGTTAAGTGAGAATGAAGTTGAAAACCTGAATTTATTGCAGGTGAACACACGTACAGAGCAGGACACTTACTGTAGCTCTGCTGATTTTTTTTAGAACAGTTTGCCCTCCAAACTGGTCTCTTAGCTATATAATCATTTGACACTGTACAGTATGTGTGAGTGTTTTGTTTTGTCCTTTGTTATATATGCACATATGTATGTGTTCTTATACTACCATCTTCCAAAGATTTATGTATATACTGTCTACCACTGATGTTCATCTTATGTGACCATTTGTAAATGTCACCATTCCAACTAGTGTATATAACTGTAATCTCTCACACTCATAAAATTGTTGACTCACTAATTAATTGGTTTAGTCCCCACCAGATCTGAGGGACCACATATGGGGTTAAAATAATGTGTGTGTATATATTACAACACGCTGTCACGGGAGACTCCTGTGGCGGGTAGGATCTCGGTGGCCGGAACAGCACGAGCGTAGTAGGGGTCACAAGCAGGGGTCCGAGGCAGGCGGCAGGTAGCAAAGTCAGGTAACAAGCAGAGGTCGGCAACGAGGAGACTGGAACAGGACAGGAGGGGCAGGACAGGGACTGAGAACAGGGAGCAGGGACTGAGACCGGGGAGCAGGAACAAACAGGGACAAGCCAGATTACTAGCAAGGGCTTTTACTGTGAACAGACTCAAATACAGGTACAGGTACTGCTGCGGCCGAGTTTATTCGAGCATTTGCCCGTTCTCGGCCGCAGTAACCTGGCACGCGCCGGAGGGTGCCGGGCGCCCTCCGAAGACACGGAGGAGCGCCCTCCGATCGGGGCTTTCTCCCTCCCGCTGCCGGGTCCGCCGGGTCCCCCGGAACCCGGCGACGCGTGACCGCGATGTCCCGATGTCCCGCGTGTCCCGATGACGCGTGACCGCGCGTCGATGACGCACGGCACGCCGAGGGAGTGCGGCTAGCATGCCGGGGCATCCCCCGGCTTGCGGAGCTAGCCGCACTCAAATAAAATGTGCCGCCTCTGTACAGGAACAGATCAGGAATCAAAGACAGAGGCATGTGCATACTGTAGGAGTCTGACTTGAAGCAAAGGCAAAAGCAACAGACAGGAAGCAGAGCTATAAAGGACAGAGACAGGAGCAACAAGAAGACAGACAGGCAGACAGAGGAACCCACAAGAAACAGAAGGCTGCAGCACACCCAGTGGACAAAGTAGCTATGGCTAGGCAGGAGGTCTAGGCGACCCTGACACACGCCCCCACTTCACTCTGAGAGGGGTATTTAAACCTCCTTTTTGCCACTTGCTATTACTCCTCTCCCCTAGAAGAAGCGCACAGGTTACGCAAAACGGCCGTCGGGTAGGATGATGTCAGGATGATGACGTCATCTGGTTGAGACTGCTACTGACACCAGCAATGAACACCACCAGTATGCTGTGAAACGGTTGTATCTAAGTGTAACTCTGTTCCCCCCCCCCCCCAATCTCATGTCGGATACCCTAGGGGAAATTGTGTCCTGGTTACTGTGTATAAGATGGTGCAAACCTGCTGGTAAAAAGGGGCTCTGAGTCTCCTGCAATGGCATGGGGGATATCAGAACAGGCTTTTGATGTAGAGCTGAGTAATACTCACTGGTACAGTGCCTCCATCTCCAGCAGATCCCCAGATTGGTAGGGAGGAATCTCTGCAGGAGAACTTCTCTCTTTAACTTCGCCCTGAATTATTCCAGGCTCAGGCAAGAAGTGTTCTGATTCAAGGATATACTTTATTTCTTCCACAGGCAGACTGCCCATCTTGCAGCCGCCAGGTCACTCAGCCACACATCGGTAGGTGATCACCTGAAGGAAGTCCCTGTCCCAGCTCTTCTCTTACTCTCTGGTGGAGTAAAAGGAATAGTCTCCCACCTCTCCCAGATGGGGGGCCACAACGCCTGCCAGAGCCCTGGCAGCTTACTGGGGTAGACTATCCTCTCTCAAGGGGGAGAGGAACTTTAAATTCAGGAAGTGCTGTTCATTAAGTAATTCCAATAGGCACCACCCCTGTGTCACTATGATTGGACACAGAGCCTGATGACACTATCTTTACTAACTCACTGCACAGCACATGTGTGTGGGGAAAACCCATGATTACTCCTGGCAATCTGCCCTTAACAGTGATTACTGCACAGGAGGAAGGCAGATCTATAGCCCAAACCACAAAGGGTAGTATACATTTGTAGTGAATTAAGTCTTATGAATTTCCCAGAATCCCTAGATGCAGTGAAAGCACTGAATGCTAAGAGATAATGGGGAAGGGCAGGGTTGCTGACCTGTCTGAGATATTAATGTGCTCACAAGTGATATTTTTTATTTGCTTTAGGGCAAACCAGAAGCTTGTTGAATAATACATAAATAATCCTCAGTTTTGTATAACTGCACGTCTCTCACTGCTCTCAATCATCCATTTTATACACTTGTACAGCAATATATTGTATCCCTCTCTTATTGCCTCAATGTGTGTTCCCTTCTTGCTAATTGCCAAGATCTACAATCTCTGTCTCTTGCTTTTCATATATTTCCTCATATTTCTAATACTCAGTCTTCTCTTCTGTTTGTGCACAATATACAGTACAGGACATAGTTTAGTTCTTGTACCGACCTCTATGTCTTCAAGAGAGAATATGGTACTCAGTCCTACATACTCCTATTACTACTCCTATTACTGCCAAATATACTACTCTATTTTTTTTTTTGGGGGGGGGGGGGTCTAAAATGCAATATTTATAGCTTCAGGCACCCCCTGATCCCCGAGACACATGCATACCTGTAAAGGTTGCGCTGGTACTGTCTCCTTTAGGGGAAACAAAATGGCGGTTCAAATCTCTCGCTCCTCACGTGCCAATAGGAAGCTTCAATGGTGGTGCCTGTCCATCTATTGTTGCCTTTCTTTTGGTAACAATAATGGCCAGAAAGTCTTACTAAGCAGCTTTAGACAACATATGTTTCCTTATCTTTATGAATATTAACGCCCTGTTTAATGTGTATATGATAATTGTGCCACTTGTTGTAGGTTTGAGAATGTTTCTTCTCTTACAGTCAGTATGGTAATTGCGCCACCTGCTGGAAATGTCAGAAAATGTTCTGTTCTTATAGTTTCCTTCTATATAGTGTATCCATGGCTGGGTATGGCTACCATTCTGCCCTTGGGCTGGCAGTAAACCTTGATACCATCAGGTTGCCAAAAGTCATCATGGAGTTTTCCCCCTCAGCGGAACTGCACTTGAGTGACATCAGGCCTGGGCATGACCTATCATGAGCCAGACCTGGTGCCCTCTTCCTGGCAGTACTTAAAGGCAGGACCACCTTAAAAATAGAGGGTGTGCCTTCCCCCACTTGAAGGCAGGTCACACAGTGGCAAGGCTGAGATTGGGCCCTCTCCAGTCCTCTTCCCTCCGGGCGAGACTGAGTGTAGACTATACCTCTGAAGTTTGATGAGAGGTGAGATGGGAGTAGTGAAACGTCCTTTTAGGGTGCACACCTAGTTAATCCCTAAACCTATCAGTGTCGAATGAAATACTTGTACTGATAGTACCCATGGGTATTTCTCATACTACAAGAGCAACCTTTGCTAGAAATCCCAGAATGGTATTAGTTTGAATAGTGAAGCGCAAACACCTTGGTGTATGGGGTGTTTGATGGATCGTCTGGGTAAGTTTAAAATAAACTTTAATACATCATATTGGGAATAAATACACTTAAATAGTTAAAAACTTTAAAAAGGGAGGGTGTTGGGTTAGATAGAATATGAGGCTAGACACACACTACTGTTAGTGTATGTGAAGTCTCTTGTGTTCCAAGCTACACTTAGTTAAATAGCAACAGGACTAGTATCCTTGGCTATTTTGATTGTTATGTAGATACAAATATATATATATTACTGCAGGCAATGAATAAGCCCTTGAGGCAGGTTTATACACCAAGAACCTTACACCAGCTAGAGATGCCAGAACAAATATGTATGGCCAAACAGTAAATGGTCTCTAGCATGTAGGTTGTAGACTCATATACTGTACAGTTTAGTTCTTGTACCGACCACTATATCTTTAAGAGAACATATTTTCTTATTCTCATTACTCAGTCCTACATACTCCTTTTAAAAGGAGCAGAGTCTCCTTTCTTTTTTGGGGGGGGAAGGGGAGCTATAATACAATATTTTCAGCTTCAGGCCCCCCCCCCGATCACTGAGTCACGTGACATTCCTGTAAAGGTAGCGTTGGTACAGTCTCCTCTAGGGGAAACAAAATGGTGGCTCATACTGTATCTTTTGGAATAGGAAGCTGCAATGGTGGTGCCTGTTTATCTTATGTTGCCTTTCTTTTGGTAACAATAATTGCCAGAAAGTCTTACTTATCAGCTTTAGACAAAATATGTTACGTTATCTTTATGACTATTGAGTAACACCCTGTTTAATGTGTATATGATAATTGTGCCTCCTGCAGCAGGTTTGAGACTGTTTCTTCTCTTACAGTCTGTATGGTAATTGCGCCACCTGCTGGAAACTTCAGAAAATGTTCTGTTCTTATAGTTTTCTTGTATATGTAGCCCCCCTTCCCCCGTGTCTAGGGAAACTACGTGTGGTGCGTTACCTGAGTGGATCACAGGAGGCCTGATCCTCTGCCGCTGGGAACCTGGGGTGATCACGTTCGTAGTACACAGTGCCTCCACCTGGGAGAGATCCTAACGCAGTAGGATTGCCTCTCTCAGGAACCCAATGCGGACAGTAAATACACACAACCGGGTATATAACAACTATATTTACTGACACAAAACATACACAACAACATATATAAATGACCATACAATATTTTGCCACCCACAGTAACACCACCTTTGTGAAATTCCGCAAAGTTCTGAGGTGCCTGGGCACTTAACACTATAGTGTCGACAGACCAGGCCCGCCTAAAGTGTGTGTGCTAAGTAGTGCTACCCAGAGTATGTCTGGCTGTTGGTGCACTTAGTTGGTAATATCTTCCCGGTCACTCCATGCCATGAATGCTCACCACAAACAAGGTGGAACCGCGAGGCTGAGGTGGGGATATTGATAGCCACCGACCAACAACCGAGCAGACACGGTGTGCAGAGTGGTAGTCTTGTAGCCGGGTCAGGGTAGGAGAGGTCAGATTGGTCGAGGGACTTGCCGTGGTCAAGGAATGGAGATATCGGATAGTCGGTGATGTGGTGCCGGTGTCCTGGGGTAGAGAGAGTAGAATAGTCGAGTCCATAGCCATGGTCCAGGGGTCAGAAAAGTCAGGAGTCCGGGTGCAAGCTGAAGTCAAAATACAAGGAGTGAAACAAGACGAGGCAACAGGAAGCTGGAGGTAAGCACACACATGAAAACAAGTTTATGCTTGTAAGGTCCGCCGATAAGCCCCGCCCCTCGGGCACGTCACGCGGAAGGGAGTCGCGCACGGCTGGAGATGCGCGCGCACACATAGTGGCAGCGGCACAGAGGTGGGACCCAGGCGGGGACGCAACACACCTGCGCCGTCACGTGATGTCAGCAGAAGTGTTTGTTTTCTCATGTTACTGGTTTGTTATCACAGATTAGGAATATGCTCAGAACTCAGAACCAGCAAAGCCCTTCTCTGGCGGATGTAGTCAAATACAAAATAAATACATAACTAAATACTTTTTTCCGTTGTGCTCTATATTCCACAGCGCCCAGTATCCCTAAGCTTGTGGCGAGCGCGCAGCCTCACTGCGCACATTGTCCCACTGATAGCAACTGAAGTAATTCATGTTTGTTTAATGTAAAAAAATCAATTCAAAAACAAAATCATTTTTTTTTTGCTAAATTTACAAATGCTTTGATTTGTTTTTAGTCGCGATGTTTCAAATGTAAAAGAAAATAATTATTGGGGGAGGCAGGTTTGAAGGGGGTGAGATTTTAATGTTTATCAAAAGAGGGCATGGGTTAGAAAATTTTTGAGAAACATGACTAACTTATCAATGGACAATACATTCCTTTTGTATATAAATAAATTGTGTGCTCATTTGCATGTCAATTCCCAGAATCCCTTGCTGCAGTGGAAGCACTCTATGCTAGGTGATAATGGTGAAAAGCCTGTCTAAAACATGTGAATGTGCTTACAAGTGAAATTTATATTTGCTATACTGTATATATAAATAAAAATATACATACATACATACATACATACATACATACATACATACTTAAAGATGAAATCCCACAATGCAACATGTTTGCTTCTTTTTCAGGTTGAGAGCCACTAAAACTCGGCAATGGAAAATTGATACACTTTGTACTCCTTGTCAGATAAGTGTAGGATGGATGACACATTTAGACTGTAAGCTCTGTAGGGCAGAGACTCCAAAATTCCCATTGTGTAACTTCCTCCTCCATGCATTATCTGTATTATAATTCTGTAAAGCTCAGCGCATATTGGTGGCGCTATATCATATATTTCCATACAAATGAGAATCTTCTGTGGAATATTTTATTAATAAAATATTTAAATGTTTTCATACGGTATATCTGTGTGCATGTATATTGAGCGCTAATACATACCCGCTGACCCTATAAAAAAGTGAAAGGTTTAGGTTTCAATAAATAGGAGCAGGAAACAGACGATAGATCCCTTCCCCGCTCTCACACACACACACTGGTAGAAGAAAGAGGTACAGTATAATAGGTGTAGCTGTATTCATTAGGTACAGGATACAAAACAGATACAGCACTAATGAGGTAAAGTGGTGGATAAGTGATTTATATAACTTTGGACGGCACAATAATGTACAGTAGTTTGATGTTCTAGTAGCTACTGTATATTGGCCCAGGAGAAAAGTAGATTTGATGTACTGTAGGTTGGGATACCTTTTAGTGAACCAACCAGTTTTTCATAGATGAAGTTACAATGTGCAGCACAGAGCTTTTGAAACCTCACACAGTGCACACGTGTACATGAAGGGAGAATAATAATATTACTGACATTCAAAACATCAGTGATTCTCAGCCTGTGTTCTGTGGAACCCACGGGGTTCAGTGGCAGGCAACCAGAGGCATCCTATATTTGGTAATGTGGTTATGGGGCAAGAGTCCCAAAAACAGTGGTCAATCTCGTTCAGAACTTCAGTAGATAATAAAAATCCTTATTTTGTTGTGGAGTCAGTTTATAACCATAACTTTTTTGGTATTGGACCCAGTGCTTAGTACATGAATCTATCACATATGACAAATAACATGAATGAGGGTTAACGTACCGTTACTTTGTAGGATTGCGCCCTACATAACCCTTGTGTTGCCGCACTGTTACCGGTCATCCAGTCTCAATGAAGGGAGACATACAATACTCACATATGGCTGTTCTCCTGTGCGTGCATCCACGCTCGGTGTGCAATATAACAGTAGGAAGGATCCGAAGATTCCAGCGGTGCACAGCTTGTAGAGATGAGAGACCAGCAAGGTGTAGATTAAAAATGAAATTTTATTGAAAAAACATATGGTATGGGGGACACACTCTGACGCGTTTCGGACCTGCGTGGTCCTTAATCATAGAGCTATGATTAAGGACCACGCAGGTCCGAAACGCGTCAGAGTGTGTCCCCCATACCATATGTTTTTTCAATAAAATTTCATTCTTAATCTACACCTTGCTGGTCTCTCATCTCTACAAGCTGTGCACCGCTGGAATCTTCGGTTCCTTCCTACTGCTATATTTGGTAATGGCAAGTATTTTACTTTTCACTCCTGTGATGGTGAGGGGGTAACCAGGCTCACAAAAAAAGGGTAAGCCCATTTGGTTACCTCTATTCCGTGTGTTGGGGTTTTAGAGTGTCAGATCTAGAACCTAACTATTGTGCATGCATTGTATGCAATTATGCAACAATAAAGAATGTGTGTGTTTTTACCTTTCCAGGAGTGCTAGCTAGTGGAGATTGCTGGGCTATGAGTTTCAAGGTTTTTTTTTTTACGGTGGATGTGTTATCAGTTGGTGTCTACCTAGTCGGTTTCCAGAATTGCTGGGACCCCTAAAATGTATCCCGAAATCAGGTCAGAATCCCTGATACATTGAGGCACATTGCTCCGGTCAAAGTCTTCCCATTAAAACAGTTACATGACTCACCGCCAGGTTTCCCTGCTTCAGCACAGACAAGAAAGGTAAATAAGGCATAGGGATGTGAGGTGTCTCTGCAACAGTCAAAGTGGTCCCTAGGTTAATGGGGTTAATAAGATATGCGCAGGTCACCAGAATCCAGTATAGGGGTTCTGGGGTACCCCAGACATCTATAAGGCAGTGAGGTTTTTTAAAAGTCTACGTCAGGTTTTCAGAGTTTGGGCATTATGGCTAGTAAGAATAAACGTGCAGGTTCTTTATTTATTTATAAAATGTTTTACCAGGAAGTAATACATTGAGAGTTATCTCTCGTTTTCAAGTATGTCCTGGAGATAGTTAATATTACAAATAATACATGATTCTTTTGCATAACCAAAAGACTTAGAAAATATAAATGTAAAGTATATTATATTAAACAGTGTGTTTAAGGTACATATGCTTGTGCACGGTATATGAGCTGGGACTTCCAGGTCCGAGGTTTCGGGAGACCATTTGGCCACCAGGCTTGGTGCCAGCAAGTCTGCTCAGGTCCTGGACATGAAAGCCTCAGAGGATGCCAGAGGTGTGAAGACCATCTGGGCAGAAGATTTAAGCGGAGTACCCACGTCCTGGTGTCATATTCAGCTAGCCTGCTGTACCTATGCTTCGCCACCGGGACTGCTGCCACTCTAATGTCTTGTTATAGCCTGCAGTACCTAAACTTGTCCACCGGGATTGCTGCTGCTAAACTAGGAACATTCCAGAACCTGTTACCTGACACCTCTGCACCTGTGCTCCACCTCTCAGCCTGCCTATATAAACCTCCCTTTACTGTTCCTCCTTGCCTGTTTATACTGGTTCCTTAGCACCTGCAAGGTTCTTGTGTTTACTGCTGTGTTAGCTTTTGCTATCATCCTGTTCCAGTTTCCTCGTTGCCGACCTCTGCTTGTTTCCTGACTTCGCTACCTGCCGCCTGCCTCGGACCCCTGCTTGTTACCGGACTTCGCTACCTGCCACCTGCCTTGGATCTCTGCTTGTGACCCCTACTTCGCTCCCTGCTGTTCCTGCCACTGGGATCCACTTCAGCCGAAGTTCAATCCTTGACAGAATAAACAGGCCCTACCATGGATTCCGCTGGAACAGACCCGACTCAGGCTCAGTCACTCCATGACTTGCAACATATCATGGTTGGTTACCAGGAACAACAAAGACACGTGTTTAATCGTCTTGGCCGCTTAGAAGAAAAAGCCGCCACTGCGGAAGCTGAGAATCGTGAACTACGTGCAGCCTTAATCACCTTGTCTGGTCAAAACACTGTGACTGTGCAAACCGCACCCCGTGTAACCCTTCCGGAAAAATTTGGAGGAAAAAGACAATCTTTTCGGGATTTCCTTAATCAATGCAGACATGTGTTCAAGCTTCAGCCTACCATCTATAATACCAACGAAGCCCGGGTTGGATTGATCATAACCCTGCTCAAGGATGAGGCCCTTGCTTGGGTCTCCCCTATGTTAGAACAGGATAGCCCACTACTAAGGGACCTGGAGGAGTTTATCGATGCCATGAGTCTTATTTTTGATGACCCAAATCGTAGTGCAACCGCTGAGGCAACTCTGAACAATCTTCGTCAAGGAAGACGCTCGGCAGCTGAGTACGCCGCTGAATTCCGCAGATGGGTTAACGATACTGAGTGGAATGAGGCCGCGCAGAAATATCATTTTCGGCAGGGTCTCTCGGAGCAAGTTAAAGACGAACTAGCCCGGGTGGAGACCCCAGAGAGATTTCAGGACTTTGTCCGTTTATGCATCCAAATTGATCGTAGGCTTACGGAAAGACGATTGGAGAGACAGGGGTTCATGCCAAGCACCCCCGGGTTTAGAGATGTCAGTACCCCAAGACGTTCCAGGGAGACGGAGGAGGAGCCGATGCAAGTAAATACACTGCGGGGACCCATCTCAACCGGGGAAAGGAATAGACGCCGAACAGAAGATCTCTGTTTATATTGCGGAAACGATGGGCACTATCTCGCTGATTGCCCAAACAAGTCCAGGCGGTCTTCTTTCCAGAGCCCTAGAAGAAATCAGCTGCACGCTATTTCAAAAACTGTTCTCTCTGCTTCTCAAAGGAAAGATAACCCTCCTTCGCTACACCCTCACCTCCTGGTTCCTATTATCATCGAGGAAGGAACACATCGTTTTTCAACCACAGTAATGGTCGACTCAGGGGCGGCAGGGAATTTTATGGACATAGAATTCGCCAAGAACAATTTGGTATCATTTGTAGCCAAGGAATCGCCAGAAAGGATGGAAGTCGTTGACGGTTCTCCCTTGAGCTCTGGACCTGTTACCCATGAAACCAGAAACTTAACACTAATCATGGAGCCCAATCACCAGGAGAAGATTTCATTTGGTCTCATTCCATCACCTTTGTTTCCAGTGATTCTGGGAATTCCATGGCTCATGATCCATAACCCACTAATCGACTGGAAGACCAAGACACTCACGTTTCCCTCGGAGCACTGTCAGCTAGCCTGTCTACCTAAAACTCCTATACCAGAGTGTGTAGGAATACATAAGATTTCCTCGTCTCAAGAAAATCTTCTGCCGGCTCTTTACTCTGAGTTTTTAGATGTGTGTGACAAGAAGAACGCGGATACGCTTCCCCCACATCGCTCTTATGACTGTCCCATTGAATTATTACCGGGTGCTGCTATTCCGTTTGGAAGAATTTATTCCCTCTCAGAACCGGAATTGAAGGTCCTCAATGACTACCTACAAGAGAACCTATCAAAGGGTTTTATCAGACCCTCTACTTCTCCAGCAGGCGCTGCGCTCTTCTTCGTGGGAAAAAAAGATGGTTCTCTACGCCCCTGCATTGACTATCGGGAACTAAATAAGATAACGGTGAAGAACAGGTACCCATTACCTCTGATTCCTGAACTATTGGAAAGAATTCGGTCAGCCAAGATCTTTACCAAATTAGATCTCAGAGGAGCGTATAATTTGGTCCGCATTCGACCCGGTGACGAATGGAAAACAGCCTTCCGAACCCGTTATGGGCACTATGAATATCTGGTGATGCCTTTCGGACTCTGTAATGCCCCTGCTACCTTCCAGCATTTAATCAATGATGTCCTCCGAGAGTTATTGGACCAATTCGTAGTGGCATACCTGGATGACATCCTAGTCTTCTCAGATAACATCATGGATCACCAGAGACATGTCCGAATTGTCCTTGAGCGTCTCCGTAAGTACAATTTATACATCAAGTTAGAAAAATGCGAATTCGAAAAAACCAGCATGCAATTTCTCGGTTACATCATCTCTCCCGAGGGTTTGAGTATGGACCCAGGCAAGATTCAAGCTGTGGTGGAATGGCCAATCCCTCGGAATGAAAAGGACATTCAGAGATTTGTGGGTTTTGCCAATTTCTATAGACGTTTTATTAAAAATTTCTCTGGCATTATTGCCCCAATCACCCAACTCACACGGAAGGAATTCCCCTTCAAATGGTCTCCTAAAGCGGATGCGGCATTCGAACAATTGAAGTCACTCTTCACATCTGCCCCTATCCTCATCCATCCAAATCCAGAATTACCATTCATCTTGGAAGTGGATGCATCCGACTCCGCTGTTGGTGCCATTCTGTCACAAAGACTTGGACCCAAGATGCTCCTTCATCCATGTGCTTTTTATTCATACCAAATGTCAACAGCTGAACGAAATTATGACATCGGAAACAAAGAACTCTTGGCTATAAAAGCTGCATTCTCTGAGTGGAGACATCTACTGGAGGGGGCAAATCATCCAATTACGGTCTTTACGGATCATAGGAACTTAGAATTCATTCGATCCGCAAAGAGACTGTCTGCGCGACAAGCCAGATGGGCTCTCTTCTTTGCAAGATTTCAGTTCCACATTTCATACCGCCCTGGCTCCAAGAATGGGAAAGCCGACGCCTTGTCACGGTCCTTTCCGAATCCTAGCTCAGACAAAGAGCAAGAAGAAACTATTCTTCCAAAAAGAAATTTTTTGGGCGTCACATTCTCTGCCGATCTCCTCACACGAATAAAGGGAGCCTACTCAAATGACACTTTTCTTAAAAACCCTCCTCCGGAAGCAGAACTATTTCTATGTGATGGTCTCTGGAACTGTAATGATCGTCTGTTCGTTCCTAAGGAGGTAAGATTAGAGGTGCTCCAATTAATGCACGACTCCCGACCCGCGGGTCACCCAGGTGTCCTCAAGACACAGGAACTGTTGTCTCGCTCTTTTTGGTGGCCTAAATTAGCACAAGATGTTAAAGACTATGTCCTCTCCTGTGAAACTTGTGCTAGGACCAAGACCCCTCGAGCATCACCCGTGGGTTTACTGCAGCCTCTTCCGGTTCCAACTCGTCCTTGGGGGTCCATATCAATGGATTTTATTGTTGACCTGCCACGATCAAATGGACATAATACCATCCTGGTAGTGGTGGATCGACTTACAAAGATGGCTCACTTCATTGCAGCACAGAATCTTCCTTCTGCAGACCAGACAGCCAAGTTGATTGTGAAAGAGGTGTTTCGGCTTCACGGGGCTCCTGATGAGATCATATCCGATAGAGGGGTACAATTCACTTCAAAATTTTGGAGGACCTTCTGTTCCTCTCTAGGAATTCGTTTAAATTTATCGTCTGGCTATCATCCACAATCCAATGGCCAAACAGAAAGGACCAATCAGACTTTGGAACAATACTTACGATGTTTTGTTTGTCATCTCCAGGATGACTGGATTGATTTCCTACCATTAGCTGAGTTTTCATACAACAACTCACATCATTCATCGACTCAGAAGAGCCCCTTTTTCTCAAATTATGGATTTCATCCAACCTTTATTCCTCGTTTTCCATCTTCGGGCCCCATTCCGGCAGTTACAGAGAAACTGGAGACTCTGCGAGACATCCAGGAGACCCTCAAAGAGACGCTTCGTGAGACTCAAGTAAAGTACAAAAGAGCAGCAGACCAACACCGCAGACCCTCCCCAGAATTTCAAGTCGGGGATAAAGTCTGGCTTTCTACAAAAAATCTACGTCTAAAGGTTCCAACCATTAAATTGGGCCAAAAATACATCGGGCCTTTTCGCATCTCAGCACTAATAAATCCAGTGTCCTTCAGATTAGAGCTTCCTGAGACCATCAAAATACACCCTGTGTTTCACTCTTCTCTGCTGAAACCTTTCCGTGAGAACCCATTTCCTGGACGGAGACTTCCTCCCCCTGAACCCATCCTCGTGGATAACGAAGAGGAATTCATTGTGGAAAGAATTTTGGATTCCAGGTTACACCGAGGGAAACTACAGTACCTGGTTCACTGGGGGGGCTATGGCCCAGAGGAGAGGTCTTGGGAACCCAAAGATTTTGTACATGCTCCGCGACTAGTCAAAGCTTTCCACCGACGATATCCAGACAAGCCTAGCAAGGATCGTCCGGAGAACGCTCTTGGGAGGGGGGAGTAATGTCATATTCAGCTAGCCTGCTGTACCTATGCTTCGCCACCGGGACTGCTGCCACTCTAATGTCTTGTTATAGCCTGCAGTACCTAAACTTGTCCACCGGGATTGCTGCTGCTAAACTAGGAACATTCCAGAACCTGTTACCTGACACCTCTGCACCTGTGCTCCACCTCTCAGCCTGCCTATATAAACCTCCCTTTCCTGTTCCTCCTTGCCTGTTTATACTGGTTCCTTAGCACCTGCAAGGTTCTTGTGTTTACTGCTGTGTTAGCTTTTGCTATCATCCTGTTCCAGTTTCCTCGTTGCCGACCTCTGCTTGTTTCCTGACTTCGCTACCTGCCGCCTGCCTCGGACCCCTGCTTGTTACCGGACTTCGCTACCTGCCACCTGCCTTGGATCTCTGCTTGTGACCCCTACTTCGCTCCCTGCTGTTCCTGCCACTGGGATCCACTTCAGCCGAAGTTCAATCCTTGACACCTGGGCTGAATTGAAGTCCTCGGACTACCATTGACTCAGCAGACTGTGTGGAGCCTAAATCAGTGGGTGGCCCCTGACTAACAAGTGGCAGAGGTGCCATGTTAGCGCATGCCCCTGTAAGAATCAGAAGTCCCGCTTGCCCAGTTTCAGAAGACTGGCATCGCTCAGATTGGCTGGTAGTATTTCATGAATGACTCTGAAATACTATAAGAAACCCAGCAGCCAATCAGGTATTGAGATTCGTCCAAGATTCAAGCGTCAAGACAGCAGCGGGAAATTTGAATCGACCAAAAGATGTTCTTGGAGAAATAGCAGCGCACCGGCTTCAGAAATTTCAAGTCAAAATATTTTCTAAGTCCCACTTTCCAGGCCCAACTTCTCAGAATTTAACGTAGCGGCTGGGATTTAAAGCCGATTACAGTTCCAGGACGTTTGGGACTAGGTCACGGTCAAGTTATTTCAAGGCTCCTTGCGGATCTAGCGGTGGCACCACGTGCCGATTTGAGTTCCATGACATTTCGGGCTAAGTCCCGGTCAACCTAAAGACTTTGTTTTATGTACTACGGATGCTAGGAAAGTCTCGTTTTCTATCCCAGACCACCAGTAAGTGTGTTTTTCTTATTTTTTTTTGTGATCCACTGTGTGTACGTCTGTTTCAATGGAATAAATGACTATTTGTTTTACTAACTAGTTTTGCTCAGTGAATAATCCTGGTAAAATGGTGTAAGTACCTGGTCTCCCGTGACAATTCCTCAATAAATATAGAAAGCTTTTAATAAAAATAGCCTAGCAAAGCCTACATTAACTATAATATTTTGGTTGTGCAGCTACTTATACAGGATCAAGGTGTGTGGGTTTCCCAACCTCCCAAACCCATCCCCCCACCCCGAACCGTGGCTGGTGGTAGCACCAAGGCCCTAAGGTGACCATCTGAATGGTTCCCATCCGTGGACAATCAGCAGCCCCTCAAAGGCCCCCATGTGCCTGTGAAGGCCCTTCCTTGGGCTGTCTGATGATCCCTCCTTCAACCTCCAGGATTCAGCCATCAAGGTAATCTCCTGGCTTCTAGTCCCATACTTCTTATACTCCTCAGTCCATACATTTCTGCACAACTTCGGCCCATAACTTACCTCCCCACCAGGCATATACTTTACCTTCTCCCCCAGGCCCATACCTTTCCTCTTCCTCCCAGGCCAATAACTTCTGCTCCTGTCCCCCACGAGAGCCAAACCTATCACCCGTACCATTTGTCCCTTCTCCCCCTCAGGCCCATGCATTCTCTCCCCCCAGGCCCATACCTTCTCCCCACCACCATATTTTTCCTCCCTACCCCTCCCCAAGACCATACCTTTCCTGCAGCCCAAGCCCCCCAAGTCCCATACATTCTCTCCCCCCCCCCATCCCTTATCTTCTTGCCCCCAGGCCCATAGCTCTCCCCCCACCACTCCAGGCCCATACCTTTTCTCCCACCCCCCCAAGACCCATACCTTCTCCACCCCACCCCCCAGGCCCATGCATTTACTCCCTCCCAGGCCCATATCTCCCTGCTTGCCCATATCTTAGAAAGTTTGAGTTAGCTTAATAAAATATTAAAATAAACAGAATGCAATGTGATATAATATTTTTTTTTCAGTCTTCCAATAACACAGAGAACATTTACTTGAAAGTCCAATTTTTTTCCCCATGGTAGGTGCGCTATGGGGGGGGGGGGGAGGGAGGGAGTGTTTATCCCTACATTTGTTGTGGGCCCCAAGATTTCTGTTGGCAGCCCTGGTCACAATACTGTACACTTTAACGCAGTTTCAAAGTACTTACAATGTTGAATATAACTGTTCTATAAAATAATTCAAGTTAAAGTGCACTAAGCGGCGAAAAAATTCGGCATATTTTTTAAATCTCAATTTTTGACAGCGTTGCTATCACGATATGCAGAAAGTCCCAAATACCACTGATAGCAACATTTACAAAAATGGCGAGTAACCGCGACGTGGTGATCGGTGCTTTTAAAACGGCTCACCCGGCGAGTTCAATCTGCTGCAGAGAGAGAGACGTCTCTCCCTGCGCAAATCTCACCAGAAAAAAAATATTTAATTCAAATGTTATGACTAGTGTACATGAGCAGGGGGTCTAAAGAGCAGATCCGTGTTGTTTCAGGTCCAGGGACCCCCTGTTTCCCGATATACAGGCTCCATTATGGGGTGTCAGTATCTCCTATGCATCGAAATGTCCGATCACGTGACACGGGATATTTACATGCATATGAGATACTGGCACCCCATAACGGGGAGGTATCTCGGGAAGCAGGGGGTCCCCAGACCTCAAATCAATGCGGTTCTGCTCCTGAGACCCACTGCACTGTCTGGGTGCCCCACTGGGGTCCCCGGGTGGTCCCCGCAGGTGTCAAACGTTCATCGGGTGGTCCCTGTGGGCGTCTGGGGGCCCGCAGACACCTGTGGGAACCACCCAGGGTGCCGTGTGGGGCCTACAGACACCCGTGAGGCCCACCCGGTGACCCATGCTGGCCTGTGATATTAATCCTGTGTATAAAAAAAATAGTTTTATGGGAGGGCACAAGGTGTGGGTGGGTTGTGTATTGTTGTTTATTAAATATTGTAATGGTTTTTGGTTGCCTAGGAGGTGGCTAGTAGGGCTGTTGTGTGTATTTTTTATTTATTGTGGGTAGCAGTGGTGGGTGAAGGTGGTATTAGCCCCAAGGATGGGTGTTTAGGCCTACCGGGTGGGTAGGGGGGGGGGTTAACCCTTCATTACCTTTGTGGTATTAACCGCTAAGGTAATGAAGGGGTTAAGTCCACCCGCAACCCCCCCGAAAAGCCTAAACACCCACAAAGGGCCAAATACACCTTAACACCACCCCCCGTTACCCACAATAAGCATGGTACTGGTGGTTAACCCCTTCATTGTCTTAGTGGTTAGCAGCTAAGGTAATGAAGTCGCCTGTTAATGCATTTTTCATGCATCGGATTCATGCCGGGGGTCTCCGGTGGTGATATTAATGGGTTTCAGCTCCGGAGACCCCCGGCATCAATCCGATGCAGGAAAAAGTCTTTTTTTTTTCTAAATGACGTCTCACTACTTCTCGGCAGCTTCTCACCACTCTCACACCAACTTTTTGTGGCAAGGCGATTTTGAGAGGAAGTCTCACTTCTAGAGCGGCGATAAGCTGATCGGGGCTCAAGAATTTAGCGCTTTTGAAAAACTACCGATCAGTGGCGAAAAGTGGCTTGTTGCCGCGCATTTGGTGATTTTTTTTTTCTGCAAGAAAAAACTGCGATTTTTGCTCTTATCGCCGACTTTTTGCTGCTTACTGAATAGCAGGAGGCTTTCTTGGCGAAGTGGCTTATCGCTGCTTAGTGCATAGGCCCCTATATATTTTTGTAATCACAAGAATTAATTGCAGGAGAAAATGCAACAAATCTGGATCTTTGTAGACGTACAGAGTAACATCTAATAATCTGAATCTATATGTACAGAGTAATATCTAATAGTCTGAATCTATATGTACACAGAAACATCTAATAATCTGAATCTATATGTACACAGAAACATCTAATAATCTGAATCTATATGTACACAGAAACATCTAATAATCTGAATCTATATTTACACAGAAAGAAAAACAATATTAGTATGTTTTATAATATCTGTTGTAAATCCAAATTAAAAAAAGGTATCACCTAATACTCTAAGTAAAAAGGGGAATAAATCTTATAGGCTTCTTTATGATTGTACTAAGATAAGAGTTTCATCAGCAGAAGAGCAACAGCTGGAAAGAAAAAGCCTTTGTGGAGACCAATACTTCCATTGGAGCATTTAACTATCATCTCTGTGTATATACCACCGTCGCTCCAAGATTGGCTACCAGCATTGCAGTAACTATCAGTGGCACAACCAGTTAGGATCTCTTTGCCTATTTTGGATTCTAAGGAGAAAAACATGAGTAAATACAGTGTAACAACAGAGAAACGCATTTACATTATTCTTGCAGTTGAACCTCAGTGGAGTGAGCAGGGTGAGTACATCTGATCCACGCTGCTCACTGCTTGTATTATTCTACACTGAGGTTACTGAGTAATTACAGTACACACTACAGATAAAACACGAGTGTTACTCTGATTATAAGGCACAGTGACAGCTTGATGCATTTACACGTGAGTTTTACTGCACATTGTAACTGTTCTTTTTCTCCCTGCATTACAGTTACATTGTAAGGTCACAGCATAGGTGTTACTTACTACACTGGTGTTACATTGTAATAACGCTGCATAGATAATCTTCACGATATCATGTTACAGGGCGAGCCACAGTTACAAGCATTAATGTGCAAAGCATCACTGGCCCTTCTGGCAACAACAGATTAAAAGTACAGTGCAGAAAAAGATAACTTTGACTGACTGCCTTGATGTATCCATAGAAACTGGACATCACCTGACACAACTTACACTGGAACTACTCGTGGCTGCATCTGTATGTTTTAAGGCAGCATTTTATGTTTGGGAACTGCATCAAAATATAAGATTCTGCCTTGCACACCAGTAACGTAATATTAGGCTACACAGTTACAGTATACAGTGACAATAAGCTATAAAGAAATTCTAAGGTTTGTTATATTCTTAAGAAACTTTATCAATATTGAGTTAAAACAAAAATAAAAAGTATTTTAATAAAGGCTTCATACAGATGTTTCTATTTTATGTTATACCTTTGGAGATGTCAGATGTTAATAACACCTATACTAACCCAGTATTGTGCAGGATTTAAAGATGTTCTATAAACAAAATCTACATTTGCAGTGTTACTAATACTGTGTTACAGTGACGCAGGGAGTGGTGCAGCTATACTGAAAACATAGGGTAGGGTAGCGTTTCTGTGCGTTATAGTGAGGCAGTGAGCCAGATTGGGATTGTGTTATTATGCTGAGGGTGTAATCCTAAATCATGAAGAGGACAATGTTTTTGCAGTAAAGTACGCAGTGGGAAATATCTGTGAAGTTTGATTATTAGATTGTAAGCTCTCTTGGACAGTAATTACATTTCTTATTGGCTGATTTTATTTATTGCACTGATTGCATTATTTTTCCATGTATTATTTTGTAAAGTGTGCTGTACTTATTTGGTGCTATATAAATATAAAAATACATACTGTACGTTATAGTGTAACCTAGTGCAGTGAGACAGTGAGCAATGTGTGTGCAGTAAAGGAGAGTCTGTGCAATGTGACTATAGTGGAATTACCTGTTATTGTTGTAGTTTGGACAAAACACTTCTCCTCATCCCCAGTGCACTCTATGATTTTCGAAGTGGAACACTTGTCAGAGACAATATTCATGCAGCTTGGGCATGTCACTCCATTCTTTATATTGTTCTCAGCTGGCACTTTAAGTGGGAAAGAGGAAGAGAATCAGATGCTATGAATATTCCAGTCTGCCTTTATTTTGTGAGCACTTCATGGGCAGGATAATTAAGCATCATGAACAAAACGCTAAGCAGTGTTCTACAATTAGGTGGTGTGTGGTCCCGTGGGATCCGACGGCGGAGCACTGCAAATGTAAGCAATGGGGGCTGCGTCAGGTCCTGAAACGCGTCAGAGTGTTCTTTTGTACTCTTTATGACCACCCAATAAATTCTTTTTAATCCGGAACTGGTTTGCAGCCCCCATTGCTTACATTTGCAGTGCTCCGCCGTCGGATCCCACGGGACCACACACCACCTATCTATGTCACTGGCGTGATGCACGCATTCATCTAAAGTCTGAGCAGCTGTTCCACTGAGGCTCCAACAAAGCATTGTTCATTACAAGGTATGTACTTTGGTTTTAATGGGGATTTAGACAGTGCCTTTATGGTATATATAGAGTTCTGTGTCACTCCTCCAGTATAAGAAACAACAAAGGGATAGGGAGTGATCACAGAACCATACTAATTGAATAAAGTGGTCAATTACATCAATGTGGTAATCAAGTAATGGGTGCAAACTGTGAACTGAAAAGTGAATCAGAAAAGGTGAAGGGAAACACAAAATGGATGTGCCCCCTAAAAGAATTCACTTAAATGCACACCAAAACAGTGTAAAATTTAGCTTTTAATAAATTTACTTAAAACATATATTACCAAAGTAATGTGTAATGTGAATTAAAAATATAAAATTAAGATAATAAATAGTACGAGCATATATACATTCTATATCTTTGAATTGATCAATTTAATTATCAACCATTGCATTACAACTTGACTCATTGTGTAACATAATATAATTATGGGGGGTTGCTAACATCCTTACTTGCACAATCACTTATTAATATATGTGCAATATAAGTCCCTTATAACCATAACATATACCCATAACTTCCATTTTTATTCAGTACCCTATATATGCACTTTACTATTTGGTTCAAATAGACTCAAACTGTGTCTCTGCGCATGTATACCATGCTCTGTTAGATATTAGGAATTTTTTCTAAGTCCCCGCGCATGCGTGGGACTAACTACCAGAAATCGCGCAAAATTTCTAAGTGTCAACGCATGCGCAATGAGTATAGACCCTAACAGTATAATTTCTAAGTCCCCGCGCATGCGCGGGACTAACTAACAGAGATTGCGAAAAATTTCTAAGTGTCAACTCATGCGCAATGAGCATAGACCCTAACGGTATAATTTCTAAGTCCCCGCGCATGCGCGGGACTAACTAATAGAGATCGCGCAAAATTTCTAAGTGTCAACGCATGCGCAATGAGTATAGACCCTAACGATATAATTGCTAAGTCCCCGCGCATGCGCGGGACTAACTAACAGAGATTGCGAAAATTTCTAAGTGTCAACGCATGCGCAATGAGCATAGACCCTAACGGTATAATTTCTAAGTCCCCACGCATGCGCGGGACTAACTAACAGAGATTGCGAAAATTTCTAAGTGTCAACGCATGCGCAATGAGTATAGACCCTAACAGTATAATTTCTAAGTCCCCGCGCATGCGCGGGACTAACTAACAGAGATTGCGAAAAATTTCTAAGTGTCAACTCATGCGCAATGAGCATAGACCCTAACGGTATAATTTCTAAGTCCCCGCGCATGCGCGGGACTAACTAATAGAGATCGCGCAAAATTTCTAAGTGTCAACGCATGCGCAATGAGTATAGACCCTAACGGTATAATTTCTAAGTCCCCGCGCATGCGTGGGACTAACTAACAGAGATTGCGAAAATTTCTAAGTGTCAACGCATGCGCAATGAGCATAGACCCTAACGGTATAATTTCTAAGTCCCCACGCATGCGCGGTACTAACTACGCGTATGGAACGATACAGCAATATTTTCTAAGATGTCGCGCATGCGCATCGGATAAAGACCGTTTGTAATCATCTCTAAGTCCCCGCGCATGCACAGTAGCCACCCCAACCGGAGAATACGATTTTTAGTTATAAAAACTGCTCCCAAAGCCCTAAAACCACTGGGAAAAGTGTTAACTGAAGGTATGACACTAAGGAATTGACTGATAGTGTGTCTAATCAGTATATAAGTACCTTATGGAGTTAGTTTAGGTGTAAAGACACTGCGCATGTGCAACAGCTGTTAACAATTGATTTTGCAATTAGGGTACTGACAGGGTATAAAAAGGTTCAGAGCTCACTGCCCCAGTAAAATTTGTCCCTGAGGAAGCTCCTTTGCTGGAGGGAAACGCGCGTTGGACGTGCAATGTTGTCAGTCTCCTACTTGGAGCTGTTTAATGTAGTGTCAGCAGTCTCCTGGCTCTAACTTTGTTGATCCCATTAGTTAATTATTTATTCTTTATTTATAGTGAGTGTGCCTGCTTTCCTTGCACAGCACTGCTGTTTCTGGCAGGTCTATGCTGCAGTGTATGTATCACCATTATCACTGCACTTGCCAGCTTTATCACTCTAGCACTCTTACTTTAACACACTAAAGTCTCTATTATAGTGCGCAGTGCTGGTTGTTCTAGCCAGGTAGCTGGACATTTAACACACTGGCCACTCACTTGTGTACATTTATATACTTTTATTTTTGGGTCTCATCGTTGCTCCAGAGGGGTTAACATCCTGACTTCTAGCAACCTGTGTCCTCTTATCCCACCATTATCAAGTGGTTCAATGGGATAGTATATACTTAAAATAGATGACACGGTTGCCTGATAATGTTGATTTAATATATTTTTAATTCACATTACACATTACTTTGGTAATATATGTTTTAAGTAAATTTATTAAAAGCTAAATTTTACACTGTTTTGGTGTGCATTTAAGTGAATTCTTTTAGGGGGCACATCCATTTTGTGTTTCCCTTCACCTTTTCTGACTCCTCCATTATAACCTGTACACCTGTCTGCCTATATACCACAGTGAGTCTCATACAGCTTTATCTATGCTCAAGCGTCTGGATGGATTGTGATTAAATGTATAATCAAATGTATACCACAAACAGCTGAGCCCTGAATACTGGGATTATATCCCATACACACAGCGTGTTCTACAATTAGGCACCTTCGGTGCTGTATACAGTACATTATAGCCTATCCCAGGGATTTACTGCATCAGAAGTTGTCTCATGTCAGACGACTGATTATTACATACATTTTTCTATCCCAGAAGAGGGTAAAGTGCTTTGTAGATGTAGCCAGGTCCCCCCTTCAGTTGCAGCCCCCCCTCCGGGTACTCACTGCGGCCGTTCGCGGGGAAGTGTGGGCATTTGCGCGCTCAGCGCACTCTCCTCAGATGCGGCCGGTTGCTGGGGATGCGTGCGGCCGGTTGCCGGGGACGTGGTCACATTGCGAGGCTCCCGGCGTCTCCCGCTACAGGGCGCCGCCATTGTTCACTACCTCACGCATGCGCAGGAGCCAGAAGCGCCGGGAGGCCCACAGACACGTCGCGCATGCGCAGTGATTAGTGCGGCAACCCGGACCAATGAGAAGAGGGCTCTTGGAGGGGACTACATGTACCATGAGCCTCAGCAGCCCACATGACCCCAGGGAGCCAATAGGGCTACAGTATCTCCCTGCTCATGGATAGATAAATTTCACGGGGTTTTGGAACACGTCAGTCGGCGTCAGGAGCAGCTAGGGGAAGGAGGTAGGGTTCAGGAGTCAGTGACTCCCTGCACTAGGCCAGCAGCCCCCTAGGCCCCAGATAGACCTGAGCCACCAGTAGTATTGAGTGTTGTAGGGACAGGCCCCAGGTTAGGGACCCTGCCCCTTACTATCCAGAGCCAGTTAGGGACACAGCGGACGCTGCGCTTCCATACAGAGGCTTAGGATCAAGCCTGCTCAGCAGAGAGCGCGAAACCGCACCAAAGGTGGACCGCCCTCACAGATCTTCTCACCGGAGGAACCGGACATCACTCCAAAGCTCGTCTGATCCTTTGTGAAGAGTCTTTAACGCTCAGGTGCCGTCGCACTGGGCAGGTAACGTTACGCACGTGCACACACGAGAGTACTCTCACATAGTGGCAGCGCTGACCACGGGACAAGGGGGGGTTATTCTGTGGACACGGTGTGGGGGTACACGGTTGTGGGTGAGGGGATTATGCAATATCCTTATGCAGTGCTAACCGTTAATGTGTTTAGTGAATGTTATGCTTATATATATGCAGTAAAGCCTGTTCTGTTTTACAACTGTTTGCTTAACGTGATTGTTTCCTGTGAGGGCCTCCTCCCACTCCGTTGGGATCCCTCCCAGGTGGAGGCGTTGCACCACGAGATCGTATTATAGGTATGTACCCCAGGCTCCCCAAGCGGAGGCTTAGGCTCCTGAGAGCCACACAGGTTACACAGCAGGTAGTTGCGTCTGTATTCACAGGGAATACCAGTTACATAGAGATATCAGCAAGGTTTGCTGTGACAGTGTTGCTATCCATCAGCGGTTTTAGTTCATTCCAGTCACTGGGTGCCTCAGGCTTGTCACCTTAGAATAGTTCTTATGGACAGCTTCTTACAAAGTGAGGAAAGTTACTCATTATATTTATTTATTTAGAAAATGTTTTACCAGGAAGAAATACATTTAGAGTTACCTCTCATTTTCAAGTATGTCCTGGGCACAGAGTTATGAAAATAGATGACTGCGGGGGGCCTGGCCAGCAGGTGCTGGAGTTTGGGTCTGGCCAGAGGTATGGCCCAACTTCTGCATCCCCCTCACCCCACTCCCGCAGAAGGCATTTCAGACTGCTGGGGCCCAACCACCGTTATAAGCTGTCTATGCATGCGCGCCAGGATTTGGGCCCAACATACGAATTGGCATTGCACCATAGCAGATGTCTCTCCCAAGGTATGCACGTGTTTTTTGGGGCCCTGAAAGCGGGGTGTTATGTATGTGTGTGGTAGAGCCCTGGTGGGCGGTTATGATTGATGAGAGGGGTTTCTATATTTATTGGGGGGGCAGTGTTTATGGTGTGTGGGGTGTTTATTATCTGTGTGGGAGTTTATTATGTGTATGGGGGTATTATGTGTATGGGAGAGGGGTATTGTGAGTATGGGATATTTTGTTTATGGGGGGGGAGAGAGTTTGGGGCATGAGAGAGAGACAGAGACATAGAGAGACATAGAGAGAGACAGAGAGAGACAGGGAGAGACAGGGAGAGACAGGGAGAGACAAGGAGAGACAGAGAGAGACAGAGAAAGACAGAGAGAGACAGAGAGAGCCAGAGAGAGACAGAGAGAGACAGAGAGAGACAGAGAGACTCACCAACCTCTGCGCACCTCCTGTCTGCCTCACTCTGCTATCGGGTGCTCTGCTGCTCCCTCTCCCTGCAGTGCACTACCGGATCCATCCTCCTTCAGCTGCCGGACTGCGTGCGCATCACGCGCAGACATATATACAGAGTTTCCTGGTCCCGCATCTATGTTGTGCCCATGCGGGGGTGACGTCAGCACGCCGCGCGCATGTAACGAATGCTCAACAAGTGGCTGCTCCACATCATCAACCAGCTGTTGCTGTACGGCTCTCACCTGTCTCCTGCGTGACTGCAACCAATCACAGCCCGCGCTGACGGCGCGCTTCCGCTCTGCTCCTCATTCATTGGCTCTTCTCCCTGTTATATTCTCAGCCAGCCCACTGGCTCACCACTCTTCTTGTCCCTGCTGTCTTTCCTTGCGCTCCTGTTCCTTGATCTCTGTTCCTGACCAGGCTATCCCTTGGACTCCGCTCTTCTGTAATCCTGACCTCGGCTACCATCGACAATCCACATCTCTCCAACCCTGACCTCGGCATACGTACCACGACTATTCTCATCTCTCCAACCCTGACCTTGGAATACGTACCACGACTATTTTAATCTCTCCAACCCTGAACCCGGCTACATCGACAATCCGCATCTCTCCAACCCTGACCTTGGCATACGTACAACGACTATTCTCATCTCTCCAACCCTGACCTCGGCTAATAGTACCTGCAACGACCCAAACCTCTCCAATCTAGACCCTGGCAAGTGTCTCGACTATCCGTACCTCTCTAACCTGACCCGGCTACACTCCAGATGTGCACACACGGCTGTGGGATGGTGTTTATCTAATCCCCACCTCGGCCCATCTTGTTTGTGGTGAGCACTCCGTGACAAAGTGAGAGAGAGGGAGAGAGAGTTTGGGGAGAGAGAGAAAGAGTGATAGAGTAGAAGAGCACGAAAGAGAGAGAGAAGAAGCCGAGAGAGATAGAGAAGAGCGTGAGAGAGAGAAAAAGAGCGCATACGAGAGAGAGCACAAGAGAGAGAGTGAGAGAGAAAGAACACGAGAGAGAAAAAAAGAGCCCATGTGAGAGAGAGTGCAAGAGAGTGAGAGAGAGAGAGAGAGCACAAGCGCACAAGAGAGAGAGGTAGTGCGAGAGAGGGTGGGAGCGCAAGAGAGGGGGGAGCGCAAGAGAGGGGGGACCGCGAGAGAGGGGGGACCGCGAGAGAGGGGGGTGCGCGAGAGAGAGGGGGAGAGAGAGAGGGGAAGAGAGAGAGGGGGAGAGAAAGAGGGGGAGAGAGAAAGGGGGAGAGAGAGAGGGGTAGAGAGAGAGAGGGGTAGAGAGAGAGAGGGGTAGAGAGAGAGAGGGGTAGAGAGAGAGGGGGAGAGAGAGAGCGCGAGAGAGGGGGGAAGCGCGAGAGAGGGGGGAGCGCGAGAGTGAGGGGGAGTGCGAGAGAGTGGGGGAGCACTTGAGAGAGCATGAGAGAGAGAGCTCGAATGCGAGAGAGCGCAAGAAAGAGATTGCGAGAGAGAGCGGGAGAGAGCGGGAGAACGCGAGCTAGAGTGAGAAAGAGCGCGAGAGAATGCGAGAGAGCGCGAGCACGAGAGAGCACAAGAGAGCATGAGCGTGAGAGAGCATGAGAGCGCACAAGACAGAGAGAGACAGAGAGAAAGAAAGAACGCGAGAGAGAAAAGAGCCCATGCGAGAGTGCAAGAGAGAAAGCGAGAGAAAGAAAGCGACCGAGAGAGAGAGAGATCAAACGCAAGAGAGAGAGAGGGGGAGCACGAGAGAGGGGGAGCATGAGAGAGGGGGACCGCGAGAGAGCGTGAGAGACAGAGAGAGCACGCAAGAGAGAGTGTGCTCAAGAGCTAAAGAGTGAGCGAGAGAGAGCAAGAGAGTGAGGGAGAGCACGAGAGAGCACGCGAGAGAGAGCACGAGAGAGCTCATGCGAGAGAGAGCCCATCAGAAAGAGTGTGCAAGAGAGAGAGCAAGAGAAAAAGATCACGAGAGAGAGAGAGCGCGCACGAAACAGCACGAGAGAGTGCGCAAGAGACAGAGAGAGCACGCAAGAGAGAGTGTGCTCAAGAGCTAGAGAGAGAGTACGCGAGAGAGAGAGAGTGTGAGAGAGTGAGGGAGAGCACGAGAGAGCATGCGAGAGAGAGCACGAGAGAGAGGTCATGCGTGAGAGAGCCCATCCGAGAGAGCGTGCAAGAGGGATAGCGAGAGAAAAAGAACCCAAGAGAGAGAGAGCGCGTGCGACAGAGGGGGAGCGCGCGACAGAGGGGGAGCACGCGAGTGAGGGGAGCGCGAGAGAGAGGAGCGCGCAAGTGAGGGGAGCGTGAGAGAGAGGGAGCGCGAGAGAGAGTGATCGTGAGAGAGAGCGCCAGAGTTTTTCAGGATACATAGCGAAACCTTTATCAGAAAAAATTTACCCAAATAAAGAGGTCTCTGGTGAAACATAAACTTCTCCATTTTGGCATAGAGATGGTTCTCGTGAAGACGAGAAAGGACTAACTTAGTGTGCTGAATATGTTCAGGAAGGACCTAGAAAAGATGAGAATGTCATCAAAGTACACAATGACGAAAGTGTTAAGGACATCACAAAAAACCTCATTCACAAATTCCTGGAAAACCGCAGGTGCATTACAAAGTCCAAAGGGCATAACTAAATACTCGTAATGGCCGTCGGGTGTATTGAAGGCCATCTTCCATTTGTCTCCTTGTCGTATGCGTATAAGATTATAAGCCCCATGGAGATCAAGTTTAGAGAAAATGGTAGCGCCTTGCAGGCGATCAAAAAGTTCTGAAATAAGAGGCAACGGATAGCGATTTTTCAGAGTGATCTTGTTCAAACTTTTGTAATCTATACACGGATGAAGTGACCCATCCTTCTTCTTAACGAAAATGAAGCCTGCTCCGGCGAGAGAAGTAGAATTTCTTATAAAGCCTTTCTTTACATTCTCTTGAATATATTCAGACCTAGAATTAGTCTCCGGGAGAGATAATGGATATGACCTTGCTTTAGGAAAATGGCACCGGGCTTAAGGTCAATAGGACAGTCAAAAGGACGATATGGGGGCAGACACTCAGATCGAACTTTATCAAATACATCAAGGAATTCTGTGTTTACATTAGGAAGAGAAAGGTTGCCAGGTTTAGTGGTCTCTAGACCAGCAACGCCTTGAACCGGAGACGTAGAAAGTCTCTTAGAGGCTGAACCCCATTGTATAGGGTTGTTATCAGTCCAATCTATCTGAGGGTTGTGTCGCTGTAGCCAAAGTAGAACCAGGATTACCTGCACAGAAGGGGAAAGAATTACGTCCAGGGAAATTTCCTCTTTATGACCATAATTCGTGGAGAGTAAAAGAACAGCTGTCTCCAAGGAGATGAAGGCTGGCTGGAGAGGTCTTCCATCAATAGCCTCGAGACCGACAGGTTCAGACTTCTGTATCATAGGGATGTTGTGCTTGTTGGCGAAATCCTGATCCACAAAATTTCCCCACACCCGAAGTCGATAAATGCAGACGCGGATACTCTGTAGCCAGGACCCTCAAGGAGGATTGGAAGCATAATCCTTTTCGGTAGTTTACCCTTTGTAGGGGGAGTAGAAGAAATTGTACCCAATGAGATTCCCCCACACCTTTATTGGGTGTTGGTGTTTCCGGCTCCGTAGGACAGCGGCGCACCAGGTGTCCAACAGTAGAAACAAAAACCCTAATTTCTCTGGCGCTGTTTCTCCGAGTAGGAGAGCTGATGACTTCCTAACTGCATGGGTTCTGGGGCCTCAAGAGCTGGGAGATCGGTGGGAGTAGAACTGCGGATAGGAGGCATAGGAGTGAGGGAATGAGAATAAAGACGTTCAAGCCGCCTTTCCTGAAGGTGTTGATCCACCCTAATACATACGCTATCAGATCCTCTACCACGAAGGTCTTTCCTGAGTGGCTAACTCATTCTTCAGAGTTTCCGAGACTCCTTGCCAGAAGGCTGCAGATAAAGCCTCATCGTTTCAGCCCGTCTCTGCAGCGATGGTCCGGAACTCTAGAACATACTTGTCAACGGATCTGTGGCCCTGGGAAATGTGGAACAAAGAAGATGCAGCAGTAATTTTACGACCTTGGGTATCAAACACCTGTTTGAATTCTTTTTTTTAAATTTGTGAAATTTTGTGGAAGTTCAGATGGGAGAAGCCCAGGCCAATGCCTCACCAGTTAAGAGTGCAATAATATAAGCCACTTTAGCTCTGTTGGAAGAAAAGCGAGAAGGCGTTAATTCAAATTGAATATCACATTGATTTAAGAATCCTCGACACCCATCTGGGTCACCAGTGTAGCGATTAGGAGTAGGGAGTTGTGGCTCCAGTGGAACATTGGGCTCCGGACAAGAGGTGGACAAAGTTGAAGGTTTGAGAATTCAAGACTGGGACTGATGGAGCAAGATTGTGGCAACTTTTTGGGCCACAGAGGTGACTTGTTTATCCAAATTCTGGAAGTGTTCAGTAATGGAGGACAGGGCTGGGCCCAACTCAGGGAGGTCTATGTTTGTTGGGCTCAGCATTCTGTAACGCTCGCGCTGCCCACAAACAAGACAAGACCCCGGCACTGAGGTGGGAAAGTACAAAACCACACACCTGCAGCAGCGGTTGCATGCCTGGAAGGCAGATAGTCTAGCGTTGCCGAGTCTGGGTTGGAGAGTGTAGAATATGCCGTATGCTTGCCGGGTCCTTGGATTGGAGTGAGCAGGATAGTAGGGGGACGTAAGCGTGGTCTGGGATTGTAGAGAGTAGAGTAGTCCGAGTCCTTATGCCATGAAAAGGGTTGGAGAGATGTCCGTAGTCGAGGGTAAGCCAAAGTCCAAGATCCAAAGGGGTTCACTTACAAGCCAAGTTGGTATACGAAAGGTTAACTGCAAGTCAAAAACTTAGAGAAAAGCACAACTGAAGTGAGCGTCACAAGGCTACATAGGATTATACTGAGAAAATCATGAGAGTAACCAGGAAGTACTTAAAGGCTGGACTAGCCAATGAGGACAGTGGGCGGAGGGTAGGCGCGGCCCCAGCATAAACTGGGATAGGCTGCAGGAGTTAAGACAGGAATGAGACTACTTGCCACGCAGCTGGGGATCATTGCATGGCTCTGAGTAGGAGTTTTCACAGGGCTACTCTGGTAGCGGCTGGCTGTGAATGTCCCGGGTATCACACTTAAGGTGAAAGTGACCCTGGAGATGGATAAGTCTGCTCGGACTGGTGTACTTGCGGCCATCCATCTTGACGGGCTGTGGGAAGAGGTGGACGCTTCAGCATAATAGGGGACCGCTGAGGAGGGTCCCCGGAATGGACGCGGCCATGCAAGGTGACAGCCTGGGGTATATTAGTGGGTAAACCTCGGGCAGGACCTCTGATTGGTTTAGGGCCTGAGGGGCATCTTCCAAGCATATCTTGTGGTCAGTGACCAGTAATACGGTACTAGCAAGGTAATCGGCATCAAGTTTGCATCCTAGGATTCTGGTAATGGCCAGACCCGGGGAGTTTCTCACGTGGTCGCAGACAGTAGTTATAGACGTAATGATGGGGACTCCTCCCACTGCGATCACATGGCGCAGGGGTATGCAATATTCTAAGGACCAGTTGTGGACCTGTTGCTGAGAAGCCATGACCACCTTGTTAACTTGGTTTGACAATTTGACTGATGAGTAGGGCACCCCTGTTCTGAGATCTCAGCAGCGCCTCATAATGTAACGCACTTTCCCCCACCCTTAAGGAGAAAAGGCAGCTATGGTGTGTGTGGTGTGTCACCTGTGGCTCACAGGAGGCCTGAACCTTCGCAACTGCGAGCCTGGGGTGTGTCTTATATGTCTGGTGACAGCGCCTCCACCTGCACGGGATCCCAACTTGGTGGGATAAGCCCCTTACAGGAACAATACCAATGAGACACACACTCAAGTATATACTAACAACCGTTACTGAACACACAATAACAGTACCCTGTACCACACAGTATAATACCCAAAGTACATAGGGTGCTTGGCACCAATACACTTATGTCCTTTTCCCACAATGTCAGGGCCCACCCAAAAGTGTAGGAGATACCACTATCCCATGGAGTGTTGGTGCACTTAGTTTGGTACCTGCCCAGGGCTCCAGCACACGGTTAATGCAGATTAATAAAGGGGATCCGTCTAATCCAACATTATCGTCTGTGATGGTGTCTGCCTCCACGTGGGGTGAATTCCGGCATGGATAATATCACCATACACAGTATCTTAGATGGAGGTGGTCTGGTCCCAGACAACCGACCGTAATCACCGTGCGGTGTCTTCACTGTGTCCCTGACACTAGGCAGCACATGGGGAAGCGTCCCTATCTAAGGGGCCTTCTCTGAAACAACTACAAGCTACTGTAAGTAAGGGCCTATCTGGGGCCTAAGGGAGGCTATTCTAGGCCTAGTTTCAAAGCCCCGAGACACTACATGCTTGATCCAGCTCTCTCTTCTGACTGGTGTGGCTCTCCAAGCGCACCAAATGTATTTTCTTGCTTGCAAGGGCTTGCTGCAGCCCGATTTGCTGTTTTGTCTCACATGCTCTTCAGCCCCTGTGCATGATGGGGCTGTAGTCCCTGCGGAGCCCTATCAGGTAATGGCCGCCCCTACTCCTGTGCTTCAGCACATGCACAAGCTCTGTAATGGCCGCCGGGCTGTTGTACCCTTGTGCGCATGCGCAATGTGTACTGTGCATTCGTGGCTTCTAACAAGATTGCCGCAGCCTGCACTGAGGGGTTCCTGTGACCAGATTGCCACTCTAGCCCCCACCGCAACTCCTGGCATATTGGCGGACGCACCCGCTACCGCTCTCCCAAGCCTCCATTTCTGACTTCAGCCACCAAAGAGGTAAGAAGCCAAAGGGGACCTGGCCACATAAGTCACACTGAAGGGAAGAGAAATACAATCTGGCACAGATAGATTATTGGCGATAGCACAGACATAGAAGAGAAATTCAACCGCTCACCTATACATATATTACGGTCCTGTAAATAATAAGGTAGGTGCATGGAGGTGTAACATATATGACCACGAGATCTCAAGAGATATTGAGTGAAGGACCCCACTTGTCTGCACTCTTTACCTAAATATTGGTGTATTACTCCTAATTGCCAAAGGCTGCACAAAAAGTCCCTGTCAGGGTATGGAACCGACGAAAAACAAAAAATTATTTAATACATCAAAATATCACACTCAATAGTTAAAATAAATGTTAAAATGTTAAAAAATCCCCATGTGGTAGCGGGGGAGTGGGAACAAAAGAAATGTTTGATTAATTTACTACTGTGGTGCTGTAGTCAGAGATTTACATTTCCCCTACTGCGTTCACATAGGCTCTGCGGTATTAGTAACTTAAATGCAAAATGTTGCTAATCTCATAAACGTATACAATGATGTTAGGTTGACATCAACTGACACAGATAAATTAACTGTAGTAGATGTATCCGTTCAAAGCAACACAAAATTTGCAACAGATGCACAAAGACCACACATATGCACTATAATAGCTGATAAATGCCAAAGAATCACCACTTGAATTGCAGTGGCCAGTGAATACACATACTGTACCTTTCATTGTAACTACCATGCTACCCAGTGTGTACTAATACAGTTGACCAAGTAATGCAGGGTAACACAATATGCCCAGATTAAGAGTATAACTGGTCTCTTATTTAGCTTCTGTTTAGCTACACAATAGAGAACTATTGGTCCTGCAATGGGATTGTGTATGTATACACTGAACAATCCTCAGCCTAATAGGTCACCAGCATATGTTAGAGCCTGTGCCTATACAGATAAGGGTTGCGGTGAACCCAAACAGCAGAAGGAGAGAGTATACAAGCCGTGTTTAGCTAGTGTAGCTGGTGTGATTCCGCATCAGCCGCATGTGCCGCATGTACTGCCGCTCCTCTATGACGTCACTCGCGTGGCGTCCGACCCAACATATGTTTCGCGCGATTAACGCGCTTCTTCAGGGGGAGGAGTCTGTTCCTCAAATTCTGAACCAACTATTTAAAGGAAGCGCTTGGCTGCTATTGGCTAGTAGGAATTAGTCAAATACATTCAGTGGTAAATTAACCCTTTCAGAACGGGTTAACATAAATGACTTAATGTCACGGACCTATCTTTAGTGTAGTAATTTCCCTCTTCAAACAGGCACTCATCTGATTTGACCAGTGAAAATAAATAAATAAATAAATGAATGAATCAATTTGTTACTAGATAATATTTGTTTAGGGTGGGAATGTAGGGTGTAGGAATGTATGCACCTTTATATGATCCGCCCCTAGGGTCAATACGGATCCTGTGATGAATACTGTATACCCTGGGTCCCCACAAAATGGATGAATTGTCCCTTATGGAGGGAAATCATTAAAGGTATGGTGAATATAGAAATCCTTCATTGAGTCCTAAGGGTGACTGGGACTGTAATAGAAATATCCATCGACATTCTCGTTGGAGAAGTATTTTGTCCCAGTCATCCCTCCGTGGACTTTGCTGACATGTTCAATTGCAGTGAAACTCATCACATTTGGATTCCCTTGGTGAAATTCAATAACATGTCTGGCCAATGGTGTATCTACCGAATTCCTGACATTTCCAATGTGTTCAAGGACACAAGTTTTAAACAGTCTGTGTGTTTTGCCCACATACCGCTTCCCACACTCACATGTCATTAAATAAATGACTCCACAGGTTTGACAGTTAATAAACTCCTTTATCAGGTAGGTCTGTGTTTTTGTGAGTTTCAAAAAGGTTTTGGCATTTTTCATGACAGAACATGCTTTACATCTTGTGCATTTATAATAACCTGTTGGTTTTTCTCCCAACCAGGTTTTGCTGGGTTTGGATTGAAAATGACTATGGACTAGTCTATCTTTTATATTCCTACTGCGTTTCCAGCACATGCTTGGAGTTGTTGGTAAAATTTTGCACAAATCCTGATCTTCTTGTAGAACATGCCAATGTTGTTTTAAAATTTGTCTGAGCTCGTGTAATTGACTATTAAATTTGCCAATAAACCTAATTATGTTATCTGTTGTTGCCTCTTCTTTATTTTTATTAGCAAGTAATGCTGTTCTTTCAGATGTGAGAGCACGGTAATAGGCCTTCTTTATGATTTTATTTGCGTAACCTCGTTCGTTGAACCTAGCTGTCATATCTTTAGCTTGTATCTTAAATTCGGATAGAGATGAACAGTTTCTTCTAAGGCGCAGAAACTGTACTATTGGGATATTATCCGTGATATGTCTTGGGTGGTGGCTTGTTGCCATTAGTAACGTGTTGGTGGAAGTTGGTTTTCTATAGATACTAGTTGCCAAGCTGCCTGTATCTGTTTTTGATAAAGTAATATCAAGAAAATCCAGTTGAGTTTTGCTCACTTGGTATGTTAATGTGAGATTTCGTTTGTTGTGATTAAGACATTTGACAAATTCCTTCAGTAAATCTTCTGTCCCACTCCAAATTAGCAAAATGTCATCTATATATCTGACCCACAACTCCACAAATATTAGATATCTTTCAAGGTCTTCCATGAAGACAATTGTCTCCTCCCACCATCCCAGGTACAGGTTGGCATATGTTGGGGCACACGTCGTCCCCATTGCCGTGACCTGTACCTGGTGGTAGAGTTAAAATCTTTAACTTTAAATCAAGACGTCAAACAAAACGTAACTTCTCACAAGCGCAGGAAACCTCTACTGATTGTGAGGTTTCGGAGAGTGAAACTGAAACCACACATTGTGAAGTTAACCCAGAATACCCTACTGTAGTACCAGTACAGGTCTCCCCTTCCCATTACCCCAAAGATCTGCCTCTTTTTTAGGGGAAACGGGCAATACGGGCCCGTTAGGAAGAGGAAAACCCCGACAGGGACTTTTTGTGCAGCCTTTGGCAATTAGGAGTAATACACCAATATTTAGGTAAAGAGTGCAGACAAGTGGGGTTCTTCACTCAATATCTCTTGAGATCTCGTGGTGATAGCACATATAGTTAGGTAAATAATGACACGGAGGCACTTACAGGTGGGTATTGACGGAGTGCAGTTGTCAGTAGAACAACAGGAGGTGCCCGACCTGATCTTCATTCCAGAAATGGTAGAACTCCCAGTTATTCCACACTTGCTTTGTAACGTACAACCTCTGGACAAGGATAAATCCTCTACTCCACCTATAGACAAAATATGAAAATAGAATTCTTATTAACTGACTGAAATAGATACAGCAAAAAACTTTTATAGTAAATTGGTTAACCACTTCTTACACATGATTAATGTTAACATGTAGATTCTAGGCCAGGGGTGGGGAACCTGAAATATTTTGGTCCGGCCCCCATGAGTAAGGGGGCCTGGCCGCATGGGCCCCCTGCGCGGCCATGCCCCTCAATAAATCCCGTCGCCCGGTTACCACTGGGTGACAGGATTTAGCGCGCTTGCGATGCGCCTGCAAGAAAGGAGGGGAAAAAAACTCCGCTCTTCAGATTGGCAGCCGCATGTTGGCACGCTGACAAGATTTTTTTTTTGGGGGCCTGCACCAAGCTCTATCCGAGCTTGCAAAGTGAGGCTCGCCTCTTCCTGAATGGAGCAAGTGGAAAGTACTTCTCCATGCCTCTCTTGCCCTGATTTCCCCCCCCCCTGCTCCGATCCTCCCCCTGCTCCGAACAAGCACATGTCTGTCCACACTCCCCCCAATGCTCCAATCCCCCTGATCCGATTCCCCCCCCTGCTCCGAACAAGCAGGTGCCTGTCCACACTCCCCCCACTCTGATTTCCACCCCCCCTGCTCCGAACAAGCTTGTCTTTCCACACTCTCCCCCAATGCTCCGATCCCCCCTCGACGCACGTCCACAGCAGCAGCCACCGGAGGAGGAGGCGGAATAGTAGGAGGGGAAGATTGCGGCCTTCGAGGTGGTGATGAAGGACCTGAGTATCACCAGGGTGGCGCGGGTAAGCAGCGCTCCGGGGGGGGCGGTTTAAGAGGAGTGGGGCTTGGGGGATGGAAGAGCAAGTCTGCGGAGGGAGAGACACCTCCCTACCGACTCTCCTTCTCCTCCCCACACCGGGCAGCAGCTGCAGAGGATGGCACCTGCTCCTCAGTGTAAGAGGAGAGGGAGCCACGCAGGGCCCTGACAGGGGGAGGGCAGGAGGGCCCTGGCACACCGCTAGCCCTGTGATTTAGTCACTGAGTGACACCTAATCCCAGCATCATTGGTCTCTTTGACTTCATAGTTACATAGTTACATAGTAGATGAGGTTGAAAAAAGACATAGGTCCACCAAGTTCAACCTATGCTAAATTTAGACAACAGATACTTTCTCCTATATCTATACTTACTTAAAATCCAGAGGATGGCAAACAAAAAACCCCAATAAGGGGAACAATTAATTCCTTCCTGACTCCAGGAATTGGCAATCAGATTAATCCCTGGATCAACATCCTTCCCATGTATACTTATTTGGTATATTTCAGTATACCTTTCCCATCTAAAAAGATGTCCAACTTTTTTTGAACAAATCTATTGTATCTGCCATCACAGTCTCCATGGGTAATGAATTCCACATTTTAACTGCCCTTACTGTAAAGAACCCTTTCCTTTGTTGCAGGTGAAATTTCCTTTCCTCCAACCTTAAGGGATGGCCCCGAGTCATTAGTTCTGCCTGTGGGATGAATAGTTATTTTGAAAGCTCCTTGTATTGTCCCCGAATATATTTTATATAGTTATCATCAGTGTTACACAAACCTATACATTTGCACGCCCCGGGTGAGTGGATTTAACATCGTGGCGAGCTCCTATTGGCCCAAGCAGCACACGTGTGGTACTAGGTGGCGAGTAGATTTTTTGTTCGGCGAGTAGATTTTTTGGTGATTTGTCGACCACTGGTTATTTTATCCCCTCTTAGACGCCTCTTTTCTAAGTTAGATTGTCCATCTCCTTTATTAATTTGGTGGCTCTTCTCTGCACTCCCTCTAGTTCCATAATGTATTTTCTTAGGATTGGTGCCCAAAATTGTACTCCATATTCAAGGTGTGGTCTTACTAGTGCTTTGTAAAGGGGCATAATCATGTTTACTTCCCTACCATCCATTGCCCGTTTGATGCAAGATAAGATCTTGTTTGCCTTTGCAGCTACTGCATGACATTGGGCACTATTGCTAAGCCTGTAATCTACAAGCACTCCTAAATCCTTCTCCATCAAGGATTCCCCCAATATATCTCCATCTAATTTGTAAGTTGCCTTTTTATTCTTGCATCCCAAATGCATAACCTTACATTTATCTGTATTAAAACTCATTTGCTATTTACCTGCCCACGTTTCCAGTCCCTCCAAGTCCTTCTGAAGAGAAATTACATCCTGCTCTGATACTTTTACCTTACACCATTTAGTATCATCAGCAAAGATGGAGACTTTGCTCTCGATCCCAACCTCAAGGTAATTAATAAACAAGTTAAAAAGCAGGGGTACCAGTACCGATCCCTGAGGTACTCCACTCACGACTTTAGCCCAACCTAAAAAAGTTCCATTTATGACAACCCTCTATTGTCTGTCCTTTAACCAGTTTTCAATCCAGGTGCATATATTATTACTGAGTCCAATTTCCTTTATTTTGTACACCAACCACTTGTGTGAAACCGTATCAAAAGCCTTTGCAAAATCTAAGTAGACCACATCAACTGCATTACCCTGGTCTAAATTCCTACTTATCTCCTCAAAGAAACAAATAAGGTTAGTTTGGCCAGATCTATCCTTCATAAATCCATGCTGACTATTACTAATAATTTTGTTTTCCATTAGGTATTCCTGAATATTATCCCGTATTATACCTTCAAGTAGTTTCCCTACTATTGAAGTCAGGCTTACAGGTCTGTAATTTCCCGGTTGTGTTCTAGCTCCCTTTTTAAATATAGGCACCACATCTGCTTTACGCCAATCTTGTGGTACTGAGCCTGTGGAAATGGAGTCCTTGAATATTAAATATAATGGTTTTGCTATTACTGCGCTTAACTCCTTGAGAACTCTTGGATGTATGCCATCGGGGCCAGGTGCCTTATTTACTTTAATATTTTCAAGTCGCATATGAACTTCTTCCTCAGTTAACCAATTGTTCATTAATATGGAGGTTGTGGCTTCCTCCTGCGGCACTACTATTGAACTTGATTCTTCCCTGGTAAACACAGAGGCAAAAAAATTGTTTAATACCTCAGCTTTTTCATTATCTCCAATAATCTGCCTACCCATCTCACACTGAAAGGGTCCTATATTTTCTTTTCTCATTTTTTGTTAAGGAACTTAAAGAACTTTTTAGGGTTGGCCTTACTTTCTATTGCAATCCTTTTTTCATTATACATTTTTGTTAATTTGATTGCCCTTTAGCAATTTTTGTTACATTCCTTATACTGTAATTCTGATACGATGTCTCCGTCCCTTCTGACTTAAAGAATCTAAACGCCTTCCTCTTCTTGTCCATTTCCTCCCCTACCTGTTTATTTAGCCACATTGGTTTTGACTTATTTCTTTTATACTTATTACCCAAGGGTATACACTGATAAGTGTGCTTTTCTAACAATGTTTTAAAGACTGCCCATTTATCTTCTACATTTTTCCCTCCAAAAACATCAGCCCATTGTATTACTACTAGATTAGACTTCAGTTTATTAAAATCTGCCTTTCTAAAGTTTAAAGTCTTTGTTGAATCCAAGAAATCTATTTTTTGATAATTTATTTCAAATGAGACCATGTTATGATCACTGTTACCCAAATGTTCCAGGACTTGAATATTTGTTATTACTTCTACATTGTTTGATATGACCAAATCCAGTATTGCCCCTCTCCTGGTTGGTTCCTCAATAATTTGGGTCATATAATTGTCTTTAAGCACCCCCACAAATCTGTTTCCTTTTGTTGTAACGCTAATCTCATTGCCCCAGTCTATGTCTGGATAATTAAAATCCCCCATTATGCAAACATGACCCAGTTTTGATGCCTTTTCGATTTGCAAAAGTATTTTAGCTTCCTCAATCTCATAGATATTTGGTGGTTTATAGCATATTCCCACAAACGTTTTCTTAATACTTTTACGTCCACTTCTAATTTATATCCACAAAGTCTCTACATTTTCATAATTCCCTTCATAAACATCATCCCTTATAATAGGTTTTAGATCTGGTTTAACATATAAACATACTCCACCTCCCCTTCTATTTGTTCGATCATTACGAAAAAGAGAATAACCCTCTAAATTAACTGTCCAGTCATGAGTTTCATCCCACCATGTTTCAGTAATGCCTACAGTATTATATCATACTGCTCCCTTGCAGCTATTAATTCAAGCTCCCCCATTTTATCTGTCAGGCTTCTTGCATTAGCAAACATGCATTTAACTTTTTTTTCGGTCTGTACTATTATCTTATCTGCTCCTTCCTTTCTGCTCCCACTTGGTTTAGTCTTTAGAAGTTTTCTAGTATTATCTGTATTTACTATGGGTGTCTCACTGCTGGTCAAACTTGCACTTGCCCTCATTCTACCTCCATACCACCTTGTATCCTCATCTATTCCATTTAGTTCATTATCTGTTTCATTCCCCTCCCCCCTCCATCCTAGTTTAAAATCTCCCCCAACCTTTTTAGCATTCTCTCCCCTAGCACAGAAGATCCCTATTCATTGAGGTGCAATCCGTCCCTAGAATATAGATGGCAACTCTCAGAAAAGGAGTCCCAGTGCTCTAAAAACACAAACCCCTCCTTCCTGCACCACTTTATTAGCCATGCATTAACCTCCCTGATCTCTGACTGTCTCCCTGCGGTAGCGCATGGCACTGGGTCTCCTTGCGGTAGCGCATGGCACTGGTAGTATTTCAGAAAATACTACCATGGAGGTAGTATTCATGTTGTTGTATGATTAACTTTTGCAGACACCCCCCCCAATGATCTGTGCCCCGTAAAATGACTCAGTGTGATCTATGCTGTCAGACCGTCCCTCATGCATTTCAAGTTGTCACTTCTTGCAGCTGATTGTCATTCTTGTTTAGCATCATTGGTGATGGATTTCGGTGCAGGTAGTATTTGGAGTATTTGTATTCAATTTGCAATTTTCTACTTCAGGAAGACTAAGTCGCACTCACTCGGTGCATTGAACTTGACTGCCGTGTCCGCAGTCCTGTCAAGCATCACTCACTTCAACTGAGTGCCACTCAAGTTTAACACTTGTCTTTGGAACCTTCAGTAGGATTTTGCTTGAGTATGAGAGAGTGTGTCTGAGAGAGTGTGTCTGAGAGAGTGTGTCTGAGAGAGAGTGTCTCTGAGAGAGTGTGTCAGAGAGAGAGAGAGAGAGAGAGTAACCACCACCCAAGTGTCACCCAGTTAGTCAGTCACCCAAAGAGAAGCAGTTCCAGCCATCACATTAGTGGTGAGTTAATTAAATGTTTGACCAAATATAACATGCTAATTTTTAAGCTGATAATTTTGTATGGCCCGCGAATGATTTTATAAATATCCAAATGGCCCTTGGCAGAAAAAAGGTTCCCCACCCCTGCTCTAGGCTATGTACTTAATATAATGTGGCACTTGCTATTTCCTCAGAGCTGTGCTATGTATCTGATTATTATTCTGTCACAGGGTTTTGAGATCGCTCCCGTTTCTCAAAGAAATCTCACTGTAACTAAACATCTTCTGTCTCGTTTAATCTCCAATTGACTGATATATGAAATATATCTAATTTTCTTTCCTCTAAAATGAAAGAACCTCACATTAAAATAATTGACATATACAACATACCTAGGTTGGAAAGCCTGACCAAAGTAGCGCAAACGTTACCAGCAGGGCAGGTCATGGAGGGGCCTGTGCACGACGCCGGTTCATTAGAACTTGAACACACTGTACATGAGAGAGAATAACCTGAAAGATACATATTTTGTCATTAGTTGAAATCTCAGAAAGAGGCAGAGTCGATAACTTTATACAGTGCCACCAACAGAAATCTTGGGGCCCAGGACAAATAAAAGGAGCAGCCCCCCAACCCATAGTGCACATACCACGAAAAAAAAATTTTTAGCGTACAACTTTTACTTAACTGTATATTTGTTATTGTATACCCAATTAGTACCCTCTCTATCCATCTTTAAGACCCACCTTAAGACACCTTTGCTTAAAGAAGTATACAGAGGCGACACACTTTATTCTAACTCGGCTAGTTCCGTGAATTTCGGAATATCCCGGTGATGTGCGGTTTTGTACCGTTTTTGGCCGGGGTGTATTGCGTTATTTTCCCGGCTGTGATTTAAGCATTTTATTCCCGCTGGCTGCAATACTGCAATGCCGTGTAAAAACACATGGGGGCATTTGCGAGCTGTTGTCTTTGAAGCCGTCCCCTATAACCCCTAACATACAGTATTATACACATACTGTACAGTACTGTATATATATACATCAATGATACTATGGAACGGCGGGGGCGAGATGTGTTTGCAGCAGAGAGAGATCCACAGCTCTCTCTGCGCAAACATCGGTACATTCAAAATTATTTAAAATACATTTTTATTCCTAGTGTAGATGTGCAGGGGGTCTCGGGAACTGAACCGTGTTGGTTTCAGGTCCGGGGACCCCCTGCTTCCCGAGATACAGGCCCCTTTATGAGGTTCCGGTATCCCTCTGCATTTAAAGGTCCCGATCACGTGACCGCGGCCTGTAAACCAAGCAGAGGGATACCGGCACCCCCTAAAGGGGCCTGTATCTCGGGGAGCAGGGGGTCCCTGGACCTAAAACCAAAACTTTTCTGCTCCGGAGACCCTCTGCACATTTACAGTATAAATAAAACACATATATAAATAAACACTCGTTCCTTACCTTAGCGGCTATGTGCTATGGTAGCGAAGCAGCATTTCTGTATTTTTAATAATATTGTACAGTGAGCAGGGGGTTCCCTGAGCCAGAAATCAAAACTCAGGGGACACCCTGCTCCTGCACAATATTATTAAAATACAGAAATGCTGCTTCATTACCATAGCTGATAGCCGCTAAGGCAATGAAGGGGTTAACTCACCGTGCCCGCTTTATTGTGGGTAGCGGGGGTGGGTGAAGGGGTTTTTTGGCCCTTGGTGTGAGTTTAGGACTTGCGGGGGGGTTGCGGGTGCACTTAACTCCTTCACGACCGTAGCAGTTAATACCGCTACGGTCATGAAGGGGTTAACCCCTCCTGCTACACCCCCGCAAGCCCTAAACAACCACCGTTGGGGCTAATACCCCCTTCTTCCACTCCCGCTACCCACAATAAAAAAAATTCACACACAGCAGCAGCTCAAAAAATAAATAAATAAATCTAAATAAATAAATAAATGAATATAAATAAATACATTTAAAATAATTTTTTATTCATAGTGTAGATGTGCAGGGGGTCTCGGGAGCTGAACCACACTTGTTTCAGGTCCGGGGACCCCATGCTTCCCGAGATACAGGCCCCTTTATGAGGTGCCGGTATCCCTCTGCATTTAAAGGTCCCGATCACGTGACCGTGGCCTGTAAACCAAGCAGAGGGATACCGGCACCCCCAAAAGGGGCCTGTATCTCGGGGAGCAGGGGGTCCCCTGACCTAAAACCACAGCGGTTCAGCTCCGGAGACCCTCTGCACATCTACAGAATAAATAAAACACACACATCAATAAAGAATTGTTCCTTACCTTTGCGGCTATGTGCTATGGTAATGAAGCAGCATTTCTGTATTTTTAATAATATTGTACAGTGAGCAGGGGGTTCCCTAAGCCAGAAATCAAAGCTCAGGGGGCCCCCTGCTCCTGTACAATATTTTAAAAATACAGAAATGCTGCTTCATTACCATAGCTGATAGCCGCGAAGGCAATGAAGGGTTAAGGCAGAATAGCATGTTTAATTGGGGATATTTGCCCCCAATAAACATTGCAATAAACAACATACAGTACACCCCCTGTGTATTTAAAATACATAAACAATAAATACATTAAATACATATTTTTAATGTGTGTGTTAAACCACCCTGCCTTGACTGTAATCTGTGTAAGACCCACTCCCCCTATTGTGTCGGTTAAGCTTCCCCGCCTTGACTAATCTGTGTAAAACCCCACCCCCCTATTTTGTCGGTTAAGCTTCCCTGCCTTGACTAATCTGTGTAAAGCCCCCTCCCCCTATTGTGTCGGTTAAATCTCCCTGGCCTGTGTTTCTGTGAGTGCAGTGTATATAAATGTGGGGAGGGGGATTCCGTGTAAATATAATGCAGCGCCTCACTGCCAATGGCCCACCCCGTGAGGCCTAACCACACCCACACCCACTAACCACTACCAACCTGCCCATGGCCCCTCCGCTGCTGCAAAACAGAGACAAAAATTAAAACATCAAAAGTAATGTCCCCTAACCCCTTAATCACCATAGCGGTTATTAACCGCTACAGTCATTAAGGGGTTAACCCACCCTCACCCACCACTCGGGATGCCTACAGTACATACCGTCCCACACTAATCCCCCACCCCGTCAGGCCTAACCACCCTCACCCACTAACTACCCACAAGGGAGGCCTACCCACATACCGTTGGGGAAACCCCCACCCCCCCCACCCCCAGTACCCACAATAAAAACAATACACAGCCCCACAATAAACATCATTATATTTATTAAATACATTACCCACCCCCTGTGCCCCCCCATAAATACAAGATTTATCCTTTTACAAACAGGGTTCATAACGCAGCCCCATGCGAGTCCCCGGTGGGCTGGCGGGGCACCTGGACAGACCTACAGGGTACCAGCAGCCCTTTTCAAACAGGTTCTGGATGCCTGCTGGTGAGTCCCGCCAGCACCATGGCCCCCAGGTGGTCTCCTTTGGTCACTGTGGGCCACAATTGGGTCCCCACGGTAGGCCCGCGGATGTCTGGGAGCCCCAAGTCAGACCCACATGTGTCTGTGTGGCCTCGGGTGGTTCCCACGAGGGTCTGGGGAACTCACGAGTGCTCAATACGGGTCCGCGGTGCCCCCACAGAAGTGGGACAACACATCTTCATCCCCGCAGACTACGGACACTTCGTATTTATGAGGTCAGTAGTAGTTTATTTATTTGAATATGCTAGTTACTGTTTTTAATAATGGGCAATTAATCTATTATCCATATCTGGATAATAGTTATTTTGCACATTATTGTACTGTAGGTGTTGGGGGGGGGGGTGTGTGTGTATGTATTGAATGTATAGGCCAGGTTTATTTTTTTTACATTCAGGGTTTGTTCCGTGGTTCTGCGTAGGACCTCTGGAGACCACCTGTGGATCTCCTCGGGTATCCCACGGGTATCAGGCTGGTGGTTCCACGGGTGACACGTGTGGGGATGAAGCAGTGGCCTCACATCTGTGGGGGCACCGCCGACCCGTAGTCTGCGGGGATGAAGCTGTATGGTCCCACTTCTGTGGGGGCACCGCCGACCCGTAGGTGCAGGGATGATGATGTGTGGTCTCACTTCTGTGGGGGCACCGCGGACCCGTAGTGAGCACTCGTGAGTTCCCCAGACCCCCGTGGGAACCACCCGAGGCCCCGCAGACACCTGTGGGTCTGACCCAGGGCTCCCAGACATCCGCGGGCCTACCGTGGGGACCCAATTGTGGCCCACGGTGACCAAAGGAGACCACATGGGGGCCATGGTGCTGGCGGGACCCACCAGCAGGCCTCCAGAACCTGTTTGAAAAGGGCTGCTGGTACACTGTAAGTCTTTCCAGGTGCCCCGCCAACCCACCGGGGACTCGCGTGGAGCTGCGTTATGAACCCTGTTTGTAAAAGGATAAATCTTGTATTTATGGGGGGGCACAGGGGGTGGGTAATGTATTTAATAAATATAATGATGTTTATTGTGGGGCTCTATATTGTTTTTATTGTGGGTACTGGGGGTGGGGGGGGGTGGGGGTTTCCCCAACGGTATGTGGGTAGGCCTCCCTTGTGGGTAGTTAGTGGGTGAGGGTGGTTAGGCCTGACGGGGTGGGGGGTTAGTGTGGGAGGGTATGTACTGTAGGCGTCCCGAGTGGAGGGTGAGGGTGGGTTAACCCCTTAATGACTGTAGCAGTTAATAACCGCTATGGTGATTAAGGGGTTAGGGGACATTACTTTGGATGTTTTAATTTTTGTCTCTGTTTTGCAGCAGCGGAGGGGCCATGGGCAGGTGGATAGTGAGTAGTGGGTAGTGGGTGTGGGTGTGGGTGTGGTTAGGCCTCACGGGTTGGGCCATTGGCAGTGAGGCGCTGCATTATATTTACACGGGTTCCCCCTCCCCCTCCCCACATTTACATACACTGCACTCACAGAAACACAGGCCAGGGAGATTTAACCGACACAATAGGGGGAGGGGGCTTTACACAGATTAGTCAAGGCAGGGAAGCTTAACCGACACAAAAGGGGGAGGGTTTTTTACACAGATTAGTCAAAACAGGGAAGCTTAACCGACACAATAGGGGGAGGGGGTCTTACACAGATTACAGTCAAGGCAGGGAGGTTTAACACACACATTAAAAATATGTATTTAATGTATTTATTGTTTATGTATTTTAAATACACAGGGGGTGTACTGTATGTTGTTTATTGCAATGTTTATTGGGGGCAAACGTCCCCAATTAAACATGCTATTCTGCCTTAACCCTTCATTGCCTTAGCGGCTATCAGCTATGGTAATGAAGCAGCATTTCTGTATTTTTAATAATATTGTGCAGGAGCAGGGGGCCACCTGAGCTTTGATTTCTGGCTCAGGGAACACCCTGCTCACTGTACAATATTATTAAAAATACAGAAATGCTGCTTCATTACCATAGCACATAGCCGCAAAGGTAAGGAACGATTCTTTATTGATGTGTGTGTTTTATTTACACTGTAGATGTGCAGAGGGTCTCCGGAGCTGAACCACTGTGGTTTTAGGTCTGGGGACCCCCTGCTCCCCGAGATACAGGCCCCTTTTGGGGGTGCCGGTATCCCTCTGCTTGGTTTACAGGCCACGGTCACGTGATCGGGACCTTTAAATGCAGAGGGATACCGGCACCTCATAAAGGGGCCTGTATCTCGGGAAGCAGGGGGTCCCCGGACCTGAAACCAGTGCTGTTCAGCTCCCGAGACCTCCTGCACATCTACACTATGAATAAAAATGTATTTTAAATGTATTTATTTATATTCATTTATTTATTTATTTAGATTTATTTATTTATTTTTTGGGCGGCTGCTGTGTGTGAATTTTTTTAATTGTGGGTAGCGGGGGTGGGTGAAGGGGGTATTAGCCCCAACGGTGGTTGTTTAGGGCTTGCGGGGGGGTAGCGGGAGGGGTTAACCCCTTCATGACCGTAGCGGTATTAACTGCTATGGTCGTGAAGAGGTTAAGTGCACTCGCAACCCCCCCGCAAGTCCTAAACTCACACCAAGGGCCAAATACCCCTTCACCCACCCCCGCTACCCACAATAAAGCGGGCACGGTGGGTTAACCCCTTCATTGCCTTAGCGGCTATCAGCTATGGTAATGAAGCAGCATTTCTGTATTTTAATAATATTGTGCAGGAGCAGGGGGTCCCCTGAGTTTTGATTTCTGGCTCAGGGAACCCCCTGCTCACTGTACAATATTATTAAAAATACAGAAATATTGCTTCGCTACCATAGCACATAGCCGCAAAGGTAAGGATCGAGTATTTATTTATATATGTGTTTTATTTATACTGTAGATGTGCAGAGGGTCTCCGGAGCAGAAACTTTTTGGTTTTAGGTCTGGGGCCCCCCTGCTCCCCGAGATACAGGCCCCTTTAGGGGGTGCCGGTATCCCTCTGCTTGGTTTACAGGCTGCGGTCACGTGATCGGGACCTTTAAATGAAGAGGGATACCGGCACCTCATAAAGGGGCCTGTATCTCGGGAAGCATGGGGTCCCCGGACCTGAAACCAATGTGGTTCAGCTCCCGAGACCCCTGCACATCTACACTATGAATAAAATGTATTTTAAATAATTTTGAATGTGCCGATGTTTGCGCAGAGAGAGCAGCGGATCTCTCTCTGCTACAAACACATCTCGCCCCCGCCGGCCCATAGTATCATTGATGTGCATATACAGTACTGTACAGTATGTGTACAGTACTGTATGTTAGGGGTTATAGGGGTTGTTGTTATACAGTGTATATATATATAGATATATATATATAGATATATATATATAGATATATATATCTATATATATATATATATATAGATATATATATATATACTGCATTACAATTCATGAATTTATGCCATCTGGCGGACACACGAAGCATTGCAGCCTATTAAATCCTGAACCATTATCAATTAACACATCGACCGCGCGTCAGCCGGGCATGAACAGTATCGCATTCCAGGAACAAGCCAGGGACAAACCGGTGATTTGTTAGAATAAAGTCTGCTGCAGCAGTATGAGTTGCACCGTGGCTAATACTATACACGATTCATAAAGCTTGGCCCCCTGAAGACGCACTTACCTGAATGCCCTCCTACTGTCTTTGTACGTTCTCCCCACCAATTAGATTGTAAGCTCTTTGGAGCAGCAACTCCTTTTCTACAATGTTACTTTTATGTCTAAAGCATTTATTCCCATGATCTGTTATTTGTACTATTTGTTATTTATATGATTGTCATGTGTACAGTATTACTACTGTGAAGTGCTATGTACATTAATAGCGCTATATAAATAAAGACATACATACAATATCATAACTTCTACATAGCCATCTATTGGAAACAACACCCTGTGGATCATTTATCAAATTGTTTAGCTGGTAAAGTTGAGTGTGAAATTTATTAAAAACAATGGGCACTATTTATCAAAAGTCCTCTTGCTGCTAAACTGATGCAAAATACATCATAATATCTATAGATATATGTAACACACACAGAGGAGATACCGCATGCATGCCAGCATATGAGGTACCAGGAACCAGCTAGTCAACACCAAGTGGTGTATGCTGGTGGTGCTCCCAAGAAGGGCATACTATAAGAACACAAAGAAATTCTATAGAGGAGCACACGGTTTTACCAATGAAAAAATGAAAAGTTTATTAATACGAATGATAAAAACAGGAGAGAACATATAAAAGCTTTCTCCTTGCCCTGACTCCAGCTTGGAGACTATTTCATCTGCAGGCACCTCCCCTGTGATTTCTGCAGTTGTTTTTATGACTTTGTATGTGAGTTTTTTTCTTATTTATGGGCACTATACACACTTAAGGGACATTGATTGCACATACTCTGTGTGCGCCTGGTCCCCGTGCCTTACTCTGCATTATTAATATGCACATTTTATTCTGGTTTAATTACTTACTTATAATGGTAACTATTATTATACCAGTTATTAGTCCCATATTTGTATTATATGAAGATTACCTTGACTGCCATATATATTGACACTGTATTTTGTCAGCTGCTCATTAATTATTCCCACTGCATTAGCCTTGTGGGATTCCCCTCCCTTTTATTTTTTCTCCCCGGTTTTTATCATTCGTGTTAATAAACTTTTCATTGGTAAACCCGTGTGCTCCTCTATAGAATTTATTTGTGTTATTATATATCTGTATCTGTATCTAAAACTTCTCCCCCACCTGTAAATCTCGTGCACCATTAACTCTAACTCATGTGTTGGTTCTTGTTTGGTGGTTTTGGTTTATGATGGTAACAAAACTAACCTTTTCACTGCTGGTGGGATCTTTAATGAATGTGTTGCATCCCGTAACAGGACTGGCTCTTACATTCCTATCCATAACATGGGTAATAATAAATCACCTGCATCCTGAGATACACTATTCACAGTTATATATTATCTGCCTTTATGCACATTCATGTATAATTATCTCCTATACATTGTAATGGAGGGAATGTGTTAACCACGGCTGTTCAATGCCCCTACATATATAATATTATTACTCTTATAAGAATATCAGAAAATGCTAATCTCAGATTATAAAATAATACTTTTTGCCAACTTTATTGTACCGGAGCACAAACCATACTTCTTAAATGCAGCTCCAGCAACAAAGGGATTAATTATGTATTTTGTATAATGCTTACTAGTAATCTGTCCCTTTGAAATAGTTAAACAGCACAAAATTCAGGCACAGTAGCACGTCCCTTCTTAGTAGAAACAGACTTACCTGTCGCTACAAGAGCTGAGAGGACACAGAGAACTTGCAGAAGGGATCTCATTATGAGAGGATTCCGGACAGGTCACTGCAGATAGGTGTGATATTAATGCAGCCAGAACTCTAGTCAGAGGATCTTTTATTTATACAGGTAAAGAAGGTGGAGAAGGAAAGAGATCACAAACATGCAGAGGAGGATACAAATGATGAATATGAATTTGTGGAACTTAAACGTGGACCAGTAAAACAAGTTCTCTAGTAAGAGATTGCAGGAAGCTTTCGGTATTGATTTAGAAATAGTGCTAGAGGAGCATGTGCAGGAACCTTTAGAAACATTCACCTTATTTCATTGAAACCAAACACTCTCATTTAAAATTGGGTTAATATTGGGGAGACAAAAAACTCACATGCTTTAATGTGTAGGAATGGAATTACAAAGCTACTTTACATCAGGGCTCATAAGAGGACAATATCTAAAACACTAGCACATTTTCCCCCTTGAGGTTAATGTGTACTCTCAACGCTAATTATATATGTAGCAATGTGTCTTTATTTGGCTACTAATCTGACCTCCCTAACACATAAACCTGGTACCTGCACCGGCAGTGTTAGGATCTATCCGGGTTTTCCACTGCAGTAAGCAGCTCCCTTGAGTGACGGGGGTTGGGCCTAAGGTCTGTGTTCTGCCAAATCAGAGGCTCAGACCTAGGACCCTCCCCATGGTACTTAAGGGACTGTAAAATATGGTAGCCTCTCTCTAACCTATCCAAATAAGGAAAATGTGCTGCCTGCGAGGAAATGTACTAAGGAGAGTAAGTGCACTAGACACTTGAGAAAGAGCTCCCTATATTGTGTACCAAAATCCCAATTAAGATATAATGTATGAACGTGTTAAAACGTAATATTTAATTACGATTAATAAAAAAGGAATTGCAACAAGAAGCTATAAGATTAATAATTCATTAAAAAAACAAATCTAGGCGTTGCAATAAATAGACCTGTCCGGCCAAGTAAACATCGCTAAGGGTGAATGATATAATTACGTGCATGTGCTGCACCCAATAATGTTGATAAGGGTGTTACGTATGCAAATAATTTCCCATTTAATGGTAATAAAGCAAGTTGATTTCAATCTGCTATCTTGCATTAAGGGCACTTCTTAGTGCTTGATTGATCCCATAGAACAGCGGTGATCAAAGTGGGGGCGCTTGATTTTTCTGGGGTGGCGCGGACAGTTGCAGGGGCCCCGCACTCTTTCCCCAGGCATTTCAATTAAATGCCGGGGGATCGCGTGAGGCCCCTGCAACTGCAAAACTTACCTTCTGTCTGACGTCAGTGTAGCCACTTCAGCGCGGCAAAGGCAAAGTCTGCCAGGAATAAGGTAAGTAGCACTGGGGATACTGTGCAGGAAGGCCTTGGGAAGCAGGAGGTTATAAGGAAGACACTAGGGCACAACGAGGCCAAGTCAGGCCACACAGAGGCATCTGTGGCAAGCACAGTTACTTGCAGAAAGAATGCAAAGTCTATAGGTTGAACGTGATGGACGTACGTCTTTTTTTCAACCTCATCTACTATGTAACTATGTAGCTACAGACAAGACCACGACTATTCTAAAGCTTGCCTTAAACTAGCCCGGTTACATTCTGGGTATGTGCTGGGTGTAACCTGGCTAGTTTAAGGCAAGTTTAAGGCATTTTTTCATTGACTAATGACCCATAGTAGTAACACAGCAGGGGTCCCTGGCAGTCCTATTCAGTTTGAATGGGACTGCCATGGACCCCCGCTGTTAATCTGATGGACCATTAATCAATGCAGAAATGCTGGGTCTAGTTTAAGGCAACAAGAGAGGTTTCGGCGCAACTGCGCATGCCTGAGTCAGTGAAGCTCCCGGATGTTCTTCAATCAACTTTATTGTAACAATGACACACAAGGGCTACACCGCAATCTCCCCCTCAGAGGAACCTCTCTTGTATCCTGACACTCCAGACGGCAGCACGCAGGAGCAGACGAGGTGAGCGGGTCCCAGACCGGAGATGCAGCTGAGGTAAGATTTAACATCCCCCTGCACCGGTCAACTCTGTGGCCACGCTGAGCTCCCTCGTACACTGCCCCAGTGTCTGAGACACCCAAGGTGACTTGCCCAATACACTGAAGTGCAGGACAGACTTCTTGGCTACTAGTTTAAGGCAAGTTTAAGGCATGTATCCAGCATGTACCTGGGTGTACCTGGGTCTTTTTGTCGATTGCAAGCATTCTAACACAAACCATTGGCAATCTCTGCTATATGTTCAGCAACTTCCCGGGGGAAAGGCAACAGCTAAATAGCACAAGAAGCCAATCAGGCCAAAGCTGCACAGGAGGTATCAAGAAGCAGGTGCTACTTGATTGCAGGTGGAAACCCAAAAGCTCTGTAAGGATGAGTTCCAGCCAATCCCAGGCGTGGTATCTTTACACCTTTCCTCGCTGGCCCACCTCCACCTCTCCCTCCACTGCCCAGGGGAGGGGTTGCATGGGGCCTACTTAAGGCCAGGCTGGCAGGTAGCATAGCCTGTTTTCTGCCTGCCAGACATTTGACCGGACCTCCAGATGTTTGACCAGACCTTCCTGACTGGACCTCTCGCTTAGCTGTGATCTCTCCGTTTTTCCCCTCTTTGGATTCGTGGCCAACCTAGTTGCACTAGCTTAGTGCTGCATTTAGATCAGTCTTTGTCCTGCAAGCGTGCATCTCAGCGGATTTATATAGGCATGAGCACAGTTCCGAGAGCTTAAGCATGCACAGTTCAGAGAGCTTCTTCCACAGCAGCGATGGCGTCGATAGCCGAACAGTTTAGTCTGCTTCAAGTCGAGGCGGTGAACCCTGATGAGGGTTGGTTAGACCAGCTGAGCGCATTGTTTGTGAACAGGCGAGTGAAGAGTAGCGGACAGGGCATTGGCATCACTGCAGCGTCATGCGCTAGACAGGCGTCAGGTGCCAAGGCTGCCCCCTGCGTCCGTGTGGTGGATTGGGCACAGCCGTGTAGGGTACAGCAGCACAATGCACTAGGGGTAGTCGGGGCCCGCATGCAGGGCAGCAGCTTTCGGCCATGGGGCCGCAAGGTAGTGCGTCACGGTGAGCAGGTTAGCCCCCCCCCATGGTGGGGCGGCAGCAAAATATTCCACCAAAAATATTTCATAAACTGCAGATCAGTTGGCATCATCTTCCTTGCCACTTGCATATGTGGTCTAAAATATGTAGGCAAAACACGGAGGGAATATAGAACAAGGATTCTTGAACATCTGGGAACTACAGTATTAGAAACTGTTGACACACATTGTCACGCCATGTTAGGTACAAACATGCCGAGGACACAGGCTGTATTACGTTCCAAGGTATTGATCATATCCCCCAATCCATAAGAAGGGGTGATTGGGACAAGGCACTGTTACAATGCGAGTCGCAATCGATCTATACTCAATACTTTGAGCCCTATGGGATTAAACAAAGGCTTTTGTATCTAGCCCTTTTCTGTGATTGGTATTCTCTGTGTACACAGTATCTCTTGATCTTGAATCATTCCAATATCATTAACCAGGTATCGGTACTAGCATCTCTTGTTTATCTGTAAGGAGACGTTTGGTCTGGTGCAGACAGCACTTTAATATACCCCCGCAGCAAACAAGTACTGGCACTGTAGTTTAACTCACCATATTAAGCGCCACACGGGTTACTATAGCAACCCATTGTGTAAAGAGGCGGACAGTGACGCCGAAACGCCCACCCCAGGAAAAAGGTGTGTTCCACGCTGAAACGTACGTCAGGTACAGCGTTCACACAAGCTGGTTTGCCGCAGGGAGCTCTGAGATGCGTGATCGAGTTAAAGCACCATCATGGTAGTATTTGACTCAAAGTAGGACTTTAACTTCTCATCCAAGTCACTGAACGGGTATTATTGAGCTGCTGCTCTACTGGCCATAGGAGCTAAACACTCCGTTTTTATTTCTCACTACAGGTAAGGGATTTTCTTATTGAATAATGGGCTGATACTTTTCCTGCAATATACATGCAATAGACATAATAGGTGTTAAATTGGCCACATTAGAGCTACAGTATATAGTCATATGTCTACACTATCATTATAACGTATTATGAAATGCCTTGAACGTGGCATTGACAGGTTGATTCACTAGGACTATATGCTGTCATATTTCCCCAATCTGTATATATGTCTCCCCTGAGGTTACTCTTAGGGGAACTAGCTTACTTAGCAAATACCTTGGGCTAACGGATATTGTATATGGTATATATCTATACACCAGTATATGGGTTTGAATTCAAACTAACTTAAGGCAGCCCTTTCAAAAGGAGGTTTGAACAGAGACATCCGGTTTAAGCCTTCAATGTGTACGGATTGGGCTTCGGTGACGTGCCGCACACTGAGGTTGCACACAGGCGCCGTGCTGCCAGGCTGATGGACACCATACAGATCAGGCTTAGGCTCCGCCCTTGTGATGCACCCCATGATGTCTCTGGTGATGCGCCTAACACGGAACCTGCGTGCAAGTGCCACGATACCCCTACCAGGACCGGGCTAAGGCTCATCCTTTGATGCCACAGAGAACGTTCTTCGTGCTGAGGCGACTACGTGCGGTGTCGCGTTGCCATGGACATGTGAAGGGTTAATGCTATTCACAATGACTCCACGCCTGCGGTACACCCCTGCTTACCAGTGGACAGAATATGTCTAATCATTCATTGCCTACAGCTTAGAGCAGCCCTTCCATTGGCTATCAGTCCTTTTATGCTCAGCCATCCCTGCTGCAAATGGCTGAGCATAACCATTGTTATTGTGACGTAGTGCTTGCCTCAAGCACCCTGCTGCATTTCCTTTGCCTTGTGCACTCTGGCCTTTTTCAAGTACCCTGACCTCGAATTGTACCTGGACTGCTGCCTTCTCTGACCCTTGACCTCGGCTTGCATTTGGACTCCCACCTTCTCTACTCCTGGAACCTGGCTACACACAATGGCCATCCATCTTGTCCAATCCTAGACCACGGCGAGTATCACAACCATTCTGACCTCTCCTACCCTGACCCGGCTACACGACTGGCACTCTGCACTCCGGACATGGTTTCGTGGTTTAGGTCGGTGTATACCAACATCCCCACCTCAGCCTCGCGGTCCCATCCTATTTGTGGTGAGCACCCGTTACACTATGGGATCAAACAAGCACTCACAAGCGCCCTTAATGCAAGATAGCAGATTGGGATCAACTTGCTTTATTAGCATATCACCATGAGGTGTGTTAGAAATTATTTGCATACGTAAAACTCCCTTAAAAACATTACTGGGTGCAGCACATGCACGTAATTATATCATTCACCCTTAGCGATGTTTACTTAGCCGGACAGGTCTATTTATTGTAACGCCTACAGTAGATCTTTTTTTTTTTTAATGAATTATTAAGCTGGTATATCTTCTAGTGCCAATTCTTTTGAAATTAATCGTAATGAAAAATTACGTCTTAGCACGATTTTGGTGCACCATATAGGGAGCTGTTTCTCAAGTGTCTAGTGTACTTACCCTCCTTAGTACTTAAGGGGCTGCACAGCCAAATTTAGCAGTTCAGCTCTGTGCTGATGGAGTTCTGGGAGTGTGGAGTCAGGGCTTTGATCCCTTCCATCCCTTCCCTTAGGGGAGTGGGACAACTACCCCTCATCCCATCAGGGGTGGAGGGAAGAGCTGAGGATGGACACTTGGAGCCTCAAGCCTCCCGGGTTGATTCCAGGGACCATCCAGAGGAGGGAATTCAGTTACCAGTTTGTATGCTGTATTCTGAGAGAGAATAAACACTGTTCCTGCTTTTATATACTCCTGCCTGGGTGTGCAGTTATTCAGGGGAAGTACAGAGAGAGTTTTCCTGCAGGGACTCCACCCAGTTCTACTGGGGCCTGTGGAGAATGGAGGCGCTGCACCATGATGAGAAGACCAAACTCTAAAGCCTGTCCTATGAGTACCAATACCACCGCAGACAACTCAGCATCCTGGAAACCAGCAGGTGAGCAGCACATAACACCCTGCAGCAGTGGAGAAGTCCCAGAGGGTGGGGGAAAACCTGTTACATATACAAAAACCACAGCCATTGTACTGTATATCTTATTAGCATGGATGGGCTTAGTGTCACGTTATTGTAGCACAGCATTACATTAGTTCCAATAATGTGCCATTATATCTTAGCCTTACTGCCATCCAAACCCGGGAAAACTACGTCTTCTGGAGAGGAAGAGAGAGATCTTGGGGTCTATACTGTATATCATTGCAGATAAAAACTTATTTTGATGCACTGATCCAGTTTTGCTCCAAAATTGCCTCATACAGTATGTTCCAAATGTGTTGTTCCAGTTCCTTACATAAGGCACAGATTTCTAAGTAAAAAAGTTAAGTGACTCCCGACCTGGCTGATATTTTTTTTTTTTAGCGCAATTTAAAATGGACGCACATTGGTGCAGAATTGAAAACCTCTTATTATAATTAGTTCACTATGTAACACCCCCTTTAATGCCCCCAAAAAAACAAGTTGACACATATGGTGCACAATTATGCAATTTACAACTTTTACTCCAGAATTGCCTTAGTACATAAGCCCCATATTGTCTATTTAATAGAGTATTCATTGACACATATACCTCCAAAACATTGATTTATACAACACATACGATGTGGTAATAAATAAGCAATATATTCAAATGACTTAAATTCACACATTTCCCTGAGTGTGTTCTGAGGTGGGTGGTTATGGTACCGTGTATACCCTTTTCCTTATGTAACCCATAACCCCCCACCTCCCCCCCAGACACAGATGCTATATCTAAGGTGTGTGAGGGCTGGCTACACGTGCGTGAGTGGTGCGTACCTGCCAGTAACAGGAGGGCCTGAGCTTCCCGCGATGTTGTTGGGGACACAGGACCAGGCTTCTGGGGTAGTTGCCTCATTCTTTAGTGGTGGTGCAGCGCCTCCATCCTCTATAACTTCCCATGGATATGGGGTAGGACCCTTATAGAAGAAATAAACCTGGTCCCAGGATGGATGCTCCAGAATCACACACAGTCTCTAGTAAAATAAGCAAGGTCTCTTTATTGTCTCTTAGCTCTCTCCAGCAGCAGTGACAGCACACAGCAGCAACAGTACACACGACACTCCAACTGTGTACAGGCCTTTCCTCCTCTCCTTCACTCCAAGTGTGTACTCCGACAGGATGGTTTGTGGGGGCCTCAATACCCCAATGCCCACCTCAGAGGGTCTCCTCTGAGTGGCGGTAGAATATTCCCATCACCCCCTCATCAGGGTGAGGGGCATTGGTCCACTGGAGCCTCTGCCCACTCTCCAAACTCATAGGCCAGAGTTCTCTCTCTCTCTTTTGTTCCCAGGACAGAACAGCTAGACTGTCACCTCCAACTCCCAGGACAGCACAGACTAGACTCACAGTCACTCACAGAAACTGGCAACTAAATAGAGTCAGCCCCATCCATCATGATGTCAGCAGAACCTCCCCTCTGTCTCAGGCCTGCAGCAGAGTCAGGGGCTTGCATCTATCATTCAAGGCAGGGCTTGAAGGGGGGGAAACCCATGATTACTACTGGGGCCTGCCCTTAGCAGGACTTACCACAGTAGGAGAAAGATATATAGCCCGTTCTGTTTACAGGGGGCTACACTCTCCCTCTGGTGGAATCCAATGGTCCCCACTTGGACCTAACTTTAGCAGTACCATCCTGCGGTGAACAACCTGGGAAACAAAACACATCATGGCAGTTTGTTAGTCATAACATATGCTCACATGAGGTAGTAATACAACCGGTTACTCCCAACGGGGAGAACCCTAATAGTAATGCTTTGGATCAGGTTTCCTTACTTTTCTACCATTGTGGTCTGTGATAGGCACAAAGAAAGACTGTACCGACCCATGCTCTGGCCGATATATCACACTGTGCATGTATATGCACCGTCCTATACTCCAGATCCTGACCAACTCACTGATCCTGTCCTCATTATGGTAACCTGCCTTACCAAACTTTGTTCGTAGATATTCTTGTACGGCTTCTCGGAGCCAACTGTCTCTGTTCTCCTCTATTTCCTGTATTATGGGTTCAGGCACATACGGGTATTCATATCCATGGGACTGCCTATATCTAGCCACTATGGCTCTGTCTGCTCGGCTCAACTTAGTGAGCTTTCGGTGACCCGCCCTGCTTGGCAGTACCCAAAACTCTGGTTCTAAAGGAGCAATCTCGTCATACAATATACTGGGGCCCTTGGGCAGAATGATTTTCTGCTCTATCTCGTCCTCCACCTCCTGTGGAGTAAAGGCACCTGCCGCCCACCAATAATCAACTATGTTGTTTTTAATGAGCAGGAACCGCGTACGGTCCATACCTTCGTGGTACCCAGTGAACAGGGGTGCCCACCACTTGTCACGGTGCTCGTACTCTGATGAATGGCTAGTGTGCTCTACCTCGGACTCTGCCTGGGATGAGACACCAGACGTCCCCGCCTCTGTAGAGCGCAAGCAATCTCTCCTCCCTTTGGCGTTGATACACACTGTAGGGTTCATCTTGTGAACCACATCACTGACAGGCCCAGCCTCTGCTGGAGTGTGGGACCCTCGGGCCCTCCCTCTAGCTGCAGGAGAAAAAGGCACAGGGTTAGGCACACGTATAACATTGGCATAAGGTATTTCTCCATCAGACCCCTCGTCGCTCAATTCCCAGTCCCGCACATCTCTGGAATATTTGGGGTACTTGCTCAATTTATCCCCGCTAGGTCCCGGTGGCAACACTCGTGATGGGGCAGGGGCAATGGCCGGGGCGATGGAGCTAGGGGTTGGGGCTGGGGCAATGTTCAAATCAGTGTCCAGCAAGCGGGTAATACCGCGACCAATGGGCGCTTTCTTGGGTGCTTTCTCTGCCATACTTCTTGCTGCTCTGGATGGGCCTTGGCTCTTCAGGGTGGCCATTGCAGCTGCCATGGCTACTCTCCATGGGGAGAACAGTGCTCCCGGCCCCGTTTACCGGCGGACCTGGAAGTGACGGCCTCACCGGTGCCCGCGGAATCTCCATCTGCTCCGTGGTCACGCACCGGAAGTGCGTCGAAGACCGGAAGGGGCGGTGGGGGACCATCCGGTCCGCGAACGGGCAAGTAGGCCACAAGCCTCTCCTTCTCGTCCTCTGCAGGTTCTGTCTTCGCCTGGCAGGAGTAAGGGGGTGGTGGTGTCTCCTTACCGCTCCGCTGCTGGCTGGTGATCTTGGGGTCCTCCTGAGTCATCTCGGACGCTGTCTCCGCCGCACTGGGAGTCACTACGGCCGTGGGACTTCTACGGGCCTCAGGCCACACCAGTGCTCGCCTTTGGAAGGTGTCTGGACTCGTATGCTCCTCTGTGTTACCGCTGGGGTGGTTTGCCGGTAGGCGCATTGCCACCGATGGTACGCCAACTTCTTCCTCGGAAGATATCACAATCGGCTCCTCCTCAGGGGAGTCACCGGGAAACTGGCTCGCTCCGGTACCTCCACTGCGGTCGCGCTCTTCTCTGCCGACGATCCTGTCGGCTCTGTAGCTGGCTGGGCCTTGGTTCTTACCGCGTGCTTGAAGCGGAGAACTAGGGCAGCCTCGTCGTTCGTCTCCGCCACCTCCGTTAGTGTTCCCGGAGAGGCACCCCGCGGGGTCTCGATCAGTGGCCATGGCTCATTAGGCCACAGGTAGTACGTGCCGCATTGAGGGCATCGTGCCTTAGTGCTTGGGACCGCTCCGGGTATCCCGCAGTGGACGCACAGACACCAGAGGTATTCGTGGCCCTCCACCTCCACTATCAGTAAGCCTCCTGGTAGCTGGTAAATCGTGGTGCTCAGTTCGGACATTTTTAGCTCAGGGGTGGACAGTTCAATGTTTCAGCTCCTTGCTCCTCAAATGCCAGGCAGAAGTGAAGCTCCTCGCTCTCGCTTCCTGTCCCTCCCTTCGCTGGGGAGGACGCTCCTGATTGGCTCTCCTTGTGCCCCCTCCCTCTGGTGGAAACAAGAGGCGGGGCACTCCTTCTTTCAGTGTGATGTGGCCTGGTTTGTTGGCCAGTCACAGCACAGGTGGGTGGGCTTTCGGCTTTCGCTCCGCTCCTCTTGCAGGGGATCTGGGTTTGGCGCCAAACCCCTGCACATCTCCCGCCACATTTCTCGTACAGTCTCTTTGCACGTGGCACGTGCGTGCTCCAGGATTGGCGGGAATCGCCATTTTAGGTCGGCTGCTAACTGCTGGGCCACTGATGGCGCGTTTGTCACCATTTTGGATCCTTCTTTGCTCCGCGGAGCACATGTAGTGATGGCCGCCATCTTTGCTGAGCCCACCACATGTAAATGTGCATTACTCTCAGTGTCTACGGTGTAACTCGTCCCTAGACACGGACTGACCTCTCCTTGCTCCTTAACACCCCCTGGTGCTCTCTGCATGCTCTTTTCTGTCTGTTGCCCACTAGTAGGAGGTGGCATACCCCAGGCTAGGCAGAACTCCTCCTCTGTTTACTGTACTCGGTGTCTGTTCCTGCAAGTGCTCTGTGGTGCATTTTATGTGGGTGCTGGCTAGTGTAGCGGGCATCTCCCTAAGTACTGGCGTCCCTACTTTTGGCCACTCATAGTGCGGGCCCTGGGCCATGGTCCCTGGACACGTTAGCAGGCTAACCCCCCCAGTTGCCTCAAACTATCTGCCTCAAGGGACTAGGACAGCTATAGCTAGTCACCCATCTTACGCCAACCGCTTAGGGCACCCAGGGCGTACTGTGCGGGAGCGGCAATTCACGCTCCTATGACTACCCCCGGTCTGACATGCCCTACTTTCCTCAGCACTTGCAAGGAGAGTGCACTCTACTCTTCCCGTTCCGCTTCGCTGTAAGCCTGTCCTGTTTTGGATCTCAGCAGCTCGCCTCCAAATGTAACCCATATTCCCTCCCCCCAGACACAGATGCTATATCTAGGGTGTGTGAGGGCTGGCTAGACGTGCGTGAGTGGTGCGTACCTGCCAGTAACAGGAGGGCCTGAGCTTCCCGCGATGTTGTTGGGGACACAGGACCAGGCTTCTGGGGTAGTTGCCTCATTCTTTAGTGGTGGTGCAGCGCCTCCATCCTCTATAACTTCCCAGGGATATGGGGTAGGACCCTTATAGAAGAAATAACCCTGGTCCCAGGATGGATGCTCCAGAATCACACAGTCTCTAGTAAAATCAGCAAGGTCTCTTTATTGTCTCTTAGCTCTCTCCAGCAGTAGTGACAGCACACAGCAGCAACAGTACACACGACACTCCAACTGTGTACAGGCCTTTCCTCCTCTCCTTCCCTCCAAGTGTGTACTCCGACAGGATGGTCTGTGGGGGCCTCAATACCCCAATGCCCACCTTAGAGGGTCTCCTCCGGATGGGGGTAGAAACTTCCCATCACCCCCTCATCAGGGTGAGGGGCATTGGTCCACTGGAGCCTCTGCTCACTCTCCAAACTCATAGGCCAGAGTTCTCTCTCTCTTCTGTTCCCAGGACAGAACAGCTATACTGTCACCTCCAACTCCCAGGACAACACAGACTTGACTGTCACCTCCAACTCCCAGGAGAGCACAGACTAGACTCACTGTCACTCACAGGAACTGGCAACTAAATAGAGTCAGCCCCACCCCTCATGATGTCAGCAGAACCTCCCCTCTGTCTCAGGCCTGCAGCAGAGTCAGGGGCTTGAATCTATCATTCAAGGCAGGGCTTGAAGGGGGGGAACCCATGATTACTACTGGGGCCTGCCCTTAGCAGGACTTACCACAGTAGGAGAAAGATATATAGCCCGTTCTGTTTACAAGGGGCTACACTAATAAGAGGGATGAGAGGCTATTGGGGCCTCAAGCCTTGGGGGTTTGCTCTAGGGAATGAGATATGTCATCCTGTACATGCAATAAACCTGCTGTTAGACCCAATATGCTGTGTGGTTATTGGGAAGATGCATGGCCTGTGGGGACCATCCTGCAATCCGAAGGATCCTCATGGGATGGAGGCGCTGAACTGTCTCTGACTGAGCCTCTGATTGATCCACCTTTGCTGAAACTGGGATATCCTGACCTATAACCTGATCTATTGGAGGGGCTTGAGGACTGGAGTTGAGCACACCTGTCTTACAGTACATGATATCTTATTGTATTTGTTTGTATCCAGCTACTGTAACACTGCCAAGTTTGTAAACTCTTTTGAGAAGACTCCATCTCCCATTGTTTCTATTTACATTCATAACACACAAATAGCAAAAAGTGCTATAACTGCTAGAGGATGATCTGCAGATAATTATCTACTTTTTAAACATGTAGATTATCCAAATATATAAATATATTGATGAATATATAATAAATGTAAGTATGGTGGAAGGATCATTAACACTGAAGTGGTCCATCTTATGTAAATATTTGAGAACTTTTTATTTAATTATTGTTAAATACAAATATCACTGTTCTATTTGGAAATCATTTGTTTAATGACTTTGATAACTTTCTGTACATTTGTGTATACACTTTTTATTCTGTGTTTCACTTATTATTAGTGTCTGTGTTCATGCACTGCATTTATGAATGCCTGTTGGCACAGATTGATGTTGAACTGTCATTGTCTCCACCCCAGAGTGTCTTGTGGAGACTTTATTAAGTAAAATATATTTTGGCTTATCTTCAATAAATTGTATTCATGATTAATCGATTAATTTTTGGAACCCGGTTGGTGTTACCATGTTAATTAATTTATATTATATAATTTGTTGTATGAATTATTCATTGTGAAACTGGTTGTCTGGAAGAATACAATCCATGTCAAATCAAAATTCCGTTTTTCGTTTAACACTGATTTTATTGCAGTTTTGTAACATTAAACATATTGGTAAGGTTGCCTGTTTCAGATGCTTACCGCCAAAATAAATTTTCTGAATTTTGCTATACTGTATGTTTCTTTAACCAGGATCATGTACCCTTTCACATAGATAGTATGTGAGCATGTCAAAGCTGTGGGATATGATTCATATTTCCTTCTGTTCAGCCCTACTTTAGAGAATAAAAGACCCCGAAACAAAGCGCAGAAAAATGCTCCAATAGTGTAGCATATCAAGCAATGTAATAAAAAAGATAAAAATAAGTAAAATGAACTCACAATGTGTACTAGCAATAAATGCCATTTTAGCCCACTCTGAAGCCATCTCCTAAGTCCTTACCCTCCCCTCCAATGCTTCTGATTCACACTACAGTGTTTTCCTTTTCGTCCTCACTCCTCATGGCATCCAACGGTTCTGGAGTGTCTCCTGCAGTGCCATGGAGCATAATGGAGCATGGTGGTATTGTATTGTATTGTATGTCTTTATTTATATAGCGCCATTAATGTACATAGCGCTTCACAGTAGTAATACACTGCCGACACGCTTTATTGCGCATCGGCCAGATCCGCAAGCCGGGAGATTTCCCGGCTTGCTAGTGGCCGCCCCTCGGCGTGCCGCGCGTCATAGACGCGCGGTCACGCGTCTTCGGGAGCCTGCGCCCCCTGCACGCGCGTCCAGGGCTCCCCGAGGGAGCCCTGGTGTCCCGCGATCGCGGGACGGCGGCAGGGGGTTCCGGGGGACCCGGCGGACCCGGCAGCGGTAGGGAGAGCGCCCCGATCGGAGGGCGCTCTTCCGCTGCTTCGGCGCGCGCCCGTCACCCTCGGACGCGCGCCAGGCTACTGCTGCGGCCAAGAACGGGCAAATGCTCGAATAAACTTGGCCGCAGCAGTACATGGGGTAATCAAATAAATAACAGATAATATAAATAACAGATCATGGGAATAAGTGCTTTAGACATAAAAGTAACATTTCAGAAGAGGAGTCCCTGCTCCGAGGAGCTTACAGTCTAATTGGAAGGTAGAACGTACAGAGACAGTAGGAGGGAGTTCTGGTAAGTGCGTCTGCAGGGGGCCAAGCTTTATGTATCGTGTTCAGAATATCAACAGTGCTATTCATATGATTCTTTAAGCAAGTGTGTCTTAAGGTGGGTCTTAAAGGTGGATAGAGAGGGTGCTAGTCGGGTACTGAGGGGAAGGGCATTCCAGAGGTGTGGGGCAGAAAGTGAGAAATGTTTAAGGCGGGAGAGGGCTTTAGATACAAAGGGGGTAGAAAGAAGACATCCTTGAGAAGAACGCAAGAGTCTGGATGGTGCATAACGAGAAATTAGTGATGAGATGTAAGGAGGGGCAGAAGAATGTAAAGCTTTAAAAGTGAGGAGAAGAATGGAATGTGAGATGCGGGATTTGATCGGAAGCCAGGAGAGGGATTTCATGAGGGGAGATGCTGAGACAGATCTAGGAAAGAGTAGAGTGATTCTGGCAGCAGCGTTAAGGATAGATTGTAGGGGAGACAGGTGAGAGGCAGGAAGGCCGGACAGCAGGAGGTTACAGTAATCAAGACGGGAGAGAATGAGGGCCTGAGTCAGAGTTTTAGCAGTCGAGCAACAGAGGAAAGGGCGTATCTTTGTTATATTGCGGAGGATAAAGCGACAAGTTTTAGAAATGTTTTGAATGTGAGGGGCGAATGTGTGACCCCTAGGCAGCGTGCTTGGGCTACTGGGTGAATGATTGTAGTTCCAACAGTAATGTGGAAGGAGGTAGTAGGGCCAGGTTTGGGAGGAAGTATGAGGAGCTCTGTTTTAGCCATGTTGAGTTTAAGGCCGCGGAGGGCCATCCAGGATGATATAGCAGAGAGACATTCAGAAACTTTGGTTTGTACGGCAGGTGTAAGGACAGGTGTTGAAAAGTATATTTGTGTGTCGTCAGCATAGAGGTGATAATTAAACCCAAAAGATGTTATTAGGTCACCTAGAGAGAGTGTGTACAGAGAAAAGAGAAGAGGTCCCAGGACAGACCTCTGGGGTACCCCCGCAGAGAGATCAATAGAGGAGGAGGAGGTGTTAGCAGAAGAGACACTGAAAGTACGATGGGAGAGGTAGGATGAGATCCAGGATAGAGCTTTGTTCCGAATACCTAGAGTATGGAGAATGTGGAGGAGAAGAGGGTGGTCCACTGTGTCAAATGCTGCCGAGAGGTCGAGTAATATGAGCAGAGTGTAATGACCTCTGTCTTTGGCAGCATGGAGGTCATCAGTTATTTTAGTGAGGGCTGTTTCGGTGGAGTGAGCAGTGCGGAAGCCAGATTGTAGAGGGTCTAGGAGAGAATAGGTGTTGAGAAAATGGAGCAAGCGAGAGAATACAAGACGTTCAAGGAGTTTAGAGGCAAAAGGCAGGAGGGAGACAGGTCGGTAGTTAGAAAGACAGGTAGGGTCAAGCTTGCTGTTTTTGAGTAATGGTATGACTTTTGCATGTTTGAAGGAGGATGGAAAGGTTCCAGAGCAGAGGGAGGAGTTAAAAATGTATGTGAGCGTAGGGATTATAGTAGGAGATAGAGGTTTTAGGAGATGGGAGGGAATGGGGTCAAGAGGGCAAGTGGTAGAGGGAGAAGAGGCGATCAACAGCGACACATCCTCCTCTGAGACAGTGGAAAAAGAGTCAAGGAAGGCAGGAGGAGAGTTAGGAAGAGGTGTAGGATGGGAGGAAGAAACAGAGGGGATGTTCTGCCGTATGGATTCCACCTTTTCCTTAAAATAGTCAGCAAAGTCATGAGCGGAGATGGAGGAAGGAGAGGCAGCTGAGGGTGGTTTGAGTAGAGTATCAAAGACAGAGAACAGTCGGCGTGGGTTAGACTTGTGCATATTGATTAGTGCAGAAAAATAGGCTTGTTTAGCTTGCGAGAGGACAGAGTTGAAACAGGATAGCATAAATTTGTAGTGAAGGAAGTCTGCGAGAGTGTGAGACTTCCTCCAGAGGCGTTCAGAGGAACGAGTGGAGGAATGCAGCATGCTCGTGTGGGAATTTAGCCAGGGTCTAGGGTTAGAAGGGCGAGTGCGGCAGAGAGAAAGCGGGGCATGTAGATCAAGAGACGAGGACAAGGCAGAGTTGTAGTTCCTGACCAGGTTGTCAGGGTCTGTAGCAGAGCTGAGAGAGGAGAGGGAGGAGCTTAAAGTGGACTCAAAGTCAGGTAAGTGAATAGAGCGCAGGTTTCTGCAGAACCGGGGGGTAGATGGAGGTGGAGAAGGGGAGAAGCGAGATAGAGAGAATGAGATGAGGTGATGGTCAGAGAGAGGAAAATGGGAAATGGAGAAATCAGAGAGAGAAAAGTTTTTAGTGAAAACCAGGTCTAAGTAGTGGCCATCCTTGTGGGTGCTGGCTGCAGTCCACTGTTGAAGGCCAAAAGAAGAGGTTAGAGGAAGAAAGCGGGAAGCCCAAGGGAGAGAGGGGTCATCAATGTGGCAATTGAAGTCCCCAAGGAGAAGAACAGGGGAGTCTGAGGAGAGAAAGAAAGAGAGCCAGGATTCAAAGTGAGAGAGAAAGGCAGAAGGGGAATGAGTAGAGGTAGGTGGGCGATAGATGACCGCCACATGGACAGGGAGAGGAGAGAAGATCTGGACAGTGTGAGCCTCAAAGGAGGGAAAAGCAAGAGAGGGGGAATAGGAAGGGTTCGGTAACGGCAGAGAGATGAGAGCAGGAGCCCCACGCCTCCACCCCTGCCATCAGGGCGCGGAGTGTGGGAGAAGGAAAGGCCACCGTAGGAGAGGGCAGCTTCCAGAGCAGAGTCAGACTGAGTGAGCCCGGTCTCAGTTATAGCAAAGAGAAGCAGGGAGTGAGAGAGAAAGAAGTCATGCACAGAGCGGAACTTGTTAGAAAGGGAGCGAGCATTCCAGAGGGCACAGGAGAAAGGGAGAGAGGAGGGAGGGTGGCAGGGGATGGGTATGAGGTTAGAGGGGTTAACACCAGAAGGAGTAGAGATTGCATTTGGCAGGCGAGGACGAGAGCAAGTAGAAATAAGGCAGGGACCAGGATTGGGAGAGATATCCCCAGAAGCAAGGAGGAGAAGCATGGATAGAAAGAGGATGTGTGAGGATGATTTGTAGGGGGGTGTTTTAGTGTAGGGGATATAGCTGTGTGGTGTCAGAGGACGCAGTTAAGAAAGGAGTTCATGTGAGATGAGAAGTGGGGAAGGAAGGAGAGATGGAGATATATGAATAGTTAGAGACATACTGAGACTGGTAAAAAGAAGTGCATAATTTGAGAAGAAGTGAAGTCACAGCAAATATAAATGGTAAAGGCAGCATCACAGCAGTAATGATGCAGTCTGGTATAGATGATATCCTCCTTTCCAGCGTAGTTCACATGCAGGAATCAGGGCCAGTTGGGGTGGTCACTTCCTCACTTCTTTTGAACTTCCTTTAAAACTTCAGTTGTTCAGTCGTCTTGCCACTTATAATGGGCCACTTGGATATGGGCTGCAAGCAGACTAGCTGTTCTGACTGGGTTTATATAGGCCTAAAAAGTCACCTGACAGTGTGGTTCTGTCTGCTTAATTAGCACATCTGAGGCACATTCAAACAGATTGTTTCCTACACAGGGTGTTCCCTGCCTAGGTGTCAATGCTTAATTTAATTAACAGTTGAAGCAAACAGGATTCAGATATGGGATATTACCTGAGGAGAGAAGATGATTTTTGTTAGGGTAAGGGGCCCTTCCTTTTAAACTTCAGTTGTTCAGTTGTCTTGCCACTTATAATGGGCCACTTGGATATGGGCTGCTGGTGAGATGGGGGTGTTACTAGCACAGATGCCGATTACCAGGGATTTCCTCTCCAACGCGTTTAACTAGACACGACTAGCTTTGTCTGGGAATTGAGGTGGGAGATGCATTCTGTACCAAAAAAAAGACTATAAGCTATATGTTGAATTTTTATATTTCTTTACTATTAACGGGATTAGGTATCAAAGTCTACTGACTGCAAGACTGGTGTAAAACAGGATCACAAATAGTGTACCAAATGTATTATTCAGTATTTTGTGTAAGTGAATAAAATGTTTCAGCTGATGGTTGGGTTATAAAGTATTTATACTAATCGAACTTGAAAGCTTGATTTATGTGCCCAGTAATTCAATGTATTGTTGACTACTCACCCTTCTTAAATTAAATGGTAGATTAATACCTGCTGTCCGATTCCATATTCTTAGTACAGTTTGAGTGAGTTCTGGTGAATTCTGGGATTTTTAATATAAAGAATATCTCTAGCAGTTAGGCTGGGGCATCATAATGGGGTGGGCAGGGCACCCACAATTTAGTAGATGGTGTATATCAGGTGAAAGGTTAGGGGCAGGGAGTGTAGGAGGAAAAGGATTGTGAGGCGAGAAATGTAACCACTACTGTAACTGCATGGCAGCAGGACAAAGCAGTCCCATCCTCCCTTTGTCATTCTTGTGTAACACAACAGGTATGTTCTGTGTTTACACTATAACATATGTGCTGTATATATATATATATATATATATATATATATATATATATATATATATATATATATATATATATATATATATATATATATATATATATAATACAAACTGCGCCAGTAATGATATTGAACTAAATATATCCACCAACTCTATCTGATATAATATACATATATATCTACACACTAGTATTTAGACAAATTTACCAATTGGATCTCGACATAAAAATCTAAAATTAATTTTGTTATAAAAAAGAAAACAATGGCGTCAGATACAACCAGTAATAACCTGTGAAATGCCAGTCCCTTTGAAAATTCCCACGTGGAAAAGTCCAATCTAGTTCCAGGCTCTTGCTGCTTTCTTTTGGGAGAACCACCTCTAGATACTTAAAAAGAAAAAGAAGAAAGCGCATGATCATAGCGTTATACTGTTTCACATTTTAATATTAAAATCAAGGGACAAAGGCTCACTCACAAAAGTGTTAGAATATCAAGCAAATAATGAATATTATCACTATCGCTGGAAGATGTCCAAATAAATACACCAAATAGAGTCTGCGGTGTCAATGCGAGGTCTGCCTCACTCAATGATTGGCTGCACCGACGGAGATTGGACTCACTGTTATTCGAAAGTCCCCGAGACAGGCAGGAGATGTTGTTCTCCACGCACTGACAGCCAGAAGCAGCGGTGATCCGGTCCGGCCAACTTCATTGAGGGACCGGAATGAATCCCTCACAGATCCGTCCCGAGAGATATTCCCAATATATTGGCCTAGTCACAGGAGACCAGGCATTTACACTTTTTTACCAAGATACATTGAGCAAAACATGAAAGTGAAATCAATTGTAAATTTATTCGCATGAAGGGCATACACACAATGATACACAAACTTCATAAGAAAAGACACAATTACTGGGGGTCTGTGGTTGAAAACTAGACTTTCATATGTACACAGGCTCCTAAACCAGAATCTCACCCTGACCGGGACTTTAAAAATCCCCCCACAACTTTATATATGGTTGGAGCACCTCAGAACCCCTATACAGGTTCTGGGTCACCTGGGCATTAACTGGGTATCCCACTTAACCTAGGGACCCTTGAAAGTTACAGAGACACCTTACATCCCCTATGCCCCATTTACCTTTCTGGTCTGTGCTAAAGCAGGGAACTCTAGCGGTGAGTCGCGGAAGCATTTTCAAGGGGAGATATTGCCGGGGCTGTATGCCTACATGTATCGTACATTTTTGGGGAGTCCAGCAACTCTGGACCCTGACTACCTAGCCACATTCTGACAACACTTTCTCAGCAAAATCGCCCTTGAAACTCATACCCCAGCAATCCCTGCTTGCTGGCAGTCCCGGAAAGGTAAAAACACAAACAATTCTTTATTGTCGCACATTACAGTTTATGCGTGTACAATCACTGGGCTCAAGAGCTGACACTCTTGAACCCCAATACATGGATTAAACCTTTATAGTGAGCCTGATTACCCCCTCACCATCACAACCTCCCACCCACAGGAAGCTACGGTACACACCCCTCTGATTAAAACACTAGGTAGATGGTTCAATTTTACATACCAGTTAAAGACATGTGAGGTTTATTCACAAACAGAATAGCAATGGAGTAGATGGAATTATGTTGTTTGATGAATAAAATCTGTGGAATGTTTTATCCACTTCGTTGTTGGCTGTCTTTATTGGTTAGGGTGGGATTATCGGGCAAACCCTAGTCAAGGCAATAAATGTTCAATTACAGAATACTTAAAACCCAGGAGTGATTAAAATTGTACCGATAACGTGGATTTAGTTCACATACAGTAAGTGTATTCATTCTTTGTCCAGTACATGTACTGTAAATTCTGCTGCCACTCTGCTGCGTCCCAGTCTCCGTTGTGAATACTGTACTGTACATGTGCAAAACATTAAACCATTACAAACAATATTGTAAAAACTGGAAACTTATTTCCCAAGCGGTTGACTTGTGAGCGCTCTCTGCATACAACCATTTGTATTACATTCCATATATCGATAACTGTATTTGTAACCTGTATTATTTGTCTTAACTCTGTGCCCAGGACATACTTGAAAATGAGAGGTAACTCTCACTCTATTACTTCCTGGTAAAATATTTTATAAATAAATAAATATACATTACATACACCGCATTAAAATTAAACTATGGAATAATACAGGTGCAACTGCCGGTTTTTGACCGCTTGCCAAGGAAAATCCGTGACCATCTTGTGGTCACTCACAAGATGGTCCATAGCAGGGTGTAATGGCCCATCGGAATCAACACAGCGGGGGTCCTTGCTTTTGAATGGGACTTGCGTTGTGTGAATCCTACCGGGATTAAGAGTGAGACTGAATCAGTCACACTCCCTGCGCGCCTCATAGGCCTTGTCCAGGGTGAAGCTGACCGCGCTTGAGCACTCATGCGACATGCGATCAAACACATGATCACAATGAGACTGTGCAGCGTGCGCATGTGCCCGTAACCTCTCCGCACTCACCTTCTTGCAGAAACAAATATATTTGATTCTGCCGCTCAATGGCGCATCACGTGACCGGTTCGCCCAATGAGGGTGGACCAGCTCCGTCACGGCCTTGCACCATGACACGCCATCCCTGCGCAGACTTCCGCTAATTTCAACTGGCCATAAATCGCCCATGCTTACTCTCTCAGCCTGGCCACGGCCTTACAGGTGATTGCGAGGCTTTCATTTTATTTTCATAACATATTATTGTAATAGGGGGTCTGCGTAGTTGAACCACATTGATTTCAGGTCCGGGTACCCCCTGCCTCCCGAGTTTCAGGCCCCTTTATTGGGGGATTGCCAAAGGAAACCGTCTGTCCCCTCTTGGACGACTCCCACAGCTGTCCAGCATGATGAAAAGATATATGGTGCAGGAAAATAGCCTTATGGAGAAGCGGGGTAAGAGCCCCTTGCAAACCCGCCTTCCATATGGGGCCAGCGGCTGCAATTGCAGCAGCCCACGGATAGAGTTCACGTAACTCACAATGGTCCGTCCCCTCTGCTGCTCCCGGCTGTGTGTTCCTTTGGAGGGATGAATGACACACTTCCTGCGCAACCACGATCGAAATTGTAGACAAAAGGTAGGATGATCGATATCAGCGCTGCTCCGATAGATTCAGACTCACAGGTAGAATAAAAATAATTTATTAAGACTACATAAAACGGATACTAGGGAACAAAACAAAAAGGCCTCCTCCCACGCATTTTGGGCGAGTTCGCCCTTTCTCAAGGAGTATAACAAGACATGAAGGAAGGGTGTTATTTATAACTCCCTTCTAATGGTTGACTAATGTGCTGCACCTGATTAAGAGACATTTATGCAAATTTCAACACACTGAGCTCATACCAAGTAATCACATAAGGTATAATTTAATGAAAGAAGTGTTAATATATGAATCATAGTAAGATCTCATTATACATTAGTCTGTACTAGCATGATGCCTTGCAGAATAACATTGTATATGTATATAATATGTCTAATAACCACAGATAAATGCATAAAATGAAAAAATAAAAAAAATATAAAGAGCATTTGATACATACAGAAAAAACGCATGTGAAATCATAATCAATTTATAGAATACAGATGATCTTTCCAACCACTTAAATAGCTGCAAATATACTGTTACAGTTCGTATAATTCATCTTTTTTATACAGATATAATACATAATGTTATAACAGCATAACAGCAAATATGATAAAATAAATCAATAATTGAATAATGTAATATAGTATAGTGATAAAAACAGTACGAAGAAGAAAAAGAGAAAAGGGAAAGGAAGGGGAAGGGAGAAGGTAAGGGAGAGAAGAGGGGGGGGAGGAAGGAAAAGAATAAGAGACAAGGAAGAGGGAAAAGGAAGATAAGGAAAGGAAAAAGAAAAGAAACAATGGAAGAAAAAGGAGAAGAAAAAGAAAAAACATAAAAAAGGGAAAGTAAAAAACAAGGCAAAAAAACAGAAAATACAGTAATATCCATTAGTAACCTATAAGGATCACAGAAATACCTTCAGGTCCCATTCTGTATTGAGACCCTTAGGTATTAATGTGCCTATGGTGACGATCCAGAATGCTTCACTCTGGTAAAGAGCTCTGGATCTATCTCCACCGTTTATGAGATCTGACATGCTCACGAATGATACATTTAAAGTTGTTAAGACTGCCAGATTGACATTCCTTAAAGTGATTAGACACGGGATGTGTGATATCCAAACTTTTTATATGTCTAATATGTTCCACCATCCTTATTTTAAATAGGCGGGTAGTTAACCCCACATACCGTTTATTACATCCGCAAGTGATCATGTAAATCACATGGTCTGTGTTACATGTCACGAATGTCAGAATTTTATATTCTTTAGTGAGTTCTGTATTAGTAAAACTTTTACTTTTTTGGACATTTTTACATATCTTACATTTCCCGCATCTATAACACCCCCTAAGATCTGGAAATAACATATTTGTATTGTGCTCATTCGTATCTGAAAGCATGCTAGGTGAGACCAAGTGACCCAATGTATGTGCTTTTTGAAAAACAAATTTGGGGTCCATGGAAACCATGTCCTTTAAAAGAACATCAGTATTAAGAATGGTCCAATGCTTCCTGATTATTGATTTAATGTTCATAGCCTGACGGCTGTATTGAGTAATAAAAAATGGCGGTTCACATTTATTAATATCATTTTGTGTAGAGTTATTATTCTGTTTCACATGAATAAAACTAGAAGGGTCAGAATTGATAAGATCATCTCTTGATTTATTCCTGGCCTTAGTATATGCCCATTGTACAGATCGTGGGTCATAGCCTCTATCCACAAATCTTTGGATAAGGTCATAAGAACCATTATCAAAATGTTCCATAGTCGAACAATTCCTTCGTAAATGAAGGAATTGTCCATATGGTAGTCCTTTAAGTAGACTGGGGCTGTGACAGCTCGATGCATGCAAAAGTGTATTCCTTGAATTAGGTTTACGATAAATATTTGTATAGACATGATTATCCATACCCACATAAAGACACAAGTCCAAGAAATGTATGCGGTGGTGGTGATATTGGTGTGTGAATGATAAATTATAAGTGTTAGTGTTTAGGTAAGTGAAAAAAGCATGCAGTTGTGAAACAGTGCCAGACCAAACTATTATGAGATCATCTATATAATGGTGATATGTGATAATTTGATGTCGATAAGGGTTCCTATCTCCAAACACGTGGGTATGTTCCCACCACCCCATGAAGAGGTTGGCCTAGGAAGGCGCAAACGATGACCCCATGGCAGTCCCACGTGTTTGGAGATAGAACCCCCCCATCAATTATAAAATAATTATGAGTAAGGAGGAATCTGATGGCATCCAGCAAAAAGGTGATCAGTGCTGGAGCAAGTGTTGCATCAGATTCCAAAAAGTGTCGTGCAGCTGTGAGACCGTGTTCTTCGTGTGAAATAATAGTGTACAGTGAAGACACATCTAACGTGACCCAAAGATGTGTGGGTGACCAAGTGAAATCAGAAAAAATGGAAAGAACATGTGAGGTATCTAAAAGATAAGAAGGAAGTGCGGTGACTAAAGGTTGAAGAAAATAATTAACGTATTGTGACAAGTGCTCCCCCCGTGAGCCGACATTAGCAATAATGGGTCTACCTGGGGGGTGAGAAAGGGACTTGTGGACTTTAGGAAGGTGATGAAATATGGGTAAAACCGGATTGGTAATACAGTATGTAGATATTCATATTCTTGTACCGAAAGTACTTGAAGGATTCTGCAAAACTCTAATAATTCATATAGTTCCAATAGGAAACACTGAGTTGGATCCACGTGTAACTTAGTGTAAGATGTGTTATCCTGGAGTTGGCGTCAAGCCTCATCAACATAATAAGCATAGTCTAGGACCACCACAGCTCCCCCTTTATCGGCATTCTTAACCACAATTAGATTATTTTCTTTCAAAGATTTAATGGCTTGTCTTTGTGTAAAGTTCAAATTATTTGAACTATAGACAGCATTTTGGGTTGTGGTAATGCCTTGGGAGAGCAGTAGTAGATCCCGTTCTACAGCTGATTGAAACACATTGATCGCATGACCTGTAAAGTGCATCGGATGAAACATAGATTTGTTTTTAAGATGATTGACTGCCCAAAAAGCTTTGTGGATCATATCCTGTTTCAGGATGATCATTTAATAACTCAATCAAGTCCTGTATTTGACAATTGTCACAAAATGTGAACTGCGTCCTGATATCAAAAATTGGATTTGGTGTGCCATTTAAAAAAAATGCGGGACAGCCATTAAGAAACCGGGACAGCCATTAAAAAAACGGGACTGTCCGCGGCTAAAACGGGACACCTGGTCACCCTACGTATGCGTGAGCAGCCAGATCGCTAGATGCGTTAGACCACACTGATTTTGCTGACCTTGATTAATGGCTCGATGCGCTGGAGCGCTGTGATGCGGTCTCCTGCGCCAGGTCCTTTCTCCTACTCTCAGCTTCCGCGATAGCGGTCCACACATGGCTGTCACATGTCAGATCAATATTATTTTGTAAGTCTCGTTCTTGCAGGCTTTCACCGGTATAAGTCCTGTTCAAGTAATTGATGTATGTCTCTGACAGCGCTCGGTAGCACGAGTGTTCAGACCTTAATTGAGTTATTGCCTGCTCAAGCTGCTTTTCATAATTGCCAATGCTAGCAACATTGTGTATTTCAAGTCCTGGTTTTTGTTAGGCACAGAAATACATACATAATGCTGCAATAAAGATTTTTCAATTTTTTCTACATTGGGACCACAATTTTTCATTTCATTTGATCAAACAAGTGATCAGGATCAAGTTGTGAGTGCCCTGGAGCCTGTCTCTTTCTGTGCCTGCATTTGGTCTCTGGAGGCACCCGTTTGGGGTGAGAGGGAGGAGCTTACACTGCGGATGTGCAGTGCTACTGATTGCAGGAGATGGAAGCAGGATCACAGAGTGAAGCACACAGGGAGCTGTGAGAGGTTGTTTCCCCATTGCCAGACCTGCAGCGGGAGCTCTAAATAGAGCACATATAGAGCATTGTGAGGTTGGTTTTTCCCTTTGCCTGACCCACCACGGTAGCTCTGTGTTGGATATATTTCTAGCGGTGAGAGGTGTTTTCCCCGCTGCCTGAACCTGTGAGTACCTTTGATGCTATCAAGATCATTGCACTGTATCTCTGTGAGGGAGGAGGACACTGGAGGGTATTTATGGAGGATATAGAGGACTTACACTGCTCCCGTTTTCTCTACCCCACCTCCTCCCCTTGGATGTCGCCTATTTGATATGCTCCCCTTGTACTCTCCCCCTCTGATCTACACTGATCACACAGATCCTGTTCCATTCCATCTAACCTGGAGCGCATGGCAGATTTCTACATTGTCTGTTTTTTTCAAGCCTTCTCTAGCTTGTCTCTGTTCGCGTCAATGTCAACTTCATATTTTTCGCGGCCCTTTTGTGTCAGTGTGACTGTCCACTTAGGCCTTGTGCCTTCTTGCGTCTGCTGCATTTGTGTAGCGGTCTCAGTGTCTGAGTTGTCGCTCTTCTGCGTGGTGTCTGAACTGTCACTCTCCTGCTTGGTGTCTGGTGAGGGTTTGAGTTCTGCCATGCTGTAGGTGTATGTAGGCCTTTAGCCAGTGCATGTGGCGTGCAGTCTGTGTCAGTGATGGACAACTGTCTCAGATGGTACCGGTCGGTGTCCTGCAACGGTCAGCGCAGCGGTAGCTATACTTACAGGTGTCCGTGGCTCTGACCTGTGTCCTGGCGGATGTCCAGTGGTGTGGCCCTTGGCAGCCCTAGCCGTGTGGACGCAGCTCAGGGGTAGGTGTGATGGCTGTACCTCACTGTGTAGCTGTGCAGAGTGTGGACTCAGGCAGGATAGCAGAGTGTTGTGTTGTGTATAATGCACTGATCTGTGTGGCGTGCAGCAGCTCCTGTGTACCTATTAAAGCTATTTGCTTTGTGTAGCTGTTTAAAAGGTGCTGCTCTGTATTCTGCAGCTGTTTAAAGCTGGACCGCAGTATCTGATCTTCCAGAAAGGCTGTAGTATTGCTGCTTGCTTCCCAGCAGTATGGCTATAGAAGCTGACACTTTCCTGTGCTGGATCCCTAAGCACAAGGTATCCATTTTACTATTCTGGATCCAGGCTCACTTGTAGCATGTGAGAAGATCCATGTAGCTTAAGTCATCCCCATTTTTAAAGCACACAAAGTCCTTCTATTTTCTTCAACTTTATTGAGTGGAGTTAACAGAAATATAAAGGTTCTTGTATGTGGATTGCAAATTTCTCTTGTTAAGAGAATAACCTTATGAGAGGAAGGTGTTCTGCTCTGGGGGAAGTGCTTCTCTGAGGGGAAGGTGAAAAGGAATCCCTTTCTGAGGGAGCAGTGTCTACTGACTATGGCTGCTTGTTGAAAAGAGAGAGCGCACTTTCCTTTCCAGACAGGAACAAGCCCAGGGGCATAACAATACCAGAGAAGGGCAGGGGGAGAGGGCTAAACCAATCTCAACTGTAAGCATTGGGAGGTTGCCAGGGCAACTGACTAGTGGCTGTGTAAAGGGGATTATTTGTAACCATAATGTTGCAATATACACAGGCACCGGCAGGGTAAGCATGTAGCTTAACTGGGGAGAGCTGGTAGCCTGAGAGCTGCAAAGGTACACAGAAAATAAGCAATCCTATTCCAGGACACTGCAAAACGGTTTTCTAAAAGTACCATACTGTACCTCACATCATAGACTGCAATAAATGAAGCACATTGCAAAACAATATCCATGTACAAACCCTGTCAGCAAGAAAGTCATTAAATTGTTTAGCCATATTTTTTTTTTATTTTTTTTTACAGTTATAATGTTCATGTTTAGGTTTAATGTGTCATAAAAATCTAAGGGGGTCCTGTAAGCTTCCCAAACTTACAAAAAACAGTAGCATTTAGACAAACAAACGAGGCCAACAGACCATTCACCTTAATGGCAAGACGAAGGAGACTAGAATATTTAGGGTGCAATGTATCAGAGTCGTTTAGCTGCAGATTTGGGGCACTACATTTATAGTTACGTAGCCCTTGTACCCCCAGAGTAAAGAGACAACCCGTGCTGTAGTCACCTGTTTGTCTACCATGAGGTCTGAGCCTCTGCCACTGGGAGCCTGGGTAGGGTGACCATTCGTCCCGGTTTTGCCGGCACAGTCCCGTTTTTTTCTGGGCTGTCCCTTGTGACAGTCTGTCCCGAAAATGTCCCGGGTTTTGCCCCTGGTGACTGGTCCCGTGTGCGAGTCGTCGGCGGTGCGCGGAGGCGGCAGCATGAGGAGGATGCGGCGGCCGTGAGTATTTTTTTTCCCCAATAGCAGGATGCCGGGGGGCGGGGCTTTAGAATAGAAGCGGGGATTGGTTGGAGGTCAGGATATGCTGGGGGCGGGGCTTAGTATCGGGGACGTATGTAGTGAGTAGTAGTGAGTTGAAGTGTGTGTGTGTGTGTTCACCAGAAGGAAGGCTCACAGTTGGCAACTGAAACTGCTGGCAGACTGGAAAAAAGCCTCACTACTTTTGGCTCCCTACAGTGGCACTACAGGTAAGCCCCATGTCGCCTGTGTGTGTGTCTGCCCCCCTCCCAGTCTGTGTGTGTGTGACTACCCCCCTCCCAGTCTGTGTGAGTGTGACTGCCCCCCTCCCAGTGTGTGTGTGTGTGTGTGTGTGTGTGTGTGTGTTTGTGTGTGTGTGTGTGTGTGTGACTGCTCCCCCTCCTAGTCTGTGTGTGTATGACTGCCCCCCTCCCAGTCTGTGTGTGTGTGACTGCCCCCCTCCCAGTGTGTGTGTGTGTGTGTGTGTGTGTGTGTGTGTGTGTGTGTGTGTGTGTGTGTGTGTGTGTGTTTGTGTGTGTGTGTGTGTGTGTGACTGCTCCCCCTCCTAGTCTGTGTGTGTGTGACTGCCCCCCCTCCCAGTGTGTGTGTGTGACTGCCCCCCCAGTGTGTGTGTGACTGCCCCCCTCCCAGTGTGTGTGTGTGTGTGTGTGTGTGTGTGTGTGTGACTGCCCCCATCCCAGTGTGTGTGTGTGTGTGTGTGTGTGTGACTGCCCCCCCTCCCTGTGTGTGTGTGTGTGTGTGACTGCTCCCCCTTCCAGTCTGTGTGTATGTGTGACTGCGCCCTCCCAGTCTGTGTGTCTGTGTGTGTCTGTCTGCCCCTTCCACTGTGTGATGCCCCTCTCCCAGTGTGTGTGTTCCCCCTCCCAGTGTGTGTGTGTGTGTGTGTGTGTGTGTGTGTGTGTGTGTGTGTGTGTGTGTGTGTGTGTGTGTGTGTGTGTGTGTGTGTGTGTGTGTGTGTGTGTGTGTGTGTGTGTGACTGCCCCCCCCCCAGTGTGTGTGTGACTGCCCCCTCCTAGTGCCTGTGTGGATCAGTGACATCATGTATACAGACACCAACCCACTCACCCACGTGTCAGTCAAACGTGTCACCCACCCACCCATGTGTCAGACACCCACCCAAGTGTGAGTCAGTCACCCACCCAACCGACAGGCAGTCTCCCACCCACCCAAGTGTCAGGCAGTCAACCCAAGTCTCAGGCAGTCGACCACCTGCTCACCCACCCAAGTCTCAGGCAGTCTAACCCAAGTGTCAGGCAGTCTCCCACCCAAACCCAAGTGTCAGGCAGTCTAAGTGTCAGGCAGTCTACCCAAGTGTCAGGCAGTCTATCAGGCAGTCTCCCACCCACCCAAGTGTCAGGCAGTCAACCCAAGTCTCAGGCAGCCGACCACCTGCTCACACACCCAAGTCTCAGGCAGTCTAACCCAAGTGTCAGGCAGTCTCCCACGCAAACCCAAGTGTCACAAGTGTCAGGCAGTCTACCACCCACCCACCCGTCAGGCAGTCTACCAGCCACCCACCCATCAGGCAGTCTCCCAAACCCAAGTGTCAGGCAGTCAAACCCAAGTGTCTCCCACCCACCCAAGTGTCAGGCATTCTCCCAAAGGTGTCAGGCAGTCTCCCACCCACCCACGCATGTGTCAGGCAGTCTAAAGTGTCAGGCAGTCTACCACCCACCCAAGTGTCAGGCAATCACCCCCCCACCAACCCAAGGGTCAGGCAGTCTCCCAGCCCACCCACCCAAGTGTCAGGCAGTCTAAAGTGTCAGGCAGTCTAAGTGTCAAGCAGTCTCCCACCCACCAACCCAAGTGTCAGGCAGTCTCCCACCCACCCAAGTGTCAGGCAGTCAAAAAGTGTCAGGCAGTCAAACCCGTCAGGCAGTCTAAGACCCACCCACCCATCAGGCAGTAAATCAGGCAGTCTCCCACTCACCCACCCATCAGGCACGTCTCCCACCCACCCATCAGGCAGTAGCCCACCCACCTACCCATCAGGCAGTCTCCCAAAACCCACCCACCCAAGTGTCTGCCCCTTCCACTGTGTGATGCCCCTCTCCCAGTGTGTGTGTGCCCCCTCCCAGTGTGTGTGTGTCAGGCAGTCTACCACCCACCCACCCGTCAGGCAGTCTACCAGCCACCCACCCATCAGGCAGTCTCCCAAACCCAAGTGTCAGGCAGTCAAACCCAAGTGTCTCCCACCCACCCAAGTGTCAGGCAGTCTCCCAAAGGTGTCAGGCAGTCTCCCACCCACCCACGCATGTGTCAGGCAGTCTAAAGTGTCAGGCAGTCTACCACCCACCCAAGTGTCAGGCAATCACCCCCCCACCAACCCAAGGGTCAGGCAGTCTCCCAGCCCACCCACCCAAGTGTCAGGCAGTCTAAGTGTCAGGCAGTCTAAGTGTCAAGCAGTCTCCCACCCACCAACCCAAGTGTCAGGCAGTCTCCCATCCACCCAAGTGTCAGGCAGTCAAAAAGTGTCAGGCAGTCAAACCCGTCAGGCAGTCTAACACCCACCCACCCATCAGGCAGTAAATCAGGCAGTCTCCCACTCACCCACCCGTCAGGCACGTCTCCCACCCACCCATCAGGCAGTAGCCCACCCACCTACCCATCAGGCAGTCTCCCAAAACCCACCCACCCAAGTGTCAGGCAGTCAACCCACCCACCCAAGTGTTAGGCAGTCTCCCACCCACCCAAGTGTCAGGCAGTCTCCCAAATGTGTCAGGCAGTCTCCCACCCACCCACGCAGTGTCAGGAAGTCTAACACCCACCCAAGAGTCAGGCAGTCTACCCAAGAGTCAGGCAGTCTAAAAGTGTCAGGCAGTCTAAGTGTCGGGCAGTCAACCCACCCACCCAAGGGTCAGGCAGTCTGAAAGTGTCAGGCAGTCTCACACCCACAAAACCACCCACCCATTAGGCAGTCTCCCAACCCGTCAGGCAGTCAAAGTCAGGCAGTCTACCACCCACCCACCCATCAGGCAGTCAACCTGTCAGACAGTCTAAATCCAAGTGTCAGACAGTCTCGCACCCACCAACCCAAGTGTCAGGCAGTCTCCCACCCACCCACCCAAGTGTCAGGCAGTCTACCCAAGTGTCAGGCAGTCTTACAACCCAAGTGTCAGGCAGTCTCACACCCACCCATGTGTCAGGCAGTCACCCACCCACCCATGTGTCAGGCAGTCACCCACCCACCCATGTGTCAGGCAGTCACCCAAGTGTCAGGCAGTCTCACAAAGTGTCAGGCAGTCTCACAACCCAAACCCAAGTGTCAGTCAGTCTCCCAACCCACCCACCCAAGTGTCAGGCAGTCTCCCAACCCACCCACCCAAGTGTCAGGCAGTCTCCCACCCACCAACTCACCCAAGTGTCAGGCAGTCGACAACCAACCCACCCAAGTGTCAGGCAGTCTCCCACCCACCCATGTATCAGGCAGTCTCCCAAGACCCACCTACCCAAGTATCAGGCAGTCTAAGGTGTCAGGCAGTCTAACCCCAAGTGTCAGGCAGTCTCCAACACACCCATCCAAGTGTCAGGAAGTCAACCCAATTGTCAGTCTGTCACCCACCCACCCATCAGGCAGTCTATGTCAGGCAATCTGTCACCCACCCACCCAAGTGTCTGCAGTCTGTCTGTCTGTCTCTGTCTCTCTGTCTCTCACTGTCTCTCAGTCTCTCTGGGTCCCTCAGTCTCTCTGGGTCTCTGGGTCTCTCTCTGGGTCTCTCTCTGGGTCTCTCTCTGGGTCTCTCTCTGGGTCTCTCTCTGTGTCTCTCTTGGTCTCTCTGGGTCTCTCTGGGTCTTTCTGGGTCTCTCTGTCTCACTCAGTCTGTCAAAACATACTGGACACCTAACAAGCTCCTATTGAACCCCCAAAATGACCACAACATATATATAAGCATATGAGTGTCACAGAGGAGTGCTACTGAGCATGGCAATATATACTTAAAACCAGAGACAGAACATAAAACACAGACAAAGCTCAGTTTTTAGCACATCCAGTGAGACTCATACACGGTACAGTGCCTAAATATATATGTATAAATATCTAATAAGTAAAATGGTCTTTTAGTTTGACATTTTTGGCCAAAATTGTTGTAAGCCCCTGAGCCAACGCCAAGGCAGACCACATATCAGGGGTCCCTAACGCTAATATAAATTCTTAATAACCTGTGTAATAACAGGAAGAATGATTTATAGTAAATCTGTCAATATTAGTTGCAAAGTTCTAAGTCTGACTGAAGCTTTTATTAACCTGTACATTACCAGGAAAAGCACTCTGTATTAGAGATGTCACAGCCAAACTGCAAGCAGGCGAGTTCCCCTGAGTGGAAGATGCTATGGAGTGAGCCCATAACCATTTAAATGTGGGAGGGGGTGAGCTTAAATTAGGAAGGAGGTTGCCACCCTCCAATCAGCCATGACTAGCTGGACAAGAATTGTAAAACATACTGGACACCTAACAAGCTCCTATTGAACCCCCAAAATGACCACAACATATATATAAGCATATGAGTGTCACAGAGGAGTGCTACTGAGCATGGCAATATATACTTAAAACCAGAGACAGAACATAAAACACAGACAAAGCTCAGTTTTTAGCACATCCAGTGAGACTCATACACGGTACAGTGCCTAAATATATATGTATAAATATCTAATAAGTAAAATGGTCTTTTAGTTTGACATTTTTGGCCAAAATTGTTGTAAGCCCCTGAGCCAACGCCAAGGCAGACCACATATCAGGGGTCCCTAACGCTAATATAAATTCTTAATAACCTGTGTAATAACAGGAAGAATGATTTATAGTAAATCTGTCACTCAGTCTGTCACCCACTCTCTCTGTCTTTTCTTAACTGCCGTATACTGTACCTACACCAAAATAGCCTATACTGCTTTCTTCCAGATCTGGCTCAGGTTTCACACGGGAGACATAGCAAGACAGGTAGGGAACACCTCCCCTCCAGTATAGTACCTTGAGGGACTGCGGATCAGGTAAGATCCCAGGTGGGATTGCTGCTTTAGAAATTGTGAAGAGGGGGCATCCTGACACTGGTTAAGGGGTTCAGAATCATTCACATCTGGCTTTTTTTTTTTTCGATTTAGTGAGGTCACCCGACACACACACACACACACACACACACACACACACACACACACACACACACACACACACACACACACACACACACACACACACACACACACACACACACACACACACAACAAAGACTGATGGTAGTAAAGTATAAGTGTAATACAATAAATAAACTGTTAATGTAAAAAAAAAAAAAAATAATAATAATATAATTGTGTGTCCCGGTTTTTCATTTTCAAAATCTGGTCACCCTAAGCCTGGGGTATACTTATCGTCTCGGTGCAGCGCCTCCACCGGCGAGGGATCGCAGTGTAGTGGGAGGAGCCCCTCACCGGAACCAATATACAAAATAATTACACACAGGTATATTATAACAGTGTTTACTAAGCACATGTAGTACACATCCAACATGACACGGCCCTGCAAGACCTCACCCACACAATAACACCTCCCGGGTGGAACCCCCAAAATCCTGGAGTGCCTGGGCACTTAACCCCATAGTGTCCACAAGCTAGTCCCTCCCCCAAATAGTATGTGTGGGATAGTGCGTTTCCTTTAGTGTGTGGGGCCCATTTGTGCACATGAACAATACCACCCTGGTCTCCGTCCAGACCAGGTTAACATGTAAATAACTCTGTGGATCCGCGACATGATTCTGTACCGCAATCCACCGGTTCCTCTGCTGGGTTGATCCGTAGGCGGATGCCTCTGGAGAGGCCTCCAGCTGGATTGTACTCCTTTAAGATAGTCTCTGTTAATGTGGCTTTACTCTGCTCATAGGCTGCAGGCCGCACTTCCCCTTCAGAAGCAATGTCCTGCTGCTGTTGTCCCTTACTGACACACTACTGGGAAAGGGCCCCTACCTAAGGCCTTTCCCTACAGCATACACAGCATACACCATCTACAGTGATTCTGGGGATCTACCTTGGACCTGGGGGAAAACTTGCCTAGTCCAGGGGAGCACTGCTCCCTGGACACTACCTCCACCCTCTCTGTCCGGATCCCGACTTCCAGCGTGTCCCCGAAGGGCGCAAAATGTCTCTCCTGCTTCGCACCGAGATCCTAAGGGCCCTATTGGCCGTTCGGGCCATGTGATCTGCAGCCCTGGGGCTACTGGGAACTGTAGTCCCCACTGAGCCTATTTCCTATGACTGCCGTGACGCTTCCCCACTGAAATGGCGGCGCCCTCCACTCTGTTCACTCCAGAGCCACTGGCCACCAGTCGCCCCTCACACAGCTCGAGCGCGCACCCCGAATGGTCCAGTAAGAGGGGACCTGTCTACAGTTACACATAATATGATGGCAGATAAGAACCCCTTGGCCAACCTAGTCAGCACATGTTCCTATCTTGTTGGTAAAGTTTCACATCTGGTCCAGATTGTTAACCAGTGATGCGTACACCATTTCACAACATGCAAATTTGTACTTCACGGAAAAGGAAGAGGCTGCAACAAACAGGAGCATTAAGAAATCTAATTCTGTTTTGGATCATTCAAGGAACATCCTTTTGGGTATTTTACCTACAGCAAACTTAGGGCACACCTACGATTGTATTACTTTTCTCCCACTGTATTTAGATTTGTACCAGTTAGCACATGTTTACTACGCACTCAATATGAAAGAAATAGTAAAGCAGAACTGGTTTCCAGTTCATCTGCAGCAATTTGAATTTCTTGAAATCCATCAGAGGAAACATACACTTAACTGCAGAGGTTACCTCTGATCCATGTTTTGATTAGGGTTCTAGAGTGTCAGCTCTTGAACCTAACCAATGTATCTGCATAAACAGTAATTGTGCGACAATAAAGAATTTTTGTGTTTTTTACCTTTCGGAGTGTGACAGCAAGGATAGATTGCTGGGCTATGAGTTTCAAGGTGGGGGGGGTTGCGGAGAAAGTTTTGTCAGAATGTGTCTGGCTAGCAGGGGTCCAGAGTTGCTGGATACTCCAAAAATGTAACCAGGAATCAGCTCTGATTCCCGGATACATAGAAGCACATTGTTCCGACAATATCTCCTATTGAAAATGCTTGCGCTACTCACCACTAGGATTCCCTGCTTCAACACAAACCAGAAAAGTAAATGGGGCATAGGGATGTGTGGTGTCCCAGAACATGTCAAGGGGTCCCTAGGTTAAGTGGGGTACTCAGTAAATGCCCAGAACCAGTGTAGAAGTTTTGGGGTTATCCAACTATATATAAGGTTGTGAATACGGGCCAAGAGAACCAGATTTATCAAAGGGAAAAACTAATTTTCTTTAATAATTTTACTGTTGTGCTTTGCACAGTTTTGTTCTAGTTTTTAAAAAGGGAGATTTTACTAAATAACCCCCATAGCATCCAGCTGTATGGCTTTTCTTCTTAGCTCTTAACATTATTCATTTGCTAATGATTCTCTACTAGAGCAGAACTTGGATGTGCAGCTCAAGGTTGAGGTTAAAATGTACAATCTAGGTACAATCATGGTAGCTATATACACAGCACTGGAAGGACATTTCTTGAGTAGTGTAAAAGCATTTTTCATAAGACGTTCCTTACATGGATTACCCCGCAGCATTCTGGGATATTTTGCATGTAAATCACGGTCTGAGCTTCAGGAAAGGCAGACTTCTTCACAATCACTTTTCTAAAGGGCCAAGAGAACAGAAGTCAGTCATGGACAGGAAATAAATCAGAAAAAAAAAAATCTGACTTGTTATACATCAGTCTCTATGATGATTTCATTATTGAGCCTTTCTAACTCTGGAAGGTATTGTGAAAATATAACAAGTCTGAGCACGCTTCCTCCCTGTCAAAGAAATTACAACATCTTGTACAGTAGTAAAACAGTAAACATTGTGTAGTACAGCGGTGCGCAATCTGGGGGTCACGGCCCCAAGGGGGGCGCAAGACTGACTGAGGGGGGCGCGGGGTTTACAGAGGCCCTGCGCCCTTCCTGAAGGCACTTAAATTAAGTGCTGGGGAGTGGCGAAGGCCTCTGTAAACCTTACTTACCTTGGCTCCGGCAGCTTCTAACACCCGTCGTCATGGCAAAGGGATGACAAATGACGCAGCAAGGTCATGGCAACGTGACGTCATGACGCCGGAGCCGACGCCAGAGCAGGGGTGAGGGGACCGCTGGCAGGGGGGTGCAGGGAAGAAATTTGCACCCCCCTGGTATAGTACACAATATAGATTAGTTCCCAGCACTCATTCATAAAAAATGGAAAATGGAAATAAGCTACATTGATTTTAGTAAATGGTGATGCAAAACAACAATAAATCAAACACTCACTGTGATTATATGCAACAAATATGGAGTGGTAACCGTAAACATATATGTTTGGCACAGTGCATAGAATGGCAACATGAGGGGAGGGAGAAACACAGGGTAAGGGAAGGCGGGGAAAGGAAGAACAGATGAAAACAAAGGATGCAAGAAAATAAAGGGGGCAATGTTTCGTAGTACATTGGACTTATTTGTGTGGTGCTCTGTTTAGACCTTTCCTGTGCTTGTTAGACTGACTCGGTTATCCCCACATTTGGATTACTGCTCAGAGTACAAGTAGGGTGCCATTTTGTATAGGGTCGATTTGCTCCAGATAGGCTGACATTTGACTTTTTTTCAGTAGTAGCTCTCTACCCTACAGTGTGCAGTCCCAGGTGCTGCCCCCATAGAGCCACTATACCCAGCAGGGCTTATACTTATTCTGATTCAGATAAGTATGGTGTGTGCTCTCAAGAGTTATTTAATGTTATTAATGAGGTTTTTTTGATGAACAGGGCTAAAGGGAAGTACCTTTGGTAATTTTTACCATAGGAAACAGGCTTGAAGAAGGGGCTCACCCACCGAAATGTTGCCCCCCTTATTCCCCTGCATCCTTTGTTTTCCCATGTCCTTCCTTTCCCCACCATTTATTAATATCAATTTGGCTTATTCCCATTTTTTATGTGTGTATCCATGCAGCCCCTGGCTACTAGATTCCTTGCCTAACACGTAAGTTCATATATCAGCACAGGCAGTGTTATGGTTATTTCTACATACTGTAGTAAGTGGTTCCCTTGAGTGGCAGGAGGGTGGCTTATGGCCTGGGTACTGCCCATACCTGGAGCCCCTCCCCTGGTAACAAAAAGGAGCTGCAGTACCAAATTGACTGGGTGTGGAAGTATGGAGACAGGGCTCTGGTTCACCTTCCTTCCCGTCCCTCGGGGAAGTAGGATCACCTACCCCATACTCCCTCAGGGAGTGTGGGAGACAGGGATAGACATTTGGGGCCTCAAGCCCTAGGGGTTGGGTCCAGGGACCAAGAGAAAAGTAATCTGCAATGTGACACTCCGCTGGGTTATAAAGGGTCCAGTGGGGGGTAATCTCTCTTGCAGAGAAAAGAATGTACATGTTGGTATGCTGTTGCTGTATTATCCAGAATAAAGACTCAGTTACTGTTTTATACTCCTGCTTGAGGCTACAGTTTCTTCAGGGAGAGGGTGAGAGGTTTTTCCTCAGGGGACTGCAACTATCTGTGATCGGCCCTGTGGGAATGGAGGCTCTGCAACACCGATAAATAACTATTCAAGCACCAAAAGCCTGTCCTGTCCATCCCCAACAACAGCGGCGGATGACCATGGCCTTCTGTGAGCCTAACAGGTAGCACCAACACCAGGTTACAGCAGTGAATCTCACTTAGGGTGGGGGAACATGTGTTATATTTGGATGCGCTCCTGAGATTACCATCAGGAAAGGCTTTTCCAGAGAGAGAATGAGATATCAGCTGGGGGAGAAGTGAAATCAGTCACTGTACCCTAGCTAAGTATACCTGAGCAGTGTGAGCTACGTCCTGATGGTCCAGGGGGGCTCTAATACCAAAAATCCTAGTAATCCTAGTTCATGCCGACTTGAGAAGTGCCTGGGAAAAGTATGTGTAGGGTCTCTGGGGTTTTGGGGTCTTAAGGGGCCAGAATTGCCTGAAGGGGACTATAGCATGGCTGCCCAGGAATGTGCTAGGAAAATAGTGCAGGTAGAGTGTGCAAGGGGACTCTTGCAAAACAAGGGACCTCCTTCCCCACCAATGGAACTGCAGCTTGCGCTGTCCATCTTATTCATATAGTCCACATATGTGTAGTGTCTCAAGGGGACTTTATGGGATCTTGAGGACCAAATCCCCGTGAAAAAGAACTACAGAGCATGGAATGGCTGTTTTCACCAAAACCGCGTGGTAAGCTTTGCAGAGTTGCAAGATTTTTCAGTGCAAACCTTTCTGAGTTCGGCACGAAAACAAAGCCCCACCCATAGATATCGCTTGTTTCGGTGCGAAAGCTGGAGCCGTGCCCACAGTTCGTGCCTGGAATCCTGGATCCACCAGGGGGAGGAGGCACAGTGCAAATAGACTATTGTGTGTCACCACTAGGGGTGTAGCTGGACAAGAGCTGCTGCACCTTCAATTGCACATGGTTGGTGAGTCGCAGGAGCTATTCAAGACTTTTACCGCTTACCACCACGAACATGGTGGAGTGTACGATATCCCAGTATACACACACCAGGAGGCTTCCTGGTAGTACAAGTGAATAGAGAAGACTTCCTCCAGTGCATTTGTCCCAACTGTGATTGCCCAGGCGGAGACGTGGGCCTGAATTCAAAATGCAGGAGATGTGGGACACCCTACCTTAGGCCCAAGGTGTTGCCACTACACGTGCCGGACCAGACGGAGGTGTGGGCCTTCCACAACACAATATGTGAGTTGCAGAGACTAAGGCTGCTCTCATACAGCTGGCGATGGCGACGCGACCGATGACGTCATCCAATGCCGTTGCCATTGCGAAAGTTGTATTTTAGATTTTGGAGACGTCACTGGCTGCAAAGCCAGTGACATCAGCAAGGGGGAAAGCAGACAGGTGGAGAAGCTCCCTGATTGGCTTATAGCCAGTCACATTTGGAGACGTCTCTCCAAAAATCAAATAGAACTGACTACCAGATTTTTGGTAGGGCTGTCGCTCCGTCACGCCGTCGCCGTTGTGTCCACTATAAGCGCCGGTGACAATGCATTTGTTATGACGCGTCGCCGTCGCCAGCACTATAAGCGCAGCCTTATGTGACAAGCTTCCCCCAGGGAGGAGCAGAGTTGTTTGATGGCTATCTACAATTTGTGCCACACTGAGCGGAGACAAGACAGCGTGGACTATCTGCAAATGTATGCGGACTGGACTGCAGAATTGTGAGTGGACTCTCCAAGGGAACCGTGTGTAGTGAACCCCCTAGCGATGGTTCCCTGAGGACAATCCAGATGATAATACTTTGAGTTCAGTTTCTCTGTGCAATAAGTTCCCAAAGACAGTATAATAAACTTTAAAGGCAATGTCCCAAGGTGTCAGTAATCAATACTGCAATCACATGATGTATAATTGTGACAGGGTGAATGAACGTCACCAGCCATATACCTGGCAAACCTATGTTTAGGCTTGCAGTGCAGCACTGACGAGGTTAAGTTTCAGTTGAGAAGGGCTGCTTAATTAGTCTGACCCCAGCTGCATAATCAAGGTGTTTTAAAACCCCCAGGCTGTACACGCATGCAGGCTAGCTGGTCAGGAGACATGACTGAAATACTGAAGAGATTACTGCTATAAGGTCTGTTTTTCAAAGTACATGTGTGATGAACTGTCTGTGTCCTGCATGCTGAAGAAAAGCTGCCTTGTTTGCTATGCTGAAGAGAAGCTATTTTGTTTTTGTCTGCTGAAGAGAAGCTATTTTGTTTTTGTATGCTGAAGAGAAGCTATTTTCTTTTTGTGTGCTGTATATTTTAAAGGCTCAATAAAGAAGCCTTATCAAGAGAACCCGCGTGTGTGGTTGCATGTACCCTGCAACAATAATATTGCACAGATTTCTAGCAGGTTAACTAGCCCTATCTTGAGGGCAAAGAATGTTAGCTCTGCATGTGTGAAAGCATGATGAAAGTGAGTGGTTGTTGAATAAAAATGTACTCACTCTGTTCCGTGAGTTTCATCGTTGTACTGTCGGCATGCTCCAGCCAAAATGGTGGTGCAACTACTCCGGGGAAAACTACAACTGGTCTGCTATACTCACGTACAAAAATTACTTTATTGGCACATTTAAAAGAAACAGAAGAGAAGGAACCCCTCTAATGCGTTTCGTGCAGCGTTTGCGCTTTAACAAAATAAAGAGAAAACGCTGCGCGAAACGCATTAGAGGGGTTTGTTCCATTGTTGTTTCTTTTAAATGTGCCAAGAAAGCAATTTTTTTACATGAGTATAGCAGCCCAGTCGTATTTTTCCCCGGAGCAGTTGCACTTCCTACAGCCTTATTTACCTGGAAAAATGACCGCCCCGGAGGAGGTGGCTGCTGGTGGTGCAAGAGCAGGATCGATGCTTGCTGACTGCCGTCAACATGCCGAGGTGCGCTGGTCATCCTCCCCTTCAATAGAATCTGAGGCTGCGTCGGAGGAAAATGAAGAGAGGCTCTTTATTATGATGCTCCGGCCGGAGTGTCATTGGTCTGTAATTGAACAGGGATAGTTTGTAGCCTCCAGACTGGCTGGGTGACTTTAATGCACCAACAGAATTTTATTCTTTGCCAGGTCGATGAAATTCCCACCTGACCCAGAGTCCAGAAAGGCACGAGCGCTGGCCTTGAAGGTGTCACCGGTTAGGGTGATGGGTATCAAAAGCCTGGCAGACATTTGCGGTAGAGAGGCAGATATAGTTCCCAGTGAGATCCTTCCCAACTTGTGGTGACAGGCGAGTACCTGGTGCAGAGCATTTCCACAATTCAGGCAGAGTCCGGCATCACATCTGCACTGTTTCTCTCCTGGCGACAATTTGTGGCGTGTGAGCTGCATGAGTTCCTCCGGATCCGGAAGTGGAGGTTTAAGGCAGCCTGTGTAGAGGTTGCAGGAAGACTGTGTACCTGGCTTGCATCGACCTCTCTCGACTCTTCTCTCCTGAAGCCTCACGTCCACTCGGATGCATAGTCCGATGAGCTCCGTGGGGCGTTCCTGGGCAGTAAGTTCATCTTTAAGATTCTCTGAGAGACATTGCCAGAATGCCACTGCCAATGCCTGATCGTTCCAGCCTACCTCAGCTGCTATGGTCCGAAATTTGACCGCATACCGGGCCACGGGATGGCTGCCTTGGGATATATGAAACAGAGAAGCAGCTGTTACCTTGCGCCCGGGTGTCAAATACTCTGCGGAATTCCATGATGTAGTGGACTATGTCACCCGTGAGGTCCGGCCTTTGCTCCCACATGTGTGAAGCCCAGGCCAAGGTGTCACCCACCAGCAGCGATATGATATAGGTCACCTTTGGACACTGGGAAAGAAAGTGAGATGGCATAAATTCGAACTGGATATCACATTGGTTCAGGAACCCACGACAGCCAAGCGGTTCGTCGCCGTAGCGGATGGGCTTGGGGATTCGGGGTTTGGAGGCTGGGTTTATGGACATGGCTGCGGGGGCGACATCACTGAGGGGAGGGGACCATTAGGGATACATTGTGTCTGATCTGTAATGTTTTGCACAGTCCGTTGGAGTTTATTCATCCGCCGACTGTTCTGATCGATCTAATTCTCTAATTTGTTGAACAGGTCAGAAGGATTCAAGACTCGACCCATCTCAGCGGGGCTGAGCATACTGTAACGAGTGCTCACTTCAAACAGGACCGCAAAGCTGAGGTGGGAATGTTGGTAACCACTGACCTGCAACCGAGCAACCAAGTCCGTAGTGCTGAGTGAAGGTCGTGTAACCAGGTCCGGGTAGGAGATATCAGAATGGTCATGTTACTTGGCATGGTCTAGGATTGGAGAGATTGGATAGTTGATGAGCGGTGCCTGGGTCCAGGAATACAGAGGGTAGAAGTCCAAATGCAAGCCAGGTTCAGGAGTCAGAGAAAACAAAGGCCCAGGTGCAAGCCGAGGTCAAACAGGAGCAAGAGAAGCAAGACAAGTTCAGACAAGGCAACAGCATGGCCGCAGGGTGTTTGAGGCAAACACTAATAACACAAACAGAAGTCTATGCTCAGACAGTTTACTGCAGGGTTGGCTGAGCATTAAAAGACCAGGTAGCCAATGGTAGTATAGCAGACAGCTGCAGGGTAATGAATGAAACCCGCCCCTTTGACATATTCAGTCCACTAATAGGCAGGGGTGGGGAAAAGTGCAGGAGGAGGATAATTGTAGATGGAATTAACTCCTCGCTTACCCTTGATAATGCGGCGGCAGTGCGTAGCTTGCGTGTGGTGCGCATCACCTGTGAAGTCAGAGGGGTGGAGCCTGAGTGTGGTCCGTGCGGTGTCTTCCAGCATGGTAGTGCGGCACGGGGCGCCCGTCACATCATGGGACGTGTAACGGGGCAGGGCTTAAGCATGGTGCATGCGGTGTCCCCAAGCCTGGTAGTGTGGCATGCGTCACTTGTCTCATCATGGGTCGCATCACAGAGGCGGGGCCTAAGGTCACTCCTCACAAGCATGTCTCTTGGCTATTTTGGATTTTCCGCTGACCAGGCTTTTCTAGCCGGCTTGGCTCTGATTGGCTGCTTGGGAAAGTTTCCACACATTGATTGGCTGTTCAGTTTTGTGAATGTAACTGAAAATACTATAAAAATCGAGGAGCTAGTCAAATTCGAGGTCTCCGGTAGTAAGAGCGTGGGCGAGCTTTTCAAAGTTGCTTCTGTGTGAATAGCAGTGCAACCGGCTTCGATTTTGAGCCTAAAAGCCTGCCAGCCAGAGTCTAAGTCCAGTTTTTTGGGACCAGGTTCTCAGAAACGATCAAAGCGGATGTGGCTGGGATTTTATGCCAATTTGAGTGCCAGGAGATTTGGACTAACTCAGTCCAGAGGGACCAAGTTTTCAGAAGAGAACAAAGCAGTGGCATATGGAACTTTATGCCGATTTGGGTTCAGGAGATATTTTGTGTATCATTGTGTGTAAACTAATTTATGCCAAATAAATTACAATTTATTTAATTACCTTGTTTTGCTCAATGAATGATCCCGGTAAAAAGGTGTACATAACCTGGTCTTCCGTGAAACACATAAAGCACTTCAGACATAAAAGTAACATTAGGAACAAGAATCTTTTCCCCAAAGAGCTTACAATAATATTGGTAAGTATTGGACAGAGACACTAGTGAGGTGTTCTGGTAAGTGCATCTGCAAGGGGCCAAGATCGATGTATGAAGTGTATAGTAACTGGCACAGAGATACCCAAATGCTACGTTAAGGAGGTGGGTTTTTAGATTGATCTTAAACGTGGATAGAGAGGTTGCTAGTCGGATATTGAAGAGAAGGGCATTCCAGAGGTGTGGGACAGTCAGTGAGAACGGTTTAAGGCAGGAGAGGGCTTTAGATACAAAAGGGGTAGATAGAAGACATTCTTGAGCAGAAGACAAGAGTCGGGATGGTGTATAGCGAGAAATTGGGGCAGAGATGTAAGGAGGAGCAGCAGAGTGTAAAGCTTTAAAAGTGAGGAGGAGAATTGTGTGTGTGATACAGGATTTGATAGGAAGACAGGAGAGGTATTTCATCATGGAGACTCTGAGACAGATTTGGGAGAGAGTAAAGTGATTCTGGCAGCAGTGTTTAAGATAGATTGTAGGGAAGACAGGTGAGAGGGAGGAATGCCGGACATCAGGAGCTTACAATAGTCGAGACATGAGAGAAAGAGGGCCTGAGTCAGAGTTTTAGCAGTAGAGGGACAGAAGAAAGGGTGTATCTTTGCAAAATTGCGGAGGAAAAAACTATAGGTTTTAGATACAGTTTGAATGTGAGAGGAGAATGTGAGAGGAGTTGTGTAACCCATAAGCAGCGTGCTTGTGATACTGGGTGTACTGTATGATAGCGCTTCCAACAGTAATGAAGAAGGAGGTAGTAAGGCCAGGTTTGGGAGAAAATATGAGGAGCTCTGTTTCTGACTTGTAAGCTTAAGTCGACGGAGGGCCATCCAGGATGATATAGTGGAGAGACATTCAGAAACTTTTGGTCTGTGCAGCAGGTGCAGTATAAGGTCAGGGGTTGAAAAGTACATTTGTGTGTCATCAGCATAGAGTTGATATTTGAAAACAAGAGATGTGATAAATTCACCTAGTAGAGAGACTTTGTAAAGAGAAAAGAGAAGAAGTCCCAGGGCAGATCCCTGGGGTTCCCCCACAGAGAGATCAACGGAGGAGGTGTTAGCAAACGAGACACTGAAAGTACAATAGGAGAGATAAGATGAAATCCAGCATAGAGCTTTGTTACGGACACCAAGAATATGGAGAATGTGAAGGAGAATAGGGTGGTATATAAAATGCTACAGAGAGGTCAAGCAATATGAGCAGAGTGTACTGATCGTTGTCTTTGGTAGCATTCAGGTCATTAGTTATTTTAGTGATGGCTGGAATGAGCAGTGCGGAAGCCAAATTGTAGAGGGTCTAGGAGAGAATAGGAGATGAGAAAATAGAGCTAGCGAGAGAATACACAGTGTTCAAGGAGTTGTTGCAAAAGGCAGGAAGGAGACAGGGTGATAGAGAGAGAGGTAGGGTCAGGCTTGCTGTTTTTGAGTAATGGTATAACTGTTGCATGTTTGAAGGCAGAGGGAAAGGTACCAGAGTAGACGGGGGAGTTGAAAATATGTGTCAGTGTAGGGATTAGAATACAGTAGGAGCAAGAGGTTCCAGATTATGGGAGGAAATCTGGGTCAAGAGGGCAAGTGGAAGAGGGAGAAGATCAGCAGTGACACATCTTCTGTGACAGCAGAAAAACAGTTAAGGAAGGCAGGAGAAGAGTTAGGAAGATTTGTAGAAATGGAGGAGCATACGGAGGGGATGTCTTGCCTTATGGAATCCCCCTTTGTCTTTAAATAGTCAGCAAAATCCTGAGATGAAATGAAGGAAGAAAAATAGGTAGAAGACGGTGGTCTGAATAGAGAGACAAAGACAGAGAAAAGGCAGCATGGGTTAGACTTGTGAGTGTTGATTATTGAATTAGAGTAAAGTAGGTTTGTTTAGCCGGGAGAGTGCAGAGTTGAAACAGGATAGGATACATTTGTAGTGAATTAAATCCTATGAATTTCCCAGAATCCCTAGCTGCAGCGAAAGCACTTAATGCTAAGAGATAATGGGGAAAGGCAGGGTTGCTGACCTGTCTGAGATGTGAATGGGCTCACCATTTATTTTTGAAGTGAAACTTCTTTAGTGGCACCGCATTCGAACTGGGGAAAAATGGATTGTGGAGACAGAAATTAAACGGATGTGACGTCAGTGCTGGCAGTTGAGGCCGGGCTGTGTTCTGGCTCAGCCCGACCCCAACACTGACATGATCCCAACCGCTCCAAAAATCAGATGCGGCAGCGCCGCCGCCGCTTCCCCCACACGGCCGCAATTCCCCCCACGTGCATTGCTACTGTACAGCGGCTCCCCGGGCTCTCTGTCCCAGCCGCGACATCCGCCGGCGCTGCTCCTAACGGCCGCAATTTCCCCCAGGTGGAGATGGGAACGGCCCGCTCTCTGTCCCAGCTGCGCGCTCTGCCGGGCTGGAGTGGAGACTAAGACAGAGCCCCCCTGCGCATGCGCATGCGCTGCTGGGCTCACTGGAGTACAAGCAGCAAGGGGAGCTGTTCAGCTACCACCAAGCTCTGCGCTGCCAGCGCCTCGCATGCGTAGTAGTCATGGCAACACTTCCAGACGCCACACATGCGCAAAAGCGGCTGGCAGCGGCGCCGTTCCCCCCACACGCTCCTAACGCCCATTGACAGTGGCGCCATTCCCCCCTCTACTGACGCGGGCGTTTGCGGGCCCCCTGTGTATGCGTGTGTGTGTCAGTGTGTGTATGTGTGTCAGTGTGTATGTGTGTGTCAGTGTATGTGTGTCAGTGTATGTGTGTCAGTGTGTGTGTGTGTATGTGTGTCAGTCAATGTGTGTATGTGTGTGTATGTGTGTCAGTTAGTGTGTGTGTGTGTCAGTCAGTGTGTGTGTATGTGTGTCAGTCAGTGTGTGTGTGTATGTGTGTCAGTCAGTGTGTGTATGTGTGTGTGTCAGTCAGTGTGTATGTATGTGTATGTGTGTGTGTCAGTCAGTGTGTGTGTGTATGTGTATCAGTCAGTGTGTGTGTGTATGTTTGTCAGTCAGTGTGTGTGTATGTGTGTCAGTCAGTGTGTGTATGTGTGTCAGTCAGTGTGTGTGTGTGTGTGTGTGTATGTGTGTGTGTGTGTGTGTGTCAGTCGGTGTGTGTGTGTATGTGTGTCAGTCAAATGTATTTGCGTTTTGTCAATGAAATTGTATTTTGATTTTTAATTAAAACATCACCAATACAAATACAATTTCTGTGACAAAAGTCAAAGAAGTTTAACTTACTATGCGCGTGCTCAGCACACACAGCTTTTTTTTTTTTATTTGCTATAGGGCAAACCAGAAGCTTGTTGAATAATAAATAAATAATCTTCAGTTTCGTACAGGCATACCCCGGTTTAAGGACACTCACTTTAAGTACACTCGCGAGTAAGGACATTTCGCCCAATAGGCAAACGGCAGCTCGCGCATGCGCCTGTCAGCACGTCCTGAACAGCAATACCGGCTCCCTACCTGTACCGAAGCTGTGCGCAAGTGGGGAGTCTATAGAGCCTGTTACAAATATGTTATTTACATCAGTTATGCACGTATATGGCGATTGCAGTACAGTACATGCATCGATAAGTGGGAAAAGGTAGTGCTTCACTTTAAGTACATTTTCGCTTTACATACATGCTCCGGTCCCATTGCGTACGCTAATGCGGGGTATGCCTGTATAACATGATGTCTCTCACTGCTCGTAATCATCTCTTTTATACACTTATTGCAATATATTGTATCCATCTCTTATTGCCTCAATGTTTGTTCCCTTTTTGCTAATTGCTACGATCTACAATCTCTGTCTCTTGCTTTTCATATGCAGTGGCGGCTGCCTTCAGCATCGTGCAGCCGTTTCAGCGCGACTTTTAAAACCGCGGGCAGATGCAGTGTTTGATGCGGCATGTTCCGGTTTTTTTAGGCGCCGCGGGCGGTTTCATTGTATTAGCGCTATTAGCGCTGTCTCGCCATGAATGCGGCATGAACGCGGCAAAATGCGTGACATTCGGAAAAAATCCTGAAAAAAAAACGGGATGTAGGAGAATAAAATGACCGCAACAGTATTTCCTCATATTTCTAATACTCGGTCTTCTCTTCTGTTTGTGCACAACATGCAGGACTCAGTTTAGTTCTTTTACTGACCTTTATGTCTTCAAGAGAAAGTATGATCCTATTCTAAGTACTCAGTCCTATATACATTAGTGCCCACTATATAAAAAGAGCTTGTCCTACTCTATTTTTGGGGGGGATCTTAAATGCAATATTTCCAGCTTCAGGCACCCCCTGATCCCTGAGTCACATGACATACCTGTAAAGGTTGCGCTGGTACTGTCTCCTCTTGTGGAAACAAAATGGTGGTTCAAATCTCTCGCTCCATACGTGCCAATAGGAAGCTGCAATGGTGGTGCCTGTTTATCTTATGTTGTCCTTCTTTTGGTAAAAATAATGGCCAGAAAGTCTTACTTATCAGCTTTAGACAAAATATGTTTCCTTATCTGTATGACTATTGAGTAACACCCTGTTTAATGTGTATATGATAATTGTGCCTCCTGCTGCAGGTTTGAGAATGTTTCTTCTCTTACAGTCTGTATGGTAATTGCGCCACCTGCTGGAAACTTCAGAAAATGTTCTGTTCTTACAGTTTTTTTCTTTATATAGATGCAGCGGACGTTATTTGAACAAATCACGGAGCCATTTCGTTTGCGCTGCTGTACTCCACACAGCATTAACGTGGCCAATCGCCCCAAGCACACGTGTTTATCGCGGTTGCTTTGTTTGAATTTCATGGATTGTGTGCAATTAAATGCAAGGAAATGAATGAATTTTAATGTGTACATTACTGTGCTACTGTGTCAACTTCAGGTGTTTAAAAGCCAGAACACTAAAATGCCATTTTCTGCACTCGCCTGCACTCGCTTCTAAAGGCGGTACGGTTGGAAGAAATTGCGCGCCATCACATGGGTATTCCGAGGTATACACCGCGTGAAGTGTTTCAATAACGGCCGCTGCATCTGTAGCAAATAAAAATATCCCTTGTGCGCACATTCACATCTCAGACAGGTCTGCAACCCGGCTTTTCACCATTATATCTTAGCATACAATGCTTCCACTGCAACTAGGGATTCTGGGAAACGACATGCAAGTGAGCAAACACTGTCCAGAGGACTTGATTTTGCTTAACCAGGACTTAGCTCCAAACGTCCTGGAACTAAAATCGGCTTGAAATTCCAGCCGCGACCGCTGCGTTCAATTCTCAGAACTTGGCAGCAAAAAGTGGGACTTAGAAAATATTCCGGGCAGACTTTTCTGAAGCCGATGCCTTGCTATTCACGCAAGAGCACTTTTGAAATGCCTGCCCGTCTTCTTGCGCCAGAAATCTCAAAATTGATTGGCTTAGGGGCTTCTTATATTATTTTGGAGTTCATTCACAAAATACTACAGCCAATCACAGCGTGATTCGCCTCGAGCCTTCAACTCTTCCAGCCAGGGCATTATTGGCCAGTAATGCCTTGTTCTTTGGGATTATTAATTAAATAACTACAACATATTTTATTATTGTTTCCATTTTAGTGTTAATATCTTTTAAAGTTGCTTCATCATTGATAATCAGAAGTTTCATCAATTTTGACGAACACGTTGTTAATGTTTCTTCCCATTATTGTTTAAGATGCTGATTACTGAAGTCAAAGGAAGGAAAGACTTGGACCCTCAAGCCTCTCGGGATCAATGTATGCTGCAAATACACTATCCACTACAAACTCCTCCCTCCTGTCCCACACCCAATATCACCATACACCCTGGACTACTAAAAAGCCTTGCTCTATCTACTGAATGTTGGTGGAGAACTCTAAAAACCAGCACACCATCCACCGCTCACTCTAATGGCAAACACCACAAATGTACAACTTCCAAACAACTACTCAAATTTCTACTCATAAAATTACTCTCTTTAGCAGGTGATATTGAACCTAACACAGGCCTTCCCATTTCAACTCTGTCCATACCCATAAGAATACCCCCTTTAAATTCCAAAAGGGGCTATCTGTCGCCAATATAAATATTCGGAACCTCCTGCCCAAACTGGATGAACTAAGAGCATGGTGCCTTATGCATAAACCCAAAGCCATCGTTCTTACAGAAACATGGCTATCCTCTAAAACCCCTGATGCAAATATTGTCATTCAGAGATACTCCATTTCTAGGAGATAGGTCAAAGAGGAGGAGGGGTGTTATTTTATATTGCAGACACCTTACAATTTACACTGTTAAATTGCCCCTCAAGCCCACCATCTTTTGAAATCCTAGTTGGCAGAATCTGTCTCCCCTTTTCTAAGCCCATCTTGCTTGCTGGCATCTACTGCCCCCTAAAGCCCCTATACAATCCCTGACTGATAACACCCAGTTTATTGGATCCATTTCCTCTCTGAATGAGGTGCTAGTTATTGGGGATTTCAACTTCAATTGGCTTGACCCTAAAAACCACAAAATCCAGATACAAATCAAGCAGCTTAACCTATCGCAACTCATTTCCCAACCCACATGGACAAACCTGAAATCGTGCAACCATTCCTTGCTATACTGGATTCTCTCCTCAAATTCCAGCAGAATCCAATCCTCTAGCATCCTTCCTGATATTTTCAATGACCATGCAATAGTGTACTGTGTAAGGAAAATTAAACTGGCCCAATCAAGCCCTAAAGTTCTCCTCACTAGAAAATTTAGAAACTTTAACCCACAGTAGTTTCTGGCTGACCTTACCAACTGCCCTTGGCACAGAATCGATTTAATTCCCGACCCTGATTCTGCACTCAGCTATTTCCAATCCGAGTTCTTAAAACTCTGTGATACCCATGCTCCACTATGCAGAATAAGGGTATGGGGGGCCCACCTTCCATGGGTTACAACTGACCATATAGCCCTTTACCAGTTCAGGGATGCCTTGTGGAAAAGCTACAAAGTAACTGGCACTACCAAGGATCTCAATCACTACAGATGCCTGCGGAATATGTGCACAAGGCAAACAAGGCATGCAAAAGCACAATATTACTCTGACAATCTTCTCCAGAACACATCAAACCCAGCAAACTTCTGGAAGGTTATCAACAATATATTCCAGCCTTCTAACCATCAACAACCAAGTAATATCACTAAGGGGGATATTAAGGGGAAAAAATTGCACGGAGGAAGAAAACACTGAAAGCACTTGTAAAAATCCTAAAACAATTCAAAACTATATATATTTGGAAAATATAATGATATAAGTTAAACAGTGGTGGGATACGACCACATTAGAACAGTATGATTACTTAAATGATACATAGGGGGCTACACATTTTTTAATTCACAACCTTTGATCTAAATAATGAATGTTTTATAAATGAGTGGAACCGTACTTTAGATAATTCTTCCTTTCAAATCATGCAGTTTCTAATATCTCTTAATAGATCACATGTTTTAAATTAAAAATAGATTGGAGGAAATGAAATTCTCAGATGAAATGCAGCTATTAGAGATGAAATGAAAGAAAAACTAGATAAAATAGAAAAGAAAGTCTTTCCTCTGCGACTAGAAACAGAATCAGAACCTTTCCCAGCAATTTCCCAGCCACTTTTACAGGTCTCCTCCTTTTGTGTAAAGAACCCACTTCCTGCTCTGGCAGGATCCAGATTTAGTGTCTCTCCCCTAAACTTGGAGTCTTACCCTAACTTAGAAAACAAGAAATGTTGCTTACCCCTATTACAGGGCAAGGAGCCCTGGAGATCCACTCAACCCGAGTCCACTTATGATCTGAGGATATTCTCAGGTCACAGATATTTATAACTTTCCCCTACCCCTGTTGCTGGGCAGGAAAAGAGAAGGCGTTAATACTAAGTCATTCCCTAAAGGGTTGACCTTTCCAGCACATTCTGGAAGAATAGAAATTGGGCAATCAATGAAATAAGTAACTTCACATTAGCTGCATTAACTAGGGCCTGTAATGGATTTAACCCCTTACCTCCCTGAAGGGACCAGTATTTAGTAAGAAAAGTCGAGCATACCGCAAGGGTGCTACGCATATATAAATCATAAACAAGATGTGAAGCAGTTAAGTACTATTTAGATAAAGATGATGACATTCTTACTCCCTCAACTACTGTCTCTGTAAGTTTCCCATTAAACCTCTTAGATTGTAAGCTCTTCGGGGTAGGGATTTCCGTTCCTATTGTCTGATTTTGCTGCACATATTGTATAATTATAATTCCCTGTACTGTATTTTTTGTGAAGCGCTGAGTACACTGTTGGCGCTATATAAATAAAGACATACAATACAATTCCACAGACCAAAAGAAATGTGTTCTGGATAGCATAAGATACATTTTAATCCACAATTTGTTTCTTTTTAAAGAAGATTTTTAATTACAGTTATGTGGCTCAGTGATTGGGAGCCAGGTTTGCACAATCTGTTCATGGGGAAGTGGGAGGAGGATACCATTTGTGTCGATGTGCATGGTGCAAACCTGGTGCTCTTGAAAGGTTCATAGACGATGTAATTTTTATATTGAGTGAAAGCTTTGAAAGTCTGGAGTCTTTTTTATTAATAATGAATACAAATTTTAAAAAAATCTAATTTTACTTCAAAATTCAGTCAGGAAATAATTGAATTTTTGGACCAAATGTATTTCTATGTATTTCTAGGTATTTCTATGGACAATCAGCAAGACCAAAACCTTCTATAAAAAAGTTGATTGTAATATCTATATTTTCTCTTACAGCAACCGTCACTCTAGATGGATTAAAAATATTCCCTTTAGTGAATTCAAACGAATTACACAGAATTGTGTTGACAAAAAGGTGTTCATTGAAAAATCTAGAATACTTGTAAATAAATGTGAAGAAAGAAATTATGAAAATAAAATCATGCGTACAGCACAAAAACAAGCTTTGGAAACTAATAGAGATTGTTTATTAGAGTAGTGTATAAAGAAAAAAAAAGTACCATCACATTCTACAACAAGATCCTTTGTTAAAATAATTCATCACACTTAGAATAATTTACACAAAATCTGAAAGCATCAAAAAGAATGTAGCACCAAGTACTCAAAAAAATAAGACGATTAAAAAGTTTGGTTAACAAATAGAACACCATTAGGAATCTTTAGGTGTGGAAAATGCAGATATTGCAAATATGGGAACAAAACCAAGAACAATTCAATATTAAAATAGTTATCAATTGTGACAGTAAATATGTAATATACTTGCTACAATGTCCGTGCGGCAAGCTATACGTGGGCCACACCAAAATATGTTTGAAACAAAAAAATCAGTGAACATTGAAGAGAGGAAGGAACATTGAAGAGAGGGCTGGACACGCATAGTGTCTCTATCAACTTCAAGAAATGCCATTTAAGTGAACCTCTCATTCTAGGAATAGATCAAATAGAACACAATGCAAAAGGAGGAAACAGGATACAGAACATTTCACAAGAGGAAACTAAGGGGATTTACCAATTTAAAACATTAATCCCTACAGATCTCAATATAAACATAGACCTGGGCTGTTTCGAGGTATAAATAAATAGGCACCCGATTTCTGTAGTTTCCCCTATTTGCATAACTGTTCCATACTTGGGGATGACATCATATAACTTATAAGGAAATAAAATATGGGTTCATGTTAATAGTATATAATAATACATCACATGATATAGGGCGTTTCCCTTGAAGTTGCTTATGTCTATAAAATATGCAAAATAGTATCAGCAGACTGACAAGTATTCAGGAATGAAGAGATATCTTTTGGTCTCTTATTTAGTGGCCACAAAAACAAACGTAATATATAATACATACCGGTTTCCTTTATTGATACACATCTAGGTTTAGAAAGGAATTGAAATGTTATATGGGTTAATCTGCAATATCGAATGTTTTAGAGTTGTTCAAAATAATTGCTGTAATTAATTGTCTTTATAAATATTTTTTAGTATTATTTTTTTAATTAATGTGTAGAACAATGCTAGAACCTCCCTATATAAATGGTGATAAACATGTAATAAAAATAGAACAGATAGGGTTAATAGAGAGGGCTTTTTAAGGTAGCTTTCATGGATAGAGAATACAAACCCCTGTGAATCGCGTAGGATGACAGAACCAGTGACGGATGGTGAATCCCGGAAGTGACTTCAGACGCCATCCGGAGACAGCAACATAGTGACAGGGATCCTTCCCTATACCGAGACCAGCTGCTCTTCAAAAAAAACTCTGTACTAAGCCTAAAAGAACTAGCAATTTGTTAGTGCTTATCCCTTTTAAACTTTTTTAATAAATGTTTTTCATATTTGCACAATGAGGCTACCCTTTTTTTTTTTAACATATAAAACTTCTATGGAGAAATCCTAAAGTAGAGAGGACCACGAGAGATACTTTTTCAAGTGCCTGTGGTCTGGGCACTCCATTTGAGTGTATTTCTTACCATCACTTCTGATGTTCTAAAGCTGCAGTTCAAGCTGCCGTTTAAAAAAAGAAAAATATATATATACAGTATACATATATATATTTTCCCCCCATTCAATATGTGCATCAATACAGTCTGCACAGTGACAAGTGATTAGCTAAGCTGCCGATCGATCCGTTCTCCTGTAATCGATCACTTGCTCGGGTTCTTTAACTCAGTTCTTGCACAGCATTGTGGGCAATGTTGTCCAGCAATATTATGTGACTGGGCTGTTACTAGATACAATTGGTGCACTGCTAGAGAGAGGCTGCACTATCAGAATGAAAGGAGATGTCACTTTGGAAATGCTTCCTACATTAGAAACACTAAAAATGTCCTTAAAACATTTTTTGTAAATGCTACAAGTATTTTCTCATAGTACAGACCTGATTTATTTTAAAAAAAAAAACGTACATCACTATATATATATTTCTTTTTTTGCTGTGAGGTTGCACTGATATACTCTTTGAACAATTTCCTCTTGGACTGGGAACAGTCTTTTCCCAGCAGCACCTTACATATTGTTTCATTTAGCATTATAGACATCCTTGCGGTTAGTGCTTCTCCTTGATGTTTGCTAAAATAAAAGTTAAGCCTGATGATACTGTCTCTTTACTCAGGGTCCCTGCCCAGGTCTCAATGGTTATTGTAAGGCACTGGGATGGCCTATGACTGCATTTCCCCAAATCTTGCAAAATGTACTCTTTATTATTGTAATTGAAAGCAGTGGTTCCATGTATTGTATGTCGTGCTTTTACACATGTGGGGCTGCAGTTTCACCTTGCTGGGCATAGGGGGCTAGGTCAGATACACTTTAACCCTCATAGCCATGTCCCATGCTGGACATCCATTTTCTTAGACTGGAAGGGAGAGGGTACCCATGTATTGGCATGTAGGCCTGCATTTCCGGTGTGTTTTCCAGGACTTCGGAGAGTCAGGAAGAAAGGCCAGTGTCCAGGGATGGGTACATTGGACCCGCTGGAATTGCACATGGACTAAAAGCAGAGCCATTTTCTTGACCGCCAACTTGGCGCCATGCAATCTGCCCTCATAGAACACGTATCTGATTGGTCCGTATCTCCCACTTTAACTGACACCATGATTGGCAAATGGCCAGACGTGTAGCTGTGCCCCCTCGCTTGTGATTGGCCTATTTCTCCTTCCCACCAATCTTTAAATGGCCTGCTGTATTTCAGATTATTCTTGAGTAGGTTTTGGTGAGGTACCCTATATAATTTCTAATGAGCTGGGAATGGATGGATGAGAACAGGGAGGCAAAATTAAGATCACACAAAGTACGGATAAAATCTAACATCATTGATGCTATTGATGTATTGTAATAGTGTGTATTGCTTTATTTTTACCAGAGCGCATAAAATTGTGTAATATACTGTAGTGTAGAAAAGTATAATTTCAAAGAGTAAGGACCTTAGTAAAACAAATGGGAGCAGAAGAGATTTTGAAATGAAATATTTTTGATTGTGTAGTTCTGTTTTATGTCTGTGAAGTCATGTACAGAACATTGATGTTCCTTTTTAGCACAGTGTTTTTATTCCTTGCAAATTGTATTTATTGTTAGAATTAGACAGTGCAGCATTGTCCTTGCTGTGTGCGCAATTGCTTAATCACCACTATAGTGTTTGCTTTATCTTTGGAATTCCCTCTTCGTGACCTTTTCCCCAGTTTGAAATCTCAATTATAAATGCTTCCAGGAGAAGGTCAATGTTAAAGTCAATGTTAAAGTATCACACATGGAGGGTTTCTTACATCCTGACACCGGAAACCACTGTATAATGTGGAAGGATCCATCTCGTCTTTCTGCTTTCAGTTTTTAAGATTAAGCTTCTAATAAATTAACAGTTTATGGCCATTTTTACGAATGGGACTAATCCTTAATATACAGATGCAGCGGCCGTAATTGGAACAAATCACGGACCCATTTTCATGTCCGCTGCTGTACTCCACGCGGCATTAACGCCGCCAATCACCCCAGGCACACGTGTTTATCACGATTGCTTTGTTTGAATTTCATGGACTGTGTGCAATTAAATGCAATGAAATGAATTAATTGTAATGTGTACAGTACTGTGCTGCTGTGCTACTGTGTCAATTTCAGGTGTTTAAAAGCCAGAACACCAAAATGCCATTTTCTACACTCGCGTCTAAAGTCGGTAAGGTTGGAAGAAATCCCGCGCAATGACGTGCATTCCGAGGTATACAATGCGTGAAGTGTTCGAATAACAGCCGCTGCATCTGTACAAGTAAATTACACAAAAACAGATGTGTTGTTTTCTTGCAACTCGTACAGTATCTTCAAACTTCTCTCACTTTCTCAAACTTCTACACATATCTTGACTTACTGATATGTCCCCAATCTTTCTCGCATGTGTTCTTCCTCCTCTTTTCCCCATTTCTTCATTTCTTTTTTGCTCTTCTCTCACTCTCGATGCTCCTGTTTTTTTTTTCTTTTGGTTATATACTTCGTCTGTTTCTAGTCTCTTTCTTTTGCATGATCATCTAACAAGGAATTACCCACAGATAGAACAGATGTTGCAGACTTTAACAATAAATCATTTAGATTTCCCAGCACACTGAGAGAGAAATTAAATCAGATTTGTACTGTAGCTCTCTAGAAAGAGAGAATCAAATGCTTTATACAACTCCTTAAAAAAGTGGGGACTAAAACTATGCTCTGTTAGAGACGGAGAATCCGGCCAGTGTAACAACCATATAACGGAGAAAGAGAATCAAGTCAGAGCTCTCAGAGAAAGAGAACCAGATCAATATCTCAGCTTTTATTCAATAAGGTCTAAAGTGGACGATGGCAAAAATCTGCCACTGAATTCAATGGCAGTCTTTATCTGAATGAAGTGTGAACAACAACTAGACATGGGAGAATTATCCCAAATCTATTTGCTGGGTGTTACCCCCAAAATCCGTTTTGCGGTGTTAAATCCGCCAACGAATTTGTGCAGTTTCAAGCCACGCAGATTCATCAAAAACCGCCATTGGATACAACCCGTGGGTCGGATTTGTAGAATCAGCAATCCATTGGCGGATTCCCAACAGAATTTTCAACGGATTACTGAATCCGCGTATTGGATTCAGCAAATCCTTCCCCGGGTTGCAGAATCTGCGGAGTGTGTAGGTAATAATAATAAAAAAAATCTACAAAATGCGTATTGCCCTTTTTTGAGATTGATCCGCTGAAATCCGTAGACCAAAGGACCCGGCAGATCCAAATTCGCCAAAAAAATTCACTCATCTCTGTTGGCCACATTAGATCCCCTGAAGCTGAACCACACTTTTTTTCTAACCTGGGAGACACCCATGGGCCAATTGGAGGCGCCGTTCATTTCCACATTCCAAAAATTGGGAAATTGATGCTTTAAGTGATCCATTTAAGATTTAAGTGATAGGATGCATATAGTTCTGCGTATGAACCAACCATTTCTATTTTTTCTTAGATTTAATATTTGGCAAAGGTATAAGAATCTGGCTAATGATCTCAGTCTTTAGTATCTTAAAGAAGCAAACCACCACAATGTAAAATCTGTGCGGAGCTGTGCTACTTTCAGACCTGGTGTCCTCCTGTGCGGAGCTGTGTCACTTACAGACCTGTGTCCTCCTGTGCGGAGCTGTGCCACTTTCAGACATGGTGTCCTCCTGTGCGGAGCTGTGCCACTTTCAGACATGGTGTCCTCCTGTGCGGAGCTGTGTCACTTACAGACCTGGTGTCCTCCTGTGCGGAGCTGTGCTACTTTCAGACCTAGGGGCCTATGCAGAGAGCAGCGCTATTTCGAAATTCGCCATTTTTTGGAGAAAATCGCGCAGAAAGCAGCAGAAAATGGCGAGTTCCGAAAAACGCGCCAATTTTTCTTTTCTATTTGTAAAACTCGCCTCGCGGCTGGCGAGAACCTCAATCTCGCCAGTTTTAAAAATATCCGTATGCAGAGAGGCGCGAACGGCATCTAGCGGCTGTTCGCGCCAATAAAATGGCGCGATTGTCTCCTTTTTGCCTCGCCAGAAAAAACTGGCAAGAAGCTGCCGCTCGCGGCCATTGCAAAGGGAAAAAAAAGGCGCAAATTTGTTTTTACACGTTTCTGAAGCGCGCATCTCGCCAATTTAAACTCGCCACACGCATCCATGTTAAACATAGCAGAATTCGCACTTTTCTGCATATGGAGAATAAAACTCTCCAAAAAAGCTACTTTTTAATAAATTCGCCAATTTTAAAATTCGCTGCTCTCTGCATAGGCCCCCTAGTGTCCTCCTGTGCGGAGCTGTGTCACTTACAGACCTGGTGTCCTCCTGTGCGGAGCTGTGCTACTTTCAGACCTAGTGTCCTCCTGTGCGGAGCTGTGCTACTTTCAGACCTGTGTCCTCCTGTGCGGAGCTGTGCTACTTTCAGACCTGTGTCCTCCTGTGCGGAGCTGTGTCACTTACAGACCTGGTGTCCTCCTGTGCGGAGCTGTGTCACTTACAGACCTAGTGTCCTCCTGTGCGGAGCTGTGCTACTTTCAGACCTGTGTCCTCCTGTGCGGAGCTGTGCTACTTTCAGACCTGGTGTCCTCCTGTGCGGAGCTGTGCTACTTTCAGACCTAGTGTCCTCCTGTGCGGAGCTGTGCTACTTTCAGACCTAGTGTCCTCCTGTGCGGAGCTGTGCTACTTTCAGACCTGTGTCCTCCTGTGCGGAGCTGTGCTACTTTCAGACCTAGTGTCCTCCTGTGCTGAGCTGTGTCACTTTCACACCTGCTGCCCTCCTGTGCCGAGTTGTGCCATTTTCCGCCTGGGAGTCCCCTTGGTTCTAATGATAATCACTCATTTTGCTGTTGGTGCTCCACATTGTTAAACAAAAGCATCCTTAACCAATAACATTGTACCTTCTTTTTGGCTCATTTTTCTAACTATGTAAAAAAAATAATTAAAAAGACATTTCTGCTTAAAGCAACTTACAGGTGCAGAATGACTATAAAGATTGATGCTGTTGTAATTTTAACTCCTTCCGTTCCCAAATGACATACAGTGTACATCATTGCCCCTTGTTCATTTTTTAGGGCTGTACATGACCGGTGCTCCAAGATTGCGTACCTCACAGGGGCCAGTCCGCCCCTCCCTGTCACATCCGTCCCTATGGCCGTAACTGAACCAGCATCACGTGATCGCTCAGAACCGCGGTCACATGATGCGGCAGGGCCGGGGGATCCGTGGCCCTGGAGGTGGCATGACTCTCTGGCACTGACAGGGTTAAAATGAGGGGGAAAACATGGCTTTCCTTGCTGCAGCCTTTCTCTGCTTGTAGTGAGGATCCAGGAACACAGAGGTGCCCTAAATGTATACATTTGACAGAGAGGAAAGTAAAACAAGTAATATTTTTATTGCTGTGAGGGGTGATACATAAACCCCATGGTCTAAATCAGAGGTCCCAACTCCTGTCCTCATGGACTACTTGCAGTCCAGGTTTAAAGGATACCGCTACTTGAGCACAGGTCGTTCAGTAAAAATGATAGCGCTCCCTGTGCTAATGAGAGGATATACTTAAAACCTCGCAATTCTCAGAGACTTGGGCCCCCTGGTTCCGACATACAGGTATATCCCCATATCTAGGTGCAAATATTATGAACGGTGCGATTTATGTTGTATCTAAACTGATGCTCACTATACAGTAGTTTATATGTACAAATGCTGTTCCCCTCCCGTCTTTCCTAATCCCTCTCCAAATGTGATATTTCCTGGTGATATGTACCAATGTTCTCTCCTCCCTCCCTATTTCTTTTATGTACCCCTCCCCTTACTCTTGAAAAACGATCAATAAAAGCTTAAGTAATAACAATAAAAAAAACCTGCACTGTTAATGGAACTTGAGGACTGGAGTTTACAACCCCTGTTTAAAATAATTTCCTGCTGAATCCCAAGAGCTAAATAAATAGCAACAAAGTGTAACACATGTAACCCCCACATCCCCCAAACCTCACTTAGGGCCCTGTGTGTGGGAGTGGGAACATTACCTCACTGTTTGGTGATTAACCTGTTGGTTCGCAGGAGGTCTGAATGGTCTGCGTGATGTTATGAGACTTGAACAGTACTGGCTCGCACAGGACTCTGGGTTCATCTTGGTGTAATCAGCGCCTCCAGCAGTGATGACTCCCACGAAGTGTAGGCGTCAGCCCCCATCATTACACACATACATCCCTTCAGCCCAGGAACTGATACCTTAGGCTGAGGTATCTTTGCAGGATCTTTATTCAGGGTATCACACAGCATCTTTAGCAGCTGTCTCTCCACATGTCCCAGGACTTCTAGACGGTGCTTCTCTCTCCGCTGCTCTGCTCCAGGTGGTCTTAGGCGAGCCAGCCCAAGTGAGCAAGCTTACCCCGCCATTGGAAGACGCACAGCTCCCACCTGTCTCATCCCTCCTTCACCCTAGTCAGGGATCAGAGATGGAAACACTCACCCTCATTACTCCAGGAGGAGCAAAGCGTAAGCACAACCTCACCCTCTCAAGGTCTGAGGGGAAGTCCTCCCATCCTCTCTCTCCAAGGTGGAGAGGAAGACTCCTAAACTTTAGGCTACTCCCCCTAGAATGAACAAAGAAAAGAAAGAAAACTCCCTATAGTTCACACTAGAGAGCACCCTACACTTAAATTAAAAGTACTATTTATTAATGAATTCATTAAAATATATTTATTGCAGCAAAATATACAATGAACCAAATGATTTAAACAAATTAAAAATGAGGGAGGTGGGAGGCGCATGCGCGACGGCTAGGAGTATGGCAGCCTAACCTGACAGCTCCCTGCCTCGACCCCCATAAAGTCATATACAACCCACAAAGATCGGAACCAAACGGCACAGAAATACAGCCCCAGACAGCTTAAACAGCCAGGATGTCCCGCAAAACCCCCAAACCTGGAAAAAAACGGGTAATGCCAGAGTATTATGGAGCGGCAGAGCCGCGCGGTGCAGGCGCAGGAATGGCGCCATGTTTGAATGCTGGCACAGAAACTGAACCTGACGGGGAAGAAGCGGATTTTACCCTCCAAGAGCAAAGACCGGCTAGGCAATGTGACATCACGAAACTGTGTAACGATCTCAAATCGTTTGTCCAGGCCGAACTGAAGGACTTAAAGAGGGAAGTAACTGGACTGGGAGAAAGAACAGGAGTCCTAGAAACAAAAGTGGACCAGTCTATTCGCGCTATCAGACGGCAGGATAAGAAATCCTTGGATCTGCAAGCGCAGATAAATGAATTAAGAGAAAGGCAAGAGGACGCAGAAAATCGCGATAGGCGAAATAACCTGAGAATCAGAGGGGTACCGGGGAGCGTACTGGACTGTGAAGCATACATTACACTTTGGGTAGAATCGCTGCTCCCTGAGACCCCCAAAGAAGCACTGGCTATGGACAGATGTCATAGAGCCCTCCGGGCTAAGCCCCTACAAAATGATCCACCAAGGGATATAGTGATTCGCCTACACTATTATAAAACGAAGGAGAGAGTTCTCACAGTCACCAGACCCCTTCCAGTGGTGGAGTATGAAGGGGTCAGGCTATCGATCTTTCAGGACCTGTCTCCGGTCACTCTTGCCCGCCGCCGAACCCTGCTTCCAATCACTAAAATCCTCAGGGAGAAGGGGGTCAGGTACCGCTGGACTTTTCCCTTTGGACTGATGGTGGCAAGAAGTGGCAGATCCTTCATGATAAAGGATGTGGAAGAGGGACCTGCTTTCCTGCACAAGCTGGGACTAGGAGAGGCCCCTGAAAAGTTGACCCCAGAAAGCTCTATGCCAGACCCCACCTGGTCCCAAGCCCAAAGGTCCCCCAGGGCACATCAAGATAACGCCTAAAATATGGCATAAAAGGACTATATGTTTGTTCTACTGTTGTTTGGTTCAAGTTAAATGGGTCACGAGCAACCACCAAACCCTGTAATGTGCTCCCGGTATCGTTCCCTTAGCGCAGTCCTTCAACCACAAGACAAAGGCTGTGAAATAAACAATTATAAGAATTCTACTTACCTGGACAAACTATGAGAGCAGCTGGGAAGACCCCAGAGGCATCGGCAGGGAAAAGCATGATGGCTCCCCTCCAAAGAAGATGGCAGCGACACACGAGGCAGCTGGAGCCAAGGTGAGACGCAGGAGCCGGAAGGCAGCTGCAGGCGGGAAGCAGGAACGCGCTCACACTCAACCGCCGGGGACGAAAGCTCAATCCAAGATGGCGCCGGACCGGAAGGACGTCATCATACATGGGGTGGATCCGGGGAGACAGACGCCATCTTGAGTGTGGCAGCACAGCGGAAGGCCCCAAGAGGTGGCGAAAGAGCGCCTGCTGGATACAACGCCCCAATCAGGCACCAAATAGACAGCCGCAGCCAAAATTTAAATACACGCCCGCGAAACCAGAAATCGACGCAGGGGCAGCCCCAGAAAAGCCACAGAGGGAAGAGTAGGCAGCGCGAGGGGCGAAACACAGGTAGTTGAGAGTAGAGACGGAGGGACCACCACACGGGGAAGGGAAGAATAGCAGGTAAAAGGGCTAACAGTTTAAGGAGGTAATCTGCAGGCAATACAAGACGGGTAGCGATAGAGAGAAGAGGGTACAGCAAGTGGTTAGGAAGGCCTGGGAAGTAGCAAAGGAGGCAGCAAAGATAGAAGAAAGAACAGAAAGATAATGCAATAGTGCAAAAAGGGATGGCACACTAGGAGGGTATCCATTGCAGCGGGGGAGCAGAAAGGGATAAGACAGCGAGGGGGAAGTAGTAAGGAGAGGAAGGAGGAGTGGAAGGAAATGAAGGAAGAGAAGAGAAGAGAAAGTTACAGGAAGGGAGGCAGGAAGGTTGTACTGTGCCCAAGATAGATAGAGAACAAGGGAATAGGCTCTAAGTGAAGATAAGGGAATAGCACCTGCGAAATGACATAGAGCAATAGCCCGGGCAGGAATATACAATAAGCAGAGCTGCGAGGGGGGAAGGGATACAAAACCCAGAAGGGAGACAGACAGGAAATACCGTAACAAATGACTAAGGACTGCAATTGCGACAAGTCCAGCGCTATAGTAATAAGGGACACAGGATCACGGGGAGTTGGTGGGCTCACCCTTAGTTCAGTGGGTGAGAAGAAGTTCTACGTTTATTAGAGGGGGAGAGGCAGGAGAGGTGGGAGGAGGCCTGCCCTGAAGTCGGCATGGGCCTGGCGTTAGTAAATAGGGGAAAATTCCCTATGCACACTAGCGCAACCCTTTGGGTTGGATGTTCGGGGACAGGAGGTAAACACCCGGCCTCGAGTCCGAACATTCGAATTCTGGACTATAAACCCAAAGGAGGAAATCTTGGCGAAAGGAGGGAGGAAAGAGAACGCCGAGAAAGTTTATATGTTTTGATTGTTTCAGAGTTTTCCTGTGATGTTGTGTACATGTTCACCCCCCTGTTTCCCCATGTGTGTCCCCCTCCCTCCATCCCTACAGATGGGGTCATCAAGCTAAAGGTGGCTGGTGCTCACGTGAAGCGCAGAAGTGGCCTTGCCAGAGGCGGCAGAGAACTACTACGACAGCCGGAACAGCACAGCTCTGCTCATGAGTAAGGATATAGTTCTAATATCCCATAATGTTAAGGGCCTGAATAGCCCGGCGAAAAGGCGAGTAGCATTTAAAGACTATAGACGTAAGGGCGCAGAAGTACTCTTCTTACAAGAGACACATTTCTCCCAAACTAACTTCCCCAAGTATTTTGATAAAAATTTCCGAACCCATTTCCTAGCATCAGATCAAGTTAAAAAAAGAGGGGTCGCCATTCTAATTCATAATCATATCCCATATAGACATGACAAAACATACCAGGACAAAGAAGGGAGATTCCTGATCATCACGGGTTTCATCCGAGAAGCTCCAATAACATTCGCTACTGTATACGCCCCAAATGATAACGCCACATCCTTTTTCAATAGCTTCTTCATTAAACTAAGTAAAGTTGCAAAAGGCAATATCATACTGGCAGGCGACTGGAACAGAGTCCTTAACCCTAGTCTAGACCGTTGCACGACCACTAACAAACCACATAGACAGGACGTATTAACTCTAACTAACGGTATAGCCAAGTGCCAACTAATTGACATATGGAGAGAACTACATCAAGGAGAACGAGAGTATACTTTCTACTCTCACCCACATAACTCATACAGTAGGATAGACTACTTCCTCGTGTCTAACGGTATGGTCCCTGGGGTCTCTCGCACAGAGATCCATGATATTTCATGGTCAGACCATGCACCAATAGAGCTGCGGTGCACACTAATTCCGCTGGATAGACCTAGAGCGAACTGGAAACTAAATGAGATCCTGTTAAAGATCCCGGATCTCGGAAGAGAAGTAGGAGCTAGAATTCAGGAATACTTTGAGGAGAATGAGGGTAGTGTAGCATCACAAGCTACATTATGGGAAGCTCATAAGGCGACTCTCAGGGGGACATTGATGAATTTGGCAGCCAAACGAAAAAGGGAAAGAGAGAAAAAAACTAAGGCCCTAGAAACACAAATAGCAGAACTCTCTACCCTGCACAAAGCTAATAAACAGGCACATATACTCAAACAACTATTAGACACTAAAATTAAACTCAACCTCCTCCTTACCTCCCAGGCTGAGAAGGAAATGGCTTGGTCTAACCGGAAATTCTATGAAAAAGCGAACAAACCTGATACACTACTTGCCAATAAGCTAAAAAAGAAGCTTCCAAATAACGCTATTCACGCAATTCGAAACCAACAGGGAGACCTTACCTCCATACCTGGGAAAATAGTGGAGCAATTCAAAGCCTACTATGAAAAACTCTATAATGGAGACAAGGTCACCCACAGCAGGAAAACGAGGGATCTATTGTCCACTTTCCTGAAAGAGGCAAATTTACCAACCTTGGCAAGGGCAGAGCGGGAGGCACTACAGGCGGACTTTACCCTGAAAGAACTCAAAGAAGTCATCAAAGCATTAAAACCGGCCAAAGCACCGGGGCCCGATGGCTTCTCTAATCTATATTATAAGAAATATATTAAAATTCTAGCCCCACATATGCTAAAATTGTTTAATGGTATACTAGAGGGGAACTCCTTCCCAGCACAGATGCTCCAGGCGTCTATCTCGGTGATCCACAAACCTGGAAAGGACCCGGCAGACTGTAAGAGCTACCGGCCCATTTCACTGATCAATTCGGACATCAAAATCTATTCCAAACTTATAGCGAACAGGGTGGGTAATGTCCTTCCCAGGTTAATTCACACGGATCAAGTAGGGTTTATCGGAGGAAGGCAAGCGGCAGACAACACCAGAAGAATCATAGACTTGATTGATCTGGCCCAAAAGAAAAATATACATTCTATGGTGTTGAGTCTAGACGCGGAGAAAGCCTTCGACAGAATAGACTGGCCCTACTTATCAGCGACGCTTGGGGCGTTTGGCTTTGGGGGACGTCTCATGCGGGCCATCATGGCATTGTATGAGAGCCCTACGGCGAGAGTGAGGCACCAGGGTTTTCCCTCTGAGCAATTCCACATAAAAAGTGGAACGAGACAGGGATGTCCACTTTCGCCGCTGCTGTTTGCGCTATGTGTCGAGCCCCTGGCAGCCCATATACGAGATAGCCCTGACATCTCGGGAATCTCAATTGGGGAGCATGAGTTCAAGGCCGCCCTGTATGCAGATGATGTCATTCTAACATTATCTAAACCGCTCACGTCCCTTCCTAATGTTTTTGAAATCCTGAACAAATTTAATCATGTCTCCGGCTTTAAGATTAATCAGTCTAAATCAGAAGCCCTCAATATAAATCTTCCCAAAGAAGTCGAAAAACTGATTGATCTTAACTTCAATTTCAAATGGCAACCCTCCGCAATCAAATATTTAGGGGTATATCTTACACGGGACTACAAAACTCTATATAAAGCAAACTTTCCCAGGTTAATAAAGACGCTGAGAGAGGATCTCAGAATATGGGCAAAGGGGGGCATCTCTTGGATTGGAAGGATACAAAGCGTGAAGATGAATCTCCTTCCAAGGATGTTATATCTTTTCCAAAGCCTACCCATACCATTGGTGCATTCGGACATCCTCTCCCTCCAGTCAGCAATAATGAAATTCATCTGGAATAAGAAAAACCCACGAATTGCTAAGGGTATCCTGACGAGACCCACAACCAGGGGAGGCCTAGCGGTACCTTGTTTGTTCGCTTATTACAAAGCGGCTCAATTAGCCCAAATTCTCCAATGGCACACAGACCCAAGCCTTAGGAGATGGGTAGAGTTGGAGAAAAAATGTTGTGCGCCGATTGATATCCAATCGCTGATCTGGCTGCCCAAGGCGAGGGCGCGCCAGATCGGCACACCACTACAGACCATTGCCAACTCTATTCGAGTGTGGGAGGCCTCCAAATTTAGTTGTAACTTAACTACAAAGGCATCTCTTATGACGCCAATCATCGGCAACCCAGACTTCGCTCCGGGCCTAGCCAGTAAGAATATGAAATATTGGATGCAGGCGGGCATTATCCGACTGAATGATCTGAGGGACAGGATAAGTATACAATCATTTGATCAAATTAAATCCGCAAAAAATATCCCAAATACAGAATTTTTTAAGTGCCTTCAGATCAGGGATTTCTATAACAAAACTGCAATTAGACCAAAACGCACTAATTTTGAGCAGCTGTGCTCCAGAGATACGGACACAAGGGGACTCACATCTAGGATGTATGGGGAAGTGGTCTGTCCAAAATTGACAAGCGAGACCCGGCCAATCTACATGCGACAGTGGGATACAGACCTAGGGGAGACATTAGAGGACGAGGAGTGGGAGCAGATCATACAAGCAGCGGCTAAAAGCTCCATCTGTACCACACTAAAGGAGAACGCGTATAAGGTCCTGATGCGGTGGTACTACACCCCAACTAGATTGGCTAAATTTGTTAAGGGCTACTCCCCGCTCTGCCCAAAACAGTGCGGGGAGACGGCCGACCTGCAACACATGCTGTGGTCTTGCGCTAAGGTGGTCCCGATTTGGGAACAGATTAGAGATTGGTTGCAGCGGATTCTCTGTTGGGAGATCCCCCTGGACCCGTGGTTGTTCCTGCTGGGCAGACGGATCCAGGGTATGCCAAATGCGACACACAAATTAATAACGCATTTCGCAATTGCCACCAGGTGCGAGATTGCAGCATTATGGAAGCAGACAGCAATTCCAGTTATCCCAAAGATTCGGAATCGAATTTGGCTCGTTTGTCGGATGGAACAATTAACGAGTTTGGTTAATGACACCGGCACAAATTTCCTGAAAGTCTGGTCACCATGGCTAGCACAGGCGGATATCCCCGGGGTGGACACCGCCGCAATTCTGCTATAATAATCGAGAACGCGTTCTCCTTTAGAGGGCAGAAGCCAATAGACACATAGAGACGTACAGTTAGAAGACAGCCCCCTAAGTAACAAGTAACAACCCGACGACCCTACGGTGCAACAGCAAGATGATTCACTAGCACTAGAAACAGGTTTGCAAACAGCACTACCTCTACGGAAATGGCGATGAAACGCACAAGCGGACCCCTCGACGGCAGAAACTTCTGGAGCAGACCCCTCTCCGCCCCCCCCCCTCTTTTTACCCCCCCCCCCTCCCCCCCCCCTCTTGTCCGATGTCCGGTTTGTCCTGTATGTCTTTTATGTACTGTCCCTGTCATAAAACAAAGTAGCCTTAATAAGGGACAGATGTTATTAAAGAGAATAAGAAAATAAGATGTTGGGGGTTGGGAATGCAATGGGCTGTGATATATTGTCAGAATATGTATCCCCAATAAAGAAAATTGAAGTTGGAAAAAAAAAAAATGAGGGAGGTGTCTGTGTGCTTATTGTCAAAGACGTCAGTGTATATAATGAAATAGCTATTGATTACTATTTATGTCCACGGTTATATGATTATACTAGCCATGGTAATAGCTATTAAATACAATTCTAGGTCGTCTGACAGCTATTCCTAAGTAGATGAGAGTGTTGGTTTGTTAAGAGGGTAATGAGCTCTGTGTATCAATGTCTTTGCTTGAAAATAGAGTACTGTGAATACAGTCACTATATACACATACACAGTGATACCAGACCACCAGGCTCAGAAATAGCTGAGCCTATATGTCTGTCCTGGTGAACAGCTATAACATTAGGAGACTAATTAGGAGATGAAGCCACAACGGTGAAACATATGTTGGGCAGGCCAGGCGCTACTACCAGGTGCGCAGGCTAGTAAGAGGTCTGGTGCTTTCCTCACTGTCAGAGCATTTCGGAGCATTCGTCATGGGAAGCACAACGCTCTGACTATCTCCTAATTAGTTTATATTTTGAGTGTTAGACCCACAGAGTGTGGTCTGAGAGGGCTATGTTCATTCTTTTTTAAGAGCATTTGGCTATCATATCGTATAGCTGTTCACCAGGACAGACCTATAGGCTCAGCTATTTCTGAGCCTGGTGGTCTGGTATCACTGTGTATGTGTATATAGTGACTGTATTCACAGTACTCTATTTTCAAGCAAAGCCATTGATACACAGAGCTCATTACCCTCTTAACAAACCAACACTCTCATCTACTTAGGAATAGTTGTCGGACGACCTAGAATTGTATTTGTAACACCTTTCTCCCCCCCCTATCGCAGATAGGGACCATGTGGGGAAATCTACACTTATGTTACCTGGTGTGGTGCGTTACCTGATAGGCTCACAGAAGACCTGAACCTCCGCCACTGGGAGCCTGGGGTTACCTGATTCGTCGTACACAGCGCCTCCACCTGTAAGGGTTCTCACCTGAGTGGGATGGTCCTCTTACAGGAACCACAATAATAAGACACGCACACAGTGTATGCTAATAACTGTTTACTATTGCTAATACTAATAACTTCGGTACCTGTACCACACAGAATAATGCATATAGCCGTACACATAGAAGTGCACCGGGTGCACACATCAACATTACTTCCTGGTAAAATATTTTATAAATAAATAAGTATTCCCCAGAGTACCTTATGTCCAAACCCACCCACGTGTGATGGAGATAGTGCTATCCCTGGACGTGTTGGTGCACTATTTATAGATACCTGCCCGGGGCTTCAGCCCGCGGGTACCGCTATACAACCGGTATGGATCCGTCTGATCCGACGTGATATCCTCCTACGCGTGGGGTGACTTCCAGCGTGGATAATATCACCACAGCTCCACACCGTCTGTACCTTGATGGGGATCCGCCTGTAGCCGGCAGGCCACAGTCACTGCTTGGCTGGGCCTCCATGAAGATAGTCTCTATGTAACTGAGGGGTCTGAGCCCAGACCCAGCAATCAGGCTGCTCGACACTGAGGGTGTCCTAACTTAACCAAATAGCTAAAGGGGCAGATTTCCTTACGTAGGGCCTGTCCCTGAAGCAACCACAAACTGGGGAATGGTAACTTATCTGGGACCTCTGGGGGTAACTAGGCCTAGTGCTAGGGGCTACTGCTCCCTGCACACACACCCTAACTCCCCCAGCTCCCAGCTCCAACTGCTAACTGCCAACTGCAAACTGCCAACTGCAAACTGCCAACTGCAACTGCCAACTGCTGAGATTCCGTGAGCCCTATTGGCTGTTCTGGGTCACCTGGGGCTTCCTCCCTAGGCCTCATGGGAATTGTAGTCCCGCGGAGGCTATAGCTGCATTGGGGCCGTGTGCGTGCTCTTACTGCGCATGCGCGACTTCCTAATGGCCGCCGCAACTCGCTAGTCTATTCTGCGCAAGCACGACCACTGCGCATGCGCGCGCCTTTGTAATGGCGGCCCCCGCTAGCCGGGTGCGCCGCCGAGACTCCCAGGACCCGGAGCGCTCCCTGCTCCGGCCCCCACCCTTGCAAGCAGTCGGCGGGTCCGTCGCTGGCTCCGGCGGCACTCGCGACCGCGCTGCCCGCAAGGAGGGGGATCTCGAGAAGCTCAAGGGAACTAGGGCTACACACTCCCCCTGGTAAAATCCCAACGACCTCGCTTGGGTAGCAGACATATAACAGAGATTTATATAATGAAAAATGCATTGCATAAGTTATACAGCAAATCACATGCACTTGATCAACGGTACCCAACATCCTCACGTTGATATCCGAGGCCAGCTGAGTCTCATAGTGGGGTACACCTGACTGATTGAGTGACTGACTCCTGGGAGTCTTTTGGAGCTCATGATCGGGGGATACAGTCTCTAATCCCAAACCCTCTCCTCCCCCTGGTAAGGGACCTTGGTGCCAGACATTTGCCCGGCCAGCCGCAGCATGGATGATACAGGCCAGGGGGTCTTGCCCCTTGCCTCTGTCCACCACATGGTGAATGAAGCGCTCCATAGTGCGCATGAAGGAGGCAATAATTACCAGAGCGGTCTCAGCACAGTCTTGGTTCGCTCCAATAATCTCTTGAGCGGCGACGTCTTCTGGGGACATCACAATATCTACGGGCACCCATATCTTGGGACGAAAGAGCTTGAAGCTTCCTCTGGTAGGAGTAAGCACCGCGCATGGCCGCTGTACTGGATATCTTGATGGAGTCAAATCTGCTCTCTGGTCTGCAGAGATATTCTAGGGGGGACACCTCCACCAGGACGCAATGACAGGGTGAGCCCATTGCCCGGTTGACCCTACCTTTGGAGCCACCATGCTCCACGATCACTGGGGAGCTCACACCTGACACCCTTGGGGCAGTCAACCCCTGGGGCAGTAGGGGCTACTGCTCCCTGCACACACACCCTAACTCCCACAGCTCCCAGCTCCAACTGCTAACTGCCAACTGCAAACTGCCAACTGCAACTGCCAACTGCAAACTGCCAACTGCAACTGCCAACTGCTGAGATTCCTTGAGCCCTATTGGCTGTTCTGGGTCACATGGGGCTTCCTCCCTAGGCCTCATGGGAATTGTAGTCCCGCGGAGGCTATAGCTGCATTGGGGCCGTGTGCGTGCTCTTGCTGCGCATGCGCGACTTCCTAATGGCCGCCGCATCTCCCTAGTCTCTTCTGCGCAAGCACGACCACTGCGCATGCGCGCGCCTTTGTAATGGCGGCCCCCGCTAGCCGGGTGCGCCGCCGAGACTCCCAGGACCCGGCCCCCACCCTTGCAAGCAGCCGGCGGGTCCGTCGCTGGCTCCGACGGCACTCGCGACCGCGCTGCCCACAAGGAGGGGGATCTCGAGAAGCTCAAGGGAACCGGGGCTACACATTTAATAGCTATTACCACGGTTAGTATAATCATATAACCGTGGACATAAATAGTAATCAATTGCTATTTCATTATATACACTGACGTCTTTGACAATAAGCACACAGACACCTCCCTCATTTTTAATTTGTTTAAATCATTTCGTTCATTGTATATGTTGCTGCAATAAATATATTTTAATTAATTCATTAATAATTAGTACTTTTAATTTAAGTGTAGGGTGCTCTCTAGTGCGACACAGTAGGGAGCTTTCTTTCTTTTCTTTGTTCATCACAGTATATATTCCCAGTCAGCACCGCCCTATTATCATTTATTGCAGTTCCAGTCATCACACAGGTTATCCATCTACCCTCCTCTGTGATGTTGTGCGAGATACACATTTGACCTCGTTCAGGGGTCATTTTTCTTGTGTGTACTCCCCCTACAAACTTCTGGAAGGGGCGGGCTCATGGACTGTACCCACCTGCAAGGGGCTGTACACAGTCCATGAATCACCACAGACCTTCCTTTACTTTCTGGGGAAGCAGAAGGGGGGTCAAGGGCCCGCAGGTTAACCCTCTAATGCCTGGATCATAACAGGGCTTACATAGCACATACACTGGGTGGAGAGAAACAGGTACAGATTGACATAACCTTTTACACAAGTCTCTAAAAATAATAGTTTGAGAGTGATTTACTTTAACTCTGAGCAATGTTTTTTTAGCCTGACAAAAAGTGAAAGAGATGACAGTTTCTCTTCAGTCAGGAATGATGCATTGCAATTGCCTTTTAACATCATTTGTTTTAAAGCAGAGAGCAGCACTGTTCACCTGCTAGTGCTAATAACTGTTAACTCTTTGCTGCCTAAAAAGCAAGATTGTTTGAGCTCTTGCATTGTTATCCAAATATCTGTGAACTAGTGGGGCTTACATCTACTATTACATCTAGTGCTCATATGGCCTTGGAGGGGTTATCTTAGACCTCCCATGTGGCTAGTCATTCTAGCTCTGAAAACTTACAGTAATGCAACAGGATACAGTAGCTTGTCCAAACAAGTCTTTCAGGCATGAAACATTCTCCGTTCAGAAAGGGGTGTGTGTTTCATCATGACACTGAGAAAGCAGCACAGCTATCCTACGTAGGGAGACAAGTCACTCCTAATTTACTTATGAGCTCTGCTTCCTTTACACTGCACACGTTTTGAAACATTCAAATTCGATCTCCTGCAGAGAAGGGAAAATCCTACAAAGCATGGTGCTTCTGGCTTCGAAAGCATCAGATTAATTCATCTGCAGGTCAATGGGGTGTGAGATTTGCTTTCCAGAGTGACTTATTTTCAGACTTGATCTGGTTAACACATACAGTAGGTACAGTAAGCTGGCAGAGAGTTATTAATGTACCTGTCCATAAAATTGCAGCAGAAGAAGCTTTTAAGTCTGCTTGTAAGAATTCTATCTCCCATACCTTCTGGGTATTGCCAAATAAACATACTGCAATATATTATTGAGTAACAAGGATTTCTTCAGAGCAGTCCTACAGAACTCTATTTAAGAAAAATGGTAAGTACTAGTCTGTATCCTCTCTGAGCTGGGGACAGTAATGATAATAATGCAAGACTGGCATTAAGGACACTGCCTTGTTGTTGGGAACACACAGAGAGAAGCAAGGTGAAACAGGTTGGAGACAGGCTGGACTGTGGAAAAGCTAGTTACAGAACTAAGCCAAAACAGCATCCTTCTGGTGCTGAGATACTGAAAGCACACTTTCCCAGCCCTGGATAAAGACCCTTCATCATGATATTCCTTTTCGCTGTCTGTTGGGCGCTGCTCACCGCAGGTAATGAGGCATGTAATTTGTTTTATGACTATGTACAGTAGTCTTAATACTGGCATGTGAACTCGGTATTGTGTGTATCAATATACTGTAGCAGAATAGTCTCCATAGAGTGTATATGGGTTTGTGTCTTTAAATATGCATTTGATGGCACATATTGTTGGTGTTTATATTTTTATGGTACATAAAGAAATTACTTATTTGTCCTTGGCATAGTGTGTGTATGCCAGACAAAATGTATAATATTTTGAGCTCACTTCATTAATTTCCATTTGACACAGAGTTCACATACTGGCAATTAACTATGTGTGTGACAATGATTAAATCAAGACTTCCAAGTCTAAAGTTTGTAGCCCATATTTGAAAAAAAAATAAAAAATCTTAAGGCAAATATTGAGACACATACTTTAATTAACAATGACACTGGGTTCCAATCAGAGGAACCTGGTTCAATTCTTGGTGTCAGTTCCTTGTGACCTTGGGCAAGTCACTTTATCTCCCTGTTCCTCAGGCACTAAAATAATAGATTGCAACCTCATCTGGGCAGGGACTGTGTCTGTAACATTCCTATGTGCTGGGTACAGTGCACTGTACTGTTATTGTGAAGGGCTTTGAGTCGCATTGGCAGAAAAGCACTATACTGTATGTAATAAAGTGGTATTATTCTTATGAAAGTTGGTTTTGTAGAGACTAGATCCTGTTTTGTATCCTATATTTTTCTGAAAGGTAAATCTTTTTTGTAGACCTAGACTTAAATGTGAAACTCCCTGAGAGCACACAGGGAAGTGGAAATAAATAACATGATGAACCCTACATATAGGGTTAGTTTTGAAATAATGTGGTTTATCTGGTTTCAATCGAGGGAGCAGATTTGTATGTGTGTGGTATGTGTGTTTATTACCATGCCTTGATTCTGTATTGCAAGTTCCAGCAGGAATCCCACTTGAACTTTTTGTTCTATAAATGATTATAAGGCTGATCACTTGGAGTTTAGTACCCATTTTCCGGAAAGTTGTATTTATTTAATGTTTTCCTTCCATGAGTTTCTAGTTTCTTAGGTTAGAAATTAATGTCAAGATTTGTTAAGCTTCTTGCCAACGCTTTGTATATATCACCTTTGGCTTTTTCCAGTGGAGAAAAGATGGTCAAATGCAAAGTTTACCGCAAGCACGCCAATAACTATATTTAATTTATCCCAGTATTCAGGGATATTTTAAAGCTGATATTTAATAAACGTGGCTCATACGAGGGTACATCCTTGTAATGCAGATGGTCTTCTTTTTGAAAAGTAAATAAAAACTAAGTTGTGGAATTGCTGCATTAAAGAGAGCCTGGGAAAAAAAAGATCTACAAACTCAATCTACAAACTTAATTAAAAAAGTATTAATCTTAGTCATCTCAACAATCGAGAATACTGTACATGCACATGGCACATATTCCTGTAGAGTTTTCTCAGGAGAGTACAGCAATACAAAGAATCCAAATGGTATTCCATTTATACAAAAAACTAATATTTTGCTATGAACACCATCTCTGCCTTGGTAAAGTATCCTCCTTGGACAAAAACCATTGAACTTCCGGACTTGAATGTCAAAAAAAACATATTTTTGCTTATTAACAGAATGTTACTTTTTTTTAGGTTTATTGCATGTAATAGCATGGTGGGATGTTCGGGGTGTGCTTGGCATAATATACTATCGGGTGTAACAAAAGCAGGCTCTCCTATGTATGAATTAAGTGCATTATATGCCCAAAACTCACATTCATATGGATTAAAAATGCACATTATTCATACACTGGATTGCCTGCTTTTGTTCTATCCTCTATCACTATAGCAGATAGAGATAGAACTCATTAGCTGGGCAATGATGGAGTTGATATGGTTATCAGGAGTGCCCACCCTATCAAACCAGTATATATTATCGTACAATGATAATGGAGGGAAAGGGGAGAGAAGAGGGAAGTGGACTCTCGCTACAGCTTAACATACAGTCAAATAAATGAAGACAGAGGTGCATAGGGGGAATGGGTAGTTAGTGAATGATGGAGGAGAGGAAACACCCTTTAATTTGCACTCAGTGTCACAATTGATATGGTTTTTGAAGTTAATACTTATTATTTTATTATATAAAATTAAAAGGAATTTCATAAACAACTAATCTTGATTATGTACACACATTAGAACAACAATCACAAACATATATACAAACATAAACTGGAAGGGGACCTAATAAGCAACCTACAGGTAAGTACTTAATAGTTGTGAGAAAAGCTCACATAGGTATAATACAGGGAACCCCAAATCCAGCACTAATTAAAAAACCTGTATTCAGTAAGACAGGTATCCAAGGCTAACAGTCATAGTACCATAGCGCTACGTGTAACATACAAGTGTAATCAATTGGAGAAAACACCTAATTCACACCACAAAAGGTAGACTTGCAAAATATATAGCAGGCCTAATAACCATGGATATCAACCATGATGCATATTTAATTCGATCTCATATGTAGTGCAGTTGTTGGTATTGGCCCACAAAATGTGATTTCATTGGCCCTGAGGCACGGGTCACAGCCCGTATCAAATTATAGCCTCTTACACTAAACTAAATAAACCACACAGAATAAACAATCATGATGTGGTACACGAGCAAACATAAAACAGGGGGTGGGATGTGAGCTCCTGGGAGGGTGAAAGCCGCAATCAGCTGGTTGTATTATTTACAAACGAAAGACCATTTTAAGTTGCGGCGGTCTTGCTAAATTGCATATTGTAAAGTCACGATGCAACAATATAGTGTCAAATGCTAGATTTCCTCAACCATCGTCATGGCTAGAGTCACCACCTTTGAAAAAGCCTCCGCGAAACGTGCGTCAGGTGGGAGGCGGGACTAACGAGGCTGACGTCATGACGTCACGACGTAACTTTGAAGATGTGGTGAGTGGTGAGCGTCTCTGAACGCTGGGCTGAGCAGACAAGGTAGCAGCATGCTACACAGTGTGATCATTTAGCAACTACACTATTTGCTAGGTTGTAACTGAGTCCAATATGTTATCTAACTTTGGATACTGTTGCGGTGTACTCTAGCCATGACGATGGTTGAGGAAATCTAGCATTTGACACTATATTGCTGATCGTGGTGCCGTGGTGCCGTCCGCCCCCCCCCCCCCCACACACATACATACACACATACATACACACATACATACACACACACATACATACACACACACATACATACACATACACACTCACACACTTGAACCCGCAGCTCCTTCCCTGCTCTCCGCCCAAGGCGCCTCCCATCTAGCTCCTTCCCTCCCCTCCTCCCCATTGGCTGACTCGCGTACCACGTGACGCGTCAGTGCAAAAATCACTAGGATCTTGCAGCATCGACCGGCTGACGCATCACAGTACGTAGTCAGCCATGCCGGAAGGAGGCAGCGGGGGCAAGGACCATTCGGGCAAGGGTCTGGTGGCTCGCGGCCGCACGCGCCGCCGGCCGCAGTGGGTTCGCAACCTAACAACCATTGTGGCCAGGCACTGCCATCCACAGCATTTACTCCTCCACCTACTGTCACTGGAAGTCTCCTAATCTGCCACTTAGATTGCAAGTTCTCCAGATCAGGGATTTCTGTTTTTAGGTTTGCTGCACTCACTGGATTATAATTCCCTATAAAGTATTGTCTCTCTTCTAAAGTGTTGAGTATATTGGTGGCACCATATAAATAAAAATATACCGACATACATATACTGTACCATACATTAGCTTTTCTTGTTCCAGAACTTTCCTTAAACAAACACTTTGTACAAATAATACTGACATTTCCCAACATACAACGTGGTAACAAATGTTACTATTAGGATGTACGAAAGTTTCGCTGCATCTCGATTGACTACATTTTTACAAATTTTCTAACATATTTGCATAGTTGCAAAACCGGTTGTGTGAAATCAGAACCTTCAAAGAAACCTGCATAGCAAAAATCAAATGCAAGATCCTTAAGATTATTGGAACCAAAACCCAATTCTAATGTAGGACCAAAACAAAAACATCAGGCCAAGTGTTTCCCACCATACTGTATTTTAAGTTTTTATATGTAACAGTTTGGCTGGTTTGATCGGTAGGGTGTGTGTGTGTGTGTATGCAATAGCCAAACTGTACAATAATAACTGTTCAAACACCTCGATTAGAAAATACAACTTCATATTATTATTACTATTCTCATTTATTTAAAAAAAAAGTGTCAACATATTCCAGCACACATACTGTATATACTATTATATGAGCAACATGCTGTGCACATTATGGTCTGTATACTTATGTTGAAATGCATGTAAAGTGAGATCGGATGCATAATGACTTTAGCTCAACATTACCTGGGATGTCACAATGGTACCCAACTTAATCTGTGCTCTCTATCCTCAGGAGCCGCTCTGGAGTGTGAAGTTTGCTATACACTCGATTCAAACATCTGCCAGGGCCACTATAAGAGATGTGACTCTATACACAGCCACTGTATGGTGACCCTAACCGAGACCTCTGTTGGTGAGTGAGGATAGTATATCAAATCAAATGCAGGTTTAAGACACAATTACAATTCTGCTGTCCTCTTCTTAAAGGTGCTGATACTGCTGTTGTCAAGACCCCCCATTGCAAGCTTCATAGTATAAACAGCCAAAAGTATAAAGAAAGCAGAGCGCACACTCATGCTTTAATCTTCTTTTGTTTTCACTTGAAACAAAAAAGATGGAGAAAATAAAATATATTAAGCCCCCTCTATAGGGCTGATTTTTTGCCGTTAATTTTGCTACATGTTTGCGACCGGCTTTTAAAAAAATATATACTGTCGCGGCCGAGTTTATTTAAACATTTACCTTGTCTCTGCCGCGACAGTAACCGGGGCGCGCGCCGGGGTGTCCCGTGCGCGCGCCGAAGCCTCGGAAGAGCGGCCCTCCGATCGGGGCTTCCCCCTCACCTCTCCGGGTCCGCCGGGTCCCCCGGAACCCCCCACCGCCGTCCCCCACGTCGCGGGACACCAGTGCTCCCTCGGGGAGCCCTGGGCACGCGCGCAGGGGGCGCAGGATGCACCCGATGAAGCGTAACCGCGCATCGGTGACGCGTGGAACGCCGAGGGGATTCGGATAGCAAGCCGGGAAATCTCCCGGCTTGCGGAACTAGCCGAATTCGAATAAAATGTGTCGCCTCTGTATGTATCGCACTTTCCCCCACCCCCTGGGAGATGTGTGGCTACGGTGTATCCGGTGCAGTATGATACCTGTGGCTCACAGGAAACCTGAGCCTCCACTGCTGGGAACCTGGGGTGTACCTGAGTTGGTGATCGTTAGCGCCTCCACCTGTATGGGATTCCGCTGTGCAGAATTACCCCGTTACAGGACAATAAAGAATACACATGTGTAAAGCATAACAGTTTTACTATACACTCCATAGCACTAATTATAATAAGAAAATACACACTCACAGGCCTCGCAGGGCCATGACCCCTCACTGTGCCTTCCCAACACTGTGTTCACACCCCTGTGGGGTTTACCCCAATATACCGAGGTGCTCCTAGCACTGAACCATCTCAGTGTCCCAAGAGCCAACCCACTCAAATGTGTGAGACAGCCCTGCCCCACTAAAGTGTTGAGTTGGTGCACTGGTGAGTTGGGTACCTGCTTGGTGTGTCCACAACCGGGAGAGCAGATGAAGATGGGATCCACGGATCCGGAGAGATGGACCGCGAAGCCTCCGCCTCTATGTTGGGTGGATCCGTCTGGATTATCCCACCATGAAGAGCGTCCCTGTTATAGATGGGTGATCTGGTCCCAGATAACCTAAGGCCAGCGCAGCCACATCCTAGCTTTGTCTCTATGGTCTGGCTCTGAACAGCAGGCGGCAGTCACCGTGCGGCGACTATCTGTGTCCCTGATACTAATATTGCTAAGCGGGGCAGTATCCTGTCTAAAGGCAAGTACCTTTAACAACCACAAGCTATGTGAGAGTCGGGGCCTAGATGGGGCCTAACAGGGGGTATCTGGCCTAGTGCAGGTGCCACAGACACCTTCACACACAACCTACCCCTTCCTTGTCCCAGCTCTGACTGGTGGTGTGGTCCCAGCATGCGAAATGTATCTCTTGGAAGCAGGGATAATGCTACAGCCCTATATGGCTGGTTCGCACCATGGGGCCTATGCAGAGAGCAGCGAATTTTAAAATTGGCGAATTTATTAAAAAGTAGCTTTTTTGGAGAGTTTTATTCTCCATATGCAGAAAAGTGCGAATTCTGCTATGTTTAACATGGATGCGTGTGGCGAGTTTAAATTGGCGAGATGCGCGCTTCAGAAACGTGTAAAAACAAATTCGCGCCTTTTTTTTCCCTTTGCAATGGCCGCGAGCGGCAGCTTCTTGCCAGTTTTTTCTGGCGAGGCAAAAAGGAGACAATCGCGCCATTTTATTGGCGCGAACAGCCGCTAGATGCCGTTCGCGCCTCTCTGCATACGGATATTTTTAAAACTGGCGAGATTGAGGTTCTCGCCAGCCGCGAGGCGAGTTTTACAAATAGAAAAGACAAATTGGCGCGTTTTTCGGAACTCGCCATTTTCTGCTGCTTTCTGCGCGATTTTCTCCAAAAAATGGCGAATTTCGAAATAGCGCTGCTCTCTGCATAGGCCCCCATGTGTCTTACAGCCCCTATGGAGGTCTAGAGGGAACCCTGATATATATATATATATATGTATATATATATATACACATACTTTTAGGTGATTGCGGATAAGTCAGGTGATGACATTTTGGACTAATATTCTATAAAGACGCTTCCCTGTTTTGAAGAAAGGCTCAACTTCATTCAAATGAATGGAACGAACATTTTCCCCTGAACAGAGAAGCAGCTTCACAGCATATTGCATAAGGGTTTTAAAGAGGAATTTGGAAAGAAGAGTGTCTATGTAACATTACCCTATTGTATCTCATATTTAAAAGTGACAAAGGTTTTTTTTTTGTCTTGTTGCCGGGGGAAACGTTCCATGACTTATTGGGTAGCTCTTTCCAATACACTTATAACAGGTTCTTTTACAGTATTGCCTCGATGTCATATGGAATGAAATGCAGACAGCAAATAAAATGGACTATGGGAATGCAAATACTTACTAATATTTAGTTACTTTTAATGCAAAAATAATCCATTGCGCAGTGCAATGGTGGTAAAAGAAAGTAATGTAAAATAATATAATAACAACAATATTTAACTAGTTAATACTTTATGTTCATTAAACCAATACAAAGGGCTTTTATGTATTAGTCAAGGCATTTTGATTATCTCTCTTTTAGGTTCCAAGGTCTTACAAGCAGAGACCATCGTGCCGATGGTCTCTGCTTGTAAGACCTTAGAACCTAAAAGAGAGATAATCAAAATGCCTTGACTAATACATAAAAGCCCTTTGTGAACCTGGGGCATAATCTGGGCAATTTGCCTAAATAAAAGAGGTTTTTGAATGTGATTTTTTTTCAGGCATATTTTTTTCAAACTTGAACTTTTTCGTAGTTGATTGTGAAACTGAAAATATGTTTTACATTGTATGCACCAATGACTGAATTGCTCATCTCGTCTGCTTTCTACAACTTGTGGATTTACAGTATACACATTTCTTGCAAATTGTATTCTTTTCCAACATGACGGGGTTGATGAAGGATGTTCCCCTATTGTCTCGCCCTCTCTCATGTTGGCCGATATTGACTAAGCCGTGCTTTATATAAAGACCCCTTCTGGCACTGGAAGACGCCTTACTGGTCTTTAACTTGAATGGGCGGTATGGTATCTTCTGTATTGCAAGATGCAAGAGATCATGAAATAGAACTGGCTGGTAAATATGGACCTTGGTGTCTTGGTGTCTTGTTCATTTCTTTCCCGTTTGTGCAGGAGATTTGAGGAGCGCTGTTTTGGAGAAGTCTTGTGGGAGCATTTATGACTGTAGTCACCCAGCCAGCCTGACAGCCGGGGAATACCGGGTGAGGGTGACCACCACGTGTTGTGAGACAGACTACTGCAACAATGGCACTATTAATTGTAAGTGGGAAGCAATCTATCAGACTGGTACATATAGTTGCCCTTCTCCCTTCGTTTCTGTGCTGTCTCTGATTTAAAGCATGATTTCCCGGATTCATCAAGCCGCGATGTCGGTATCGTACACCGATCTGGCGCTAACTGTCATTCAAGTCAATGGAAGTTACCCCCAGATTGAGTTGCGATACCCTCAGCGTAGCGTGATTAATCCTGACCAGAGAGTTGTGTCGCTGAAGCCCCCGCTTCATATTAACCCAGGGGTTCTCAACTCTGGTCCTCAAGACTCCCCAACAGGTCATGTTTTAAGGATATCCCTGCTTCAGCACCGGTGGCTCAATAATTGACTCAGTCGAGGACTGTACCAGCTGTGCTGAAGCAGGGGTATCCCGAAAACCTGACCGGTTGGGGGGTCTTGAGGACTGAAGTTGAGAACCTCAGTAGTAACCTCTTAAATCATGGCCCAGGATGGGAGAACAATATAGATTTAAAAAAAAGAATGAACACATTTTACTTTTGGATATAGACCTAAACAGGAGTATTTAATTTAAGTCGGTTTATACTACACACTTCTGCAATAGTCATCTACCACTCAGCACTCACCCTTAACTGAATAGCTATCACTGATACCGTCTAATCTAAAACATTAGCTTTTTTATCATCTTATTTTGCTACTGAAGGCTATAGTCTAGTTCATATAGTGACATGTCCATCACTACATACAATGATTCTGAAATGCACATCTCCTGCTTTAAGGTTCCTTAGCAAATATCTAGTCATCGGTTTCATTTTCTAAAGATTACAGGCCACATTTGTGGTGTGACTCCATAACACCCCTCCATCGCCATCAGAAACCTTACATTGAAGTGAATTCACCATATTGTACAGTATCCTCCAGCACTGGAATATGTCTGACAGCATAGCATTGATTAGTAAATATGGCCTTTGTCCTTAAGTTTTCATGCAATTATCTGCAGTGCCTCATAGTAAAAATATACAGATAATACAAAATGCAACAGCCTATAAAGACAAAATAATGTGATACAGTAGGTAAAGGGATTTTCCTTCCAGTCTGTTTTTTCTGTCTCTGAGGCACACCTAATTGCCGAGCAAGAAATGGGTACCAGTGATGTTATGGCAACAACCCCTAACATCACGAGCCCCCTAATATCAATACCCTTCATATATAGTATCCCCCTTCAATGTATGTTGAGCAGCAGTGTGGTACACGGGATTAAGGTGAAGGTGCTAGGGAACGGATCCTTCTCAAAGTCTGTTATCTTGTTGAAGTTTACATCATTTAGTTTTTTTAAGCTGGGCACTTATATTCATGTTTTCAATTCTAAAAACATTTTTTATTTTGGTTCTGGTTCTGCCAAAACTCTATTTGTTTAGTTTTGGCTTGATCGTTTAACCAAATGATGGAAAAAAAATATCTAAAATAACATAATAAAACATGATTAAGTGGTTAAATACTTATAATCATTACAAAGAGGAACCTAAAATAATATAACTGAATAACAAAATAATTTCAAAGCATACTGTATGGCGAGAAACACCTAGAGATCGGCATTTGCCTTGGTGTTGTGGGTTTGTTTCGAAATATCTTTGGAGTGTTGATTTTGCTTTTGTGTTTGGTTTTGGCATGTAGGGTCCTTAATAGGGATGGGCTAATCTGTCCTAATCCATTTCACGGATTTCTCGCAATTTCAACCAAAATTATGTTTAGTGGTGTAAAATCCACAAACGGATTTGGTCGTTTTTTTATCCGTGGGGATTCATCAAACACCCACATTGATTACTACCTGTGGACAGATTTGTAGAATCCAATCTGTGGATTCACCCACGGATTGCGGAATCCGTGGAGTGTATTGGTAATTGTTAGAGATGTATGCAGAGGGATGTTAATGGAGACCGTTTAGGGTGAAATTAAAATAAGGCTTTATTGCCTGTTCCTTTAAACAACATAGCAAACAAAAATATACATAAAACAACAAACACATATCCCTGTGTAAGGGATAACTCACTCCGCAGTCCCTATCTGTAAGACTGGGGGGAAACCCCTTACCAGCATACCACCCCCAAAGTCTCAGTGGTAACTTAAAGCAGGTGGCCCTTCAGGTCAGTGGTGTCCAGGTCCTTGGGGTGTTTGAGGGTCCAGCCTCTGGCAGGTTCCTGGGTCCTCTGTGTCCAGGAAAAGAGGTCTGGACCCCTTGTGTCTTGCTTTCAATACACAGTCCTCCTTTGCATTCAATACCTCTTTCCTCTTGTCAGCAACCTTGTGTGCTGAGGAAAATCTCTCCCTCTGTTTCCAGCAGGGATTTTTTTATCCTACTTGTATTACCCAAGTGGAGCTGGTTAATTGACTATCTGCAATCAACCAGCTCTCTGCTGCATTATCAGAGCACGAGAGGCAGTTTCTTAAACAGAGATAAGTCCCTGTTACAGGAAAAATAATACAAAATCTGCAAAACATGAATCACCCTTTTTTGAGATTGATCCTCTGAAATCCGCGGACCGAAGGAACCGGCCAATCCGCTGCAGATCCAAATTCGCCCAAAAATGTGCCCATCTCTAGTCCTTAAGAAACGAGTAATGTGAACAGTTAACATAACTGTGTTATTGTCTCCTTTCTCTCAGGGAAACCACCAAATGCGACAAAGAACGGTGTGAAGTGTGCATCCTGTTTTTCCAAAAATTTTGGACCCTGTGATTCCCGAGCGACTGTGAACTGCACAGGAGAGGAAAATCAATGTGTCCAGTTTGCAGTAACCAAATCCGGAGGTGGGAAGATTTTAATTTTACAGAGGCAGGATAGGCACTTCTTGTATCACTAACATCTGGTACTGGATGGGGTAGAAACAGCAACTACATAAAGATGACACCATGGACATATGCACTCAGCCATTGAAATGCCCTAGCCTGTGTAACAGAACAGGTACAGGCAATACCAGTGTCCATAGTCACTCCATACTATATACACCCTAATTGTTAGACAAAGCAAGCAATCACCTAGGACAGGGGTTCTCAACTCCAGTCCTCAAGACCCCACCCGAACAGGTAAGGTTTTAAGGATATCCCTGCTTCAACACAGGTGGCTGAATCAGTCGCTGCTTCAGCATTGGTGGCTCAATCAGTCCTTGCTTCAATCAGGGGCTCAGTCTTCGACAGGGATATCCTTAAAACCTGACCTGTTGTGGGGGTCTTGAGGACTGGAGTTGAGAACCTCTGACACTGGGCACAAGCAGTCTCATTAGCCTCACATCTGTTTTTAGATTATTTCAAGCTTTTAGCTTCCAGTGCATTGTGTTGTATAATTATTAGCAGTGGAGCTGCAACCTCCACGTTCACTACTTTTCTCCTGTGCCCGTTATTTACACAACAGGCGAGAGAGAGACAGATGATTTTTTTTTTTTCATTTTTTTTTGGCCATATCATCATAAAATAACAGGGTATGTAACAAGGCCAGGAGGGTATACAGAGACCCCAGCTTATATTTCCCCATCGCCCATCAGGGGAAACGGGTGTTCTTACAAAGAAACCTCCATTTATAAGGGGTACTTAATGAGTCAAGTAGAGAGAAGTATACAATAAATAATTTAACGGTGAAATATGTTAATCCAGAGAGATAACAGATTGCCAATATTTGGAGTCAGGAAGGAATTTATGTTTCCCCTTATGAAATATCATTAGATGATATGTCACTGGGGTTTTTTGCCTTCCTCTGGATCAATATACTGTACTGTAAGTACGGATATAGGGTCTAAATTTAACATAGATTGAACTTGATGGGCACATGTCTTTTTTAAACTTCATCTACTATGTAAATATGTAACATTAACACACCGAAAATAATAACTTTTCATAAAAATACTATATTATAAAAAGGGACATAATCCACATCTTCATTTAAAACAAAAGGTTTTTTTTTGTGTGTGTTAAATTTAACAACCTATGAGGTCTCTTTTTGAAGACGTCTCTGGCCCTCATATCCCGTTCCCTCCCAAAAAGGGTCAGCACCTCATATTTTCGGATCTTATTATCTATGGTCTGATACTGTATATTCCCGATATATTTCTCGGTTTTCCGATTGTACTACCAATATATTTCTTTCCACATTTACACCACGACAGGGTGATGACAAATCTAGATCAGCAAATAACCTTTATAATCTGATCATTTCCCCCCCATACCATCAGTACATTGCTCTGGCAGAACATCTCCCACAAGTAATAAAAAAAAACTCCTGTGTAATTAAATGACCTATTGGTCAAAAAAAACTTTATTTGTCCTGTAACAGTCGTCCTTTTCAGGTTTCAACATGTGCATCCTGTTGTCTTTTGGCCTTTTGATCTACTCTATTATTAACCTCAATCTCCCTTTTCCCCCCATTAGACTCCCTTTCAAATGCTTCCAAAGAGGGACAATGTATTTTTGCTCAAACTGTAAGAATTGTCTTGAATTAGCTTGTTCCTCTTTGGAAGCATTTGAAAGGGAATCTGAAATCTTGAAGCAACCCTTTTTTGTTGTTGTCTAAAAGCTATTCTATTGATGTTACCGATATAGAATATAGAAGGGCCCCAAACCAAGACAGGATGCCATTGTAGTATCCTAGAAAAACAAACATCAAACAGTTCAGGGCAATAGCGCAGGTATGTGGTTTATAAATACACATTGTTAGTGGAGAGAAATAAAGCTATTTTGGGAAAAACAACCACAGTGATCTAAACGGGGTTAAACAATAGTATTCCTATAATTGTATATTATAACAAAATAAATGATATATAAAGGTGTAATAGTGAAAGAGCAGAAGAATGCTTCTGCAAATAGGTGTATACAGGTGTGGCAACCAGTTTCATTAATGGGAGCACGACTTTACACACTTTTTAACTTTAATTGCATTTTTAATGTGTTACCATGGCTCTATTTATTTGTACAGAGGCATGATACGTTTGGCGTTAAAACTTGCTTTAACTGTAACACGCTTAATTAGATTGTAAGCTCTTCGGAGCAGGGATTCCTCTTCCGAAATGTTACATTTATGTCTGAAGCACTTATTCCCATGATCTGTTATTTGTATTATTTGTTATTTATGTGATTGGCACGTGTATTACTGCTGTGAAGCGCTATGTACACAAATAGCGCAATATAAATAAAGACACATACATAATACATGCTTGGCTTGTGCGTGCGAGTTTAGAATAACAGGTGCTACATTTGTACATGTAATTTGGGCTCTTCTATAATTGTGTGTGGCTTGAGAGGATTAAGAAACACGAAATCCAGGGGGCGCATAAAGGAGAAACACACAAAGGCACAGAAAATCTAAGTGCAGAAGAATTGCAGAGTGGACAATAATCAGCTCCAAATCTTGGCTCATATAGAGAGTGTCTACTTACAAACTGTAAAAATTTTAACAGCAATAGAGAGGCTATGGCAGTCAATCCGTGGTGGGTATCAGTTCAAGGTCATCAAAAGATTACTATACTTCATATATTGTGCTCTATATCACGTTCCTTTCATATCCTGACTTCTTTTTTACTCAGTTTGGTAGTTTTACCACTATAGTCCAAAGCGCACTTAGATTAGGTAGTTAATGTTAACCCCTAAATTAGCATAGAATCACCATGTGAGATGCATGAAAAATGATAGCACGAGATACTTAAGAAACAAACTAAGAATGAAACTTCACACTCCTGACAAAGCCGACGTGACTATGTGGCGAAACGCGTAGAGTGGGAGTCACCTTACTACACGGAGCAGTCTGGAGAGGGACCACAGGAAGCTGGGTTACCACCGTAGTGCAACCGGATCTGACGTCATACGCCCGGTCTTTTTGGTGACGCGACGGAGCAGGGGCTGGAGACGGAGGTCTATCGGGAGTCATGGGATGGTGAGTTGGCTTGCTGACGGTCTCCTACATACACTATTGAAGTGTGATATGACCGATTTTAATTGACACATTGTAAGTGCACATTTTATCATTTAGATTAAAAAGTTTTATACCCGGTTGATCTGTGCTATGCAGTGTTTTCCTCTCTCTCTCTACATTTGGGGTCTATCACCTTGAGTACTGTGGTCGCCTTTCCTTTGATGACCCTGAGCTGATACCCACCACGGATTGACTGCCTTAGCCTCTTTATTTCTGTTGAAACTCTTAAAGTTTGTAATTAGACACTCTATATGAGCCAAGATTTGGAGCTGATTATTGTCCACCCTGCAATTCTTCTGCACTTAGATTTTCTGTGCCTTTGTGTGTTCCTCCTTTATGCTCACCCTGGATTTCGTGTATCTACTGCAACATTTGGGTCGAGTGAAGACTAATCCCACCAGAGGGTTTGAGCAGAGGGTGAAATTTCATTATTTTTGTGTCACCATTATTTGGTATATCACTATTATTCACGTTTATATGTGTATGATTCTTGCACCTTATTTTTTTACTTTATTTAAAGTGTTATTATCACTTCACTATATTCACAGTGATCACCTGTTTAGTTGTTTTGCACCTACTTATCATTTTTTTACCAGTACCATTGCTTGAGAGGATTAAGACAGCATTCAGTGATCATATCCCACACATAGGTTAGTAAAAGGATCTTTATTCATTTTTCAAAGTAGAAGATTTAAAAGGGCAAAGTCCATTGGAAAGTATGGCTGTGTAACAAGGCTCAAATTTCAATGCACCTCCAGGCACAATGTAACTACAGTAGCAGTGATGTGTGTACAAAACAAGTCTCAGAAATGCAAAACATCACAGCGCACAGACACCTAACAAAATGAGGCATTTAAACAAAAATATAAAACTTCCATTATGGGAAAATATGTATATGCTCAGTAAGGAAGTAAATATGCTTTAGATTCTCTTCAACCAATGCAATACTGGAGTGAGATATATAATAATGCAATCCTGGAGTGAGATATATAATTATGCAATACTGGAGTGAGATACAGTATATAATAATGCAATACTGGAGTGATATATAATAATGCAAAGCTGGAGGGAGATATATAATAATGCAATACTGGAGGGAGATGTATAATAATGCAATACTGGAGTGAGATATATAAAAATGCAATGCTGGAGTGAGATATATAATAATGCAAAGCTGGAGTGAGATATATAACAATGCAATACTGGAGGGAGATATATAATAATGCAATACTGGAGTGAGATATATAATAATGCAATACTGAAGTGAGATATATTATAATGCAATGCTGGAGTGAGATATATAATAATGTAATGTTAGAGTGACATATAATAACACATTGCTGGAGTGAGCGGAGATATATAATAATGTAATGTTACAGTGAGATATATAATGCATTGCTGGAGTGAGCGGAGATATATAATAATACAATGCTGGAGTAAGATATATAATAACGCATTGCTGGAGTGAGCGGAGATATATAATAATGCAATACTGAAGTGAGATATATTATAATGCAATGCTGGAGTGAGATATATAATAATGTAATGTTAGAGTGACATATAATAACACATTGCTGGAGTGAGCGGAGATATATAATAATACAATGTTAGAGTGAGATATAATAGTGCAGTGCTGGAGTGAGATATATAATAACGCATTGCTGGAGTGAGCGCAGATATATAATAATACAATGCTAGAGTGAGCGGAGATATATAATAATACAATGCTGGAGTGAGCGGAGATATATAATAATACAATGCTGGAGTAAGATATATAATAACGCATTGCTGGAGTGAGCGGAGATATATAATAATACAATGTTAGAATGAGATATAATAATGCAATGCTGGAGTAAGATATATAATAATACAATGCTGGAGTGAGATATATAATAACGCATTGCTGGAGTGAGCGGAGATATATAATAATACAATGCTGGAGTGAGATATAATAGTGCAGTGCTGGAGTGAGATATATAATAACGCATTGCTAGAGTGTGCGCAGATATATAATAATACAATGCTGGAGTGAGCGGAGATATATAATAATACAATGCTGGAGTGAGCGGAGATATATAATAATACAATGCTGGAGTGAGCGGAGATATATAATAATACAATGCTGGAGTAAGATATATAATAACGCATTGCTGGAGTGAGCGGAGATATATAATAATACACTGTTAGAATGAGATATAATAATGCAATGCTGGAGTAAGATATATAATAATACAATGCTGGAGTGAGATACTGTATATAATAACGCATTGCTGGAGTGAGCGGAGATATATAATAATACAATGCTGGAGTGAGCTATATATGTAGCCCGGTCCTCCCTTTAGCTCTCCTCACCTTCGCTGCAGGCAGGTAGCTGGAAAGGTCGTCGTCATTCTGTTTGTGCACTCGCATGCGCAGAAAAGGTTAGCGCATGCAAAGGTTCCAGCATCCCCAGGGGCTGCACCACACGACACAGTACAGCCAATAGGGCTGCTAGAATCTCCTGTAATATAACATTACAATGCTGGAGTACTCTGAGATACTGTATATAACATTACAATGCTGGCCTTTCCAATGCTGCCTGTGTTTGGCTGTGAATATCATGATGTTTATGGAGCTGATAAGATTGAGTGGGTTCAGAATAGAAAGCAGGAGATGTAAGTTTTAAAGACTTGCAGCTGTAAAACTGAGGCAAACCCAGGGACCATTAATTGCATCGGCTTTAGTAATAGAGAATTCAATTGTTGTCAATGGGATTCCGTTCCTTTGATAAATACGTTACTGTTGTTTGCACTTTTTTTGGTCCAGTTTTGCAGCAATAGAATTTTACTAAATAGATCTCCAATACAGTAAATGTGAATGTGTAAAATGTGTTAAATGTGAAATTAATCAAATCTGTTCCATTTTTTTATACTGGTATATTGGTCAATGAGAGTAAACAAAAAAGTGTGCGTGCTGTATTTGTATATATGTATATTTTTATTTACATAGCATCAACCGTTTACAGAGCACTTAACAAAAGAGACAATACAGTACAGGGAATGATAATATAATAAGGACGGGAAAGATAAAATCAGACAATGGGACAGGAAATCCCTGTCCGGGTAGCTTACAATGTAAAGAGTATATTGGGAGACTTACAGAGGGGTGCGAGAGAGTGCAGTAGGGCGTTTGAACATGATGGGTGTGAGTGTGGATATGAGTGTTGATGTGGGTGTGGGTGTGTGTGGATGTGAGTGGGTGGGTGTGGGGCAGTAGCCATTAGATTCACAGAGGAACAGGGAATCTTGGCAATGTTACAGAGGAAGAAATGAAACATTTTAGCATGTAGGTGAATATGAATATAATAAAAAGTTTGCACTGAATGATTTCCTCTATTACAAAGAGGAAATGGTGCATAAAAAACACTGAGTGGCACTTTTAGACTCATTTCTATGACAGGAATGTCCTGGCATTGGTACTGAGCCCTATTATTATTATTATTATTATAATTATTATTATTATTATTATTATTATTAGAGAACCTGATCCTCTGCAATGGAAAATAAGAGACGGCTGTAATTTTCCTACTCTCTCTCCCCAGCCTTCTCGCTTTCATTTTTCAACGCCTCTCACTTTCTCTCTCGACCCCTCCCCAACTTCTCTCTCACTTTCATATTCTTCTCACATTCTCTCTTCCCCCCGTTCTCTCTCATTTTCATGCTCTTCTGAAATTCCTACTCACCCCCTTCTCTCTCCCCCTGCTCCCTTTCTCCCCATTATTCATTCTCTCTCTCTCTCTCTCTCTCTCTCTCTCTCTCTCTCTCTCTCTCTCTCTCTCTCTCTCGCTCGCTCGCTCTCTCTCTCTCTCTCTCTCTCTCTCTCTCTCTCTCTCTCTCTCTCCCTCCCTCTCTCTCTCTCTCTCTCTCTCTCTCTCTCTCTCTCTCTCTCTCTCTCTCTCTCTCTCTCTCTCTCTCTCTCTCTCTCTCTCTCTCATATCACTGAGCAAGACCAAGAAGTAAAGCAAATTGTGATGTATTCCTTAGAAACAGACGTAAACACAATGGGTTACAATTATACAGGAGAAAACACACTTACTGCGGGTCTAGGCTACAAAACTCAACTTTTCTAGTTGAAATAGCACAGAAAAAAAAGTCTTTATGTTGACTGGGAGTTACCCGCCAATGTCCTGGTACTCTTTTCGGCTTGTAGTTTCAGCCGCGACCGCTGCGTTCTGTTCTGAGAACTTGGCCCCGGAAAGTGGGACTTTAGAAAATGTCTTGCCTTGAAATATCTGGAGCTGGTTTGCGTCTATTTCTCCAAGAGCATCTTTTGCTGAGTTCAAATTTCCCGCTGCTGTCTTGGTGTTTAGAATCGCTGCTGGGTTTCTTATAGTATTTCAGATTCATTCATGAAATACTACAACCAATCCGAAGCCTGGGAACTTTACAACCAGCCAATCAGATGGCTGCCAGTCTTCCAAAGCTGGGCAAGCGGATCTTCTGAATTCAACGAGGGCATGCGTGAGTTTGTCACCCTAGCCACTTGTTATTCAGAAGCCACCCACTGGGTTAGGTGCCTCCAAGTCTGGGAAGGCATATGCTGGCCACGATGGCTGGCATTGTTTCCCAGACGAGGGTGCTCCACCTCCCCATCCTGCCCAAATGGCTTTAACACCTCTGGCAGCATCTGTGACTTTGAAGTATGGACCTAGGGCAGACTTAGTGGCACGACAAATTGGTAGCCCTCTAGCCCCCCTCCGAGTACCTTCTTTGAGAGTCCCAGCTTATAAGTATACTACATTTACAAACATCTCAGTTTAATACAAATATACTTTTACACTTTTTACTCTGTCTAAGTCTTTTTGTTATGAGGGGTAGAATGGGATTATATATTAATATATCTGCCCATTCGCCATATCCCTTACACACTGGAAACCTGACTTAGATGGTAATAACCTTATAGCCACAATGGCTATTAAACATTTTATGAAACACATAAAAATATTTTTCTAATTTGTTCTTCTACATTGACATGAAAAGATGCTTAGCTGCAATCTCAGAGCTGTAGCTCCTTCCCTTACTGAAACTGGAACTTAGGTTTCATAACACCCCTCACAACTTAATATACCATTGGAGAAACCCCCCAGAATCTCTATACTGATTCTGGGATACCTGGGCATATACTGGGGAACCCTCACCAACTTAGGGCCCCTTGACTGTACTCGGGATACTCAAATCCCTATGCCCACTTTTACTTTCTGGTCTGTGCTGAAGCAGGGAAACCTGGTGGTGAGTCGCATAACTGTTTTCAAGTGAGGATCTTGATGGGGGTGATGTGCCAATATGTCCCCGGGAATCTGACTTAAATCCCGGCTACATTTTTGGGGGGACCAGTAACTCTGGACCCCGGCTACCAAGGCACAATCCGACAACACTTTTCCCACAAAACCCCCCTTGAAACTCATAGCCTGAGAATCTCCACTGGGTAGTACTCCTGGAAAGGTAAAACACACATACATTCTTTGTTACCATACAATTACATTCATTGCAGGTACAATACACAGCTACTCAGCCAGCTAATCTACCCAGCTACGCAGCAGCTACTGTACCCAGCTACGCAGCAGCTACTGTACCCAGCTACACAGCCGCTACTGTACCCAGCTACCAGCTACCCAGCCGCTACTGTACCTAGCTACGCAGCAGCTACTGTACCCAGCTACCCAGCTACTCAGCCGCTACAGTACCCAGCTACTCAGCCGCTACTGTGCCCAGTTACCCAGCTACCCAGCTTCCAAACTACTCAGCTGCTATTGTACCCAGCTACTCAGCCTGGTACTATACCCAGCTACCCAGTTACTGTACCCAGCTACCCAGCCTGCTACTGTACCCAGCTACCTATGAAACTTCAAGAATAGATTATTTTTTAATAGTAGTAGTGTTTTTATTATTAGTGTTTATTATCTATTCTTACAGTATGTAGGGCTATACAAAATAAAATATGCAAAATCAATACATGGGTATATGCTACAAGCATAAAAGGAAATAATCCACCACCCTGAATATGGTGAGGAGCTGTTAATGCATAGTTAATAAAGTGTAAACGTTCACTCATTTGAATTTACGTGCGTGCATTGTTAGCTGTGCATGCAGAATGTCTCATGAAACCCACAGTGTACTGAACCTGGTGCTCCATCTTAACCATACTGTATACCTGAATCCGAAAACCAATTTTGGTGTTTGTATCAGGTTAGAGCTCAACCTCCCTGTTTATATGTTTACAGGACCTACATTCGGTTATCCTAGGCTAGGTTTACAAATGAACTCGCCAATCATAATAAACCACATGGATGTCCTGTTCTGTGAAACACGGAACTGATTTCACAATGAATGACTGAAGACATATGTCTTGTTGAACTATGGGTGTGTTTTTCTAAATGGCTTATTAGAGGTACTTGAATAGCTGTTGCAACAAAGGAACTTACATGTTATTTCCTTTGTAAGAACAATGTCATATGTTTTACAGATTAGCCCCAAGCAAAGAGTTTAGTTCCTCCCTTCCTTAACAAGCTTTGTTCGTGTGATAGAGACTGTTTTCTTGTCTATACAGTGCAGTTGTTACTTCCCAACATGTGCCAATAAGGAGTTTTATAGTGCTTTAAAAAAAAAAAGCATAAATGTGATGTCTATTTCTATATTACCACAACAAATGAAGGATGGGCACTTTGGCTGCTGTGTCAGCCGGAACATCGGTCATGCTGGCGGAATAAATCTTTTTTTGCATTTGAAATCCAAAAGTGCCCATTCTTCATTTTTTGTGATCCATGGTCTGGACAGCTGCAGGAATGCCCATGGGTTCGGAGCACCTGTATTTGTACATGCAACCCCTGTTGTGTTCTTCTTGGATACAAGCTAAATATTAATATTGTAGCACTCCAAGTATCACTAAGATTGCAACACAAAGTGGTACATTCTATCACCTCTGCAGCGGCCATTTGAGCCATTTTTGCCAGTCAATGGTGATTTTCGGTCAAAAACTGAATAACTCCTTAAGTAGAATAACTAATAGTACACCGCTCACCAGATAGCAGATAATATAGCCGGTGCAAAGGGATGGTTTAATAACCCCTCGGGGAGCAGGTAGTTGCTTACTTGCTAACGCCTTAAGTAGCTTTTTGGTTTTATAACAAAGCCTAAATAAATCACATTCTGTAAAATAATAATAATATGGCAGAAACAGCTGTAAGTTAAGTTTCTCTTCTGCATTTGATGGTTTAGCCTTAAAATTGGACCTATAAAGGTATACAATTAAAAGTAAGCAATGACTCATCCAATGTTTTTCAAGCAGGGTTCCCCGTGTATCGCTAAAGGGCTCCCTGCAATTTTCAGGTTATTTGAAAGTTGTACCAAATACAGAAGAATTTAGAATGCATCTGATCTCAGACACGCTATTAGAGAGGGTTGGGGTTCCTCAGAATTTCACAGTATAATTATAGGGTACCTTAACCAGAAAAAGGTTTAAAAAACAAACAAAAAAAAACACTGGACTAATCAGCAGGGTGCACTCCCATGATAATGTTAGAGCTTAACAAACAACACACAGAACCCCAGCAAGCTCTTTTTGGGAACCCCTGAGCCCCCACAAAATATATATATGTATATGTGTCAAAAAGGAGAACTATTGAGCTTGGCAAATGTATACAACAGATGACAGAGAAGCCCAATGCTACATCCAATATGACAAAAATACACAGTAAAATACTTATATATGTTCTTGAAAAAGGGGCATTTAGTTTAACCCTTCGGCCAAAGCATTGTAAGCCTGTGAGCCACCACAAGGCAGACCCTGTTCACAGGTCCTAACACCATCAGATAATATACTAATATACCTCTATTAGATCCAATGTTGGTCTTTCTCCCTCTTAATAGAGGTAAATGAGAATTTTAATCCTAATAGAGGTATATTAGTATTTTATCTGGTAGTGTTAGGGCCTGTGAACATGGTCTGCCTCGTCGTGGCTCACAGGCTTACAATGCTTTGGCCAAAGGATTAAACTAAATTACTGTACCCTTTTTCAAGAAATTATATAAGTATTTTACTGTGTATTTCTGTCATATTGGATGTAGCATTGGGCTTCTCTGTCACTTAATGTCAGAGCTTACCTGTAACAGTGAAATATATTTGGGTTTTCCCCTTCTGGCTTTTATACAGACCACGGTGTCACAAATATATTTTCTAAAGATAAAGGTGACTCTAAAACGAATGGCTGAAATCCTGGTGTCAGCTTCTTGTGACCTTGATCTCCCTGTGCTTCAGATTGTAAGATTGTAGGGCCAGGGATTGTGAGTGTAACATGCTATGTAAATGGCTGCATACCTCACTGTTTTGTAATTGTGAAGCGCTTTAAGTCCCATTGGGAGGAAAGTGCTATAAGAAATAAAGTTGTTAAACCCAGAATTCTACCCCAGGGGTGGCTGCTTGAATGCCAGTAACAAATATTTGCTGCTAGAATGTTCAGTAATATTTTTTTTTAAATATTTTTTTCTACTTCTTAGGATAGCTCCTAAAAGTTCCAAATAACGAACTATCCCAGTTTGGATACAGTAGTTCAGTTTTTTGGGTAAAAACAGAACATGTTGGGGACTGGCCCCTTCTTCATGTGCTGGCAGTTCTACTAAATGGGGGCTTCTGCTGCTTGCCAGTTATGCATGTCCCACTGCAAGGCACCTGCAACAGCAATAACGTTAGCCATTTATAGAAGTCTACAGTATATTGCACCTTCTGGCGCACTATGGATATATTGTGATATTCTGCATTTCCCTCTGTGATATTCTGCGTTAAAACAGGATTTCTTGTATTACTAGTAAGAGTAATTAACCTTGCTATACCTGTCCATGTGTAATACTCTCCAAAAAGTGAGGGCTGCACTTTAATATTTGAAAAAGAAGTGTCGATCCATATAATGAACAATATTCATTATGCAGCATTGTAATGTATGCGGTTGATGTAGTTTTTCAGGCACAAATCGTTCTCTTGTAAATCTTACAACCTAATGTTTTTTGGTGCCTCAGCATAGGGGGCTAAAGTGACTAGGCTCCCCTTGTTCGAACATTGACTTTACCTCCATATTACTCTTTCCATCTTATTTTTGTTGATTGTGTGCTTACACGATTTTTATCAATGGGAACACTGAGGATTCTGGAAAATGGTAGGTGTCAAATATCTGTAGTGAACTAAAATGACATTCCTTTCCTGCAAAAGGATCTTTACAATCACATCAAGGCTAATGTCTTGGCTGCAATTTCCTCATCATCATCACTTGTATGGCCTGTTTTATTGCTTGAATGCAAATATAAGTTACTTAACACAGTATATGTACCATATAATTTGTACGTAGACCAGATTTCCCAACTGTTACTACAGTATGAATCATAAATACATGTTTACATCATCTCTCCAGAGACTTAAAGCATGTGACTCAGAACAGATACGTGTGACCAATTGTGTGTGTCTCTTTAAGATACTGATATCAATGATGCAGATTTGTAGTTAAGGTGCAGACTTATCATGTGTGTTTCTCCCGGTAGGAGCAGGACTTAATGTGGCTGGCTGTGCCTCCGAAAGCATGAGAAGGTCACAAGGGAAAGCGGCCTTCCGGGGAACGTCATTGTTTGTCACGGGCTTTAGATACAGCAACGGAGGAGGATCGGTGCACCATGGTCCATTCCTCCCAGCACTGACTGTTCTGTTCCTAATGAAGATATTGTAAGAAAGGCGCATGGAAACACAGAATTATATTATAAAATATTTTGCCAAACTGTTATGTTCCCCTTATCAATGTCCTTATTTTCCAATTCTTCCCGTTCCCCACCAATCTGCTGTTGTACAAAATATTGTTTTGCCTTAGCGCACCTTAGAAGTTAATTTAATAAGGCTCATGTTTAATAACAATTTGTCAAAATGTATCTTAGCTCTTGACAGTAATACATTTCATTTGTCCGAATTCCATAAAATGAGCTGCCGATTTGTGAAGTCGCAGGTACAGTAATTTGCATGCAACACTTGCCATAATGTGACCAGCACAATGTTCTTCTCATTCGCCAAGTCTGGGGATTCAGCCCAACCAGTGGCGAAGAATAACATGCCAACCCACAATGTAATGTAATATTACACATACCTGACATCTTTTAATTTGTGTCATATAGTTGCTTTTCATAAACCTTTGGTAACAGGGGATAAATAGTAGAGATGTGGGAAATATTCAGCAAAATTCTAATTCGCCACAAATTTATTTTCTTTCTCACAAAATAAGAATTTTTTTTTCTATCACTGATAATTCAGAGACAGATTTGGATTTTTCTGCGGTGCGGTAGGGTGGGGAGAGGTGGGGAATACAGGGAGAGATCTGCTTTTAAAGGAAGCCAGGAGTGTGCACAAGTGAGCGACCTATTTTAGGTAGAGTACCAAGAACTCCATATATCCCCTCAAACATCACTCCAAATAACCTGGGATGACACCTGTGCTCCTAAAAGGACACCCCTTAAATACCTGGAAGATATGTAAAGTATATTGAAATAATTCACATCTCACACTACCTAAAAGGTATATTAACAAACCTAAGGCCCATTGTGTGGATGGGGGTACCAGTGTCAGATCCAAAAGGATCATAACCCACAACCTCTACTACTCTGGGCAGCTCTTGTAGTATGAGCAAACCAGCTGCTGGGTACTGTAGCACCACTGTCACAGCATACTTCTGAGCTGTACTGCTGATGCAGATTGGATTTTGACAGGTTCTACCATCTCTAGTGAATAGCTCCAATGCTCCAATACTTATATGCCAAAAAGGTTAGTACTTATAGCATATCAGTTCTGATTGATCTGCATAGCTACTAATCTGTGTATTTTTAAAACATGTAAACACCGTTACATTAAATAGCTATGTTGATAAGGAATAATTTCAATGGTGAAAGTCTGTATTTTCTGTGGGGTTGGGTGGAACTTACAATATTTGACCTTTCCCTAACACCCTTTCTGACTTTAAATGATATGTTTTAGTGTATTTAAATACTTTGTTAACAATGTATTAAATTACAGTAACTCATTCTATACCAGTGTACGCAATGAATGCGGCATATGCTGGCAATGCTGTGCATATATGTTTTGCACATATTAGTATGGGTCAATGCAAGAGACCTTTTATAACAATTCAAAATAACTAGGGAACCTACAGTACCTTTTAAGTAAAATGTTTCAAAAGAAAACCACTAAACACTTATTAAATATATATAATAAGCGCAATAATTTTGAAAATTATAATCAATACAAATTTTTTATATAAAATAAAAATATATATATATATTTAATAGAAAGGGACAGTTGGCACTCCGATAGAAAATGTATGGTTCGGTGCTTGCTCCATACGCGTAATATAGGTAACACTGCGATCCCCACCAAAGTAGAAATCACTAAGCAGCAATCGGTAAATTATGTACAAAAAAAAGTGTATTGAACACAGCGGGGCACACAAACTCCAACGTTTCGGTCCCAGCAAGAGGATCTTCTTCAGCAAGATGCAGCAGAACTATGGCTTTGACAGATTTTTATACCCATAAACCAGTGCACTCTTGCTGGGACCGAAATGTTGGAGTTTGTGCCTCCCCCCCCCCTTCCCTGTGTTCAACACACCTTTTTTGTGTGTGTATATATATATATTTTTTTGTGTGTGTATATATATATATATACTGCCTTTATATATATATATATATATATATATATATATATATATATATATAAAGGCAGTCAACCCTAGCAAGAGCAGACACAAGACAGCACTCAAGGGTAAGTGAAAAAAACATGTATTCAAATATAGTTTTTTTCACTTGCCCTTGTGTGCTGTCTTCTGTCTGCTCTTGCTAGGCTGACTGCCTTTTTCTATTTTTCTTTATAGGACATGCACCGCAACTGTTTTTTTGTTATTATACCCATCCGGTAAATATCCGGTAAATATAAAGTGAGACAGTGATCTTGATAAAAAATCTTGTGAAATATTATTTTTAAAAAAAACTTGTAATAAATTGCCTAGTCCATAAAAAGAAAGTCCAGACAGGAAATACCCAGGTTAAAGTGCAACTCCATAGCGTTTATAAGATTCGTCTGCACTCCTCTGACAGATAGACCACTGTGTAAGCAAGAACCTTGGAGAAAAGACCAAAGAAAAGGAGCATCCAAAATCCAATAGTGAAGCACATTTTAATTTCCAAATAATACCATGTAAAGGGTAAGTATTCCACTCACTGCCATATATTATAACCAAGGGTGTAGGCAACAAAGCTCTGCTAGTAGTGCTCACGAGTCCAGGGGGTAGGGTTTTTTTCAACGGCCTGTTTTCCTCAGCGCTGCCAACGTTCGCATATTACTATCAGTACCCCAATATTAACAGTATTCTACCTCGAGTCCTGGGGGAAGAGGGAGTAAAAGCAACTTGTGGTCTTTCGGTGTTCTCCGCATCTGTAAACACTTGCAAAGCTCCAGGATGTAATAAGACTCCATATAGAATCAGAGATGAAGGGTGCAAATTGCCATCCACAATCAAAGAACACAAACCTCCCTATGCGTTTCGCAGCACTGGGCTACTTTGTCAGACCCTACCTGGCTTTATTTATAGGAAGCTTCTTAAATATATATTACTTTATTTTACAATATATTAATTTAAAAAATTGCTTAATACCCAAATTAGTTAATTCCAACAAAAATGTAAAGATAATACATATATATAAACATATACACTTGTATATAGAAATATATACACCCACGTGTGTATATATACATATCTCTCCAAGGTGATATCCTGTACAATAACAGATATGGAAGTAAAATTATATCAATAACTACAAGTGAAAAAAATATCTATAAACAAATAATATATATATATATATATAATCAAAAAATAAATAGATGATACCGTTCTGTGGCTAACAAAATGCTTTTATTTGTGCGAGCTTTCGAGATACACTGATCTTTTCTTCCGGCGATGTTACAATGAATGAAACAAGCAAAAGGTATACTTTTGTGTATGTGTATCTCGAAAGCTCGCACAAATAAAAGCATTTCGTTAGCCACAGAACGGTATCATCTAGTTATTTTTTGATTATTGAAGCTCGGCTAACACGGTACTGATACCTCTACATGTATATATATACATATATATATATATATATATATATATATATATATATATATATATATATACAAATTGATATAAGGATATATACAAATTGAATTCATATGCATACTTTTTTTAACATAAATATCCATCTAACAGAATAATACATACATTCACAGAATAAAATAAAACTAAGGGGCCTATGCAGAGAGCAGCGCTATAGTAAATATCGCCATTTTTTGGCGAAATTTGCTTAGAAAACAGCAGAAAATGGCGAGTTACCAAAAACGCGCCATTTTTTTTTCTATTTGTAAATCTCGCCGCGCGGCTGGCGAGAACCTACATCTCGCCAGTTTTAAAAATATTCGAATTCAGAAAGGCGCGAACGCCATCTAGCGGCTGTTCGCGCCAATAAAATGGCGCGATTTTCTACAATTAGCTCCGCCAACAAAAGTTGGCAAGAAGCTGGAGCTCGCCGGCCATAGGAAAAAAAAAAAATGCGCGATTTTTTTTTTACACATTTCAGCAGCGCGCATCTCTCCATTTTAAACTCGCCACACGCATTCATGCTATAAAGTGCAGATTTCGCACATTTCTGCATATGGAGAATAAAACTCTCCATTAAAGCTACTTTTTATTACCCTCGCCAATTTTTAAAAGCGCTGCTCTCTGCATAGGCCCCTAAATAGGTATTTAGAGTGAGGAACTGGAAGCAGATTATCATACCACAGTATAGTGGAAATATAAAAACCACAGGGATTCAAAGTTTCTCATTTAAAAAATCCAATTAATTTTGTGTTTACACAAGGCATTACAATGAGCACCACCTGATGGGCACATTTTCAACCCATTACTATCAAATCCGAGGGATCGCAATTATGATATTTTGAAAGTGTTTCGATGCACCATAAGTAAGAACTTGTATTACTCCTGTGTTCTAGGAATCGGACTCTTAATGGACTTTTAGTGCATCCCACAACCACAAGAAAGGAGATAGACAAGAATTAATGGGTTTCCAATAATAACAAATCCTTTTACTTTAAATGTTTGATTATTGATAGATAATGAGAAAGTCCTGCAGCCATGTAATATATAGTTACATGATGCAGGACGTCTTACCACATTGAAAAAGTCCTGATGATTTACTTGGCAAAAATGTAGTGGGACCCATCAGAGGTTTCTTATGTCTAGTAGGACCAACACATTTTTAAAACACTTCCTCTTCCCCCTGGACTCATAAGCTTTACTAACATGTTACGTACAGTACATGTATATACGTGAAGATTGACGCTCATACACGTGTATGGACTCACAAGCTGTATATCAACATATAGATAGATGGGAACTTCAATAAATCATTCCATCATTGTATAATGCAGAGTTAAGGGGGGACATATACATGGGACCTAGCGGTCAGTCAGCACGACTACCGCAGATATGGTTTACCCTGCTTACCCCCCTTAATATATACACTTCCCTAAATAGGGACCAAGGTAACAATAAATGAGGGCTAATGCCCATTACCTTTCCATTAAGTGTATAGGAATACGAAATCCATCCAGGTGAAGTTCCACTGCGTGCAGTCCTGATAGAAGGAACCAGAATGTAGAGAAGCAAGGAGCACAGCTGGGTTGAAAATCTGCAGGAAGGTTCCTGTAGAAAAAATGAATGAAGGGCACAACTCCGTTCTAAAACACCTGGTGTGTGGGCTGTGTTTCTGTCCCTGTGCACTTATTCAATAAACCACCCTCAGTTTTAGAACGGAGTTGTGCCCTTCATTCATTTTTTCTACAGGAACCTTCCTGCAGATTTTCAACCCAGCTGTGCTCCTTGCTTCTCTACATTCTACGTACAGTACATGCATGTTAAGAATATATGGCAGTGAGTGCAGTACATACCCTGTACATGTTTTGATTTGTGAATTAAAATGTGCTTCGCTGTTGGATTTTGGGTGCTCTTTCATCTTTGTTTTAGTTAAAAGTAGCACTGTCTCAGGTACTGTACAGTAATACCAAAATGAAACCCTTTTTCTAGTATAAAGTTAAGGTAAACGTAACCCATTCATGTTATTAGACATCAAAGTTAATACAAAGATATCTGAACGGCAAAATATAAATGTACGGTATATGTTTGAAAATATAATATAAATTGGATTCGCTCCATGAGTTTTTGTCAGTTCATATCCACGATATACAAAGTGTTAGCCTCAGCCACAATACTTTACTGAGTACAATACAGTACAGAGCATTCTGAATCCTCACAGCACTGGTTGTTATGCAGTGATACAATAAATGTCCCACATTTCAAGTGAGATGCAAAGCCAGAGATGTCACTTACATCACAGAACCGGGATAAAACCGTGAATGTGTAGAGTGGACACACAATGGGTCAGATCCTTGCAGTTTCACCAGTTTTACTGCACCTTATGCAGCTCAATGTACACTGACACTACTGTATCAATTATGAAAGAAATAGTGTGAGCATACTCATGTTTAGTTATTTTTTTGTTTTTGCTTTAAAACGGTGAAAACATGATTATATAAATCATTTGTATATACTGTAATTATGTATACTTTAATTACAATAATGTTACTTGCTTGTTTTCTGAATAAAAACATCAATTGAGATTGTCATTCAATTTTAATTATAATTATTTTAAAAAAATAACACTGTTACAGTATGTGCAATTCCCTATTGTGTTTAATAGCATCTGTATAACTTTAAAGGTAACTGCTAATTAAGAGTCTTAGGTCTGTTACACAACTGAGTGATTGGCATTTTTGTCACAAAGGAGACAAATTGCAGTAATTTATGGAAACATGGATACAAATTCATCAAGGCAAAGTATACATCACTGCAATAGGAGGAAGCATTATGATTTATTTTATTGAGCCATTTGCGGGGGGCCAAGCCGGTCAGTGCTGGACGTTGGCCTGGCCAGAGGTGGGTTATTGCATTGTGGGAAGGGGAGATATTGCATTATGTGTGTGAAAGGGGGGTACAGGCAGTCCTTCTTTTACAACGCTTCATTTTACAACGAATGGCTTATCCAACGCTATGCAATGCATACCTATGTTCATTTTTACAACGCCAAAATGGCTTATCCAACGCTCTTACGACGCTTTGCAACGTTGTTTGTGTATATATAAAATATATTATACTATATAATATATTATATTTTTATATTATATTATATATTGTGTTATATTATATATAATACAGTATATGCACTATATAATTTATGTGTGTGTTGCATATCTTAGTGTCTGCGTAACATATTTTGTGTATTTTAGCATTAAAAATGCCTTCAGGAACGGAACCTTTCATTTAAACAGTGTTCCTATGGGAAAACGTGTTTCGCTTTACAACGTTTCGCTATCCAACGCCATTTTGAGTAACGCATTGTGTCGGATAACCGAGGACTGCCTGTATTGCATTTTGAGTGTGAAGGAACAGTATTGAATTTTGGGTGTGAAGACAGAGCAATTTCATTTTGGGTGTGGGAGGGGGTATTGTGGGGGGGGGGGCAATTATATGGGTATCAAGGGGATTGTGTGTGGCTGAGGGGGTAGAAAAGTGTGTGCGTGACTTGGGGAAGGGAGGAATGAGTGTAAGCGGGGGATTGAGGGAGCGGGATTGAGTGAGAGGGGGTTATTAAGTGGGGCTCTCAAGGAGTGGGGGTATGAGGGGTGGAGGAGGAGGGACGGGATGGAGGGGGGAAGGGAAGGAGTAGAGGGGCAGTGCAGAGAGACGGGAAGGGAAGGGCAAAGGAAGGGGTAGGGGGAGCCTTCTGCCCCCTCTCCCCCCTTCTTAGCCAACCTGTCCCTCAAAGTGCTATTTTACTTTCGGGTTCCTCTACAGCGGTGGCAGAAGTCGACAAGTATGCAGCCACTGGGGGGGGGGGGGAAGGGGATGGAGGTAGGAGCAAAAGAAGGTGTGTACGCCTAAGTCACTTCCCTATATACCCTCCCCTTAGGCCCAGCCCCCTTCTTTCTGACCTAAACTCACAACTTCGTTAACCGTTTCCGATCCACCCCCTTCCTTCATGTCCCCCGTCCCAAGGGGTACAGGGGGCTACTGAGCCGGTGGGACCAGCATGGGATAGGGAGCCTTTGATCTTCAGTTTGCCCTAAGGGAACCTACTGTAGCACTGAAGGAGCTAGGGACCTGGGGTAGGGGAGTCTTGGGAGTAAATTTGTTTTGACTAGTATCTGGGTCCAAGCTGCAATCTTTTTAACTCAGATCAATGACATTCAGAGGGGGAGGGAGATTGGAGCCTGGAACCTGTCCATCCTTAAACTTTACAAAACACTTTACCCCCGAATCCATACAATCTTTATATAGATCTCTGCCAACAGTCATGTCCTAATTTATTTCACTACAAGCTCTAAACTGCTGTGCTCATTATCATTACTCTTACCAACAAAATAACATTTGTGAGGTCAAATCGTATCATGAGATTGTAAAGGTGAGTTTTATTTAATTTCTAGTTCAAACAGATATCCTGGGTGTAGTCTTGCGTGTCCTACAGTACATTTTTCTGTTATCTGCTACCATAGAAATGTAAAGTTTAGTAAAGCATTTTCTTACTTTAATCTTTTGTTTTGTCTAAAGGAATTCAATTCACACGAACTGGCATGTCTGAAAGGCACTAATTCACCTTCCCTTTTGACAAAGAGTATGAGGTTTTACAACGTGAAGGAAAAAAGGCAAGCGGTTCTAATCCAGGCAGTTTCTGTCTTACTGCAATGGATCTCTGGGAATTATTTATTATTTATATCTACTGTCAATGTAGCAGAATTTGGGTAGCATCCAGATATAATCTAGTCTACTGCAGAAAAAGGTTAATTTACTAGAAAAGCCAGATTGTAGTAACCTAATTGTAGTTTAGGAGTTTAGGATGTGTATGTGTTAGTAAAAGGTTGAGGATTTCCTGTGCAGTTGTTCCAGTAACAGAAGCTGTTTAAAGCCTGTGTAGGCCTAACTAGAGATGGGTTAATCCGTCCTAATCCGCTTTCCGGATTTTCTCGCATTTTCATGCCAAAATCCATATCTAGACCTAACAGCCCTAGACAGAGTATCCAAGGGTCCGACACCCACTTTCAAAGTTGAACTCCCAACTTTCAAAATACCTAACTCCCAAATGAGTGAGATCTGTGTGAGACCTCATCCCCTCCAGAGACGGGGAGCATCTTCCGGGGGCAATGTATGCTACAACAGGGGCGAGCACGGATGTTTGTTAGAGAGGGAGTGACATAAGGGGGGTGAGTGTCATAAGGGGGATGGGTAAGGATTAAAAGGGGTGATTTAATGACATTAGGGGGCAGAGTAATGATGACAGCAGGAGAGGGGGGATAGTTCACAGGTCTTAGGCTCTCCTGGGTAGCACAAGATTTACCTTACTCTGCGTGATACAATGAGATACAGTCATAATGTGTGAGACTCACATAAGGCTGTAGGGGCCTGAGCAGTAAATCTTAGATTTACAGGTATAATTGCACCTGGAGGCGCACACAGCACTAAGTTGTATCCTTCCATATCAAATATGCTCATAAAATTGATACTTATTTCATTTGAAAACATTTGGCTATATGTCTGACCTTGAACAGACAGCTTTTTTTACCTCAGGATTCCGTGGTGTGAATTAACCAAATGACTTATCATTTGCGAGCCAGCGTAAGTAGGTGTACTGAAGGTCAATCCCTAAACCCAAGTAACACTTCAGTGATTACCTGAAAGACCACATACAGCATATCTTATTTTATAAAAATGAAACCAAAAATAAATACAATTCAATCTACAGTATTCAGAGGAAGTATTTACAACTTTCCCATACTTTATCAAAATATAATATCATTTCCCCCTTTACTCCTATAAGAATCAGATTCTACATCTTTGAGAGTTTAGATCATGTGTGAATACCGATTATGGAATAGGATTTCCATTAATTCCTGAAGCAGGTTTCACAGTGTCTGTTAATGGTGTCTTGAAAATACAATTTCGCCGTTCTTGAACATCTAATGTACATGAAATATTCCCAGTCCAATTCCTGTTTACTGTAGGTGAGTATCCGGTGTCCTAGCTGTGACATAATGGGGTAACCAGGCTCTCTAATAAAGGCCAAGCCCATTTTGTTACCCCTGATCCATGTAACATTGTACAATTTCAATGTATTGTATGTATTAAAAGTATTTTTTTGTGTTTTTCCCTTTCCGGACATGCAATTAAGCAGGGATTGCTAGGGTATGAGTTTCAAGTGGGCTTTGTGGAGGAACTGTTGACAGAATGTGCCTAGAAGCTTGGGGTCCGGAGTTGTCGGTTCCCCCATAAATGTACCCGGGAATCATGCCTGATTCTCGGATACATGTAGGCACATTGTCCCGGCAATACCTCCCCTTGAAAATGCAAGCACCTCACCACTAGGGTCCCCTGCTTCAGCACAGGCCAGAAAGGAGAATAAGGTACAGGGGTAAACATACATTCCGGTAGCTGCGGGAATCTTTTGGTTAATGGGGGTACCCCAGCTAGTGCAAAGGTGACCCACAACTAGTATAGGGTTTGTGGTGACCCAACCATATATAAGGTTGAGGAGGGACTCTGAGAGTCCATACTGAGTGTCACGGGAGACCAGGAAATTACACATTTAAAACCTGGATCATTCATTGAGCAAAACCAAGGAGTAAAACAAATTGTCATTTATTCCATTGAAACAGACGTACACACAGTGGATTACAATTATACAGAGGGAAACACACTTACTGGGGGGATCTGGGCTAAAAAACTAACCTCCCCTAGCTCATATAGTCCTTAAAAAAAAGTCTTTGGTTGACCGGGATGAACCCGCAAAAGTCCTGGAACTGATCTCGGCATGCGTTATACCAGACGCCACCGCTGTATCTGCTCTGGAGATGCCAACATCCCTTGACCGGGAGATAGTACCAAATGTCCTGGTACTCTTTTCGGCTTGTAGTTCCAGCCGTGACCACGATGTTCTATTCTGAGAACTTGGCCCCGCAAATGGTTGCCGGATAGCCCTTATTCATGCCAGGATGTGGTACTTGAGTGTAACTCTGGTACTCCGCCCGCCCTAACACCTTAGCATCTCTGAGACTTTCAAGTCTGGGACCCGACCAGACACAGTGGCACCAAGCTTGGTGGCAAATTGGTCTCTCAGAATCACGGGCTTTGAAATTCTCCAGTTCATATACAGGGCATATACATACTGTATACACTGTTATACACCATGTTAATAAAAATAATACAAAATTCTTCTAAGTCCCGTATCCCCTAGAATCTACTAAAAAGATGTGCACCTTCATTTTCAGAGCTCCTTGACCTTCTTATAAGAAGTTTAAAAAAAAAGTTGCTTCAAATAACGCTTACTGTAGGTTCATTTTCCGGGTTGCATCAATCGTACCGCAGCTGGACTTCGAAATAAATTTACTCTTGCAACCTTATACATAGTTGGAGATACCCCAAACCCCTGTACCTGGTCTGGGGGTTTGGGCATATGCTGTGGGGAACCCCGCTACATAGCCACAATCTGTAAAAATTTTCTCAGTCGAACCCACCCTGAAACTTATAGCCTAGCAATTCCTGCTTGCTGGCAATCCTGGAACAGCAAAAATACAAAAATTCTTTATTGTCGCATATTTCCATACAATGCATAGTAGTACGTACTCGACTGCCGGGTCCAAGAGCTTACACTATAGTACCCCACAGTGTGACCCAGGGGCAACCAAGAGGGCTTGACCTTTATTAGTGAGCCTGGTTACCCCCTCACCGTCACACTGAGTCCAAGGGAAAGTCTAAGGGGAATAAGGCAGATAGAAATAAAACTACAATATTTTTCCTTTTCTGTCCCCTGTACCTTGAGACTTAGAAGTGTATTAAGATATAGTTTAATTATGTAATGTGCATTTTACATTTGGAACCGATGTTCAAAGAGGCTGCCCGAGCTAACCCTTAGGCGCCGGTAAGTCTGCTGGACATTGGAGTTCAAAGCAGTCAGAGGATGCCCAGAGGTGTGAATAGCATTTGGTCAGCATGGAAAGGCGCAGTACCAGGTCCAGAGATCAATGCCACTTGTTCTGCCAGACCTGGTGGAGCCTGCCCAGCTTTTTGCATTGAGACAGCCAAAGAGATAGGTGGCAGGCTTGCGGATCTCAATTGCCTATTTCGGATTTCCCGCTGATCTGGCTTTTCTAGCCGGTTTAGCTCTGATTGGTTGCCTTGGAAAGTTCCCACGCATTGATTGATTGCTCAGTTTTGTGAATGAAGCTAAGAATACTTTAAGAATCGATGAGCCAATCTGATTCGTAGTCTCCAGTATTAAGAGTGTGGGCAGACTTTTCAAAGTTGCTTCTGTGCGAATAGCAGAGCAACGGCTTCGACTTCAAGCCTGAAAAGCCTGCCTGCCAGAGTCTAAGTCCCGACTTTGCGCTCAAGTTCTCAGAAACTATCATAGCAGACGTGGCTGGGAAATTATGTTGTTTTGAGTTCGAGGAGATTTGAACTAACTCGTGGTCATGAGGGACCAAGTTCTCAGAAGAGAACGTAGCGGTTGCGTGTGGAATTTTATGCCGATTTGGGTTCCAGGAGATTCCAGGCAAAGTCCCGGTCAGGGTAAAACTCTCCCATAGAGTTCACTGGACCTAGGAAAGTCTGGTTTTCGACCCCAGTCCCAAAGTCAGTGTGTCTTTTTGTCTGTATTTTGTGTATCATTGTGTGTAAGCGAATGTATGCTGAATAAATTACAATTTATTTCATTACCTTGCTTTGCTCAATGAATGATCCCGGTAAAAAGATGTAAATAACCTGGTCTCCCGTGACATTACCCAATTTGAACTCAGAGGTATTATTCAATTCCCAAGTGACAGTTAACCCGTACAAATTAAAGAGAAATGGCATGGCATTGTAATCAAGGAAAACTGGCATAAAAACAGATATACACTCACAAACGCCCGGTTAAAATGAATGTTTTGAATGTTGCTTTCCAACCAGTGGCAACCTCAGAATCTCCCTTTTTTCCCCCTGGATTTCGCTATAGCGGGAGCAGGTGGGGTCTTCTACGTACATTCATTAATCCACTCCTGCCAGCCTTTGATGTCCCTTCCGGGATCTGGGGTTCCCTCGCCATCTTACTCTTTCCTCTGCTTGTACACAGCTGGGGGTGGTAGAAGCAGTGGCTTCTCTCTCCGGATAGCTCCGCATCCGTGCGATGATGTTGCGGACGCCGGTATTAACGTGGCAGGGTTAAGGATTGGTGCGCGTTTCCAAAGCTACGGTGGCCTGCAGGTATCAATCCAATGCGTTTAGATAAACTGATTCGTCAGGGATATGACTACGAATGTTCTGCATGACTTTAAATGCACTCCCAATTAAGTTGATTTGTTGGCTAGTCTTAAAAAAGCATGTAATGCTTTGCTAAGGCATATTTGAACAATACTTATTATACACATAAATATACATTTCAAAACTATTAGTGCATATGCATTAAATAAAATATGTTCAATTTTCCACACATTAAAATATCTTGGTAATGACAGAGTTGATCAAAAAGAATGATCAGAAGGTTTCCCCTTTTAAAAGCAGCACTCTATGTCATATATATTCACAATAGTTGGCCCAGAATCACCGGAGAAAGCACAAAAATAATAAAATTTTATTACTTCTTAATTGAAATTAAAAACACATATACATTATTAAAAGTCCCCATATAGGTGTGGCATAAAGAGTCAATAGTATAAATTGGAATGTCTTATTAGCTATAATCCAAAAAAAGCCTCTTTAATAATCATCCAAATTCGGAACAAATGATCTTAATATCGCAACGGATCTCTCAGTGTATAGGCTAGATTCTACCAGATCAAATATAATACATTTAACATAACCAGATGATCACATGCCTGAGAGTAATCGTATCGTTGTGTCCAAAATAGGCAATGAACTAGGATAGAAATTATTCCATTGTGAGCATGCATCTCTTGCAATTAGATGAAGGTAGGTATCATATAGTATGTTAGATAAAGGAAGAATAGATAAATCCTTCATTTAATCCCATCGGGGCCAGGGTATGTAGTTAGAAAATCCAGCGGCATTCCTGTTGTTGAAGCCACTTGTCCCAATTCCCTCCCCTAGAGTCTCTAGGTATATGTTCTATGCCACAAAATTGCATAGCTTTAGGATCTCCCTAGTGGCATTCAATAACATGTCTAGCAATAGGGGTATCAGTTGCGTTGCAAACATTTCCGATATGCTCATGTACCCTCGTATTTAATTGTCTGTGGGTCTTACCAACATACTTAATGCCACATTCACATGTCATTAGATAAATTGTGCCAAAAGTCAAACAGTTAATGAAATCCTTTAATTTGAAAGTGATATTGGTACTGGAGTCCATGATTTGTTTAGTGACTGGCATAAAAGGGCAGGCCTTGCACCTTGCACAAGGAAAGGAACCACATGGTTTGGTGCCTAACCATGTTTTCACATTTTGCTTGTCAAAATGGCTGTGCACCAATCTATCTTTTATATTTGTATTGCGTCTACACCCTGTCGTTGGTGTATCTTTCAGAACTTTACGTAGATCAATATCTTCAAGTAAGATGTGCCAATGTCTTTGGAGGATGTTTCTAGTCTCTTGCCATTGGTTGTTAAAGATAGAGATAAATCTAATAACATCCTCCTGCGGTTTGGACTTTTTAGGTATCAGAAGGCTTGATCTTGCGGACATCAAAGCCCTATAATATGCCTTTTTGATCAGTTTGTTACTATAGCCTCTTGTCCGAAATCACTGGGACATATCAACAGCCTGCTTGATAAATTCATCAGTGGTTGAGCAGTTCCGTCGTAGCCTGAGAAACTGTCCGATGGGTATATTACTGGTGACATGTTTGGGATGGTGACTTGTGGCCAACAACAGGCTATTAGTGGAGGTAGGTTTTCTGAAGATGCTCGTCTCAACCTGACCATCTACAGTCTTGGATATAATAATATCCAAAAATTCGATTTTCTTTTTATCGAATTGTACCGTCAATTTCAGATTGCAGTCATTTTGGTTCAGACTATCAATGAAGTCATGTAAGAGTGCCTGAGTGCCATTCCATATAATAAAAATGTCATCAATGTATCTGACCCACAAATCCACATGCTCAGTATAGTTCTCCTGGGTTTCTATGAAGACCACCGTTTCCTCCCACCAGCCCAGATATAGACTAGCATAGGTGGGAGCACAGGTGGTCCCCATAGCAGTACCCTGTATTTGATTATACAGGGTATTGTGGAACAGGAAGAAATTGTGGGTCAGTACATAATCAAGTAATTTGAGGACCAGATTGTTATGTGGTATACAGTCTGTGTTTCTGGCTTTCAGGAAATAAGCTACGGCGTTTATCCCATATGTGTGAGGGATGCTGGAATAGAGCCCTTCCACATTAAGGCCTACTAGAAACGAATTAGAATCCAGAATGATACCCTCACTCTTCCTTAAAACATCTGTGGTGTCTCTCAAATACGATGGTAGGGTTTCCACAAATGGGCATAAGAATCTATCCAGATATACACTTGTATTGGAGGTGATGTTTCCAATACCTGAGACTATAGGTCTCCCCGGTGGTGGTCTCTTTTCTTTGTGAATTTTGGATAAATGATAGAAGATATCAATTCTGGGTGTCTTCATGAGCATGAATTCGTATTCTTTTTTGGAAATAAATTTCTCCTTTAGTCCTTGATTTAATATCGTATTTAGTTATTTTAGATCGGAAATAGTAGGGTCCTACAACAGGAATGCCGCTGGATTTTCCAACTACATACCCTGGCCCCGATGGGGTTAAATGAAGGATTTATCTATTCTTCCTTTATCTAACATTTGGACCTTAATATATTATATGATACCTAATTAATAAAAATAAACCGGCGCCAAAAGGAATGAAATTCTGACCAAATGTAGTCCAATTCAAAGGGTTGGGATGAGTTCCATAGAAGTGTCCTCAATGCAATATATATTGTGATATTATATGATAATAATATAGAATGTGATATTATATGATACCTTATATGATACCTACCTTCATCTAATTGCAAGAGATGCATGCTCACAATGGAAGAATTTCCAGCTACCATGTAATTTACACAAGAGATCTGTATTGACTTAAGTGGACAGATCATTATAATTTTGAATATACAACCACTCCTACACTGTATATTTCACATATCACTCTTTAGATATAATGTTTATATTAATTTAAATCTGCTTTGACCATTAGGGGCAGGTCGTTATAATTTAGATACACTCCTACACAGTACTTCTAGTTACAGCAATACATGTGGGTTTCATAATGATATCATTTAATAAAATTATATTATTTCCAAATAAACTTCACATTAAACCAATAATTTTGACACACACATTTCATTTCATTTTATTTATTTTATTTCATAATTACATCACGCACTTCGTTGGAGCACTGAACCTCAATTCACGATCATTTTGTACAAGTATATTTAATTACTGAGGATACATATTATTAACACTTCACGTGTTACATAGATACCATGATTGTATGTTTATTTCACTCATTTGAAGTATTGCACCTTTCTCAACGGATGACATGTGGGACATACACTTCCCTTGTTATTATGTTCAGTAGCCTCGGTCATTCAAATATGTAATCTATGTGTTAATTATGCCACAACTTATATGACATGCTAACACTGATTTATGACGAAACATAATAATAAAAACAATATTTTTAGTTCAATCTACCTCCGGTTCTGTTTTCAATCAATGTGCTCAGACCCCGCCTATTGTAGGTAATTGTGGGCTGAACCGCACACTCCTTGTAGAGTATAAATACTCACCGGATTAACCACAACTGCTATCCCTCCTCACCCTGAAGAAGCGTGGTGGACACGTGAAACGTGCGTCAGGAACGCAGGGCGTCACGGCTGTGACGTCACTCAAAGTGGCGACATCCACATACAGACAACGGACAGGCTTGTATCTGTAGCTGCTCCCCTCCATGCATGACCCGCCGAGGTCTTTTCTTGCTATGGAGACAGTGTATCAGGAACTAATTATACACTGAGTATATTGTTACATTGTGTGCTATGTCTATTCAGGAAAGCATTTCTGGGTAATACCTACTCAGGGCGAACTTGGTATGCTATAAATACCCTGACTGAGATGCTAATACAACAATTCTTTGTGGCTTTGATACGTATATGATAGTAGACATTTGATACACATTGTTATGCTATGGTACACATTTATATAAGGTACAAGGCTATATCTTACCTGGTTTTGATACTTTTATCCTTATGCAATCCGTACCCTCCTGATTACCCTTTCAGAGAGACACCTTAGTTCATTGCCTATTTTGGACACAACTATACGATTACTCTCAGGCATGTGATCATCTGGTTATGTTAAATGTACAGTATTATATTTGATTTGGTAGAATCTATCCTATACACTGAGAGATCCGTTGCGATATTAAGATCATTTGTTCAGAATTTGGATGATTATTAAAGAGGCTTTTTTTGGATTATAGCTAATAAGACATTCCAATTTATACTATTGACTCTTTATGCCACACCTACTGTATATGGGGACTTTTAATAATGTATATGTGTTTTTAATTTCAATTAAGAAGTAATAAAATGTTATTATTTTTGTGCTTTCTCCGGTGATTCTGGGTCAACTTGAATTAACTTGCAGTAATCACTGCTGGACTACTTAGTCCAACTATTGTGAATATATATGACATAGAGTGCTGCTTTCAAAAGGGGAAACCTTCTGATCATTCTTTTTGATCAACTCTGTTATTACCATTTATCTATCCTCTAGAGCACCTGTCAGAGTTATTCAAATATCTTGATCAGAGTTGTGAGTCAATTCTCTCATTTAATAAATTGACCGCTTTAAAAAGATTTGGATCCGGGTGCACTAATTTAAACGTAATTGGTTATTTAAACAACTTTAAAAGTTGAGATTAGCATTACAATTTTATCTAGTTAGCACTCATTAAACTGACCTACGGAACCTGAGGAAGCCCAAGAAAGGGCGACACGCGTTGTTCGAACCTCTGAGCCTTTTTGAACTAGTGAGGCCACCGTCTAGGAGCAGGGCAGAGGAGCAAAGGACCATACCCGGACGCGGGTTGAGTGTACCTGCGCACCACGCGCCCTGGAAACAAATCTCCTGAGGACTGGTTGGCGTTTTTATATTTCAGCCCCCTTGGTGTTAGACCTATGGGCTCTTTTTCTGGTTTTATTTGTTTTATATGTTTTAATAAAGTTTACACGCCACTTGGACTTTGTTTTCCAAGTTTCTCTTTCACCTGGAGGAATTGTTACATTTCAGCATTGAGACAGAAAGAAAAGATACCATTCCACGTGGGGGCTCACACGTGGCCGTGTGTGAGTATTATACTATTATTTATATTACCCCATTCCCCTAACCCTTATCTCCTTTATCTTAATAGGAGTATCCCTTATATTCCTTTTGGATGTTAGAGATACCCCCCTCAAGACTGCACTCACATTTGCCCGTGTGAGTGTTTGCAGTATTTTATTTCTGCATTTATATATATATATCCCTGTTATTCTTTTGAATTAACTGTGGCCCCTCTGAAATTGTATTGTCTCTAAAACATTTTGTGTCACCAATTCTTTTTTGAGGGGAACTTCTCTCGTAACGGCAGCTGGATACCGGAAGAACCCACCATCAAGATTAAAGAAGAAGAAAAGAAACTTGGTTTAAAGAGGATACAGAAGGAAGAAGATAAAGAAAAGAAACCTTGATGTGAGAGCACTTACACAAGGCTGTGTAAGTGTTTTTGATATTATACACTCCATCATCAGCCCATTTAGGAACTTGGGGACTTACATCCCAGAGTTGTATAATCTGCCATTTAGTGTGCCTCCACCTGTGCTCTCCCTTTTTTCTCCTTTTTTACTGTATTGAGAACCTTAACACCGCCACTAAATCCTTTATTAATTTATGGATATGTAATGAGGGCATGGATCCCATTTTAAAATATTACATTAATATCAACTAATTATTTAGTCAATTCAAAATTAAAAACCTATATATTCTAAAAGTTACATTAGTAATTATATAAACAAAATAAAATAAAATTAGTGTGCCATCCAAACTTGATTGTGAGAGGTTGCCTCCTTGCCGGCTTTTTCCCACACCATCGATGACTTGATAACGGAGTTGGCTAACGTTATGCCCAGCATGTGAGAAGAGGTGCGCCACCGGGGCCTTCTTATCGCTTCTCCGATTTGCAGCTTTATGCTGTCTTATCCTATCTTTGACGTGTTGGGTGGTTTCCCCCACATACCCAAGGCCACATGGACATTTGATTAAGTAAACGACATTGCGGGATAAGCATGTGTAGTACTTCTTGATAAGGAATTTTTGGCCTGTATGTGGATGAAAAAAAAGAGGTTGCCCTCCTGAATTCTGCTGCACTGGCTGCAGCTGCAACACCTGTAGGATCCTAATTTGGGGGTTCCTAGAAAAGTTTGTAATTTGGTTTTCACACCAATATCTGCTCTTATCGAATGATCTCTTAAATGAAGTCCTCTTTCGTGCGAGAACACAGGTTTGTCTGCTAATGAAGAGGCCAGGGACTCATTGGAGCTCAGTATACACCAGTGATTGAGAATAATTTTCCTACCCCTGCTGCTCCAGGTATCATACTGTAGGTTGATACAAAAGGCATTGAAAATGTACTTGTGGTGGTGGGATCATGTACATTTTTACGTAGTAAGTGTGCCCTTACGGGGCCCTCTGCTTACTTTCTCTGTTCTACTAGCAGTTAGGTAGAAAAAATTAGGGTGCTCAAACCCAGATGAAATCCATCCAACTCAGTGGACCATAAATCATAACCCTGGAGATACCAATGGGAGTGGGTGGGTACAACATAGACTTTGCAAGCATTAATGACAATATATTGATAAAGGACCCCCAGGTCCGAAACGCGTAGGAGGTTCCTGTTTTTGTCCCCCAAGGGGGTTACCTGTCCTCCTGCATGCACGAATAAAGAATAGCAGTTTTATCCTACACCTGGCTCTCTGGCTGTGCGCCATTCGTCTTTCTTCTACTAGCAGTTAGTTGTTTTTTCACTGTACTGTAATGTGTTGATTCGTCAGCTATAAATGGGCTCAGAAGGAATTGATATGACTTCCGCTCCATTATTTTAACTAGTTAAATACATTCAGGTGGTTTAAATGATACTTTACTATATACAGTATGGAGGAAGGGGACGTGATGTCAGTTCTGCCCTGGCGGATGATTGGGTAAGATGTGTAGGCGTTTATCTCTCGGTGAGTCTCTGCCTATGCCTATGGGACTCAGAGGTGGAGCATAACCGTCTTTCTCCGCATGACCTTATATTTTCTGGATAATCTGTGAGTATAATACTAACGCTAATATTATTGATCTATAAAACATTTTGACAGTACTTCACCATCCACATTTGTTGCTCTTTTCTTCTACTTCTTACTTATAATCATGTCCACATGTCTCAGACAGGTCCCCAAACCTTGCTTACCCCATACACACAGAGCATACCATGCTTCCATTGCAGCAAAGGTGGGCATAAGTGTTCTTTATGATTGCTGTATGTTGCCTGTAACAGGCACCTCTGAAATTTCCTCTCCCTCAATATCTGACTAGCACCCTCGCTATCCACCTTTAAGACCTATCTTAAAACCCACCTGCTTAATGAAGCATATGGTTAGCTCCGTGGGTTATTCTATACACATCGTACATCGACCTTGGCCCCTTGTAGAGGCACTTACCAGGACAACTGCCTACTGTCTCCATATGTTATTCCTACTTAAAAATTAGATTGTAAGCTCTTCTGGGCTGGAACTCCTTTCCCCAATATTACTTTTATGTCTGAAGCGCTTATTCCCATTATGTGTTATTTGTATTATTTCTTTTTTTATATAATTATGTCACGTGTATTACTGCTGTAAAGTGCTATGTAGATTAATGGTGTTATATGAATAACGATTTACATACATACATACATACAGTACATACAGTGTTCTACAGCTAGACTAAGAGCAGCAAAATAAGAAAAACCTGTTGCAGCAGAATATCAGGGGACTTTTACATGTGTATTACTATGCAAAAAACATATAACCTCTGTGATGGAGAAGTGGAGCAGTTTCAGGGTGTGTAGAAGCAAAGGCGGGTTCACAATGATTGTTTACTAGGTGGTTATTTTATTATGTATTTTACAATATAATTAATATATTTGCATAAAGAGATAGATTGAACTAAATAGAATTCTTGGTAATGAAAGTGCCAATTTACTATCATGACATGTTTCTCCTCCTCCCAAAATACCATCCTTGGTATAAAAAGAAGCACCCTGAACATGATGAACTCAGAAGACAGTGAGAGTCCAGAACTATCCCTCTGCAGCCAACTTTAACCATGAGGCTGTATTTAAGCTTGATCTGCATCTTCTCAGCCTCTATAGCTGCAGGTGAGTTCTCATATCATCAATCTGACCACCGTCTGTATAGCTGGGGAGGAGCAGAGAGATATTGTGTTTCTGTATGTACAGCAGGTATTGAGAAACGTAGTAGGGCTGAAAAGTGCTAAAGAATCCTTTCCCGGCCAGGGTGGAAGGGATACAATGGAATGTTACTCTTTCTACATCACAACAGCTGCCGTGCAACATTTCATTAAGTATTTTGTCAATGGCATTTAAAATAGGGTGTTTGCTACTTCTGTTTGTATTTTTCTGAGCCATATCTAACACAGAAACTAGTTGGCATTGCATCTATTTTTCATGTGGTTGGCCCTTTCAGATTTATTTTGCTGGGGCAAATGGTTCATTATCCAGACAATACAAAAGGCAGGAACATTTCTCTGTGTAGAGAATTACCTACTTTTATAAATAATATATATTTTTGTACACTGCCCCCAAATTTAAAACCTCCTCACAGATGTGAAATATTTCAAACAACGAAATAATATTATACAGGCAGTCCTCGGTTATCCGACACAATGCGTTACTCAAAATGGCGTTGGATAGCGAAACCTCTTAAAGTGAAACACGTTTTCCCATAGGAACACTGTTTATATGAAAGGTTCCGTTCCTGAAGGCATTTTTAACACTAAAATACACCAAATATTTTATGCAGGCAATAAGATATGCTGCACACACATACATTATATAGTGTATATACTGTATGATATATATAATATAATATTATAATATATTATATAGTATAATATAATATTATATAATATATATATATATTACATACACATAAACAACTTTGCAAAGCGTAGTAAGAGCGTTGGATAAGCCGTTTTGGCGTTGTAAAAATGAACATAGGTATGCATTGCATAGCGTTAGATAAGCCATTCGTTGTAAAGCGAAGCGTTTTAAAACGAGGACTGCCTGTACAATTACATGTAGGAATATTTACAACAAAACATTATCATGTTATATGTAGAAAATAAAAGCGCAAGCTCCACAGAGTTAAAAAGTTCAATCCAAAATGAGTAAAGTAATTAGAATACCCCCACACGCATGGAATTCTAAATCACAGAGAGCAAGGACTGTTAGTTATTTTCCACATCAAGTGATCCTTTCCCCAGGTCTAGTTTATGGAGAAAAAAACTTCTCACTGACGAGAGAGAAGAGACAGCGGGCACTGCTAGGCAAATATTGAAGGCTGGACTGCGCTGGGATAAAAAATTATTGATTGACCATATGCAAACAGGGATAAAAAAGGAAAGTCCCCCGTAGTAACTCTAACGCGTTTCACCCCTATGAAGGTCGGATAATACACAGAAGGGTAAACACCACAGCCACATGTCCTCGGACAGTTCGGAAGATCCCTCAGTGTCTCTGGCTTGTCCTCCTGCAAATAGTATCTCCGCCTGCGATTCAGTACATCCTGACATGTCTTATGTTCACAATTCCTCTTCGATTAGCCCAACGCATTCCGTCGTATCAAACAGCTTCATCAGTTTCCCCTGTTTTCTTGTTGACCTTCTTTTTCTGTCTCTCCTTCCCTTTTAATGGTGGATATTGATTGTTTTATGTATAGTATTTTGTAAGATGGAAATCTCTATATAGTTAAATTGTTTACTTATCTCACCCCTTATATTGTTTTTCATGCACATTCATATACACTTACAGTATTTAGACTTATTATTGGTATAGTACTGTATCGTAAGAATTATTTCTATTTGATGTATATATATGGTATAATGTTGGTGTATGTGTTATTATATTCCTCTAGTGAATTCCCTATTGTGCGTGCAGTGCAGTAACACCACTGGAAGTTACTGCTCTGAGCCAGCATCACCCTGCCCACCCTCAGCTGATTCTTGTATATCGTCATATAGGGAAGACTCTATAGGTAAGTTCTGTTTGTGGAAGATGCTTTTTGCATCGTGTGTACAAAGTGTCTAAGCTAAAGTACTAGAGAGACTAAATCTACTGAAGTTTCTGCACTTAAGATCCTATATAGTATAGCCCTTGCAAATTTTAAATTGAGAAATGACGAATAGTTGGAATAGTGACCCAATAAACCAAGTTCTATGAAATATGGAAGTGAACCAATAACACAGAACCATTGTGAATCTTGAGAAAGTGCAAAAAGTGCTAAAAAGTCAGCGAATAATAAAGGGGTGGAATTCAAGGTGTTTGCAGCCACAAGACATTCATGCATAACCCCAAATATAGGCCCTGAAGTATTGGTTAAAGCTCCTAAATGTAACACACTAGCTTACTTCATTACACATATTAGGGTCTATTTACTAACATTTCAGAGCCACAAATATAACCCTATTTATCAAAGAAAATGAATCCCACTGGATCCCATAAGATTGTTTCCTTTGGTAAATCTTGTGAAGTTTTTTTGCCCCAATATTGTAGTTTGGAGACATACAGTAAATATAGCCCAAGACATACAGTAGATATTAAAAAGTGCTTATGTTCTCCAGGCTTACATCAATAATCTTTACATCTCCAGTTCTATTGAAAAATATCTTCAACATGTAATACAATTGAAATATATATATATATATATATATATATATATATATATATATATATATATATATACATGTAGAGGTATCAGTACCGTGTTAGCCGAGCTTCAATAATCAAAAAATAAATAGATGATACCGTTCTGTGGCTAACGAAATGCTTTTATTTGTGCGAGCTTTCGAGATACACTGATCTCTTCTTCCGGCGATGTTACAATGAATGAAGCAAGGATAACTTAAAAACAGTGTCTCTTGGAATGTTATCTGTGCTGTTCCTTCCCCAGTGTGGATGTGTTTTATGGCTAGAGGTGTCAAGGGTAACTGAAAGCAAGTGAAGAAAGAGTGTGTATGTGTATCAGTGTGAATAAAAATGAATGGAGAGCCCACAGTATAAACAGTGCTCTACACAAGGTGTGTGTGGAGTGAGAGGGATATAAATGGTGTGGGTGGGTGTGGAAATGTGAGAGTTTGTAGCACAACTAAAACACCATATACACCATATACACCAATAGGGACCACATAGTATCCACACACACTTTTAGTTGTGCTACAAACTCTCACATTTCCACACCCACCCACACTATTTATATCCCTCTCACTCCACACACACCTTGTGTAGAGCACTGTTTATACTGTGGGCTCTCCATTCATTTTTATTCACACTGATACACATACACACTCTTTCTTCACTTGCTTTCAGTTACCCTTTGACACCTCTAGCCATAAAACACATCCACACTGGGGAAGGAACAGCACAGATAACATTCCAAGAGACACTGTTTTTAAGTTATCCTTGCTTCATTTATTGTAACATCGCCGGAAGAAGAGGTCAGTGTATCTCGAAAGCTCGCACAAATAAAAGCATTTCGTTAGCCACAGAACGGTATCATCTATTTATTTTTTGATTATATATATATATATATATATATATATATATATATATATATATATATATATATATATATATATATTATACTGTACATAGCAGCTATCCGTTAAGGTAATGATTTTTTTTTTTGGGGGGGGGGGGGGTTTGATACTAGTGTGCGGGAGCAGGGGGTCTTCTGGGCTGAACAAAGTTGATTTTAGCCTTGGGGACCCCGTACTTCCCTACAGACCCTGTTATAGGGTGCCAGTATCCCTCTGCTTTGTTTAGACCCACAGTCACATGACCCACAGGATTTTTACATGGAGTGGATACCAGCACCCCATAACAGGGCCTGTATCCCGGGAAATCAATGTGGTTCAGCTCCGGAGACCCCTTCTACAATACTGTAGTATTAACATTAAATAAACCCCTCGCGACCACCTGTTTGAGGCGTGCAGGTAGTGTGACTGATTCTTCTTTTACTGCGCGTCTCATACAGACAGGTAGACCCCCGTACGATTCACACAGCTGGAACCCCTTCTGCGTTTATCCGATGGCCCATTAGTCTGCCGCGGCAAATGTTGAAAGGATTTCGGGGAAAACTCAAAAACCAATTTGGTAAATGATCGTATAACGGCTGCTGCACCTGTATGTATATATATATATATATATATATATATATATATATATATATATATATATATATATATTTGTTTAAACACACAGGAGATCTGTGTGCCAATGCAAAGTGGCGAGGTTCTGGGGCAAAAACTTATCACCAGTTGTATCAGACTAGAAAAGTCCCCTGAAATGGCATTTTATTTGATACTTACGGTGTGGTGCATTTGTTCTGTACCATAATCCTCACACATACATAAGGGTTTATTAACAAAGTGCTGCTGCTTCTCAGAAGGGAATACTTATCCCATTGTCTGATTTGGTTTGTTGCACTTATTGTATTATAATTCCCTCTGTGTTGTCTCTTATATAAAGCGGCGATTACACTGTTAGCGCTATATAAATAATAATATACATGCATACAAATACTAAACTTTTATTTACAGTATGAGGTTTATTGGTTAATAACCCTTGTTTGCATTTACTTTTAGGAGGAAGCGACCCTATTCCCGCCATATTGCGGTATTGTGGAAAGTCCTCCTTCTGCGGTGAATTGGGAAGTCTAAGATATGGGGCCATTCAAATGCAGATAAGCATAAGCTGCTGCAATACAGACTCCTGCACCCCTCCCCTATCTCCCTGTAAGTACCTATCCACCTGTGTTACTAACATGTACTCTACCTACTTGGCCAAGGAGTCATAAATCAACATATATGTTTATTATCTCTATGCACCTATCTCTGTTGTCTGTATTACCTTAAACCCACAGTGCCTAGTGTTACTCAAAAAAGATGGAAAACAAAAATACATATTACCTGCGCTCCTCCCAAAGTGGCTGCCAATTTATTAGTGACATTTCTACATTGTGAACCTAAGTGTAATAAAAAAAAGTAGCAATTTAGTTGCATCTTTTGAATAAAACATAATTCATGCCTACTAAGCCCGTCAAGGTAAACTCCAGTTTAGCAGGTACCTACACTGAATGCATACAACTTCGTATTGTCCTATGGACTAAACTTGGTGAAATGTGAAAGTGCCCAAAGGGTTAAAGTAATGAAGCATAATGCATTTTGTAATTTAGTGCATTTTAAAACTGGCATAAGCCGGTAACAAAAAGATGGAAGCCTGAACCATATGGAGAATATAAATGCTAGGTCATAAATAATTGCCTTTCTGACAACTAATTTTTTGCCCAGTTTAGCCTGGAAAGTAGAAATAGGTACCGTACAATCTTTCTTCAAATTTGCATCCAGCGCTTATTGGTCAGTTTTCTTCATCCGTGGATTAGTATATTTAAAAAAATCCACAATTTGTCTTCTAACACTGATTTAACCCAGATATAATTGGAGGTGGAGTTACATTTTAGTAGCATCTGTATTTATTTATATATATACATATACTGTATATACATATATATATATATATATATATATATATATATATATATATATATATATATATATATATATATATATATACATATATATATATATATATCCCCTCAATCCTCCCTCCACATAAATTAGAGCGCCGTCTGTGTTGAAAAAGGAACACACCTGTGGCACTCTGGGAGATATGCTAATGGTATGCAAAGTAAATTTAAAGGAGTCATATCTAATACTTCCTAAAAGGCTGTCCATAAGAACTATACTGAATTGACAAGCCTGAGGCACCTAATGACTAAACTGGTATCAGATCAACACATAACCCCTGTAAGCTCAAACCCTGACCCATTATATGACTGCGCTTGGGTGACTGCTGCTGGCAACGCCCAGTCAGTAATGAACAATAAAATATATGTGGATCTACACCAATGTGTTAATGAGCCATATATATTCTACTAAATATCACACATGTCCCAGCATGAGTAGCCAAATTTAATAATATAAACCAATTAAAAATAGTGCTGTGGATGCCTATTTAGCCCCCAAAAAATTATTAAATACTAATTTAAAAATATATAAACAAAAAAATGACAATACTTAAAACATAATATCCTTGTGAGTCCAAAAAATGAAGTCCAATACAGCAAATCAAAAATACTGAAACAGGAAGCAGACAGCCTTCTGATAGGGCCCAACGACCTCCCCACTCAACCTGTATAGAAAAAGAAAAGGAAAAAAGCGCCCAATCCTAGTGCATTACTGTATAAAAAATGGATTTAATGTTCCAAAAAACTCAATGGTTAAACTCACAAACAATAAAGATAAAAAAGCATGTATGAGATCAATACTCATGCTCCGATTTGGTAGCAAAAAGCTTCTCCTCTGCTCAGCTGCTCCGCAGACAGTGTGGTCCTCGTGAGTCTCCGTCCAGCAGAAACTCTCGGCACCAGTGGTTTCTCAAATTCTTCCCCCATTGAACATAAACCAGATGTCCCTGGTTCCAAGCAAGGGGGAAGGATGGAGGCGGAAGTGACAGGACCGCAGATGGTAGCAGTCTTTGAGTGAGGTGGCAGCAACTTGCTCAACAAACACTAGGTCATCCACAGCACATTAACCCTACGCGTTTCCTCAGACTTGCTGATTTCATCAGGCTGAATGCGTAGGGTGAATGTGCTTTGGATGACCTCGTGTTTGTTGAGCAAGTTGCTGCCACCTCACTCAAAGACTGCTACCATCTGTGGTTCTGTCAGTTCCGCCTCCATATGGAACCAACGAATTCACGGCAAATCTGTAAAAAAAGGAAAGCGCCCGATCCTAGTGCAATATGTCTAAAAATACATTTAATGTTCCCAAAAATCTACAAATTAAAACTTACAAAGAATAAGAGCGTTTTATGAGATTTTACTCATGCCCCAGCACTGGAACTCTGCTCCTCCACTCTTCCACCTCTTGGTCTTGTCCGTCCGGACCCCTCTGAGCCTCCATCCAGCAGGAACTCAGGGAACAACTCGGCCATCGTTAGTGTCGTCCGGACACAATCCTCATGATTAAAATGGTTCCGGGCAGGGCAGTATAGGGCGGGGAACCGATAGAAAGTGCTACCAATGTCTTATGTCCAAAGTACTGGGTGATTCGGGATCCAGAAATCCAGGGTGCTGGGGGGGGGGGGGAGTTCTTACTCCAACTATGGTTGGAGTAAGAAAATCAGGGCTGGTCATATGGAGATAGGTTGGCACTAAATTATGCAAAATGTCATGAAAATTATGGTGACTTCAATTAATTTCTGTGGTGTTGAGCTTTAGAACCTACACATGTCGTTGATTTAACATAGATTTGTCACTGGGTTGGGAGCTACCAGTACAACATATTTGGGTAGAGGATGGTGATTCAGTAAATCTATTACAGTACATAGCGCATGCTTGTGAGATTTCACTTGATGAGAGAGGATCTTGACTATACCTGTGAAAATATTTTTCCTGCACATTGTGTGTGAGTAGTCATGTGGTTGCATGGTGCTAACGGCACAATATCATTTTCATGGACTTTATCACCACATTCTGGTGAGTACAGAGACTTTGAAATAGCTTAGTACTGTAGGTGGCATATCTTTTAACGGGGCAAACCTCCCTAGGCTGTGTACTCATGCTAGTGACCTATATTAGGGGTTACACCTGGCTTATTCTTTTTATACCTGTAAAGATGTTGAAATATTTTTTTCTCTTTAGATGTTAGGGGGGGGGGGGCGTCACAATCGGTGAGTGGGAGGGGAAGTCCTAGTGCAGATCCACCCCGCCGTTGAACAATCTCAGTGCCCAGGTGCTGCACGCGACTTGCCCACTCGGCACACCCTGTGGGCAACCCCCGTCTGGAGGAGGACGGGCAAGGCCTGGCAGGAGCAGATTGGCGTACAGAGGGGAGAATAACAATAGGAAGGGGAACACCGGAGTGCGCCACCATAGGCGGAACAACGTAGCGAGAGCTGTTTCGCGGCAGCGATTTTTTAGGTATTTTTTCGCGATCCCCGTTTTAACTCGGTCGCATTATGTGGACCCAAAGCACCACGTTATAACGGGGTTCAGCTGTATGTATATCAAAATTGAGTGCTATTCGATATGTGACAATGTATAAACACAAGGCAGAGTACCCCAATGCTACATCCAACATGAAATATCATATACAGATCTGATAATATATCTGATCTCTCATAAGTGAGGTCTAACACTACTGGTGTCAGATCAAACAGGATTAGAACTCACAACTTCTAGCTACCTTGGATATCATCTATATCAGTGTGAGCTAAACCAGCTGATGGATAGCACCACTATCATAGTATACTTTTGAACCCTACTTCTCACTGAGTACTCATACCTGCACAAAGCACTTTACCCTCTTCTGTGATAGAGAAGCATATCTAATAATTAGTATTCTGCAATGAGAAACCTTCTGGCATGAGAATATACATTAAAGTCCATTTATTTGAATAGTTTGTAATGTATTTCAGAGAAAGGAGGAGACTTTATAGCATTTCAGCACTGAAGGTGCCTTATGGCAGAACACTGCTTAGTAAATATGGCCCACTGACTTTATCCTTTATAAGATTAGAAGTACTAACTCAAGTCACAAGCTCACTTTGTTATATTACTTTCTCTCTGCATCTGTTTTATTTGCGGCGCTTCACCTTGTTTTTACTTGTGTGTGCCAGAAAACCTGTTTTATTTAATGTCACCTGGCCTCAGTAAATCAGAGCCTCCTCAGTACATATTACTTTGTGCTTGAAGTCCTTTCACAGTTACAAACATGAAAATAGATATCCCATGGAGATATGCTAGTTGACAGTTACAGTAATGCTACCCCAGTTAGACCTGCTAAATGCAAAAGCGAATGGAAAAGCAATGGTTTTAGGTTCCAGCTCTAGTGGGGTCAGAGACCAGTGCACTATTCCAGTTAATACCGTAGATATATCAGGTATGTGATTGATGCAAAAACATTGGCTATTTTTCTATAAACTATGAAGGTTGTCACATAATCACATAGAAAATATGAAAAGTAAACATTGCTGTGGCTTTTCAGAAAACACACTTGCTTTTTCTTGAACATATCAGAGCTTGCAAAAGACTTAAAACATTGATGGGAATTCACTAAGTGAAGGAAAACGTTGCACATCTCCACTGCAGACAATTCTAGGAACAAGATGGCAGCGACCTTAAAAAAGATTAGGACAGTAAACAGAGGAAGAGTTGATGGAAAAATTTGATACGATATAGAGAATTAGTGGAGCAGGACTGCGTGTACATGAAAAGGAACGATGAGGGGAAGGCATCGATGTTTTCCTTTATTTTCCAAACTGCAGCACACAATTGATAAAAGGAATGTACAATATTATTGGTTGGTATGGCCAATTAACCTATTCTTTAACTATATCTTTGTTAATTGGTACTACAATAACCTTTACCACTCTTCTAAGGTAAGAAATTGAAGGATTGTCATCATCTATGTCAGAATGAGCCTGACATTGGGCTAGGAAGGTAGATATAAACTGATAAATAATGAAAAGAAGACAAGTACAACCTTCTTAGAAAAAGTAAACAGTACGGTATATTAAGACACAGTCCCAGTTCTTACTTGCATGTTAAGTAATATAACTCATATTACTTAACCTGTAAGTAAGGATTAGAGGCTCGTGTCCTAATATGCTGTTTACATTTTCTAAGAAGGTTGTGCGTGTCTTCTTTTCATTATTTTTATGTTTGGAGGTTCCCTGGCAGAGCCTTGAACAGCTGAGGAAACCACCTCTTCGGAAGATAAGTACATGGACCTTTTTTCAAGTTATCAGTTGAGCACTGGTAATTTATTAGATATAAACTGATGAGGAAGAACACGGCGGAGGGCAAGCGGAACATATCCTTCAGCCGGTGCCGGTGAGAGCAGCGAAACGTGACAGGAGCAGGAGCATTACTGTTGGACAGCTGGGGAGAAGCTGCACCAGATGTTGGAAGTCACGCTCCTCCCTGGCTGTCCAATAGTAACGCTCCTGCTCCTGTCACATGTTCCTCTGCTCCTGCCGGCACCGGCTGAGAAGGATGACTTCCGCTGCTCATGCCAGCTGAAGAATAACATCCTCTGCTGCCACTGCCTGAAGGATGTCTTCCGCTGCTCCCCCCTCCACCAGAAAGTCGGTGTGGTCCTCCTCACCGCTGGCTGCTGGTAAGCCAAAACTATCCGGCAGGGTAATTTTTTTTTCTCACAGTACCCGGTTTCCCGGTCATTTGTGAAACCTGGTACAGCACTACATTAGACTATTGCTCTAGGCAACATTGCTCTGAAAAAAAAAACACTGTCCAAATACTGTAGCTGATTAAACTGGGGCAAAACTGACACAGAATAAACAAGACATAACTTGTGTCTGTTTCTGAGCAATGCTCCAGCTGGTGATACTTGATTTATACATGGCCAAGCGATGGATCACAAAAAGAAATTATTTGGGGTTTTCCGCAGTTGATCATGTTTTAAGGGGCTGTGCCCGCACTTAGCATCAGTGAGTCATTTGGGGAAATTGAGGCATTTATATATAAGAAGCTTGATTAGCATCTTTCTTAGGCTGCTCTTACAGTGCCGGCGACGGCGATAGCGACGTTGCGTCAAAACAAGTGCATTGCCACCGTCGTATACGCTTATACTAAGAGCGACACGACGGTGCGACGGAGTGACGGCTTGGTTGTGATCGCTGGAAGTCATCTCAATTTGATTTTTCCAGTGACCGCAGGCTGACGTCGCCGTCACGTCGCCGACACAATAAGTGTAGCCTTACATACACTGTGTAAAGCAGGGGTAGCAAACTCCTGTCTCAAGGGCTTCCAACAGGTTAGGTCAAAGACTGAGCCACTGATGAGCCCCTTGCGCTGAAGCAGGGATATCCTGAAAAAACTGACCTGTTGGAAGTCCTTGTGGAATGGAGTTTGCCACCCCTGGTATAAAGCCACAAACATCTACGTTTGATTATTCTTAAACCAAAGAATGCAGCACCCACATGCAGCACTTATCACCTGAGATCAGACTCCAAAAGACTGTTCATGGTCCCAAGGCTCAACAAAGTATCCGTCCGTTCCTCCTTCTCTTACCGTGCACCCCAAAACTGGAACAACCTACCAGAGACTCTCACATCCACCACCAGTTTAAGTTCTTTCAAATCTAAGGCTGTCTCATATTTTAATCTGGTCTGTAACTGTTTCACACACCCATAATATATATTTTCTTTAACTGTGCATGCAATGTCTTGTATATAATGTATACCCTGTTCATTTATGTAACTGTATTTGTAGCCATGTATTATTTGTCATTTTAACTCTATGCCCAGGACATACTTGAAAACGAGCGGTAACTCTCAATGTGTTACTTCCTGTTAAAATATTTTATAAATAAATAAAAAATAAAAAAAGGAGCAAAAAGTAAATGTTTACTTAACAAGCCTCTTTTCAAAGTACACTAATTGTTAATTAACATTTGTCCCTTCAGTACCACCAATTAATGTCACTCAAAATGGATTAATTTGCCCAACCTGCTCGGACGACTCTTCTGACCCATGTGACTCTGATAAGACGGTGGCGTGCCTGGGAGGCGAAGACATCTGTATCAATTTGCGTTCAGTGATCAAACAAGGAGGTAAAGGCTGGCTCATACTGTATACTAAAGTCTTACAACTGAAAAGCAGAATAATAAGCACTGTAATTATCAAAGAAGGCAACAAAGAAGGCAATATATAATTAAAGGCAACTGGAATTTTTTTTGGAAAATCTGGTGCTATTTGTACGGGTTTTTCACCAGGTAGTGCAGCTGGAGACTTTAGTTAATGATGTGGGTATTATGCAGTACCAGTTTTCTAGAGTTGTCCTATTGCAGCACTGACAGAGTAAAAACAATCACCTATCTAGTTAATTTTATGCACAATTTCTTTCATCATTTAAGATACACTTAGTATAATTTAAAATAGCGTTCTAAAAGTCTTATACAAAGCAGCAAATATAACTGAGAAACCCAAACATCCATTAGCCTCTCAGGGGCTTCAATCTGAGGAAAGCATATTGTAGGGTGTTTAGTTGTTGTGGTCAGGACAATATTAAGAGCAAATTCACAATCACAAGCCCACAAAATTATTCATCAGATATACAAAAATATTAAGAATGGGATAGTTAATTGACCCAAGCACTCTTCATTAGAGCAGTCTGCACGATCATGAGATAGAAAACGACCAATCTTACCATGACCTAACTGGTATATCAGCTGTGTTACTGGCGTCACAGGGCACCATCATGTACTAGGTGCGTCCATAGGGCTGTGTAACGGTTATTACAGGATTTCTGTTGTGTGTACAGTAAATCCCCTCAACGTGTGGGTTGCTTGATTACCCTGTGTCAGTAAAAATGGTGGGAGTACCCTTACCACAAGAACATTACGTCCACATCAAGGTTCTCAAGCCTCAGCCTCCATTCAAAGTAATGTCTTCAGTTCCTTTGTGACCTCTCTAAACATTCATATTTCCTTTCCTCAGTTATAATTATGTATAAAGACAATACTAAAACATTTTAAATAACAGGTTAGGTAAACCCCTGAACCTTGATTTGTTCACTTACTCAGACTGTCATTGGTGTGCTCTTCCATTCCATGTACCAATGTACAGTACAGCATGTCTTGTTAAAGGGACGGAGCCTTCATTACTAGTGCTCAGCCCTTAAGCAAAGAAGATAACAGAACACAGAGAGCATTAATTTTCTTGCATAGTTGGTAAAAAGTGGGAGTACAGTGTGTTTGAAAGAGTGAATAATCCTAATATACAAGGAAGTATTCTTAGTTGTATCATAGTATAGTAGAAGATGGTCGTGTAAATGGGGACTATTACGTTTGGAATTACATTAAAAACTTGTTTTTTTCCTCTCTTTCAGACCAAATTTTCAGCACTTACATACGGGGATGTGCCAGCGATGCTCTGTGCAATTATGGCAATGGCACATTACAAAACATACAGTTTACAACTGAAAATGACTGTGTGCGTCCTCGCAAACGGCGCAGTGCGCTGCTTTCATCATTGGGCTTGTGATGGAACTTCTACTTTTCTCACAGTGTCCTTGATATGAGCTTTATTACAAGAAGACACCATTCCATCGAAGATGTATTCGTTACTCACAGATATCCGCAAATGTATTTCTTGAATTTGGGTCCGCAGCGGATCGGTCGGTTAATTTGATCAGCGGATTTATCTCAAGATGTGAGATTTGCGCTTTGCGGATTTTTTATTATTATTACCGATACGCTCCGTGGATTCCGCAGCCCGCGGATGGATTTGTAGAATCCAATCCGCGAATCTGCCAACGGATTGCAGAATCCATGGATTGGATTCTACAAATCCATCAATGGCTTGTACCCAATGGTGGTTTTTGATCCTCATGGACTAAATCCAACCAAATCTGTTTACGGATCGGGTGACTGACTCTTGGGTAGATGACTGACTGACACTAGGGTGGGTGGGTGACTGATGGGTGGGTGACTGGCTGACACTTGGGTGGGTGACTGACTGACACTTTGACTGACTGACACTTGGGTGGGTGACACTTGGGTGGGTGACAATTGGGCGACTGACGGGTGGGTGACTGACACTTGGGTGGGTGACTCTGACTGACTGTGGGTTGGTATCTGTATTCATTCACACACAGACTATGACACTGACACTCACGGACTGACATTCACACACTGACACTCACACACTGACACTCACAGACTCTGACACTCACAGACTCTGACACTCACAGACTCTGACACTCACAGACTGACACTCACAGACTCACACTCACACACTCACATACTCTGACACTCTGAAACTCACAGACTCTGACACTCAGACTCTGACACTCACAGACTCTGACACTCTCACATTCACATACTCTAATACTCTGACACTCACAGACTGACACACACACTCACGCACTCTGGCATAAAGCCATGGGGGCCAATGGAGCTAGGGGGGCAATGGAGCAGGGGGGACACTCAGAGAAAGGGCGGCATGGAGGCATGGGAGGTAAGGGGGAGGCAAGGGAGGCATGGAGCAATACTTACCTTACTTGCTCTATGCAGGATCCGTGCAGGAAAACGCAGGCCTCGCTGTATAGAGCTTGGTGCAGCCCCCAAAAAAATCCTGACAGCACACCAGCACAGGCAGCCAATCAGGAGGTGTTTTTTTTTTGTAGAGAACGTCCGCTGCCTGGCGGATCCCAGCGCACAAACTCCTTTTCGCCCTATGGTGACCGGGCGACGGGATTTGTCGAGGGACGCGGCCACGCAGGGGTCCCGGGTCCCCTGACTCATGGGGCCCAGGTCGCCAATACCTGCTGTCCCCCCCTGTTGGCGGGCCTGTGCAGCTGGAAACCAAAAGTAATTTACTGTCAGCAGAGACGATCATTTATTAAAGTTAAAGGGGGAACCCAAGCAATATCCTACATGTGTGGTTTTTTTTTGTAGAGAACGCCCGCTGCCTGGCGGATCCCAGCGCACAAACTCCTTTCGCCCTATGGTGACCGGGCGATGGGATTTGTCGAGGGACTGACAAAGGTATTGGTATTGACAAAAAGTTTGAAAGAAGTGTACCTGCCAATCATGTATAAGGAGTCTAAGCCAAATAACCAGAGTGTCTAGGACAGAGTTTTCAACCAGGGTTCCTATGAGCTCCTGGATCCCTGGGAATCCCAAAGGGGATCCCTGTAATGTTCTGGTAATTTGAAAATTGTATCAAATACAGAAGAATTTACAGTGCATCTGATTGCTATTAGAGATGGTTGGTGGTTCCTCAGAATTTTACTTACAGTAGGGTTCCTTGACCAAAAATCGGTTGGAAATCACTGAACTTTAGTTGCTAAGGTAAGGGTAAACATGGTAAACATGCATGTCTTATGAGTGAAACATAAGAAATGAGTTGTGACCGATATCTGACTGTGATGTCTGATGATGTCCTAATGTACAGACTGCACACATTAACAGTGGTTGAGTACCCAGTGAACAACAGCTTTCTTACTGTAGCCCCTTGCTATATTTCTCTGACCTAGTAAGTACTGGTAATGGCAGGCAGTGCTTGTGTTAATCCCCACTCACATGGCCTAGCATGTGAGCTTCATACTCCCAAGTTCTATTGTTTCAGTTTCCAGGCAAAAGCTAGGGTCTGTTGTGTTATTCCTGATCCCTTAGGGGAGAGGGCCTGTTCTGTTCTGGTTGTTTTGCTCCTTAGGGAGTGGGAGTTAAATTCTGCCTTGCCGCCTTTGGAGGGGAGAGTGTTCAGAATAGCCTGGGGACCTCAAGCCCCTGGAATGACTAGTCCTGTCCTGCTCAGGGAAGGGATGATATCCGTGGTCTGGGAGCCATGCCAAAAAGGGCAAGCTATGCAGAGAAGGAAATGTTATGTGTTGCTGTTATCCCAATAAACCCTGTTGAACTATGGCCGGCACTCCAGAAGTATTTAATTTTGTTCTATGGAAGTTCCTATGGGGATGACTCCCTGACTATGGCAGAGCCCTACAGGATGGAGACCCTGCACCACCCAAGGAATCCTGTACCCCAATGCTCCCTACATCATCATGGGGATTCAGCCTCCTGGAAACCAATAGGTGAGCACCACAGCACCATAACACCTATTTACCAGCAAATCTCCCTTAGGGGGGGATAGGGGTGTTACATTACTTTCTCAATACTTTCATTTTTTACCATAGAAAAATCTCTAAAAAGAATACAGTGTATCCAGAATTGTGAAGCTTGCTCATTACACTGCATACCACACAACATGGGTGGTTGTGTGAATCTGCTTCCTCTTATTAAAGGATTTAACTAAATAGCAAGTGTTTTACAGAATTAAGATAATTATGGCACTCAAAATAACAAAGGCAAATAGTAGTTGGCAAAATGCCAGAAGTTCAGAAATTCAAAAGCCTGTAAAGTGCAATAACTAGTTTTCCATCCCCGTCTAAGCCATCTATTGGGCAATGTAGTATCAACTTGAATCTTCAGAAATTGTTAAATATAAATTGTTCATGCCATTCCTAATCCTATATAAATAGAATTAATTATAAAGTATTTTTCAAATTGGCTCCATTGCGTTGTGGGTTTAATTATACAATACCCATTGCTGTACCCATATTAATGTTTGGGATTAAATGGTTGACGACCTCCGATACAGAAAACAAACACCGTATTATTGTTAGACAACAGGACACTCAAATGTTTAGGTTAACATGGGACTATTCTTATGTAAAAAGGATGAGTCCTTTGTGACAGAAACCAGGGGATGGTAATAAATTCCATATATAGGGCTCCCAGGATACTGAACAGTTTCTATCCTGTTTAGGCTGGAAAGTGCAGCCTCATAATACATGCACTCCATCCCACAGTTTGGCAAGTGCTGGAACTGAGGGATGAGGGATTCAGACTTAGTTTGTCTGCTGCCTGATTTCTGTCACCTGTCATGCTAATTAGAAATCAGGTATTTAAGACTGATTTCCTGGTTCCTCTCCCTCTCTCCCCAAGAGCCTGGAGACAGGAAGGCTGCTGGAAGCAGAGAGGGGAAAAGCCTCTCCCCAAACAGGTTAAATCATTCTGTTCCTTTTTGTCTAAAACAGCAAAGTACCTTATTTTGTTGTTTGAAGTGGAAAAGCCACTTCAACCCTGAGTCAGGGAAAACCTAAGTTAAGTTATTGCTCAGGTGAGCAGCTTTTTGTTTTGCTGTGTTTCTGTTGTATTCACTGTGGCAGTCTCAGTGCCTGGGACTGAATAAACCAGGCATAGCCTGCTTAAAGGAACAGCACGTGACGCCTCGTCATTTAACCTACCCTAAAAGACCGTGTTCTAACAGTCCCGGACAGACGGCGGAGCCCCGGAGTAAGCCGATTGTCACACCTTATATATTGCCTCTTAAATAATATGCTGTTTAGTTGCCTGCCGGTGCTGGAGAAGTTTAGTTCTATTCAAATGTATTGGACTAAAATTTTAATCAGCATGGAGAAACTCCTTCTCTACATATTGCATAAGGAGCACATTCTCAACAGATGCCCTATTCAATATGCGGTCTGAAAACATCTCCATATAAGGGAAGTCTCATATCAATAGAGGTTATAGCCTTCATTGCCATGGAGATGTGTCTTTACAGCTCAGGGACCGGATAAGTTAATGCTTCAGGTCATTGGGAAAGAAGTCACTAAAAAATGAATGTGTGCTAGCTCAAGATTGGTAAAATATTAAATACGGTATTCAATAAATCTGATATCTGATGGTGCACTCAGAGGAGTTCTAGCTTAAACAAAAAGATAAACGTAGACAAGAGAAACCTCATTAAAAATGAACTGATTAATTACCTTTTATTAGTATTCAATGTATAATAATAATAATAATAATAATAGTATGATCTTGTATAGCGCTGCTAGTTTTACGTAGCGCTTTACAGAGACAGATCACCTCCCTGTACATTCTAGAAGTCAGTCCCCTTGTGTCCGTTCCTCTGGAACACAGCTGCTCAAAATTATTTCTTGATGGCCTGATTGGGGATTTGTTATAAAAATCACGAATCTGGAGGTATCTGAAGAATTCCTTGTTTGGTAAATCCTTTGTGGATTTAATTTGTTCAAATGTTTTAATAAATTTCCTTCCCTCCTGTGACAGGGTGAATGTACGTCACCAGCTCTATGCCTGGCAGACGTATGTGTAGGTATGCAGTGCAGCAGTGACAAGGTTAACTTTCAGCTGGGAAGCTCCTGACAATTACAGTGGTCCCAGCTGTATAATCAAGGTGTTTTAAACCCCCCAGGCTGCACACACATGAGGCTGTCTGATCAAAAGGAAGTAATGAAATGCTGAAGTACTGTATGATTACTGCTCAAAGGTCTGTCTTCTAAGTACATGTTTGTTGAACTGTCTGTTTTCTGGCATGCTGAAAATAAACTGTTTTGTTTTTGTATGCTGAAGAGAAGCTGTTTTGTTTTTGTGGGCTGTATTTTTAAAGGCTCAATAAATAAGCCTTATCAAGAGAACCCGCGTGTGATTGCATGTACCCTGCAACATATGGTGTCAGAAGTGCCGGGATTTTGAGAGGCCCCTGCAGTTGAAGGGCCACACACACACAAAAAAAAATGGAAAAACTTTTAAAAGCATTTCTGTGCGAGCAGGCTCGACTACAGGCAGAGAGAGATGAAAGACTATGGCGGCAGCAAACTCAGCTCCTAATCCAGCAGCAGGAAGCACAAGATGAGCGGGTGACCAGGTTGCTGACTCAATCCCAGGGGTGTGCCAGTCCAGAACTTGCAAACAAACCCCCGGTCCTCCTGAGGAAAATGGCTCCGAACGAGGATCCAGAGGCTTTTCTACTGACGTTTGAAAGAGCTGCCAAAGCCCAGGCTGGTCTGCAGATCGCTGGGAAACCGCTTTGTCCTTGCTCCTCATAGAAGAAACCCAGGCCTCATATCAGATCCTCTCAGCGGACCAGGCAATGGATTACAAACAAGTAAAAGCCGCCATACTGGATAGCTTAGGTCTGACCCCAGAGACCTACCGGCAGCAGTTCCGGAGCCTAAAGTACACCGCTAAGATGAGACCCCGGGTCCTCGCTCAGCGGTTATTGGACTTGTGTACTCGCTAGATACAAACCGGGGAGCGCACTAAGGAGGCAATTCTTGAGCAAGTTGTTTTGGAACAATTCCTACAGGTAATACCCCCTTCCGCACGCTCTTGGGTAAAACGCCATGCTGCTGAAACCCTAGCTTTGGCGGTTCGACTTGTTGAGAACTTCCTTGGGGCCGAGGAGCAGGCGAGTGTCCTGGACCCGACGGATCTGACTCCACCGGCACTTGCCGACGCCCAAAGAGGGAGGTCGGACCAACGGGGAACCTACGGCCCATCCATACACATCCGCCAAGTCCCACGGAAGGAGCAGTCATTCCAGCAAGGGAGGATTTAAAATTCTGGTCCCCGCCGAGACCCTCATCTACTTCCTGATGTCCGCTCATCGCCAAATGCGAGGAACTTCAGAGGACGTCACACACAGGACCCACTGGAGGCCTGGTCTCCAGTATCCGGTCCCGCTGAGCAGTATCCACGGCACCCTCAGGCAAGGGAACCCTCTCCACATTTGGCCTGCGGAGAACAAGGCCACCGTCATGTGGACTTGTTCAAAAAAAGGTTGGACATCTTTTTAGTTGGGAAAGGTATACAGGGATATACCAAATAAGTATACATGGGAAGGATGTTGACCCAGGGATTAATCCGATTGCCAATTCTTGGAGTCAGGAAGGAATTAATTTTTCCCCTTAATGGAGTTTTTTGTTTGCGTTCCTCTGGATCAATAAGTAAGTATAGATATAGGATAAAGTATCTGTTGTCTAAATTTAGCATAGATTGAACTTGATGATGGAAGTCTTTTTTCAACCTCATGTACTATGTAACTCTGTAACTATGTAACTATGTAACTATGTAATTTGTAATAGATGGATTGCTCCTTCAGCAGGACAGTCACCTCGGCCTTCCCCAGAGAAAGTGGCAAGCCCTGGCTACTTCCAGTCCAGATTGGTGGTAAAACCGTCCAGGCCCTTATAGATTCAGGCTCTGGAAAAACGCTGGTCTTCCGGGAATTGTTACCGCCTGACGTGCTTTCCTTTGACATGGCGATGTAAAATGGTATCCGACGGCCAAAATCCTGCTACAGGTGAAAGGTCAGAAGGCCAGGATTGAGGAAGGTGTCACTCCTTGGCTCCCTGCCCCCGTTTTGCTAGGCCGTGACTAGCCTTTCTTTTCAAACCTAATTGCTCCAGTCTCTCAGGAGGAGCCTCATTCTCTGACTCAGGAGAAACCTGCTAAATTGTTCCCCTTTTCAGCAGACCTGCTCCCCAGTAGACACCGAGTTCCAAAGACTCAGAGGCAAAGACGCTGTGACAAACAGGGCTGGTGGCAGAAATCTTGGACTCAAGGTGGCCGTACTAATAGGCATAAGTCACAAGTCATGACTGGGGATGGCTAGAAGGAGGGAGAGATAGGCCCTTGGGATTTACCAGAGCTATGTCTCACTGATTTTTGCCAGAGGCAGAGGAAAGACCCTGTCCTGGCCAAACAATATGATAAAGTGGTAAAGATTGATGACCAGATATTGAATGCACAAGGGGTTATGGTGTTCCCTCATTTTGAATTGTCGAATGATATCCTGTATAGGGTGAACAAGCAGACACAAACAGGGGAGGTCACCAGACAAATATTGATTCCCAAGGCGTTTGTTAAAACTGTCTTCACCCTAGCCCATACTGTCCCTTGGGGTGGTTACCTGGGTAGAGATAAAACCTTGGACCGTATTTCGTTCCGCTTCTATTGGCCAGGGATGCATAGTGACATTGCTAAGTTATGTGCGGCATATCCTGAGTGCCAGCTAACTAGTCCGAAGGGACAAAAACCAGCCCCCTTGGTTCCTCTACCCTTGGTGTACGTTCCCTTTGAGAGGATTGGTGTAGACTTAGTAGGACCACTGGAGCCTTCTGCGAAAGGACACAGGTTTATTCTCGTAATAGTCGACAATGCAACAAGATATCCTGAGGTGTTCCCCCTGAGGACAGCAACAGCGAAGCAAGTAGCCAACAAATGGTTGGAGCTGTTCTCACAGGTTGGACTTCCCCAGGATTGTGTTGACAGAACAAGGTACACGTTTTATGGCTAAACTGATGCAGGATGTCTTAAAATTACTAGAGGTCAAGTCTGTTCGGACATCGGTCTACCATCCTCAGACTGACGGATTGGTGGAAAGATTTAACCGAACTCTAAAAGTTATGCTAAGAAAATTTGTGGATTCAGAGAAGAGAGCCTGGGATGAACTTCTCCGTTTTCTGCTGTTCGCAGTGCGAGAAGTTCCAGGCCTCCACAGGGTTCTCTCCTTTTGAATTATTGTATGGCTGCCAACCCCTATTCCTAGACCTCCTAAAGGAGTCCTGGGAGGAACAGCAGTCCCCTTCTAGAATAACCTGCAATATGTACTAGACGTTACACTGGCGACACACTTTATTCGAGCTCGGCTAGTCCCACGAATTCGGGTATACCCGGGTGTATTGAGGTTTGTGACTGTTTTCTGCCCGAGTGCATAGCGTTATTTTCTAAGCAGGGATTGAAGCATTTTATTCCCGCTGGCTGCAATACTGCACAGTACATATATATATACTGCATTACAATTCATGAATTTATGCCATCTGGTAGACACGCGAAGCATTGCAGCCTATTAAATCCTTATCATTATCATTTAACAGATCAGCCGCCCATCAGCCAGGCATGAACCCAGGCTGGGAAGGCAAATGCAACGGGGCATGTCAGAGGTGAGGAGCGGCGCATTCCAGGTATCTGCCAGGTACATACTGGGTATTTGCTCGAATAAAGTGTGTCGGTGCAGTAGGTAGCGTCTAGATGTGGTTGGCCATTTTGCTAGGGAGAATCTTAGATCAGTGATGGGGAACGATGGGAAGATCATGGGGGATGCAGGGGAAAATGGGGAAAGATGGGAAGATCATGGGGGATGCTGGGGAAAATGGGGAACGATGGGAAGGTAATGGGGGAAGCTGGGGAAAATGGGGAACGATGGGAAGGTAATGGGGGATGCTGGGGAAATTGGGAAACGATGGGAAGATCATGGGGGACGCTGGAGAAAATAGGGAACGATGGGAAGACCATGGGCGATGATGGGGAAAATGGAAACAATGGTAAGATCATGGGGGACGCTGGGGAAAATGGGGAACGATGGGAAGATCATGGGGGACGCTGGGGAAAATGGGGAACGATGGGAAGACCATGGGGAACGCTGGGGAAATGGGGAATGATGGGAAGATCATGGGGGACGCTGGGGAAAATGGGGAATGATGGGAAGATCATGGGGGATGCTGGGGATAATGGGGAACGATGGGAAGATCATAGGGGGACGCTGGAGAAAATGGGGAACAATGGGAAGATCATGGGGGATGCTGGGGAAGATGGGGAACAATGAGAAGATCATGAGGGGACGTTGGGGAAGATGGGGAAACAAGGGAAATCATGGGGGATGCTGGGGAAAATGTGGAACGATGGGAAGTTCATGGCGGACGCTGGGGAAAATGGGGAACGATGGGAAGATCATGGGGGACCCTGGGGAAAATGGGGAATGATTGGAAGATCATGGGGGACGCTGGGGAAAATGGGGAATGATGGGAAGATCATGGGGGACGTTGGGGAATACAGGGAATGATGGGAAGATCATGGGGACGCTGGGGAAAATGGGGAATGATGGTAAGATCATGGGGACACTGGGGAAAATGGGGAATGATGGGAAGATCATGGGGGACGCTGGGGATAATGGGGAACAATGGGAAGATCATGGGGAACGCTGAGGAATACGGGGAATGATGGGAAGATCATGGGCGACGCTGGGGAAATTGGAAAAAGATGGGAAGATCATGGGGGATGCTGGGGAAAATGGGGAACGATGGGAAGAGCATGGGGGACGATGGGGAAAATGGGGAACGATGGGAAGGTCATGGGGACACTGGGGAATACGTGGAACGATGGGAAGATCATGTGGGACGCTGGGGAAAATGGGGTATGATGGGAAGTTCATGGGGGATGCTGGGGAAAATGGAGAATGATGGGAAGATCATGGGGGACGCTGGGGAAAATGTGGAACAATGGGAAGATCATGTGGGGACGCTGGGGAATATGGAGACTGATGGGAAGATCATAGGGACGTTGGGGAAAATGGGGAACGATGGGAAGATCATGGGGGACGTTCGGGAAAATGGGGAATGATGGGAAGATCATGGGGATCCTGGGGAAAATGGGGAATGATGGGAAGATGTTAGGGGACGCTGGGGAAAATGGGGAACAATGGGAAGATCATGGGGAATGCTGAGGAATACGGGGAATGATGGGAAGATCATGGGCGACGCTGGGGAAATTGGAAAAAGATGGGAAGATCATGGGGGATGCTGGGGAAAATGGGGAATGATGGGAAGAGCATGGGGGACGATGGGGAAAATGGGGAACGATGGGAAGGTCATGGGGAAACGGGAATACGTGGAAAGATGGGAAGATCATGTGGGACGCTGGGGAAAATGGGGAACGATGGGGAGTTCATGGGGGATGCTGGGGAAAATGGAGAATGATGGGAAGATCATGGGGGACGCTGGGGAAAATGTGGAACAATGGGAAGATCATGTGGGACGCTGGGGAAAATGGGGAACGATGGGAAGTTAATGGGGGATGCTGGGGAAAATGGGGAACGATGGGAATATCATGGGCGACGCTGGGGAAATTGGGAAAAGATGGGAAGATCATGGGGGATGCTGGGGAAATTGGGAAAAGATGGGAAGATCATGGGGGAAGCTGGGGAAAATGGGGAACAATGGGAAGATCATGGGGGACGCTGGGGAAATTGGAAAAAGATGGGAAGATCATGTGGACGCTGGGGAAATTGGGAAACGATGGGAAGATCATTGGGGACGCTGGGGAATATGGAGACTGATGGGAAGATCATGGGGGACGTTGGGGAAAATGGGGAATGATGGGAAGATCATGGGGATGCTGGGGAAAATGGGGAACGATGAGAAGATCATGGGGTACACTGGGGAAATTGTGAAAAGATGGGAAGATCATGGGGGACGCTGGGGAAATTGGGAAAAGATGGGAAGATCATGGGGGACGTTGGGGAATACAGGGAATGATGGGAAGATCATGGGGATGCTGGGGAAAATGGGGAACAATGGGAAGATCATGGGGGACGCTGGGGAAAATGGGGAATGATGGTAAGATCATGGGGGACGCTGGGGATAATGGGGAACAATGGGAAGATCATGGGGAACGCTGAGGAATACGGGGAATGATGGGAAGATCATGGGCGACGCTGGGGAAATTGGAAAAAGATGGGAAGATCATGGGGGATGCTGGGGAAAATGGGGAACGATGGGAAGAGCATGGGGGACGATGGGGAAAATGGGGAACGATGGGAAGGTCATGGGGACACTGGGGAATACGTGGAATGATGGTAAGATCATGGGGGACGCTGGGGATAATGGGGAACAATGGGAAGATCATGGGGAACGCTGAGGAATACGGGGAATGATGGGAAGATCATGGGCGACGCTGGGGAAATTGGAAAAAGATGGGAAGATCATGGGGGATGCTGGGGAAAATGGGGAAAGATGGGAAGAGCATGGGGGACGATGGGGAAAATGGGGAACGATGGGAAGGTCATGGGGACACTGGGGAATACGTGGAACGATGGGAAGATCATGTGGGACGCTGGGGAAAATGGGGAACGATGGGAAGTTCATGGGGGATGCTGGGGAAAATGGAGAATGATGGGAAGATCATGGGGGACGCTGGGGAAAAGTTGGAACAATGGGAAGATCATGTGGGGACGCTGGGGAATATGGAGACTGATGGGAAGGTCATAGGGACGTTGGGGAAAATGGGGAACGATGGGAAGATCATGGGGGACGTTCGGGAAAATGGGGAATGATGGGAAGATCATGGGGATCCTGGGGAAAATGGGGAATGATGGGAAGATGTTAGGGGACGCTGGGGAAAATGGGGAACAATGGGAAGATCATGGGAAATGCTGAGGAATACGGGGAATGATGGGAAGATCATGGGCGACGCTGGGGAAATTGGAAAAAGATGGGAAGATCATGGGGGATGCTGGGGAAAATGGGGAACGATGGGAAGAGCATGGGGGACGATGGGGAAAATGGGGAACGATGGGAAGGTCATGGGGACACTGGGGAATACGTGGAAAGATGGGAAGATCATATGGGACGCTGGGGAAAATGGGGAACGATGGGGGATGCTGGGGAAAATGGAGAATGATGGGAAGATCATGGGGGACGCTGGGGAAAATGTGGAACAATGGGAAGATCATGTGGGACGCTGGGGAAAATGGGGAACGATGGGAATATCATGGGCGACGCTGGGGAAATTGGGAAAAGATGGGAAGATCATGGGTGATGCTGGGGAAATTGGGAAAAGATGGGAAGATCATGGGGGAAGCTGGGGAAAATGGCGAACGATGGGAAGAACATGGGGGACGCTGGGGAAATTGGAAAAAGATGGGAAGATCATGTGGACGCTGGGGAAATTGGGAAACGATGGGAAGATCATTGGGGACGCTGGGGAATATGGAGACTGATGGGAAGATCATGGGGGACGCTGGGGAAAATGGGGAACAATGGGAATATCATGGGCGACGCTGGGGAAATTGGGAAAAGATGGGAAGATCATGGGTGATGCTGGGGAAATTGGGAAAAGATGGGAAGATCATGGGGGAAGCTGGGGAAAATGGGGAACGATGGGAAGATCATGGGGGACGCTGGGGAAATTGGAAAAAGATGGGAAGATCATGTGGACGCTGGGGAAATTGGGAAACGATGGGAAGATCATTGGGGACGCTGGGGAATATGGAGACTGATGGGAAGATCATGGGGGACGTTGGGGAAAATGGGGAATGATGGGAAGATCATGGGGACGCTGGGGAAAATGAGGAACGATGGGAAGATCATGGGGGACGCTGGGGAAAATGGGGAACAATGGGAATATCATGGGCGACGCTGGGGAAATTGGGAAAAGATGGGAAGATCATGGGTGATGCTGGGGAAATTGGGAAAAGATGGGAAGATCATGGGGGAAGCTGGGGAAAATGGGGAACGATGGGAAGATCATGGGGGACGCTGGGGAAATTGGAAAAAGATGGGAAGATCATGTGGACGCTGGGGAAATTGGGAAACGATGGGAAGATCATTGGGGACGCTGGGGAATATGGAGACTGATGGGAAGATCATGGGGGACGTTGGGGAAAATGGGGAATGATGGGAAGATCATGGGGACGCTGGAGAAAATGAGGAACGATGGGAAGATCATGGGGGACGCTGGGAAAAATGGGGAACGATGGGAAGATCATGGGGGACGCTGGGGAAATTGGAAAAAGATGGGAAGATCATGTGGACGCTGGGGAAATTGGGAAACGATGAGAAGATCATGGGGGACGCTGGGGAAATTGGGAAAAGATGGGAAGATCATGGGGGACGCTGGGGAAAATGGAGAACTATGAGAAGATCATGGGGGACGCTGGGGAATACGGGGAACAATGGGAAGATCATGGGCGATGCTGGGGAAAATGGGGAACCATGGGAAGATCATGGCAGACGCTGGGGAAAATGGGGAATGATTGGAAGAACATTGGAGACGCTGGGGAAATTGGGGAACTATGGGAAGATCATGAGGGGACGTTGGGGAAGATGGGGAAACAAGGGAAATCATGGGGGATGCTGGGGAAAATGTGGAACGATGGGAAGTTCATGGGGGATGCTGGTGAAAATGGGGAACGATGGGAAGATCATGGGGGACCCTGGGGAAAATGGGGAATGATTGGAAGATCATGGGGGACGCTGGGGAAAATGGGGAATGATGGGAAGATCATGGGGGACACTGGGGAAAATGGGGAATGATGGGAAGATCATGGGGATGCTGGGGAAAATGGGGAACGATGGGAAGATCATGGGGGACGCTGGGGAAAATGGGGAATGATGGTCAGATCATGGGGGACACTGGGGAAAATGGGGAATGATGGGAAGATCATGGGGGACGCTGGGGATAATGGGGAACAATGGGAAGATCATGGGGAACGCTGAGGAATATGGGAAATGATGGGAAGATCATGGGCGACGCTGGGGAAATTGGAAAAAGATGGGAAGATCATGGGGGATGCTGGGGAAAATGGGGAACGATGGGAAGAGCATGGGGGACGATGGGGAAAATGGGGAACAATGGGAAGGTCATGGGGACACTGGGGAATACGTGGAACGATGGGAAGATCATGTGGGACGCTGGGGGAAATGGGGAACGATGGGAAGTTCATGGGGGATGCTGGGGAAAATGGAGAATGATGGGAAGATCATGGGGGACGCTGGGGAAAATGTGGAACAATGGGAAGATCATGTGGGGATGCTGGGGAATATGGAGACTGATGGGAAGATCATAGGGACGTTAGGGAGAATGGGGAACGATGGGAAGATCATGGGGGACGTTTGGGAAAATGGGGAATGATGGGAAGATCATGGGTATCCTGGGGAAAATGGGGAATGATGGGAAGATGTTAGGGGACGCTGGGGAAAATGGGGAACAATGGGAAGATCATGGGGAATGCTGAGGAATACGGGGAATGATGGGAAGATCATGGGCGACGCTGGGGAAATTGGAAAAAGATGGGAAGATAATGGGGGATGCTGGGGAAAATGGGGAACGATGGGAAGAGCATGGGGGACGATGGGGAAAATGGGGAACGATGGGAAGGTCATGGGGACACTGGGGAATACGTGGAAAGATGGGAAGATCATGTGGGACGCTGGGGAAAATGGGGAACGATGGGAAGTTCATGGGGGATGCTGGGGAAATGGAGAATGATGGGAAGATCATGGGGGATGCTGGGGAAAATGTGGAACAATGGGAAGATCATGTGGGACGCTGGGGAAAATGGGGAACGATGGGAAGTTAATGGGGGATGCTGGGGAAAATGGGGAACGATGGGAAGATCATTGGGGATGCTGGGGAAAATGGGGAATGATGGGAAGATCATGGGGGACGCTGGGGAAAACGGGGAACAATGGGAATATCATGGGCGACGCTGGGGAAATTGGGAAAAGATGGGAAGATCATGGGGGATGCTGGGGAAATTGGGAAAAGATGGGAAGATCATGGGGGAAGCTGGGGAAAATGGGGAATGATGGGAAGATCATGGGGGACGCTGGGGAAATTGGAAAAAGATGGGAAGATCATGTGGACGCTGGGGAAATTGGGAAACGATGGGAAGATCATTGGGGACGCTGGGGAATATGGAGACTGATGGGAAGATCATGGGGGACGTTGGGGAAAATGGGGAATGATGGGAAGATCATGGGGACGCTGGGGAAAATGGGGAACGATGGGAAGATCATGGGGGATGCTGGGAAAAATGGGGAATGATGAGAAGATCATGGGGTACACTGGGGAAATTGTGAAAAGATGGGAAGATCATGGGGGACGCTGGGGAAAATGGAGAACTATGGGAAGATCATGGGGGACGCTGGGGAATACGGGGAATGATGGGAAGATCATGGGCGACGCTGGGGAAATTGGAAAAAGATGGGAAGATCATAGGGGATGCTGGGGAAAATGGGGAACGATGGGAAGAGCATGGGGGACGATGGGGAAAATGGGGAATGATGGGAAGGTCATGGGGACACTGGGGAATACGTGGAAAGATGGGAAGATCATGTGGGACGCTGGGGAAAATGGGGAACGATGGGAAGTTCATGGGGGATGCTGGGGAAAATGGAGAATGTTGGGAAGATCATGGGGGACGCTTGGGAAAATGTGGAACAATGGGAAGATCATGTGGGACGCTGGGGAAAATGGGGAACGATGGGAAGTTAATGGGGGATGCTGGGGAAAATGGGGAACGATGGGAAGATCATGGGGGATGCTGGGGAAAATGGGGAATGATGGGAAGATCATGGGGGACGCTGGGGAAAACGGGGAACAATGGGAATATCATGGGCGACGCTGGGGAAATTGGGAAAAGATGGGAAGATCATGGGTGATGCTGGGGAAATTGGGAAAAGATGGGAAGATCATGGGGGAAGCTGGGGAAAATGGGGAACGATGGGAAGATCATGGGGGACGCTGGGGAAATTGGAAAAAGATGGGAAGATCATGTGGATGCTGGGGAAATTGGGAAACGATGGGAAGATCATTGGGGACGCTGGGGAATATGGAGACTGATGGGAAGATCATGGGGGACGTTGGGGAAAATGGGGAATGATGTGAAGATCATGGGGTACACTGGGGAAATTGTGAAAAGATGGGAAGATCATGGGGGACGCTGGGGAAATTGGGAAAAGATGGGAAGATCATGGGGGATGCTGGGGAAAATGGAGAACTATGAGAATATCATGGGGGACGCTGGGGAAAATGGGGAACGATGGGAAGATCATGGCAGACGCTGGGGAAAATGGGGAATGATTGGAAGAACATGGGAGACGCTTGGGAAATTGGGGAACTATGGGAAGATCATGAGGGGACGTTGGGGAAGATGGGGAAACAAGGGAAATCATGGGGGATGCTGGGGAAAATGTGGAACGATGGGAAGATCATGGGGGACCCTGGGGAAAATGGGGAATGATTGGAAGATCATGGGGGACGCTGGGGAAAATGGGGAATGATGGGAAGATCATGGGGATGCTGGGGAAAATGGGGAACGATGGGAAGATCATGGGGGACGCTGGGGAAAATGGGGAATGATGGTCAGATTATGGGGGACACTGGGGAAAATGGGGAATGATGGGAAGATCATGGGGGACGCTGGGGATAATGGGGAACAATGGGAAGATCATGGGGAACGCTGAGGAAAACGGGGAATGATGGGAAGATCATGGGCGACGCTGGGGAAATTGGAAAAAGATGGGAAGATCATGGGGGATGCTGGGGAAAATGGGGAACGATGGGAAGAGCATGGGGGACGTTGGGGAAAATGGGGAACGATGGGAAGGTCATGGGGACACTGGGGAATACGTGGAACGATGGGAAGATCATGTGGGACGCTGGGGAAAATGGGGAACGATGGGAAGATCATGGGGGACGTTCGGGAAAATGGGGAATGATGGGAAGATCATGGGGATCCTGGGGGAAATGGGGAATGATGGGAAGATGTTAGGGGACGCTGGGGAAAATGGGGAACAATGGGAAGATCATGGGGAATGCTGAGGAATACGGGGAATGATGGGAAGATCATGGGCGACGCTGGGGAAATTGGAAAAAGATGGGAAGATCATGGGGGATGCTGGGGAAAATGGGGAACGATGGGAAGAGCATGGGGGACGATGGGGAAAATGGGGAACGATGGGAAGGTCATGGGGACACTGGGGAATACGTGGAAAGATGAGAAGATCATGGGGGACGCTGGGGAAAATGGGGAACGATGGGAAGTTCATGGGGGACGCTGGGGAAAATGTGGAACAATGGGAAGATCATGTGGGACGCTGGGGAAAATGGGGAACGATGGGAATATCATGGGCGACGCTGGGGAAATTGGGAAAAGATGGGAAGATCATGGGGGATGCTGGGGAAATTGGGAAAAGATGGGAAGATCATGGGGGAAGCTGGCGAAAATGGGGAACGATGGGAAGATCATGGGGGACGCTGGGGAAATTGGAAAAAGATGGGAAGATCATGTGGACGCTGGGGAAATTGGGAAACGATGGGAAGATCATTGGGGACGCTGGGGAAAATGGGGAATGATGGGAAGATCATGGGGACGCTGGGGAAATTGGGGAACTATGGGAAGATCATGGGGGACGCTGGGAAAAATGGGGAATGATGAGAAGATCATGGGGTACACTGGGGAAATTGTGAAAAGATGGGAAGATCATGGGGGACGCTGGGGAAATTGGGAAAAGATGGGAAGATCATGGGGGACGCTGGGGAAAATGGAGAACTATGGGAAGATCATGGGGGACGCTGGGGAATACGGGGAACAATGGGAAGATCATGGGCGATGCTGGGGAAAATGGGGAATGATTGGAAGAACATGGGGAAAGCTGGGGAAATTGGGGAACTATGGGAAGATCATGGGGGTTGCTGGAGAAAATGGGGAATGATGAGAAGATCATGGGGGACGCTGGGGAAAATGGGGAACGATGAGAAGTTCATGGCAGACGCTGGGGAAAATGGGGAATGATTGGAAGAACATGGGGGACGCTGGGGAAATTGGGGAACTATGGGAAGATCATGGGGGTTGCTGGAGAAAATGGGGAATGATGAGAAGATCATGGGGGACGCTGGGGAAAATGGGGAACGATGGGAAGATCATGGGGGACGCTGGGTAAAATGGGGAATGATTGGAAGAACATGGGGGACGCTGGGGAAATTGGGAAAAGATGGGAAGATCATGGGGGATGCTGGGGAAATTGGGAAAAGATGGGAAGATCATGGGGGACTCTGGGGAAATTGGGAAAAGATGGAAAGATCATGGGGGACGCTGGGGAAATTGGGAAAAGATGGGAAGATCATGGGGAAGCTGGGGAAAATGGGGAATGATGGGAAGATCATGGGGGATGCTGGGGAAAATGGGGAACAATGGGAAGATCATGGGGGACGCAGGGGAAAATGGGGAATGATGGGAAGATCATGGGGGCGCTGGGGAAAATGTGGTATGATGTGAAGATCATGGGGGATGCTTGGAAAAATGGGGAATGGAGGGAAGGTCATAGGGGACTATGGGGAAAATGCGGAATGGAGGGAAGATCATGAGGGACACTGGGGAAAATAGGGATCGATGGGAAGATCATGGGAAACTCTGGGGAAAATTGGGAACAATGGGAAGATCATGGGGGATGCTGGGGAAATTGGGAAAAGATGGGAAGAAAATGGGGGAAGCTGGGGAAATGGGGAACGATGGGAAGATCTTGGGGGACACTGAGGAAAATGGGAAGATCATGGGGGACGCTGGGGAAAATGGGGAACGATGGGAAGATCCTGGGAGACGCTGGGGAAAATGGGGAACCATGGGAAGATCACGGGGGACGCTGGGGAAAATTGGGAACGTTGGTAAGATCATGGGGAACGATGGGAAGATCATTGGGAACGCTGGGGAAAATGGGGAACGATGGGAAGATCATGAGGGACGCTGGGAAAAATGGGGAATGATGGGAAGATCATGGTGGACGCTTGAGAAAATGGGGAATGATGGGAAGATCATGGGGACGCTGGGGAAAATGGGGAATGATGGGAAGATCATGGGGGACGCTTGAGAAAATGGGGAATGATGGGAAGATCATGGGGACGCTGGGGAAAATGGGGAATGATGGGAAGATCATGGGGGATACTGGGTAAAATTGGGAACGATGGGAAGATCATGGGGGACGCTGGGGAAAATGGGGAACGATGGGAAGATCATGGGGGACGCTGGGGAAATTGGGGAACGATGGGAAGATCATGGGGGATGCTGGGGAAAATGGGGAACGATGGGAAGATCATGGGGGATGCTGGGGAAAATGGTGAATGATGAGAAGATCATGGGGGACGCTGGGGAAAATGGAGAAAGATGGGAAGATCATGGGCAACGCTGGGGAAAATGGGGAACAATGGGAAGATCATGGGGGACGCAGGGGAAAATGGGGAATGATGGGAAGATCATGGGGGCGCTGGGGAAAATGTGGTATGATGTGAAGATCATGGGGGATGCTTGGAAAAATGGGGAATGGAGGGAAGGTCATGGGGGACTATGGGGAAAATGGGGAATGGAGGGAAGATCATGAGGGACACTGGGGAAAATAGGGATCGATGGGAAGATCATGGGAAACTCTGGGGAAAATTGGGAACAATGGGAAGATCATGGGGGATGCTGGGGAAATTGGGAAAAGATGGGAAGATCATGGGGGAAGCTGGGGAAATGGGGAACGATTGGAAGATCTTGGGGGACACTGGGGAAAATGGGGAACAATGGGAAGATCATGGGGGACGCTGGGGGAAATGGGGAACGATGGGAAGATCCTGGGAGACGCTGGGGAAAATGGGGAACCATGGGAAGATCACGGGGGACGCTGGGGAAAATTGGGAATGATGGGAAGATCATGGGGGATGCTGGGGAAAATGGGGAACGATGGTAAGATCATGGCGAACGATGGGAAGATCATTGGGAACGCTGGGGAAAATGGGGAACGATGGGAAGATCATGAGGGACGCTGGGAAAAATGGGGAATGATGGGAAGATCATGGTGGACGCTTGAGAAAATGGGGAATGATGGGAAGATCATGGGGACGCTGTGGAAAATGGGGAATGATGGGAAGATCATGGGGGACGCTTGAGAAAATGGGGAATGATGGGAAGATCATGGGGACGCTGGGGAAAATGGGGAATGATGGGAAGATCATGGGGGATACTGGGTAAAATTGGGAACGATGGGAAGATCATGGGGGACGCTGGGGAAAATGGGGAACGATGGGAAGATCATGGGGGACGCTGGGGAAATTGGGGAACGATGGGAAGATCATGGGGGATGCTGGGGAAAATGGGGAATGATGAGAAGATCATGGGGGACGCTGGGGAAAATGGGGAACGATGGGATGATCATGGGGGATGCTGGGGAAAATGGAGAACGATGGGAAGATCATGGGGGATGCTGGGGAAAATGGTGAATGATGAGAAGATCATGGGGGACGCTGGGGAAAATGGAGAAAGATGGGAAGATCATGGGCGACGCTGGGGAAAATGGGGAACGATGGGAAGATCATGGCGGATGCTGGGGGAAATGGGAAACGATGGGAATTTCATGGGGGATGCTGGGGAAAAAGGAGAATTATGGGAAGATCATGGGGGCGCTGGGGAAAATGTGGTATGATGGGAAGATCATGGGGGATGCTTGGGAAAATGGGGAATGGAGGGAATGTCATGGGGGACACTGGAGAAAATAGGGATCGATGGGAAGATCATGGGAAACTCTGGGGAAAATGGGGAACAATGGGAAGATCATGGGGGATGCTGGGGAAAATGGGGAACAATGGGAAGATCATGGGGGATGCTGGGGAAAATGGGGAACGATGGGAAGATCCTGGGAGACGCTGGGGGAAATGGGGAACCATGGGAAGATCACGGGGGACGCTGGGGAAAATTGGGAATGATGGGAAGATCATGGGGGATGCTGGGGAAAATGGGGAATGATGGGAAGATCATGGTGGATACTGGGTAAAATGGGGAACGATGGGAAGATCATGGGGGACGCTGGGGAAAATGGTGAATGATGGGAAGATCATGGTGGACGCTTGGGAAAATGGGGAATGATGGGAAGATCATGGGGACGCTGGGGAAAATGGGGAATGATGGGAAGATCATGGGGGACGCTTGAGAAAATGGGGAATGATGAGAAGATCATGGGGACGCTTGGGAAAATGGGGAAAGATGGGAAGATCATGGTGGATACTGCGTAAAATGGGGAACGATGGGAAGATCATGGGGGACGCTGGGGAAAATGGTGAACGATGGGAAGATCATGGGGGACGTTGGGGAAAATGGGGAACGATGGGAAGATCATGGGGGACGTTGGGGAAAATGGGGAACGATGGGAAGATCATAGGGGACGCTGGGGAAAATGGGGAATGATGGGAAGATCATGGGGGACACTGGGGAAAATGGGGAATGATGGGAAGATCATGGGGGACATTGGGGAAAATGGGAACAATGGGAAGATCATTTGGATGCTGGGGAAAATGGGGAACGATGGGAAGATCATAGGGGACGCTGGGGAAAATGGGGAATGATGGGAAGATCATGGGGGATGCTGGGGAAAATGGAGAACGATGGGAAGATCATGGGGGACGCTGGGGAAAATGGTGAACGATGGGAAGATCATGGGGGATGCTGGGGAAAATGGGGAACGATGGGAAGATCATGGGGGATGCTGGGGAAAATGGTGAATGATGAGAAGATCATGGGGGACGCTGGGGAAAATGGAGAAAGATGGGAAGATCATGGGCGACGCTGGGGAAAATGGGGAACAATGGGAAGATCATGGGGGACGCAGGGGAAAATGGGGAATGATGGGAAGATCATGGGGGCGCTGGGGAAAATGTGGTATGATGTGAAGATCATGGGGGATGCTTGGAAAAATGGGGAATGGAGGGAAGGTCATGGGGGACTATGGGGAAAATGGGGAATGGAGGGAAGATCATGAGGGACACTGGGGAAAATAGGGATCGATGGGAAGATCATGGGAAACTCTGGGGAAAATTGGGAACAATGGGAAGATCATGGGGGATGCTGGGGAAATTGGGAAAAGATGGGAAGAAAATGGGGGAAGCTGGGGAAATGGGGAACGATGGGAAGATCTTGGGGGACACTGGGGAAAATGGGGAACAATGGGAAGATCATGGGGGACGCTGGGGAAAATGGGGAACGATGGGAAGATCCTGGGAGACGCTGGGGAAAATGGGGAACCATGGGAAGATCACGGGGGACGCTGGGGAAAATTGGGAACGATGGTAAAATCATGGGGAACGATGGGAAGATCATTGGGAACGCTGGGGAAAATGGGGAATGATGGGAAGATCATGAGGGACGCTGGGAAAAATGGGGAATGATGGGAAGATCATGGGGGACGCTGGGGAAAATGGTGAACGATGGGAAGATCATGGGGGACGTTGGGGAAAATGGGGAACGATGGGAACATCATGGGGGACGTTGGGGAAAATGGGGAACGATGGGAAGATCATAGGGGACGCTGGGGAAAATGGGGAATGATGGGAAGATCATGGGGGACACTGGGGAAAATGGGGAATGATGGGAAGATCATGGGGGACATTGGGGAAAATGGGAACAATGGGAAGATCATTTGGATGCTGGGGAAAATGGAGAACGATGGGAAGATCATGGGGGACGCTGGGGAAAATGGTGAACGATGGGAAGATCATGGGGGATGCTGGGGAAAATGGGGAACGATGGGAAGATCATGGGGGATGCTGGGGAAAATGGTGAATGATGAGAAGATCATGGGGGACGCTGGGGAAAATGGAGAAAGATGGGAAGATCATGGGCGACGCTGGGGAAAATGGGGAACAATGGGAAGATCATGGGGGACGCAGGGGAAAATGGGGAATGATGGGAAGATCATGGGGGCGCTGGGGAAAATGTGGTATGATGTGAAGATCATGGGGGATGCTTGGAAAAATGGGGAATGGAGGGAAGGTCATGGGGGAATATGGGGAAAATGGGGAATGGAGGGAAGATCATGAGGGACACTGGGGAAAATAGGGATCGATGGGAAGATCATGGGAAACTCTGGGGAAAATTGGGAACAATGGGAAGATCATGGGGGATGCTGGGGAAATTGGGAAAAGATGGGAAGAAAATGGGGGAAGCTGGGGAAATGGGGAACGATGGGAAGATCTTGGGGGACACTGGGGAAAATGGGGAACAATGGGAAGATCATGGGGGACGCTGGGGAAAATGGGGAACGATGGGAAGATCCTGGGAGACGCTGGGGAAAATGGGGAACCATGGGAAGATCACGGGGGACGCTGGGGAAAATTGGGAACGATGGTAAGATCATGGGGAACGATGGGAAGATCATTGGGAACGCTGGGGAAAATGGGGAACGATGGGAAGATCATGAGGGACGCTGGGAAAAATGGGGAATGATGGGAAGATCATGGTGGACGCTTGAGAAAATGGGGAATGATGGGAAGATCATGGGGACGCTGGGGAAAATGGGGAATGATGGGAAGATCATGGGGGACGCTTGAGAAAATGGGGAATGATGGGAAGATCATGGGGACGCTGGGGAAAATGGGGAATGATGGGAAGATCATGGGGGATACTGGGTAAAATTGGGAACGATGGGAAGATCATGGGGGACGCTGGGGAAAATGGGGAACGATGGGAAGATCATGGGGGACGCTGGGGAAATTGGGGAACGATGGGAAGATCATGGGGGATGCTGGGGAAAATGGGGAATGATGAGAAGATCATGGGGGACGCTGGGGAAAATGGGGAACGATGGGATGATCATGGGGGATGCTGGGGAAAATGGAGAACGATGGGAAGATCATGGGGGATGCTGGGGAAAATGGTGAATGATGAGAAGATCATGGGGGACGCTGGGGAAAATGGAGAAAGATGGGAAGATCATGGGCGACGCTGGGGAAAATGGGGAACGATGGGAAGATCATGGCGGATGCTGGGGGAAATGGGAAACGATGGGAATTTCATGGGGGATGCTGGGGAAAAAGGAGAATTATGGGAAGATCATGGGGGCGCTGGGGAAAATGTGGTATGATGGGAAGATCATGGGGGATGCTTGGGAAAATGGGGAATGGAGGGAATGTCATGGGGGACACTGGAGAAAATAGGGATCGATGGGAAGATCATGGGAAACTCTGGGGAAAATGGGGAACAATGGGAAGATCATGGGGGATGCTGGGGAAAATGGGGAACAATGGGAAGATCATGGGGGATGCTGGGGAAAATGGGGAACGATGGGAAGATCCTGGGAGACGCTGGGGGAAATGGGGAACCATGGGAAGATCACGGGGGACGCTGGGGAAAATTGGGAATGATGGGAAGATCATGGGGGATGCTGGGGAAAATGGGGAATGATGGGAAGATCATGGTGGATACTGGGTAAAATGGGGAACGATGGGAAGATCATGGGGGACGCTGGGGAAAATGGTGAATGATGGGAAGATCATGGTGGACGCTTGGGAAAATGGGGAATGATGGGAAGATCATGGGGACGCTGGGGAAAATGGGGAATGATGGGAAGATCATGGGGGACGCTTGAGAAAATGGGGAATGATGAGAAGATCATGGGGACGCTTGGGAAAATGGGGAAAGATGGGAAGATCATGGTGGATACTGCGTAAAATGGGGAACGATGGGAAGATCATGGGGGACGCTGGGGAAAATGGTGAACGATGGGAAGATCATGGGGGACGTTGGGGAAAATGGGGAACGATGGGAAGATCATGGGGGACGTTGGGGAAAATGGGGAACGATGGGAAGATCATAGGGGACGCTGGGGAAAATGGGGAATGATGGGAAGATCATGGGGGACACTGGGGAAAATGGGGAATGATGGGAAGATCATGGGGGACATTGGGGAAAATGGGAACAATGGGAAGATCATTTGGATGCTGGGGAAAATGGGGAACGATGGGAAGATCATAGGGGACGCTGGGGAAAATGGGGAATGATGGGAAGATCATGGGGGATGCTGGGGAAAATGGAGAACGATGGGAAGATCATGGGGGACGCTGGGGAAAATGGTGAACGATGGGAAGATCATGGGGGATGCTGGGGAAAATGGGGAACGATGGGAAGATCATGGGGGATGCTGGGGAAAATGGTGAATGATGAGAAGATCATGGGGGACGCTGGGGAAAATGGAGAAAGATGGGAAGATCATGGGCGACGCTGGGGAAAATGGGGAACAATGGGAAGATCATGGGGGACGCAGGGGAAAATGGGGAATGATGGGAAGATCATGGGGGCGCTGGGGAAAATGTGGTATGATGTGAAGATCATGGGGGATGCTTGGAAAAATGGGGAATGGAGGGAAGGTCATGGGGGACTATGGGGAAAATGGGGAATGGAGGGAAGATCATGAGGGACACTGGGGAAAATAGGGATCGATGGGAAGATCATGGGAAACTCTGGGGAAAATTGGGAACAATGGGAAGATCATGGGGGATGCTGGGGAAATTGGGAAAAGATGGGAAGAAAATGGGGGAAGCTGGGGAAATGGGGAACGATGGGAAGATCTTGGGGGACACTGGGGAAAATGGGGAACAATGGGAAGATCATGGGGGACGCTGGGGAAAATGGGGAACGATGGGAAGATCCTGGGAGACGCTGGGGAAAATGGGGAACCATGGGAAGATCACGGGGGACGCTGGGGAAAATTGGGAACGATGGTAAAATCATGGGGAACGATGGGAAGATCATTGGGAACGCTGGGGAAAATGGGGAATGATGGGAAGATCATGAGGGACGCTGGGAAAAATGGGGAATGATGGGAAGATCATGGGGGACGCTGGGGAAAATGGTGAACGATGGGAAGATCATGGGGGACGTTGGGGAAAATGGGGAACGATGGGAACATCATGGGGGACGTTGGGGAAAATGGGGAACGATGGGAAGATCATAGGGGACGCTGGGGAAAATGGGGAATGATGGGAAGATCATGGGGGACACTGGGGAAAATGGGGAATGATGGGAAGATCATGGGGGACATTGGGGAAAATGGGAACAATGGGAAGATCATTTGGATGCTGGGGAAAATGGAGAACGATGGGAAGATCATGGGGGACGCTGGGGAAAATGGTGAACGATGGGAAGATCATGGGGGATGCTGGGGAAAATGGGGAACGATGGGAAGATCATGGGGGATGCTGGGGAAAATGGTGAATGATGAGAAGATCATGGGGGACGCTGGGGAAAATGGAGAAAGATGGGAAGATCATGGGCGACGCTGGGGAAAATGGGGAACAATGGGAAGATCATGGGGGACGCAGGGGAAAATGGGGAATGATGGGAAGATCATGGGGGCGCTGGGGAAAATGTGGTATGATGTGAAGATCATGGGGGATGCTTGGAAAAATGGGGAATGGAGGGAAGGTCATGGGGGAATATGGGGAAAATGGGGAATGGAGGGAAGATCATGAGGGACACTGGGGAAAATAGGGATCGATGGGAAGATCATGGGAAACTCTGGGGAAAATTGGGAACAATGGGAAGATCATGGGGGATGCTGGGGAAATTGGGAAAAGATGGGAAGAAAATGGGGGAAGCTGGGGAAATGGGGAACGATGGGAAGATCTTGGGGGACACTGGGGAAAATGGGGAACAATGGGAAGATCATGGGGGACGCTGGGGAAAATGGGGAACGATGGGAAGATCCTGGGAGACGCTGGGGAAAATGGGGAACCATGGGAAGATCACGGGGGACGCTGGGGAAAATTGGGAACGATGGTAAGATCATGGGGAACGATGGGAAGATCATTGGGAACGCTGGGGAAAATGGGGAACGATGGGAAGATCATGAGGGACGCTGGGAAAAATGGGGAATGATGGGAAGATCATGGTGGACGCTTGAGAAAATGGGGAATGATGGGAAGATCATGGGGACGCTGGGGAAAATGGGGAATGATGGGAAGATCATGGGGGACGCTTGAGAAAATGGGGAATGATGGGAAGATCATGGGGACGCTGGGGAAAATGGGGAATGATGGGAAGATCATGGGGGATACTGGGTTAAATTGGGAACGATGGGAAGATCATGGGGGACGCTGGGGAAAATGGGGAACGATGGGAAGATCATGGGGGACGCTGGGGAAATTGGGGAACGATGGGAAGATCATGGGGGATGCTGGGGAAAATGGGGAATGATGAGAAGATCATGGGGGACGCTGGGGAAAATGGGGAACGATGGGATGATCATGGGGGATGCTGGGGAAAATGGAGAACGATGGGAAGATCATGGGGGACGCTGGGGAAAATGGTGAATGATGGGAAGATCATGGGGGATGCTGGGGAAAATGGGGAACGATGGGAAGATCATGGGGGATGCTGGGGAAAATGGTGAATGATGAGAAGATCATGGGGGACGCTGGGGAAAATGGAGAAAGATGGGAAGATCATGGGCGACGCTGGGGAAAATGGGGAACAATGGGAAGATCATGGGGGACGCAGGGGAAAATGGGGAATGATGGGAAGATCATGGGGGCGCTGGGGAAAATGTGGTATGATGTGAAGATCATGGGGGATGCTTGGAAAAATGGGGAATGGAGGGAAGGTCATGGGGGACTATGGGGAAAATGGGGAATGGAGGGAAGATCATGAGGGACACTGGGGAAAATAGGGATCGATGGGAAGATCATGGGAAACTCTGGGGAAAATTGGGAACAATGGGAAGATCATGGGGGATGCTGGGGAAATTGGGAAAAGATGGGAAGATCATGGGGGAAGCTGGGGAAATGGGGAACGATGGGAAGATCTTGGGGGACACTGGGGAAAATGGGGAACAATGGGAAGATCATGGGGGACGCTGGGGAAAATGGGGAACGATGGGAAAATCCTGGGAGACGCTGGGGAAAATGGGGAACCATGGGAAGATCACGGGGGACGCTGGGGAAAATTGGGAATGATGGGAAGATCATGGGGGATGCTGGGGAAAATGGGGAACGATGGTAAGATCATGGGGAACGATGGGAAGATCATTGGGAACGCTGGGGAAAATGGGGAACGATGGGAAGATCATGAGGGACGCTGGGAAAAATGGGGAATGATGGGAAGATCATGGTGGACGCTTGAGAAAATGGGGAATGATGGGAAGATCATGGGGACGCTGTGGAAAATGGGGAATGATGGGAAGATCATGGGGGACGCTTGAGAAAATGGGGAATGATGGGAAGATCATGGGGACGCTGGGGAAAATGGGGAATGATGGGAAGATCATGGGGGATACTGGGTAAAATTGGGAACGATGGGAAGATCATGGGGGACGCTGGGGAAAATGGGGAACGATGGGAAGATCATGGGGGACGCTGGGGAAATTGGGGAACGATGGGAAGATCATGGGGGATGCTGGGGAAAATGGGGAATGATGAGAAGATCATGGGGGACGCTGGGGAAAATGGGGAACGATGGGATGATCATGGGGGATGCTGGGGAAAATGGAGAACGATGGGAAGATCATGGGCGACGCTGGGGAAAATGGGGAACGATGGGAAGATCATGGCGGATGCTGGGGGAAATGGGAAACGATGGGAATTTCATGGGGGATGCTGGGGAAAAAGGAGAATTATGGGAAGATCATGGGGACGCTGTGGAAAATGGGGAAGGATGGGGGCGAGTTAATTGACGCCCTTGGTAATGCGGAATATATATCCACGCTGGACTTAACAAAAGGATACTGGCAAATTCATTTAGAGGAAAAGTCCAAGTGCAAAACAGCCTTTGCCACTCCCATGGGTTTATACCAGTTTGTGACAATGCCATTTGGACTGCATGGAGCCCCAGCCACATTTCAGAGGCTCATGGATAAAGTACTGAGACCTCATAGGGCTTATGCCGCGGCCTACAAATATGACATTGTCATTTATAGTAAACACTGGCGGGCCCATCTAAATAGGCTGAAAGCGGTCCTCAAGTCGCTAAGAGAGGCAGGGCTCACAGCCAACCCTAATAAATGTGCCTTAGGTAAGGCGGAAACCAAGTACCTGGGGTATGCAGTGGGTGGTGGAAAAGTAAGGCCACTAGCCGATAAGATAACTGCCCTGAGAGAAGTTCCGACCCCCCAAACAAAAACGCAGGTATGCTCCCTGTTGGGTTTAGCAGGGTACTATTGGAAGTTAATCCCCAACTACTCGGAAGTTGCAGCCCCACTAACAGACCTCACAAAAAATTGTGCGCCTACACAAGTGGTATGGTCAAGGGAGTGCCAGAGAGCCTTTGAGGAGGTAAAAAGGTGTCTATCAGAGGGTCCCGTCCTTAGAAGCCCAGACTTCGATAAGCCTTTTATTGTACAAACCGATGCCTCAGAGATAGGGCTAGGGGCAGTGCTCTCGCAACAGTTTGAGGGAGTGGAACATCCGAACTTTAATCTGAGTAGGAAATTGTTCCCAAGGGAAAAAACTACTCAGTAATTGAGAAGGAGTGTCTCGCAGTAAAGTGGGCAATCGAGGCCTTGAGGCACTACCTGACGGGAGTCCATTTTACATTGGTAACAGACCATGCTCCATTAAAATGGTTAAATACTATGAAAGACTCCAATGCTAGGTTGACCAGGTGGTATATGGCCCTCCAACCCTTCTCGTTTGAGATTCTGCACAGGCCTGGAAAAGAAAATGCTGATTTATTTTCTTGAGAAGGGGTGGATGGTCGGGCTTTAGCCGTGCGTTGCCCCAGCCACACACTAACAGGGGAGGAATGTGACATGGTGGCTGAACGTCACCAGCTCTATGCCTGGCAGATGAATGTATAGGTATGCAGTGCAGCAGTGACAAGGTTAACTTTCAGCTGGGAAGCTCCTGACAATTACAGTGGTCCCAGCTGCATAATCAAGGTGTTTTAAATCCCCCAGGCTGCACACACATGAGGCTGTCTGATCAAAAGAGAGTACTGAAATGCTGAAGTACTGTATGATTACTGCTCAAAGATCTGTCTTCTAAGTACATGTTTGTTGAACTGTCTGTTTTCCTGCATGTTGAAAATAAACTGTTTTGTTTTTGTGTGCTGAAGAGAAGCTGTTTTGTTTTTGTGTGCTGTATTTTTAAAGGCTCAATAAATAAGCCTTATCAAGAGAACCCGCGTGTGGTTGCATGTACCCTGCAACACCTCCAGATCTAGCAGCCGTGTAATACCCGACTGTATCCAAATTAGCAAGTTTTTCTATTCATCCCTGGAGCGAAATCCGGATTACCGATGATCGGTGTCATTAGTGATTCTCTGGAAGTGAGATTGCAGCTAGTTTTAGTGGCCTCCCATATCCGTAAGGAATTAACTGTGGTCTGGAGCGGTATTACCATGTTCCTTCTTCCCCTCTTGGGAAGCCAGATTAAGTTATGTAGCTCTGTTGGTGCACAATAACTTTTCTCCAATTCCACCCATCTCCTTAATTTCGGATCTGTGTGCCACTGAATAATTTGGCACAATTGGGCTGCCATGTAATAAGCTAACAAGCAAGGTACCGCTAGTCCCCCTTTCGTTGTGGGCCTCTTCAAGATACCCATTGCAATCCTTGGGCTTTTCTTATTCCAAATAAATTTCATAATTTGTGACTTTAGGGAGAGGATGTCCGCATGTACTATAGGTATGGGAAGACTCTGGAATAGATATAACATCCTTGGGAGGAGGTTCATTTTCACGCTATGTATCCTCCCAATCCATGAAATGCCCCCTTTCATCCATGTGCTGAGATCCTCCCCCAGAGTCTTAATCAATCTGGGGTAATTAGCTTTGTATAGTGTTTTGTAATCCCTTGTGATGTATATCCCTAAATATTTAATAGCGGAGGCTTGTCATTTGAAATTGAAGTTTATGTCTATTAATTTGTCCACCTCTTTGGGTAGATTTATGTTAAGGGCTTCAGATTTGGTCTGATTGATTTTAAATCCCGAAATTCGATTGAATTTACCCAAAATCCCAAAAACATTGGGCAGAGATTTGATGGGTTTTGACAATGTTAAAATCACATCATCAGCATACAGAGCAACCTTATGCACCTGGTCTTCTACCGATATTTCTGCTATGTCTGGACTGTCATACACAATATATTAGATGGCGCTCTAACACTATGCTATGTCTGGACTGTGCCTAATGTGCGCCGTGAGGGGCTCTATGCAGAGGGTGAACAGCAGTGGGGACAACGGGCACCCTGTCTTGTTCCGCAGCGAATATTAAATTGTTGTGAGGGGAAGCCCTGGTGTCGCACCCTTGCCGTTGGGCCCTCGTATAGCACAAGAATGGCTCCCAACAGGCGTCCTTCAAAACCAAATACTCCAAGCTTTTCTTTTAGATAGGGCCAATCTATCCTATCGAATGCTTTCTCAGCCTCCAGACTCAACGCCATGGAGAGTATGTTTTTCTTTTTAGCCAAATCAAGTCAATTATTCTCCTGTTGTTACCCGCTGCCTGTCTGCCTCCGATAAAGTCTACCTGATCTGTATGAATTAGCCTGGGACGAACACTACCCACCGTGTTTGCTATAAGTTTGGAATAAATTTTGATATCTGAATTAATCAGGGAAATGGTCCGGTAGCTCTTGCAGTCTGCTGGGTCCTTTCAAGGCTTATGGATCAGTGATATTGAAGCTTGTAACATTTGTGTTGAGCAGGAGGCCCACGCTAAGATTTCATTAAACAAATTTAACATATGGGGTGCCAGAGATTTGAGATATTTTTTGTAGTATAAATTAGAAAAACCATCCGGCCCTGGCGCTTTTGCTGGTTTTAATGACTTGATTACCTCTGATAATTCTTCATATGTAAAGTTTGCCTGCAGTGCTTCCATCTCCTCTCTGCTCAATGTGGGCAAATTTGCCTTTTTCAGAATTTTTTTAAATGCCTCAGGTTTGGACGTAAGGTCACACCCCTGTGTACGTATAGCATGAATGTGGTAATTTGGAAGCTTATTTTTAAGCTTATTGGCAAGTAAAGTATCTGGCTTGTTAGCTTTTTCGTAAAATTTATGTCTAGAGTAGACCACACCATTTCTTTCTCAGCTTGGAAGGATAGGAGGAGATTTAGCTTTGTTTTAGTGTCTACTAGTTGTTTCAACGTTTGGTCCTGTTTCCTCTCTTTATGGTTGGCAGAAAGTTCCGCTAGTTGATTTTCCAAATCTTTAATTTTTCTTACTCTTTTTCTTTTAGCGGCCAAATTCATTAATATTCCCATGAGAGTAGCTTTATGAGCTTCCCACAGTGTGTTGTGTGTCGTCACACTCCCCTTATTCTCCACGAAATACACCTTAATTTGTTCTCCCACCTCCCTTTCCAAATCCGGTATTTTCAATAAAATCTCATTTAACTTCCAGTTCGCTCTAGGTCTGTCTGGGGGTATTAATGTGCATCGCAGCTCTATGATGCGTGGTCAGACCATGAAATATCATGTATCTCTGTACGAGAGACCCCCGAGACCATTCTATTTGAAACAAGGAAGTAATCTATCCTGCTGTATCTGTTATGAGGGTGCCAATAGAACGTATATTCCTTCACACCCTGATGTTGTTCCCGCCATATGTCTAGGAGTTGGCATTCCTTCATTCCCTTTGCTATTGTTAGTAAGTCCTGTCTGTGGGCCATGTTATTCTTTGTACAGCTGTCCAAGTCTGGGTTAAGTGTCCTGTTGAGGTCCCCTGCTAATTTGACCTTCCCTTTTGCTACTTTGTGCAATTTTATAAAAAATCAGTTGAGGAAGTCTGTGGCTTGTTCACTTGGAGCGTATATTGCTGCCAGCGTGATGGGATGGTCTCGTATGGATCCCATTATTATGATGTACCTACCCTCTTTATCAATATATGTGCAGTCTGCTAAAAATGATAGTCTGTTGTGTACTAATATGGCTACACCTCTTTTTTTAACCTGCGCTGATGCCAGAAAACTCATCCTAAAATCTTTGTCTAGGAATCTAGGAGTGTTGTTCCTTGAGAAGTGTGTTTCTTGCAGAAACAATATTTCTGCACCCTTACATTTGTAATCTTTAAAGGCTAACCTTCTTTTCGCTGGGCTGTTGAACCCTTTAACATTATGTGAAATTAGCACAATATCCTTACTCATTTTTGATCTTGCATCTTTGACTCTGAAGAACTCTGTTGATTTTCCTGTAGAATTCTCTGTTCCTGGAACCAATACCCATCACCATCCCCGACTTTCTTCTTTGACCACCTGTGGGTACAGAAGGGACACACACACACACATGGAAAAACCTGGGGGCATACAAACACAGACACATAACACTCAATCACAGAACACTGCATAACAGAAATGAACAGTTCTCGACGCCTTTCAACTTCTCCTCTGGCGCCGAGTCCATAGCCTTTGGGCTCTCTCCATCCGTATTGGTCTTTATCTCTCGCCTTGGAGTGTACGGATTCCTCTCCCTGTAACTCAGCCCAAAGGACTTTGCTGGTGAACTGAAGAGCCCTTCTCTCCACTCCCAGCCTGTGGCCCATATGAACTTTGGAGCCGGTCCCTCCCTATAGCTCTTGCCATGCTCTCCTGAAATCCTTAAACTTAAAACCATCTAACTTTTTCTCTATTGACTGGAATTCCTTTTCACGTAACTACTCTTTTTGCGCCACGGTTTTTTTTTTTTTTGCCCTGTTACCCGTCACCTACTCTGATGCAACCCCCCTACCCCCATTGCTTTATTGCCCCTTGGATAACCTTCCTATTCTCCTACGTATCTGCATCAAAGGCTGCTCTTTAACCTCCTTACCCCTTCTCATCTCTTTCAGCGGTTATCCCAGACACTCTCTGCTCCCCTCCATTCCTCTCCCTTCTCTACCTCTTCCGCTGTAATTCATCCAAGTCTCCTTCCTACTACTTATCTCTCACATAATCCTAACTATCTCTTCATCATCCCAAGTCCTTTTGTGCTTATGCTTTCATCCACCTCGTGCTACCTCTACCTTCCGTTTTCTCCTGTCTCCTTTCTTCACTTCCCCGACCCTCTTATTCTTATGTGACCACCCATTATTCCCACACTTCCTTCCAACTCTTAACCTTCTGTTCTTTCCACCTCCCAAATTTCTACTTGCTTGTGCTCCCTCAACATACTCCTCTACCTACCATCCCCTCTCTAATATTGTGTTGTCTGCACTGCTTACCCTGTATACCCGTCTCGTCTTTCTTCTCTTTCTATGCCCTGACCCTCCTCCTTACTGTCTCCTCTGTTCTCCCCTCCCCAAGTCTGCGCCTCTTCCGGCGCTGTTAGGCGCCTCTGTGGCCTACAGCCTGTCGTGTCTCTGTGATGTCATCCTCTGTGCGGCCTCTTGCTGATTTTGCCACCTCCAAGATGGCACCTGTTGTACCGTCTCCGTACGATGACGTCCTTCCGGTCTGCCGCCATTTTGGATCGCACTTCACATCGTGACAGATGTCCGCGCCCTCACTCCAGCTTCCCGCCACCCTGTACCCTCAGGCTTCTGTGTTTCATCTTGGATCCAGGGTTAGGCCATTGCTACCGCCATCTTCTTTACCTGGCCATGCTTTCAGGGTAAGTTAAGGGGAGACATCATTTTCGGGTAGGGGTGTCTTATTTCCTTTTCTGACTGATTTTGACTGTCGGTTCGCTGCTGAGTCTCTGTCACCGCCTTAGTAACTTGTGGCATTCATCTCAGAATTCCTTGAACTGATGAAAATGTATCTCAACTTTTTAACTGGGGAAACTTGATAATGCCTAAACTTATAACTTTAATGTTGGTGTTTTTAGAGTTTATTCAGCTCTTGTCTCTTTGTGCTTTGGGTGACTTAGAGTTTTGTACCCATATGGGGTCTGGGGGTGTCTCCATGGGGCTCGCACCATTAGGGGCTTCCCCCAGCCCTAGTTTGTGCAGGAAGGAGGGTCCCTCTTCTGGTTCCCTCATTGCAATCGCTCTTCCACCACGGGTCACTAATAGACCAAAGGGAAAAGTCCACCTGTACCGGACTCCCTTTTCTCTTAGGATCTTGGTAATTGGCAGCAGGTTTCGCCTCCTAGCTAGCGTGGCCGTTGCCAGATCTTGGAAAATTAGCAGCCGGGCCCCTTCAAACTCCACCGTAGGTAGTGGCCTTGTTTGTTGCAGGACTGCTTCTTTTGTCCGGAAGTGATGCATTCACACAACAATATCCTGTGGTTGTCCTGACTGGAGAGGCTTAGCCCTTAAGGCCCTGTGGCAACGGTCCATGGATATGTACTCCTTCGGTGTGTCTGGAAGTATGCTCTCTATCCACCGGGATATGTAGTCCTCGTAGTCCAGGACCGTTTCTGGTACTCCCCTGATCCGTATATTGTTGCGCTTGTCCCGGTTTTCAGCGTTCTCTTACCTTTCTCGCAGTTCATTAACTTGCTCCTGTATGTCTGCCATCCTTCTGCCCTGTCATTTGATTGCTTTGATGGACTGATCTACTTTCGTCTCCAGGACTCCCGTTCTCTCTCCAAGTCCTGTCACTTCCTTTGTTAGTTCCCTTATTTCTGCTAGCAGCAGGTTTTTAAAATCTTTATACAGCCTCGTAAAGTCACATTGCCGTACTGGCATCTGTGCCTGACTGCCCGTTTCCTCCTCATCTCCGTCGAGCTCCGTCTCTGATCCAGCGTTTGAACTGGGCGCATTTCTGCCCCCGCTCCACTCAGACCAGCTCTTCTGAAATACTCCGGCAATCCCTTATTTTTCGTTGGTTTCCCTCCTCTCCAAGACATCTTGTGAGTTTTGTTTCCCTAATAAGATGTTTTATGCTTTCAGTTCTTGTTTTTGAGGTTTTAATTTGTTATAATTGCAGAGCGGGGCACGGAGCATTTAGCCTAAACGTCCATACTCCTTGCCATCGAGCATGCGCCTCCCTCAAGATACATTTTTAACATTGTTTGATCCGCAATGCATTCTGCTGAACGACCACTCCAGTGAAAGACTGAGCCACTGATTGAGCCACTTGTGTGAAGAGGGGATATCCTGAAAGCCTGACCTGCTGGTAGCACTTGGGAACTGGAGTTGGCTCCCCCCTGTCAAGAGATTAAGCCAAATGTCTCGCTCATTTTAATCTTGTTTGTAACGGTTGCATACGCTCATAAATCACATTACCTCTAACTGTCCATGAAATGTCTGTAAATTGAATGTATAATGCCTGTTCATTTAATGTAACCATGTAATGTAACCATGTAATGTAACTATATAATGTAACAATGTAATGTAACTATATAAAGTAACCATGTAATGTAACTATATAATGTAATCATGTAATGTAACTATATAATGTAACCATGTCCAGTATTGTCATCATAACTCTGTGCCCATGACATACTGCACTTGAAAACGAAAGGCAACTCTCAATGTATTACTTCCTGGTAAAATCTTTTATTAATAAATAAATTATAAAGGCTTAGCGTCCCTTATTAAATCTGACCTTTGATGTCTTTTGCAACACAATGACACATTGTTAAATTACAGTATATTGTATACACAAGCCAAACACGTTTAACCCAAGACACGTAACATACTGCATCATCGCACAAGTGGGATCAGACAGTATGGGCATTAATGGGGTTATTTACTAAAGTCTCCCGGCTGCAAAACTGTAGAAAGAGCAGTGCAGAAGTATTGAACCAGATTAATCACAGGAAAAAATCACATTGATTTTTATGGTTTTCCCCTTTTGCAGCTAAGAGATTATAGCAATTGGACCACCATGTGATAAATGTGTGCAGTGCAATGTAATGTAACCTGACTCCATGTTCATACTTGTCTTGTGTGAGCCCATGCACAGCTTGCCAAGTGTAGCCTTTATAAGGGAGTTAACAGGGATGAGTCAGAGGGCTCGCAAAGGGCAGTTGTTGTGCTGACAAGTGCTGATCTCTCTCTCACACACACACACACACACACACACACACACACACACACACACACACACACACACACACACACACATTTTTTTTATTATTTCACTCATTCAATAATTATTTTGGATTTATTTGAATTTTCTGTAATATATATTATAATGTAGTCAAAAATAATACTTTCATTGTACACTGTTGTATTGATGTTGCCAGGCTGATGTCTTTAATCTTCCAGACGTTGTACATACTGACCATTGCATTTCTTCCAAGTGTCAGCCATCTCTTGATCTCAGGGGTGTAGTCGCCATCACAATCAATTTTGGAGTCAAGAAAGGTGAAATCTTTAACTACTTAAATTTCTTCATTGTTGATCTTGATATTAACTTTCGCATTGTTTGCTGTTGTCATGATCTTTGTCCTCTTAATGTTCAGGCGCAGTCGATACTTCTCACTTTTTTCTTTGACTTTCATGATCAGATGTTCGAGATCCTTCTTGTTTTCAGCAAGCCGGGCGGTATCGTCAGCGTATCGGAGGTTGTTGATGTTTCTGCGATCTATTTTCATGCAAATCTTGGGCTAATCAAGGCCTGCTCGCCTCATGACAGCTTCTGCATACATGTTGAAAGCTGCTGGTGATAGGATGCATCCGCGGTGTGTGCCCTTTCCGATCTTGAGTCAATCTGTGTCTCCGTATGGCATTCGGACTGTAGCTTCTTGATCTTGATAGAGTGATCTTATGAGTTCGGTCAGGTGTGGGGGTGTGCTTATTTCCTTAAGGCAGGTCCAGAGCTTGTTGTGCCCAATTACATCGAACGCCTTCGAATAATCGATGAAACACATGTAGAGATGTTTCTGAAACTCCCTGTTTTATTTCATAATCCATCGAAGGTTGGCATTGTTATTTCTCATTTGTTCCCCTATTTACCTTGCTGTCTCTCCTCCAATCTCTTTGCACTCCCTCCTGCCCCATCATGTGCCCACTGCTCTCCATTCCCTCCTACTAGTCATCCCTGTCTCCTACTCTTCTTGACGTCTCTTTGTCTCCTCCTCTACTTACTGTCTCTCTGTCTCCCCTCTCCTCCTTGCTGCCTCTCCTTCCCTCCTTGTTGTATTGCTTAGCAACCTGTAACAGCTGAACCTTTGTACGGAACCATACCTAAGCTATATATAAATATATATTTATATATAGCTTAGGTATGGTTCCGTACAAAGGTTCAGCTGTTACAGGTTGCTAAGCAATACAACAAGGAGGGAAGGAGAGGCAGCAAGGAGGAGAGGGGAGACAGAGAGACAGTAATTAGAGGAGTATATATACTTCATTGTCACATGTATTACTGCTGTGAAGTGCTATGTACATTAATGGTGCTATATAAATAAAGCCTTACATGCATACAGTATGTAATGTATGTAAGACACACGACCAACTCACTGCCCCACCTTTTTCCTGCTCAAGGTATTTCAAATTAGTTAATATTTACAGTACACGACCAACTCACTGCCCCACCTTTTTCCTGCTCAAGGTATTTCAAATTAGTTAATATTTACAGTACACTAACTCTGTTACAATATGGGGCCTATGCACTAAGCTACGGAAGTCACTTATCGCCGACTTATCGCCAAAAAAACCTACTGCGATTCAGTAAACCCCAATAAGTTGGCGATAAAAGGCATTTTCGGCAATTGTTTTGTCCGAGAAAAAAAAAATCGCAAAACTAGCAGCAATAAGCAACTTATCGGTAGCTATTCAATTTCGTGCAATTCTAGTAGCTAACCGCTAAGGCAATGAAGGGGTTAAGGGACAACAGCAGTTTTATTGGGGGCAGAGGGTGGAGTGAAGTGGGTACTTGGCCCCTCACTCACCATCTCTGCCCCCTATAAATATTACAATATGTAATATCCATCAATACACAACCCACCCACCCCCTGTATCCCCATATAAAACCATTTTTATTTTGTTACTAGCTGATATACCCGGCGCTGACCGGGCTTGGAAGGGCAGGGGGAATGGAGTGGAAGGGCGGGGGTGGAGGGCCAAGGGGCGTGGAAGGGTGGGGAGGGCAAAGGTCAGGGGGGCAAAGGTCAGGGGGGCAAAGGTCAGGGGGGCAAAGGGCAGGGAGGGGCGGGGGGCAAAGGGCAGGGAGGGGCAGGGGGCAAAGGGCAGGGAGGGGCAGGGGGGCAAAGGGCAGGGAGGGGCGGGGGGGCAAAGGGTAGGGAGGGGTGGGGGGGGGCAAAGGGTAGGGAGGGGCGGGGGGGGCAAAGGGTAGGGAGGGGCAGGGGGGGCAAAGGGCAGGGAGGGGTGGGGGGGCAAAGGGCAGGGAGGGGTGGGGGGGCAAAGGGCAGGGAGGGGCAGGGGGCAAAGGGCAGGGAGGGGCAGGGGGCAAAGGGCAGGGAGGGGCGGGGGGGCAAAGGGCAGGGAGGGGCAGGGGGGGCAAAGGGCAGGGAGGGGTGGGGGGGCAAAGGGCAGGGAGGGGCAAAGGGCAGGCAGGGGCGGGCGGGCAAAGGGCAGGGGGGCAAAGGGCAGGGAAGGGCAGGGGGGCAAAGGGCAGGGAGGGGTGGGGGGGCAAAGGGCAGGCAGGGGCGGGGGGTCAAAGGGCAGGGAGGGGCGGGGGGCAAAGGCAGGGGGGCAAGAGGGCAGGAAGGGAGGGGGGCAAGAGGGCAGGGAGGGCAAGAGGGCAGGGAGGGAGGGGGGCAAAGGGCAGGGGGGCAAAGGGCAGGGGTGGCAAGAGGTCAGGGAGGGCAAGAGGGCAGGGAGGGAGGGGGGCAAAGGGCAGGGGGGGCAAAGGGCAGGGGTGGCAAGAGGGCAGGGAGGGGTTTGGGGGGCCAAAGGGCAGGGAGGGGCAGGGGGCCAAAGGGCAGGGAGGGGCAGGGGGGCAAAAGAGCAGGGAGGGGCAGGGGGTGCAAAGGGCAGGGAGGGGCGGGGGGGCTAAGGGCAGGGAGGGGGAAGAGGGCAGGGGGGCAAGAGGGCAGGGAGGGCAGGGGGCAAGAGGGCAGGGGGCAAGAGGGCAGGGAAGGAGGGGGTCAGGGAGGGAGGGGGGCAAAGGGCAGGGGGGCCAAGAGGGCAGGGGGGGCAAGAGGGCATGGAGGGAGGGGGCAAGAGGGCAGGGAGGGAGGGGGCAAAGTGCAGGGGGGGCAAGAGGGCAGGGGGGCAAGAGGGCAGGGGGGCAAGAGGGCAGGGAGGGGGGCAAGAGGGCAGGGAGGGAGGGGGGCAAGAGGCCAAAGGGCAGGGGGGCAAAGGGCAGGGTGGCAAAGGGCAGAGGGGCAAAGGGGAAAAGGGCATGGGGAGGAAGGACAGCGAGGGAAAAGGGCAGGGGAAAGGGTAGGGGGCAAAGGGCAGGGGGATGGAGGGCAGGGGGCCAAGGGAAGGGGAGGGAGGGCAGGGTTCAAAGGGCAGGGCAGGGAGGGCAGGGGTCAAAGGGCATGGTGCAAAGGGCAGGGGGAGGGAGGGCATGGGGCAAAGGGCAGGCTGAGGGAGGGCAGGGGGCAAAGGGCAGGGGGCAAGGGCAGGGCGAGGGAGGGAAGGGGGGCAAGGGCAGGGGGAGGGAGGGCAGGGGGCAAAGGGCAGGGGGAGGGAGGGCAGGGGACAAAGGGCAGTGGGAGGGAAGACAGGGGGCAAAGGGCATTGGGAGGGAGGGCAGGGGGGGCAAAGGGCATTGGGAGGGAGGGCTGGGGGGCAAAGGGCAGGGGGCAAGGGCAGGGGGAGGGAGGGAAGGGGGGCAAGGGCAGGGGGAGGGAGGGCAGGGGGCAAAGGGCAGGGGGAGGGAGGGCAGGGGACAAAGGGCAGTGGGAGGGAAGACAGGGGGCAAAGGGCATTGGGAGGGAGGGCAGGGGGGGCAAAGGGCAGGGGGAGGGAGGGCTGGGGGGCAAAGGGCAGGGGGGCAAAGGGCAGGGGGGGCAAAGGGCAGGGGGAGGGAGGCCAGGGGGGGCAAAGTGCAGGGGTGGCAAATGGCAGGGGGAGGGAGGGCAGGGGGGGCAAAGGGCAGGGGGAGGGAGGGCAGGGGGGGCAAAGGGCAGGGGGCAAAGGGCAGGGGGGGCAAAGGGCAGAGGGAGGGAGGGCAGGGGGGGCAAAGGGCAGGGGGGGCAGGGGGTGCAAAGGGCAGGGGGGGAGGGCAAGGGGGGCAAAGGGCAGGGGGGCAAAGGGCAGGGGGGCAAAGGGCAGGGGGGCAGGGAGGGTAGGGGGGGGCAAAGGGCAGGGGGAGTCAGGGATGCGTTAAATAACCCATTCCCCTGCATTTACTCACCTTGCACATGGCCGCGCTCATCCTCTTTATCCGGGTACTGGCCGCCCTCCTCCTCCACCTCGGGCTCCTCAGCGGAGAGGCTGAGACGCTCCGGTGAGGAGGTGCTGGGCCTCTCGTGGGGAGAGGCGGAATCAGCCGGAGGAGCGCCCTCGGGGACGGGGAGCGGCCTGTGGGAGGGGAGAGCCGCATGCTCTGTGTGTGTGTGGGGGGGGAGGAGGTGAGCGGGGGGGGGGGTGGTGGTGGGGGGAGAGCGTCGGGTGAGGGAGTGGCCTATCTCCCGCTGTGTCCCGGGCGCTCACTCCGTGTGCGGGGGTGGGCGGGCCAAGGGAGCAATCTCATTGGCCTGAGGGACACAGGCCATGGAGACAAACATACAGTGCTTTCAGAAATATATAGTAGATACACATGATTGATACCAGAGGTCGGCTGGGGTCCCAGGGTAGTCCCTACCAGTGTCCGTGGGCCTCCAGGGGGTCCCGGCGGGTGTGTGGGGGCCCTCGGGTGGTCCCTGCAAGTGGTCCCCGCTGGTGTCCGGGGGTCGTCAGGTGGTCGCTTTGGGTGTCCGAGGGTCCTCAGGTGGTTCCCATGGGGGTCCGCAGCTTGTCCCTGCGGGACCTCAGGTGGTCCCTGTGAGTGTCTGTGGGCCTCCAGGTGGTCCCTGCGGGTTTCCTGGGGCCGAACAGGGCTCCCTGGGTGGTCTGCGCTGGTGTCTGGGGGCCCTCAAGTGGTTCTCATGGGTCCCTGCTGGCCTGCAGTACCAATCATGTGGAAATGTATTTTTTAAATACATTTCAATAAATACACCTCCCCCTCCAAAACATACAGTACAGTAATGGGCTAAATTACTATTATCCAGAAATGGATAATAGCTAATTTGCCGTTATTAAATCAAACATTAGCCAGCCAGCATAAATAAAGTAAATAACATGTTCAACTTACCCCTGCCAACATGAAGGGCGTCCTCGTCAGCATACTGCAGGTCCATGGCCTCCATTGCCAGAAAGAATATAATAAATAATACAATGTTGTGGCCCCTAACCCCTTAATCACTGTAGCATTTAATAACCACTATAGTAATTAAGGGGTTTACCCCCATAACTCGCTACCCACCCGGGTGGCCTAACCACCAACCCTGGACCCACTATACCCACCCTGTACCCATTGATTGACACAGTTCTATATCATATCCATATACCCTATTTCCTCGATTCTAAGACGCAACATTTTTCTGATTTTCACATCTGAAATCAATGTGCATCTTAGAATCGATGTATTAAAAAAATAAAAAATAATTTAAAAAAAAAGTGTCTACAGTACTAACCCCCTCTTTTCACTTACCATGTTTCAGGAGAGGTCCCAATGTCAGCGGAGGATGAAGCGGGTGGAGGCGGCAGGAGAGGTCCCACATCTGCAGATAGTTGAAGATGGACAGCAGGCAGGAGTGCAGCAGCAGGACATGTCCCAAGTCTGCAAGTGAATGAAGATAAGAAGACAACAGGCGGGCGGGCATGCAGTAACGGCGGCGACAGGAGATCATATTAGCAGGAGAGCTAAGCAGGAGCAGAGCGGCATAGGGGAACGGCTTGGTTGGTGCACACTGTAACACCAGAAGTTGACCGGTGTCTGTTTTCCAGTTACAGTGTGCATCTCCCTAGCCGTTCCCCTATGCCACTCTGCTCCTGCTCAACTCTCCTGCTATTATGATGTCCTGCCGCCACTGCACACCCATCTGCTGTCTTCTTATCTTCAAACACCTGCAGACTTGGGACCTGTACTGCTGCTACACTCCCACCCGCTGTCCATCTTCAATGATCTGCAGACGTGGGACCTCTCCTGCCGCCGCCACCCAGTTCATTCTCCACTGACATGAGACCTCTCCTGAAACAAAGTAAGTGAAAAAAGTAATTTTCCTCGATTGTAAGGGCCACATTGATGGTGCGTCTTACAATCGATTGCGTCTTACAATCGAGGAAATATGGTAATATGGAAATGATAGACCACTATATCACTAAATGGTTAACCTAATAAAAAAGCATGAAGGCCAAACATACACACTAATAAAATATATACTGTACACAAACACTTAAACACTCCAATTCAAGAAATAAAAGCACTAGCCAACCAATTAAATAAATAACAGCATTAGCCAACCAATAAATAAATAACAGCACTAGCCAACCAATTACATACATAAATAAAAGCACTAACCAACCAATTAAATACATAAAAAAAAGCACTAACCAACCAATAAATTAATTAATTATGCCACTAGCCAACACATCAATTAATTAATAAAACAACTAGGCATCAATTAAAACCAGTAGCCAACAAAAGAAATCATTAATTAAAAACGCTAAAAAATCGCAAAATTAAATAAAAACAAGCCATCAAAATTAAAAACAATTTAAGCCAAAGAATAAACTGATAAATAAAAAACACCAATCAATAGAAAAAACACTTTTGCCAAAAAATGGATTGGCTATCACTGTATTTATCTGTACCCTAAAGGTAAACTTTATTTATGCTGACTGGCTAATGTTTTATTTAATAATGGGCAAATTAGCTATTTTTCATATCTGGATAATAGTTATTTTGCCCATTACTGTACTGTATGTGTTGGGGGTGGGGGGGAGGGCATAATTATTTTAATGTATTGCAAAAACAATTTTTGCCACAGGACTGGTACCGCAGGCCAGCGGGTATCAGCAGGAACAACCTGAGGACCCACGGACACCTGCAGGGACCACATGAGGGCCCCCAGACACACGCTGGGGTCACACGATGACCCTCGGACACCTGCAGGTACCACCCGAGGGCCCACATACACCCATGGGACCACCTGAGAACCCCGCAGGGACCACCCGAAGGCCCACATACACCCATGAAGACCACCTGAGGAACCCGGACACCCACGGGAACCGCCTGAGTTCCCCTGGACACCGACGGCTTTTGGTATAAATCATGTGGGGGTAGAGGAGGTGGGTATTAGTGTTTATTGTGGGTAGTGGGGGTGGTGAAGGGGGTATTTGGCCATTGTGGGTAGCAGGACGGTTTAACCCCTTCGTTGTCATAGCTGTTTGCTTCTAAAGTAATGAAGTTGCCTGTAAATGCATTTGTATTGCATAGGATTCATGCCGGGGTCTCCGATGCTGATATTAATGGATATCAGGAAACGGAGGGCGGTGCACAGCCAAAGAAAACTCCCCCAGGGAAGGTAAGTGCAGTCAAACTTCTATTTATTGGCACATATGGGTTAAAAAACACTCTAACGAGTTTCGCCTGGGAGGCACTTTATCAAAGAGACTATGGATCCTAATGTTCTTTCCCTGCTTTAGTAGTGTGTCCTCTCCGTCTCGCCCCCCCCCCTCAGACCAATCTCTGTTCACCCCACTCAGCTGTAGCCTTGTGTGTATCATGATCATGACTCCTTGATGCAGAGAGCAAGTACTACCATAATGCATAGAACAGATGTGCATACCCTAAACAAATGTAAGGCACTACCGTAATGCATAGAACAAATGTGCATACCCTAAACAAATGTAAGGCACTACCGTAATGCATAGAACAGATGTGCATACCCTAAACAAATGTAAGGCACTACCGTAATGCATAGAACAAATGTGCATACCCTAAACAAATGTAAGGCACTACCGTAATGCATAGAACAGATGCACATACCCTAAACAAATGTGACAGGCAGCATAAATAAACACAAGCAGAAAGGAAGGGAACAGGGAAAAAAAACATTATACTGATGTAGCCGTGACCCCTGATTCACCCCGAGAAATGGGAGGTTGCGCTTGCAAAGAGTAGTTGCAGAGCCCGCGAAGGGGGAGAGTACAATTTGGCAGGAGAGGAGCAGTCCCTTGACCCAGCAGCCCTACAGGGAAGGTCAGGTGAGAGCGGTTAGCCTATGGGAGGAGGAGTTGCCAGACATATAGGCAGGGGTTGCGCGCACGTGGAGTTAGAGCTTCGTGGAGAGACGAGGTGATGGAGATACTGCGCTGGGAGGTTGTACTCCCAGGCGCAGGCCAGGTGCCCCTGGCCCAGTTAGCCCTGAGTCACCGTAGAGACAAGCTGAGCTAGGGACACCCTGGTTAGGGTTTTACCCCCTAACTATTAGTATTGTTCGGGACTATTCTGTCGAGAAGGAAATCAGGCTCAGACCTCCGTAGAGTGACCAGAGTTCGAGAGGAAGCGCCCCGGATCCTAGTGAGGGCAAGAGCGTGGTACCTTCAGAGACACTTTTCGTAGCAGTTCTGAGCACCGAAGGGCTCGGCAGGTATTTCATCAAGTGCACCAACTCTACTGTACCATTCAATCACCTGAGACATAGTGGCTGCGCAGTCACCCCTACACATACATAGACCTGTGGGAACGGGAGAACTGACTAGCGTATTTGGACACGGGGTGGGATCACCCAGTGGCGGGATTGGGGAAAGTGTTGTTGGCGTCCGCCGAGGCGCAAGTTATTGTTGGCGTCCGCCGAGGCGCAAGTATCTTGACGTCCTCCGTGGCGTGTTAAATGATGTGTACCAGCATACCGGAATGCCATGGCATGTAACGTATCGTAAGGTTGATCTATCAGTAAACGAGATTGGTTTTAGAACATGGTCGTGTAAGAGTAATTCTTGTATAAACGTCCTGCGAAGACTAACTCCCCCTTTTGCGGGATCTGTCACAGGTGTATGCACCCAAGGCTCTCCGTGGCAGAGGCTCGGGCCCTGTGAGCCAGCAGGTAACACAGCACAGAGTAACAGCTTGCCAAGCAATAGGAAGCAGGGTTACATTTGGAGGCGCTGCTGAGATTTTAGGTGCCCCCGAACCTAAATTGTGATCACCATGTCTTTGCCCACCCGTCAAGAGATACGAGACTGGGCCCGTTAAGTATGCACTCCCACTCGTCGCGCCATAGCGCTGTCCCAAGTACCCATGGCCTTGCCCCTAGAGACTTTACAGACGGCCTTGCGACAACTCCCGGGGTTTGCCAAAGCTCGCCTGGTAGATGTAATGATAGACCACGACTTCAAGTGGAATACTTTACTTGTAGACTGTCGGCGTAACCTGTTGGTGTTGGAAACTGCCGTTACACAATCCTTGGTCTTGCCCGATACACCTCCCGGCGGTAGTCCTTTCGTTTACCCCATTCGGAACCCCTTCGTATGTTCGTTGGGGGAGGACGATCCCACCCTCCCATTGATCCACTATGCCGAGAGTGAGGTCGGAAGCTTCCGTTCCATGTCCAGTAACCCGGAATCCAGCGCATCTATGGAAGCGGGAGTGAGTAGTAACCTGCTAAATAAACTGAATGACAAAATAGACCTGCTATCTAGCCCCCCCAGTTTGCCGCCGCTAGTCGAAGCGCTTACCTTAGCCACCCATGCTCAGAACTACCGGAAGCTAAAAGCCTTCTCGGGGACCCTCCTGGTGCCTGCCGGGGCAGATGGGGTAGAGACGTGGAAAGAGCACACGCGGAGAGTAATGGAGGAGAGGTCATGCACAGATGTAGTAAAACACCAGCGGCTCATGGAGTGTCTGCGGCCCCCGGCTGCCACGCTGATCGGAATACACCGTGAACAGTACCCCGATCTAACCTCTCGCTTGATGATAGAATTCCGGGCCGAAGCCTATAGTGCGAAGGAGGATGACGGGGCCTTGTGGGCCAAGTACTATGCCGTAAACCAGAAGGAAGGAGAAGAGCTATCCGCTTATATACACTGTGTGCACATATCTCTTGGCCTGCTGCTGCATTATAAATACGTACTACCCTCCCAGATGGATGAGTATCTTCGGAAGCAGTACCTCCGCGGATCCTGTCCTTCTCACCCAATAGCCACCATGATTCGTGATCACCTCACTCGGCCCCCCCCCCCCCCTCATTCATCCAACTGCTGCAACAGGTGAAGGAAGACGAGACGCATCTAATGCTACACTCTCCTCAGAGACCAAAAGTTAGCAGCGGCGCTAAATCCAGAGGAAGTACAGAGAAGAAAGAGGAACCATCGGACCAGCCTGGTTCCGAGAAATCGCTTTCCGCGGGACGGTCGTCCCCTCCGCCGGATCGCCAGGCTATCCCCAGAGATATGTCCTGCTACAAGTACGGGAAGCAGGGACATCTATCCTACGATTGCCGCCTGGGCACTTCTCTACCCCAGAGCCCTTCACCCCCGAAGTTCCCGTCCCAGACTATGGTCTGCGGGGTGTATGCGGCAGAGGCTGATACAGACGCCACCCCGTCTGGAGGGGCCAAATCAATAGAAGATGGGAATCGAGTGGGACCGGTGGCGCTGATCTGAGTTTTAGTGGATGGAATCTCTTCTTCTTCCCTGCTAGACACCGGATCCCAAGTCACCCTCATATACCGAGGGTTCTATGATCGTCATCTTCAGTAGCGTCCGCTGTGACCGGCGGATCACATCAAGGTACGCGGGTTTAGCAATGACAACTATCCCATCGATGGGTTAGTGACCATGGATCTGGAAATCCAACAGCTCAACACGGGAAGGTCTCACCCCATGAAGGTGGATGTCTTGGTATGTCCGGAACCCTGAGACACCCCCAAGTACCCTATTATCCTCGGCACCAATACCGATATTGTACAAGCGGTCATCCGGGCTTATATACATGAAACTAAAGAGCTCCCTATGTCAAGTCTGCAGCTGCAATTGGTTCAAACCGATCCAGCCCAGCCTTCCCCCCATCCAGATGACTACGGACTGCTGTTCTGTGGGCGAAAGGGGTGTACAAAGCTGTTTCCCGGAGAAACGCAAAGAATTAGCGCCTGGTGTGCTTATGCAGAGCGTCAAGCCGAAGACCAACAATTCTCACTTGAAAGTACTCCCGGAGAAGATGTGAGGCGAGGGTATTGGCTCGTACGCGAATTTCGCTATTGGCGGGGCGCCCTCCTGGAAGGATTGATGTGATGGTGCAGAATCTATCACCCTTCTCCCTGGTCATTGATGTGGGCCAGCAAATAGGAAGAATCTATCCGGTTAGTTCAGTGGAAGAGGCAGTGCAAGCAAATACGACCCGAGTGAAAGAAACAGGGACGGTCCTGGACTTCGATTTCGGCTCGGCCGAATTGCCGGGAACCTGGAAGAACCGGTTACGGGCGCAACTAGAGAAAAGACGTTCCGTATTCTCTACCGAGGAAATGGATGTGGGGTGCAGCCGCAACGCCCAGCACACCATCCGCATGATGGATGAGAAGCCCTTCAGAGAACGTTCGCGCCGGCTCGCTCCCCGGGATGTGGAGGATGTGAGAGCCGCTATCCATGACATGGAGGCCGCCGGGATTGTCACTGAATCCCGAAGCACCTATGTCTCTCCCATTGTGGTGGTGAGAAAAATAAATGGAAATGTGAGGCTGTGTGTAGATTACCGGACGCTGAACAATCGGACGGTACCGGATCAGTATAACCTCCCTCGTATAGAAGAGATCCTGGATGCCCTACACGGGAGCCAATGGTTCAGCGTACTGGACCTACGGTCTGGATACTATCATGTCCCGATGAGCCCGGAGGATCAAGAAAAGACTGCCTTCGTCTGCCCCCTTGGGTTTTATCAGTTCACTCTCATGCCTCAAGGCATATGCGGAGCGCCCGCCACCTTCCAGCGATTAATGGAGAAAACATTGGGTGACCTCAACCCCCGAGAATGCTTGGTATACTGCTGCGGCCAAGTTTATTCGAGCATTTGCCCGTTCTTGGCCGCAGCAGTAGCCTGGCGCGCGCCCGAGAGTGACGGGCGCGCGCCGAAGCAGCGGAAGAGCGCCCTCCGATCGGGGCGCTCTCCCTACCGCTGCCGGGTCCGCCGGGTCCCCCGGAACCCCCTGCCGCCGTCCCGCAATCGCGGGACACCAGGGCTCCCTCGGGGAGCCCTGGACGTGCGTGCAGGGGGCGCACGCTCCCGAAGAAGCGTGACCGCGCGTCTATGACGCGCGGCACGCCGAGGGGAGGCCACTAGCAAGCCGGGAAATCTCCCGGCTTGCGGATCTGGACGCAGTGCGATAAACTGTGTCGCCACTGTACTTAGATGACATCATAGTCTTCGGGAAAACTTTGGAGGAGCATGAGAGTCGTCTCGTGAAGGTACTGGATAGGCTGTCCGCAGAAGGCCTCAAACTCTCTCTGGACAAATGTCGGTTCTGTCGGACCTCAGTAACGTATGTAGGACACACCTTGTCCGGTGCCGGAATCGCCACTGATCCCGCTAAGATAGAAGCTGTCGTTAACTGGCCTCGTCCCGAGAATGTGGGGGAGCTACGCTTGTTCCTGGGTTTCTGCGACTACTATCGGTGCTTTGTGGAGGGGTATTCACGAAGGGCCAAAGCCCTCAACAGTCTGCTCCGCATATACCCGTCTGAAATGGGCCAGAAGACCCACTCTGCCAAACAGGCCTTCGGGGATAAATGGACCCCCGAGTGTGACCAAGCCTTCCACGACCTGAAGCAGAGTCTGACGGCTGCCCCGGTCCTGGCCTACGCCAACCCCGACCAACCCTACATCCTGCACGTGGACGCCAGCCTGAGCGGTTTAGGAGCCGTCTTGCATCAGAAATATCCTGAAGGGTTACGGCCCGTAGCGTACATCAGCCGCAGTCTCACCACTAGTGAACAGAACTATCCGGTACATAAGCTCGAATTCTTGGCCCTTAAGTGCGCCATAGTGGATAAACTTCGGGACTACCTGTACGGGGTGTCATTCGAAGTACGTACTGACAATAAACCTCTAACCTACATCATGACCTCCGCCAAACTGGATGCGACCGGACATCGTATGTTGGCCGCGCTTTTCAATTACAACTTCACCTTAAAATACAAACCTGGGCCTTTAAACATTGGAGCGGACGCTTGTCGAGGCGACCGGGGTTGATCCCTACCAACGATGAAGATCAGTGGGAAGAGATCCCCGGACCGGGAATAAGAGCCCTCTGCGGCACGGCAGCCATCATAGATGAGCAAGTAGCCTTTTCGGAGTTAAGGGTGGCTGACTCCCTAGGGTGTGCAACCACCGCTATACCGGCAGCCTATCGAGACCCGAGTGGAATGCATGTTGCCCCCGATCAGATAATTGCTTGGGAAGATATGGTACGTTATCAAGAACAGGATCCGGTTGCAGGAACTATCCGGGATGCCCTTCGACAAAAGCGACGGGGACTGCTTCGCCAGACTCCCGAGGATGTCGAAGGTATACTAATGTGGGAGGCGTACAAATTTGAAATTCAAGATCGGTTGTTATACCGAGTGGTGAAGTATCATGACCACCCGGATCGCCGCCAACTAGTGTTGCGAAAACGACTACAATACTTAGTGCTGAAAGCTCTCCATGATGAACACGGGCATCTGGGGGTGGACAAAACTTTCGGACTAGTAAGAGATAGATTTTTTTGGCCAAAAATGAGAGAATCCATAGAGCATCACTGTCATAGGTGTGTGCGGTGTATCCAGTGCAAGACTCTGCCCACCCGAGCTGCCCCCATGGGTCATCTAAAGAGTACGGGACCTATGGATTTAGTCTGCATGGACTTCTTGTGCATCGAACCCGACACCCATGGTATAGAGAACGTGCTGGTCATCACTGATCATTATACCCTCTATGCCCAGGCATTTCCGACCAAGGATCAAAAAGCTATTACGGTGGCTAAAGTCCTCTGGGAGAAATATTTCATGCATTATGGGCTACCTCAACGTCTGCACTCCGACCAGGGACGGGACTTTGAAAGTAGACTAATAAAAGAATTGCTGAACCTCTTGCACATTAACAAGTCCCGTACTACTCCTTACCACCGAGAAGGGGATGCTTTGCCTGAACGTTTCAATCGCACTCTGCTGGACATGCTGGGCACACTAACAGGTGTCGAGAAGACTAAGTGGAGTCGCCATGTGGAAGCTCTAGTTCATGCTTATAATTGCACCCGACACGAATCTACCGGGTTCTCCCCCTACTTTCTTATGTTTGGCCGTGAAGCCCGCCTACCAGTGGATATACAGTTAAGATTCTCCACCAATGGGGTGCGCAATTCCAATCATTTTCGCTACGTACAAAGATTGCAAGAGAATTTGCAGAAGGCCTATGGGCAAGCCGAGAGATCCACTGAAAAATTGAATGCCGGGAACAAAAGGCGCTATGATCACAAAGTAAAACATAGAGACATTAAAACTGGCGATGCCGTACTGCTCCGCAACCTGGGAGTACTGAGAATGCATAAATTGGCTGACCGCTGGCGAGAAGGGGTATACGAAGTGGTTTCTCAAATGCCTGGCCTTCCTGTCTACCGGATAAAAGACTCGGAGGGTCGGATAAAGACGTGGCATCGAAATCATCTGCTCCCCATTCCCCAAATAGAAGAAGGAGTGGTAGAGTGGCTTACATCTCCCCTGAGTGGGGAACTGTCATCAGGATATGAAAGTCTGGACGATCCAAAGGAAGGAACCTCTCAAAGGGGCCTTCTGGCCGCGGGGGCATCTCCCGAAGGAGCTACGGGCAAAGAACCCCTTGGCCCCATGACAGAGACACTGACTCCAGTGAGTCCGCCACTAAATCCCCAAAGCCTGTGCTTTGTATCACAAAGAGACTTTACAGACCTACCCTGCCCCTCAAGGGTCGAGTTGGAGACACCCGATGAGCATTGCTACTCCCCCAAGGAGGTAGCGTAAAAGCCAATTCGCAGAAGCCAAAGAACCAGCCACCCTCCCACGAGGTTGGCTTATGATCAGTTCGGGGCACCTCATTACGAGTCTCAGCAGTGGGCAAGCAGCCGGGTGCAATCAGTGATTATCATGTTCAGTGAAATGTACAAGTTGATAGGGGACCCAATGTATTAGTGTTTTTCATTATATAATGGCTGTGTTGTTGTCATTTTCAAAGCGGGGCCGTTGGAATCCACAGGGGGGAGGATGTAGCCGTGACCCCTGATTCACCCTGAGAAATGGGAGGTTGTGCTTGCAAAGAGTAGTTGCAGAGCCCGCGAAGGAGGAGAGTACAATTTAGCGGGAGAGGAGCAGTCCCTTGACCCAGCAACCCTACGGGGAAGGTCAGGTGAGAGCGGTTAGCCTATGAGAGGAGGAGTTGCCAGACATATAGGCAGGGGTTGCGCGCATGTGGAGTTAGATTTTCGTGGAGAGACGAGGAGACAGAGATACTGCGCTGGGAGGTTGTACTCCCAGGCGCAGGCCAGGTGCCCCCGGCCCAGTTAGCCCTGAGTCACCGTAGAGACAAGCTGAGCTAGGGACACCTTTAGTAAGGGTTTTACCCCCTAACTATTAGTATTGTTTGGGACTATTCTGTCAAGAAGGAAATCGGGCTCAGATCTCCGTAGAGTGGCCAGAGTTCGAGAGGAAGCGCCCCGGATCCTAGTGAGGGCAAGAGCGTGGTACCTTCAGAGACTCTTTTCGAAGAATCGTAGCAGTTTTGCAGGTATTTCATCAAGTGCACCAACTCTACCTTTCAATCACCTGAGACATAGTGGCTGCGCAGTCACCCATACACATACATAGACCTGTGGGAACGGGAGAACTGACTAGCGTATTTGGACACGGAGTGAGATCACCCGGTGGCGGGATTGGGGAAAGTGTTGTTGGCATCCGCCGAGGCGGAAGTTATTGTTGGCGTCCGCCGAGGCGCAAGTATGATGACAACCTCCGTGGCGTGTTAAATGATGTGTACCAGCATACAGGAATGTCATGGCATGTAACGTATCGTAAGGTTGATCTATCAGTAAACGAGATTGGTTTTAGAACATGGTCGTGTAAGAGTAATTCTTGTATAAACGTCCTGCGAAGACTAACTCCCCCTTTGGCGGGATCTGTCGCAGGTGGAGGCGCTGCACCGAACCTATATATTGTATGCACCCCAGGCTCTCCGTGGCAGAGGCTCGGGCCCTGTGAGCCAGCAGGTAACACAGCACAGAGTAACAGCTTGCCAAGCGATAGGAAGCAGGGTTACACTAATAAAAAAATACATAAATAGATCTCATATGTTTAGTAAAAAGTCTTCATCTTTGTGCATTTAACTCTGTTATGTTATGGATAAATAACTAGTTATTTCAACTTGAACTTTCAATTTCAATGCACTATTATCTTCTACTGTATATACTCCATTTGTATTCTAAATCCTATAATCAAGCAAGCTTTATGTAGTCATGTCTAACAATGCCTACTGACATCTCTCCTGCTGGCAGCAAGACCTGGTAAGTTACAGGAATGCCAGTAGTAATTATGGAGGTTTGTCCTCACACCCTGGTGAGGTGCCCTATGTATGGATGGGAGTGGCTACATGTTCTGAGTCCATTATTAGTGACCTCAGAGATGTGCCTGCCTCCTGAGGTATATAAGGCACTGCACTGCCTAAAGTTAGTGTGGAAAGTTGCAGAGTGTGGTTACTGCTAGTTGATGATGCAAGGTGAAGAAGCAAGTTAAAGGGGCCCACTAGTTCAGTAACTAGTGGCACCAAGTTATAATCAAACCAGAGAAGGCCAACTGTATCCAGGGACCTGGCACAGGGGTGATCTCCCTACGGGGAGAGGGAATCCCACTCCATTGGGAGGGCGTACCTTTTAAAGGAATCACGGCAGAATGTGCGGCTGAGACCATGATTGTGAGGGGCATCTGGCCCTTATCACCACGCACAATAAATATGGCTTGTTTACCAAGAACCCCATGGTGTGAGTCTGCAATTACTCTCCTGTGGCCCTCACCACCAAGAAGGAGTTCCTCATCAGGAACATCTACCTGCATCCGCATAGATCCTGATGAGGTGGAGGCGCTGTACATGATGTAAGTAGGACTCGTCACCCACTACCTCAGATACCTGTAGTGCTTGACATCCCCCAAAACCATCAAGCGGGAGACTCAGGAGTCCTGTTGCCTACAGGTGCACCACCATACACAGACATGTAACGGGGCTGGATAGACCACAGGAGCCAATGTGAGATTGGGTGGGTCAGACCAGACACGATTACCCGTTACATTTATATATCCAGTTACTGCTATACATTTTGTATGGACATTTACCTGTGTTGAAGGTTTAGATGCACTGTTAGGGTTTTCTGCATAGTTAACCCTGGTAATCATATTAATGGATATCAGCTCCAGAGACTCCTGACATGAATCTGATGCAGTAAAAATACTTTCCTTTTTTTTCCCTCAAAGTCCTGTCTCACCGCATCTCACAACCTTCACACCAACTTTTCCTGGTGTGAGGATTTTGGGCAAAACTCGCCATTCTAGAGCCGCTATTAGCCTCGATAACCTAATCGTGGCAACTAGAAATGCACGAGTTTCAGGACCTAAGTGCTTATCGGCGCTCACCCGGCGATTTTTTTTATGACGGCTGAAATTTTTGGTGATTCAGGCCTTTATCACCCACTTATTGAGGCTTACTGTATAGCAGTAGGCATTTTGGCCGATAAGTGCTCGATAAGTGGCTTATCGGCGCTTATATAGCATATGCCCCTATAAATCATGCCTTGCACATTACAGTAAGGTATCAATCTGTATAAAGTTATCCTTTACCTTTTTATAGGATCATATAACTTCTCAATCACAATAACACTTGTTTAATCTACAGTTAAAAGGTCTCAATATCTCAAATAGTTAATATCAAACCTGATCATCTTATTAAAGGTATCTAAACACCCACTGTACCCTGCACTTATCTCCTAAGATTCACCATCAACCATCTGCTTATAGTCTTAAGGGTCACATAATCATGCAGGAGAAACAGACCTTCAAAGACTGAGACAGCACTAGCAGGTTAAAGCCAGAGGACTTTCATAATTGACTGCTCAGCTTCCTCATTAAAGGCCTTTAAAAAGCCTAAAAAGCCTGCAGTGGTCACTGCAGGTCTCTGACACAGGACACTTACTACACCTGGACCCTGCAAGAAGGATTACCCTGCACAAGATAGTCAGACACTTTGGACCGCTGTGGCAGAGGACTACCTTTCCCTTGGACTTTCTAAACCCTAGCCTAGCAAGGAGGAAGCCAGGGGCCTGAAATTAAACCTTAATCCACACTGAATTTATGTTATTGTTGGTTTAGCCCTCCACCTCACTAAGTTCTTGTGTTAGTCAGTGCTCCACCTACAGTAAAGCTAGATATGTATCTTGGCTGCTTCTTTTTGTTTGCTGAACATAAGCTCTATTTTTGTTGTTAAAAACCCTGGCAAATAAAAGCCTGTTTCCCTTCAACACCATCTCCTCTTTAAACCCTCTTCAGGCATCTCCTACAGGTGACTGAAGAATCTTGTTGTTAGTCCTTCTGATAATTGCCAATCTGCTTTAGCTATTTACCTGTGTCCTTCAAATCATCTTCCTGTCTAAAATCATTCCAGACATCGGGTGTTTTCCATTCGGAACTTGTTATAAATAGGCTGTTTTAAAATACTTAACATAACTTTGTGTCCAGGATGTACCTGAAGATGAGAGTGAATGCTAAATGTAATTGTTGCACAAAAGGGTGATAAACTGTTGCATGCCTCGGCTCTCGTTCATATGCATGAGAGCAAAGGTCTTCTAAAGATTAGAGGCAGTTTGTGGATCAGGACCTTTATGTACAGTAGTCCTGCTAAAATGTTCTATAAATAAAGAGACGTTAAAAAATGGTGGTGTATGCAAGCCCACTCTTTCAAAGTGTGCTTATACATTCACAAGTTCTGTTTCACTGTCTTTGATTATATTATTTCACTTTTTTATGAAAGACCGTCATGCAGACAGCCCTTGCCGGAGATGGCAGAGCATGTGGAGGAAGACCAGGGTGAGGAGATCGCCCTAATACAAATCGTGTTTCCCAACTCCAGTCCTCAGAGAACCTCAACAGGTGATGTCTTAAGGATACCCCTGCTCCAGTACAGGTGGCTCAGCCACTCAATGACTGAGCCACTGATTGACCCACATTGCTGGAGCAGGGATGTCCTTAAGACCTTACCTGTTGGGGTTTCATGAGGACTGGAGTTGGGAAACACTGCCATAATACATTCTGAAGCTCCTCCTGAGGTGTATGATGCTGCCTCTCCACCTGCTCCTGCTGCAGCTCCAGCTGCCTGAGCCCCATCCCCCCTTGCCCTAGCTCCTGCAGCTCCTGCACAGCCCCAGCTCCATCTCCAGCCGACACCGCTGCTCCTCCAGCTTATCCTGCCGCTGCGCCTCCTGATGCTCCAGCTTCACCCATGTGTTCTACTACAGCACCAAGTTCAGATCCCTTCGGGAGGCCACCCTTTGGCTGCATTTCGCTGCATATGGAATGAGCTGGCGATCATGGCGCAAACATCAACATGGCAGTTCCGGATCATGCACCTGATGCATCTGTATTCGACCTACTGTATGAGCCCCTCAATTCTAATGATACCAGTAGGATCAAGTGAGTCCCAGCCCACATCAGGGGTCTCCATGGTGAGGGCCACCACCTCCCCCTCATTTCTCAGTGGAGTTGCCCACCCCACCTCAAGAGTCAGTGGCAAGATTGAGCTGTGAGAGGCCTCACAGTAGGGTACCCAGTGAGCCTGGCATTTATGTTTCCAAAAAGAGGAAGCAGTATAGTTCTTCTGCATTTATTTTTCACACTGTTTTTTATTCACTACTTTTGTTTCTTGGTAATTATTGGTATAATATGTAGACACATTATTGTACATTATACTTAATACAGTCAAGATTATACGCCATACTGTATTACAGTTACAAATATATCCTACTGTACGTATAATTTAATCACTATAAACAATAGTATTGTTTATTACAAGACACTATCAGATGCATCTCTTAATGTGTTTTAGACATTATATCATCCATAATATATACTGTTAAACAACATGTAATGAAAGGGTTAAGTCCCATACTCAGTACCTCTTTTTAGAGTGATAAACAGGGATATACTAAATACATAGGTTGAACTTGATGGACATATGTATTTTTTCAACCGCATCCTCTGAAATTCATCCTTGAAATAATTCATTATCTGAACTAACGCGCTCCATAAAATATGTGCTAGCATGAAGAAGAAAGCGTATTTTATATGTAAGAAGTACAGAACGATCTAAAGTTTCACAACTGCATATTCGGAGTTGTCTGTGTGGCTGAGCCGCTGTGGCACGCGATTGGACGGGACACGCTGAGAGTGTTGGATTGACGCATAATGAACCTCTTCTGGTTCCTCTTTCTGGTTTCTCTGAAAATGGGAGAGAGAAAAAAAGATACCAGTTTATTTGTGTCTTAATGTTAACCCCTTCAATGCTGGGCAGGCCTGCAATGCATTGCACAGCACAGATAGATACACAACTCTAGAAAGCACATTCCTCAAAAGTACCAATCAATACTGTGCAGGGTATGCACAAAGCAGTGATAAGTGTTTTTAAGTGAGATAAATGCCTTTATGGCACAATTTATGGTGAAATTTTTTTTCAATGACTGTGTTGTGGTGATAAAAAGCCTTTTAAGCGCAATACTGCAGTATTATCATTGCTTCGTGAATCACGGTGCACGCAATATTGCACCATTAAGGCATTTATCTGACTTAAAAACACTTAGGGCCTCATGCAGTAAGCACCGAAAAAGCACTCTCGGCAGGGGTTGAATATCGGCATGATTTTGGCGATTTGCCCTCGCAGTATTCAGGAAGGGCCGAATCCCTGGCGAACCACTGCGAAAGCAAAACGCAGGGTAGCCGGTTGCGAGACAGTCTGTCTGCCGATAACCTGGCGATATGCCGCCCCCTGCCGAGATGTGTTTGCAGCAGAGAGAGATCCGCCACTCTCTCTGCGCAAACAGCGGCATAATAAAAAATATTTCAAAACAATTTTCACTCATAGTGTACATGTGCAGGGGGTCTCCGGAGATGAACCGCATTGGTTTCAGGTCCGGGACACCCTAATTCCCGAGATACAGGCGGTATTAACCGCTAAGGTCATGAAGGGGTTAAGTCCACCCGCAAACCCCCCCCCCCTCCCGCAAGCCCTAAACAGCCACCAAGGGCCAAAAACTCCCTTCACCCACCCCCGCTACCCACAATAAACCTGGCACGGCTGATAACCCCTTCATTGCCTTAGCGGTTTGCCGTTAAGGTCATGAAGTGGGCTTTAAATGCATTTTTCCTGCCTCGGATGAATGCCGGGGGCCTCCGGTGCTGGTATTAATGGGTATCAGCTCTGGAGATCCCTGGCATCAATCCCAGCCAGGAAAAAGGCCTGATTTTTTCAAAGTGTCGACCTTGCCGATGCTTCTCCCCCAGCAACTTGCCAACTTTAGTTGGCGGGCTGGATTGGCGTTAAAATCTCAATTGTAGAGTGCAGATCAGCAGCGAAAAGCAGATCGGGGCTACTAGAATTTAGCCGGTTTCAGAAAGTGCCGATAAGTGGCGAAAAGTGGCTTATCGGCACCCGGCTGCCGAACAGTTTTTTTCGGGGAAAAAAAATGCCGATTTTTAATCGCCTTATCGGCACTTTCTGAATCTGGAAGGCAATATTGGCGAGAAAATGGCGAAAAAAGCCTTTTGGGCACTTACTGCATAGAGCCCTTACAGTATCACTGCTTTGTGCATAGCCCCCATTGTGTTAGGACTATCTTCAGGATGCATGACTATATTTATTAAGAAGTGTTACTCTGTTAGAAATCTTCCAGGCTGAAAAACACATTGGGGTAGATTCTCAGAGGTTCGTTAAACCTGGAGTATAAAAGTGACGTTCCCTAAACAGCTAACGTCCGTTAGTTTTCCCCAGTTTATTGGGGATCCAAAAAGCTAATGACACCTGTATGCTAAAACAACGGCCGTTACGCCAAGTGCCTAATTACAGTATGATACAGTAGCTGTATTAATGGGGATTTTTGTTGCGCATTAACCAATACACTGGAAAAACTGAAATGTCCATTCCAATGAAGGCACATGCATTACAGACAGTTTTGTAAATAAAGAAATGAGAGGCTTTTCTGTAAATATTGTTCATGTTATTGGATCTGCCAATGTGCACATTATTGTACATTATACTTAATACAGTCAAGATTGTATACCGTATTAGGTCAGACAAACAAATCCTACATTCACTTTAATCACTAAACACCATAATACAGTATACTGTAGTTTATTACATGAACGTGAAACATTATCAGATGCATCTCCTGATGGATTTCAGACATTTCTATGTTCCATAATATAGCTATGAATGACACATGTAATGAAAGGGTTAAGGCTTATACTCAGTACGATTATTTGGATGGCAGGTAAGACCTGTCCTTTCTGCTTGTAGGCTATTCCTAGAAATAACACTCTGATAATCGTGGACTGGATGTGGGTAACGGAAGGCTTGGGTGTGACCTAATTAGTGTAACGTTACCGCATGGAAATAACATAAACAGAGTTATGGGGATCAGTGATGTTAGGTTAACGGCTCATTAGCCCATGATTTGCATAAGAGTAAGTCAGACTTGCATTAAAAATTAATGATCAGATGTTTGTCAATGCGCGGGCATCATAACACTAATCCCCTTTGTGCATTACGATTATCGATACGTTAAATGGGATAAAATCCCGAAAAAGATTTAATGGACATCTGAGGATCTACCATTTACGGCTCCATATTTAGGATATATGACTATATTTATTAAGCAGTGCTACTCCATAAGGTAACTTCAAGGCTACAAGATCCTTTATGGCTTCATTAAAGTGAATGTTACTCCATGACACACCTTCCATGAGACGTCTTACAGCCCACTCATTTTGATGTGCTGTAAAGGGCCATATTTATTAAGCAGTGTTAGGAGGCATCCCATGAAGTCACACTGTCAGTAAATATGATGGAAAATATTATATGTATTTGCTCAGAAGAAAGTCTGTTCATTTTCATAATGTTATTTATTAAATTATTTATTCAACATTTTCATATGAGATTTTCTAGTAATAAGTAGTTTGCTGTTGAGCAGGATGCTAAGAACACGAGATTAACATTGAGATAGACAGGTTTTAGAACTTGTTTGGTCTGTGTAATTGTTATAGAGGGTTGTTCCTACCAGATACCATAAATGAATGGTAACAAAGGCTTCCTAAATTCAGGCCTGCATGGGGCTGCATAGTTTCAATTGTACAGGGGTTCCTGACTTAAGAACCTTTTTCAGGATCACAGTAGCTTACGGCTGACATTCGGGTGGGAAGGTGGATACCTGTGTGACACCTCTAAGACCTGTCAGTGTTCGTGACGGCCTTTCTTCTGCATAGATGATTTTCATTAGAATGTGACATAACGTTTCTTCTAGCACCACACGGTGTCTTATCCTAACGTCACTTACTATATATGGCCCATGTGGCACATGGATAAAGTGCTGGTACGGGATAACACACCCGTTCCAACATTAACTCCCATTCAAGTCATGGGGTGTGTGACAGAAACCAGGGGATGGTAATAAATTCCGTATATAGGGCTCCCAGGATACTAGACAGTTTCTATCCTGTTTGGCCTGGGAGTGCAGCCTTATAATACATACACTCCATCCCACAGTTTGGCAAGCGCTGAAACTGAGGGATGAGAGATCCAGACCAGAGTTTGTCTGCTGCCTGATTTCTGTCACCTGTCATGCTAATTAGGAATCAGGTATGAAAGACTGATTTCCTGTTTGCTCGGGTCTCCCCACAAGAGCCAGGAGGCTGGAAGGCTGCTGAACTACAGAGGGGAGAAGCCTCTTCCCCAAACAGGTTCAATCTTTCTGTTCATTTGTGTAAGACTGCAAAAGTACCGTGTTTTGATGTTGGAAGTGGAAAAGCCACTTCCAACCCTGAATCAGGGATATCTAAGTTAAGTTATCGCTCAGGTGAGCAGCTTTTGTTTTGATCTGTTTTCTGTTGTATGCACTGTGGCAGTCTCAGTGCCTGGGACTGAATAAACCAGGCATAGCCTGTTTAAAGGAACAGTACGTGACGCCTCATCATTTAACCTACCCTAAAAGACCGTGTTCTAAACAGTCCCGGACAAACGACGGAGCCCCGGAGTAAGCCGTTTGTCACAGGTGTTATCGCCAGAATGGGGGTAATAAGCCATACAGGCACTTGATGGATGTGGCCGTATTTCGTGCATATAGATGTAGCAAGACTTACTGCTACCATTGTTACGCGAGGTTGCGACGCCAGAACGCAGCCCGGCCGGGGCTCGAACTCAAGCAAGAAAGCAGAAAGCTGCCTGGCTAGATTAACTCAGTGGGGGTCCCTGCTTCTGAATTGGACCCCAGAAGCGTGAATCATCTCAAGCCCGATGAAGGGGTCTCTCTCTCTCTCTCTGTGTCTCCCTGAGCAGCTAATACAGCGATCCAATGTTTTATTCTTTTTATTTATGAATACTGCATTGAAGCAGAGCGTCTCCTGAGGTGAACCCCATTCATTTGAACCCCTACTTCTGTTACACATGCTCCGCTCCCTGTAGTCCAAAAATAAACGATGGCTAAGATTAATGGTTAAGGAAACAGAGAATGCTTTACAATTATCTGGCAAAAACGTTGCTTCATGAAATCAGTTGACAATCGTGTATTTTCTATGTGTCAGGTAATTATTCTCACCTCTGTACAGTTAATGCATAATATGCCAGCCCCTGAGAACTAGCTATGGAATATGGGATGTTATGATCACAGCAGCATTACTTA